>NC_089726.1:9082500-9707500 GCF_035083965.1 Branchiostoma lanceolatum | reverse complement strand
TCCTAGGAATGGCAGGAGTTTTTAACTGGATGGTGGCCATTGCACCAGACACACTGAAGTCCCGCTTCCAGACAGGTATTATTATACAAGTTGCCATACATTTTATCATGTACAATTCTTGTGCAATATGTATGGCCTCTGTTAGTCAATATTGACCATGGTAAAATCTTGATTCACATCAGCCCTACAGCATCGGCTGTGGCTAAACAGTCCTATACGAGAATGACAGTCCACATAAGTCACATCTATAAGCTGACTCAGTTCTATTGCAAAGTTCTTTTCTGCAGATTTGCTTTTCTTCTGTCATACGCATCCTGCCAACAAAGACAAATCTTTCTTGTGTGATAAAGTTGTTATATTGTTGTTTTATGTTACTACTTGCTTATATTGTTATAATTCTTTTTGTAACATTGGGACCACAGCAATTGTTGGTGTTTTTGATTGCAGCTCCTGCTGGAAAGTACAAGGGTGTTGGTGATGTGTTACGGCACTTGTTCAAGGAAGAGGGGCCGCAGGCTCTGTTCAAGGGTGTTGCCCCCATCATGGTCAGGGCCTTCCCTGCTAATGCTGTGAGTACCAAACTCTGATGGATTTAAACTTCTTCCCATTTGGGTAGCATTTGGGCACCGAATTTGTAATGTTTATATTGGCTGCAGACTGAAGAATATAGCAGTTTCCCTCTATTTAGAATACATGTACTGTAATTGTTACATGTATACATGTGTATGTATGTTGACCTAAACCTGCTATAGTTCCATTAAGATGCTGCACATGTATCAATTTTTTAGCTTAGTATCTGAGTCATAAATGAATCCATGTTAGTCTTCGCTTCCCACAACACTAAAGGCTGGAAAGCAAGAAACTATATAGTGTATAGACCCCAATTTCTCAAATATCGTTTTTTCCAAAACATTTTGTTTCAATCAAATACCTGATACTAACTACACCTACCAGTAGTACTACTACAACTAGCAGTGCTTGTAGAAAGTTTATCTATGATGGGCAACTCATGTAATTTTTGTCATGAATTGTTCAAAATAGACTCATTGTCAAACTGCTTTCACAATATAATAGGTTCATGTCATGATACATTTCAAACCTTCTCTTTCCAGGCTTGTTTCCTTGGTTACGAGATGTGTATGAAGCTCCTCAATTGGCTGGCCCCTGGCTGGTAGTAAGGAGATGGTCCATAATGCTGCAACCATGGCAACAGTGGAGTATGAATCAACCAATGAGAGACTGACTGACAGTGTCAATCAATCCATTATTGAGAAGGAATAAAATTTGTCACAACTTCCAATGCTAGGCTGAGGAAGGGATCAGAATCTAAAATGTTCTGGGGGAATTTCAGATATTTTAGAATGACAGGGACTATATCCTTGGCTCAGGAGCATGCAGGGGTGGACAGGATATACTATAAGTTTTCCATTATTGTGTGTTCTTGCCGAATGGTCAGGGAAGTCAAGCAAAAGGGAGATATCTTTCACTGGTATGTTTTAGTGCCTATGGGGAAGGGGAATATATCTTAAGCACTGCTGTATTCAATAGTAAATCCATTAGTTTGTTTCTGAGATGATGATAACTTTATTGCAGTGATTGAAATTGTATTTTCATTGTTAGATGATGAAAATATTGTTAACATCTAAAAGTAAAGCATCTTTGGATTTCTTGCCTATTTTTAGTTCCGAATTTAAGTTACAATGGGAGTAGTTGCTTAGGCTGGGTACCCTCTACCATAGCTCACCACTGGCTCAATCTTTCGGCTTGGTAACCACGTTTAGCAAGTGAAAAAATTGATCCAGCGGTAAACTATCAAGGCTAGTAGTTGCTGTGGGAGTCATAGTGACCTTTACAGTTATATTTTCTGATGTCAACAATGACATTTAGAGAATTTAAATGGGTGTTGAGATTCGTCATGCTAATTTTGGTGTGTTGTATGTATATAGGAGCCATATCAGGAATGCTTTTGAGAATTGAGGGTTAAAGTCTACTAAGAAGGCATTTGGTGCGAGGAACAGAGAGAAAGAGTGAAAATACTGTTTTGTGAACATGTATTTTGAAATGAACTGGTATCATCAACACTATGTATGAGCTGGTGGATTACATGTAAATGTCCTCTGGGATATGATAGATAATGCAACTGGTCCAAAAAATTCAATCAGGTGACATCAATTTATTTGTTGGTTCTCAGAATTACAAGGGAATACCTGATTAAACCTCCTTGGGAATACTTAACAACACTGAATTACGTATACAGTGAATGAATGCCTACAAGGAGGTTTTCAAAGGACAATTTAAGGTGTCTGTGTTGGTAAAACTTACTTTCTAGGTACCATTAGCTATAACCATATTATCGTGCTTTCTAGGTTTTCAGGAGACTGGCTACCATCCTGATTAGTACTGCCATTTCCCACGCTAGGTTTTTACAAGACTAGCGACAAATTGATCTCTCGAAACCAAACCCTGAGAAAACCATACAAATGTGCCTGATGTTCCAAACCTCTCTCACAACCTGTAATTGAAACATGACATGTATTGAACTGTTCAGAAAATAAACAATTAAGTTGTCATCTTCCTTATGGTATGGTATTCTATTTGCAATAGTGAATACAATGTAGATATGATAGGACTTGCCAGTTGGTACGAATTACGACAAATATCTCAGTACAGAGTAAAGTTGAGTTGACTCACCCCAGTATATTACACGAAAAAAAGGCCCGAAATGAAGCGGCTACTTTAGTCAGAAAACGTCCCAACCATACATCTGCTTGAAGATTACTTTTGTTTAGGCGCATCACCGGAGGTATGCGCAGTGATATATAGGTCGAAGGTCATATCCATACTTTCTAAATGTAATTACGTGAATTGATAGTTTCGAATCCCCTTGCCTTCTTTTAACATATAGTTGTTGACAATATTATTATGTCTGAGTCATTTTAGATGCTATATGCCTCGCTACATCTTGGAAACTTGTTGTACTACTTTTTATGTGTCGGATGAATACAGCCTCAGCTCACCCGGAACTAACATGGCGAAAGGAGGTTCAGGCAAACGTGTACAAAGGCCCATTTCAGCTTCGTCATCCTCCAGACGCTTTCATACTCTCCAAATGGGGCTGAAAATGCTGACATCGCTCAAGTTTTGGGTCGCCATCGTCGTTGTTGCCCTTGTCCTTGGATTTTACCAGCTCGCCGGCAGGGAGACGTTTTCTGACCTTCTCACCAAGGAGAAGAAAATGTCGGCTGCCCATATGGGTCATACGGCTCCAGCATACCCGAAGACCAAAGCTCGGGCGAAAATTGACACCAAAGAACTTAATCCTGTAAAAGACGAGAAAGAATCACATGAAGAAGCTGACAAGAGTCTAAAAATTGAGGAACAACATGCCAAGGAAAGCTCTCAGGAGAGTGAATACCACGTCTTGCAGATGTTCACGAAGGCTGGGAACAATAGAGGACTGATAGACAAGTTCAAACTGTGTTTCAACTCCATGATGCAGAAATCCAGCATTCGTCCGGACAATGGGGAGATCCTACATCTACATCTTGTATCTGATCCGGACAGCAAGGCCATAGCAGAGGGTATAGTGGGCACATGGCTACAGAAGGGGTTGTTGAAGGTAATGTCGATAGGGGAGGAGATATGTGAGAAAAGATACTTGAGCTTTAATAAAGTTGAAGTCTGGTGATTTCATTTTTCGAACATTGCACTAATTGTTTTATCATTCTCCATTCTTCTTTGTCAATTACTTACCCATTTTCCACATTGTTGTTATATTTTATTTTCCCATAGATCCCCTCCTACAACAAAGTTGGGAATAAAATATCAACAACAGTGTGTCTGTTGACAAATTAATCCTATGTATAGATTTTTTTATTGGGTTGGACTAATTTACGCAAGGCTTTCAGATATGAAATCCATCAAAGAATATATTGATCAATTGATCAACATTATTACATCAACATGTATTTCATGTGGCTGCATTCTAGTCCCATTGCATATCTTTACCATTTCAAGTTCACACAACATCATGCCCTTTATATCATAAATTGGTCATCATTGGGCAAAAAATGCAGGTTATATCCAACCTATCACAAACAAGGCTTTTTTGGTATAAGTCTTGATCCAACTTACCTAAATATGTGAATGTTTTATTTCGAAAAACTAAACCTGGTGCAGCCAACCATGTATGCATGTAATGTTATATGTCTACGTGGCAGCCTTCAGGTAATACTTGTCTAGTAGTAGTATAAGCTGCTCACCCAACTGTAACTTAATGTAGGACTGGTATGTGGAACCAAGGCTTGAGGCGGCCAGGTACAATGACAAGTTGACCTGCTATATGATAGCCTGGGAATCAGGCTAACAAACCTTTATCTTCAAAAGGTTGCTAACTTGCCACAAAATAAAGAATACATGTATTCTATTTCGATACATTGGAGAAAATCTTAAACATTGTCGAAATGATACTGCAGGTTATGAATAGAAATTAAAGCATTGAAGCTCAGAGCAGGCAAACATGATTTTCATACTTAAGAAATCTAACTTACTCTTCCACAGCCTTCAGAAGCAATGTGCATCTGTCCTTAGTGCTGAAAATGTAATCTTCAAAGATGTTGCATCATTCTTTGTCTATCAACATGCCTCACTTTTGTCAAATACAACAGTCATTCTAATTCAGATTGAAAAGTTGTATATGGAAAATCTTAGAGGATGAATTGGTGCCTGCATATATTTTGACATGTTTTGTCTCCAATAATCAAAATAATGATAAAAAATATAGACAACAAAATTAAATATTGAGTGGTGGCCTATTGTATGCAACAACGATACAGGTTGCTTGAGCAAGTTATAGATAAAGTGTGAAACTCTTATGCTAACTGGTCTTTCCTTCTTTTCAGCTGTCTTTTCATGATCCAGTCCAACTAACAGAGACCCTCCATCCCATTGTAAAGCCAATGCAAGAAAAGTTTAGTGCAGGTGCAAAGGCTTATTATGGAGACTCCATCTTCTTCCTTTCTGTGGGCATGCACAAAGTTTTCCCCAGTGACACCAAGCACATCGTCCAACTTGACTGCGATCTCAAGTTCCGTTCGGATATCCGGGAACTATTTGACATGTTTGACCATTTTGAGTCGGAGAACGTCATTGGGATTGCAGAGGAGCAACAGCCCGTATACAGGCACACTTTTTGGCAATACCGAAACGAACACAAAGGTACCAAAGTTGGGAACCCCCCACCCGATGGCCAGCCAGGTTTCAACAGCGGCGTCCTGTTGTTGGACTTAGACAAGATGAGGGCATCAAGTCTCTACAACTCTCTCCTGAACGGAACAGTGGTGCGCACCATGTCGGAGGAGTTTCACTTCAAGGGGCACCTGGGGGACCAGGACTACTTCACGCTTCTGAGCTACAGGTATCCCCAGCTGTTCCACGTGCTGCCATGCACCTGGAACAGACAGCTGTGCACCTGGTGGCAGGATAAGGGGTACCAGGAGGTGTTTGACTTCTACCATGATTGTGCCGGTGAAGTCAATATTTACCATGGAAACTGTAACACTCCAATTCCAGATAGATAGTTCACTGTCATATGCTTTTTATCTCAGAAAAAAAGCAATTGAAGCATTCCGTTTTCTGTTGCTTATACCTAACTCATTTCACTTGGTGTATTTGTGTGCTTAATTTCTTCCCTTTCATAATCTGGCAGCCAATTTTGATGTTAGAAGGAAGCAATTGAATGTAATTTTTAGCAGTGTACTGAGCATTCCATTTTCTGTAGCTTATACCTAACTCTTTTCTCTTTGTATATTTGTGTACTGTATTTGCCTTGTTGCATAATCTGGCTGTAAATTCTGATATCAGAAAGGAGCAATTGAAGGTAATTTCTAGTAGTGTACTGAGCATTCTTTTTTCTGTTTCTTATACCTGACTCTTTGTATATTTTTGTGTTTGCTTTGTTGCGTAATCTGGCTATGAATTTTGATATCACAAGAAAGTAATTGAATTTTAAAATTTATATTTTGTGTACTTGCCTTGTTGCATAATCTGGCTATAGATTCTGATATCAGAAAGGAGGAATTGAAGGTAATTTCTACTTTTCTAGTAGTGCACTGAGCATTCTATTTTCTGTTGCTTATACCTGGCCTTTTTCTCTTTGTATAGTCAAGGAGGTTAACCTCCTTGGTATATTTGTATGCTTGCTTTGTTGCATAATCTGGCTACTAATTTTTATATGAAAAGAAGGCAATTGAGTGTAACTTCTTGTAGTGCACTGAGCATTCCTTTTGCTGTTGCTTATACTTTTTGTTGCTTATACCGCCGCTCTCTGCTGTAGACTTTACCTTTAAACCATGCTGTATTCAATACAACATAAGTCAGCAGGGCAATAGTTAAGAAAACTTGACATCCCGAGTGATGCTACTTTAGGGACCACATAAAAAAAGTAGAACATAATTAATCTCATATAACAATAACTTAAGATACACAAAGAATATTATTTCTAAATGATTATGAACTGTTCAGAAAATAAACAAGTTGTCATCTTCCTTGTGGTATGGTATTCTATTTGCAATACCGGTAGTGAATAGATATGATATGACTTGCCAGTTGGTACGAATTACGACAAATATCTCAGTACAGAGTAGAGTTGAGTTGACTCACCCCAGTATATTACACGAAATGAAGCGGCTACTTTAGGGTAAATTCAATCCGTTTGGTATATTTGTATGCTTGCTTTGTTGCATAATCTGGCTACTAATAATATCATTTCTAAATGATTATGATGCAAAGATTACCCAGATTTTATGAGCAAAATGTGAGCAGAAGATAAGGAACAACTGCACTTTAAAATTCTTAAAATCCTAGTAAACTGCTGGCAGAATGTGCAATATCTGATCAATGATGCATATGTATGACAACATGTTAAAATTATGAGGCAATTTTAGCGACAATAATGTCATGACCAAGTCTTGTATTGTTATATTTTTTACAATTTTGCAATCATGGTGCAACAATGCAGTCCTATATCAATTATGTAATTATGTGAATATTCATTTTCCATTGATCTGTCCATGATCTGTCAACAATATCACAATCACGACTTATGAAGCTTGATATCAGCTTACAATGCTGGTGTATATCTTGATTGCTGTACATAGATTATTAATATGTATCGTATTTAGTGGGAGTTCTTGCCAAGGGCAGAATTCCAGTGCTGTATATTTTCAAGACATTGCGAAGAAGATCATCACGTTTTTCATGAATTTGTAAATCATTGGTATATCCAATTGTAACATCACTTCACCCTCACTCACTATCATTCACTCACACACACTTACCGACTGCTTTCACTTGGAAATGAAATAAAGAACTCAGAAACTACTTTCTAATTGGTTCCCATCAATTTCTTTATTTGGAAATAGAAATACATTGTATCTTGACATATATAGAACTCCTCCTCACCAAAATATAAAATAAAAAGATTTTTGGTGCAAAAGAATTCTGAGTATTATGTTATTATTAACTTCACCTTGGTCCCTCTTTAGTTTCAATATGCTTATTAGGTACAAACCACGCTTTTCAGTGCACACATATGTACAATAATAAAATATATAATATGGTGAAGAAGTATGATCATTAACAGTATTTAGTAGTAAAATACAAAAATGTACAGCAACATTAGAATGGAAAAACTAGAATTAGACCTCCACTGAAGTCAGCATTATAAATTCCCTGAATCTAGCAGGTAAATTCATGGGAAGAAAATTAACATGTTTGTGACTTGCAGTTTGCAGAAAAGCTGCTAGGTGCATGATTTACCTAATTCATAAAATAGTCAATGGCTTTTAAAATTCTGCATCTTGATACACATACTACCAAGAATATAATCCCTCATATCTGTATAATAGTAATAAAAATCTATGTATAACTTTCTAAGCTATCAAACAAGAAACAAACTTCAAGTAATTCTTCCTGTGGTGACACTAAGCTATTACTATTAGTTAATGGTTGATCATGTTGTAACATCACAGAGGTACTTTAGTTTCCGGTGAATATGGTGGAGGAGGCTCAGTCCAAGTGGAAGGGCCGCCCGGTACTGGCTGGGGTTGATTCTCACTGAGGGGCTCGGCACCAGGATACGGTCGAACAAGGCAAAGCCTTGCCCCTGTGTAGGGCCTCTCTTCCTGGGAGTAGGGTGGTGGTGCCACGGGAAATGTTGCTGTTGTAGCTGCCTCCAAACTCGGGGAACCTTAGTAATGAAATATATGTGACATTAAATAGCATGTCAGCTTGAAGCAAATTTAGCTGGTTCAAGAAAATAGCAGCAAAGTGACAATGAGACTAAAAAATAAAGCTAGGATTATTAAACGTTGTATAACTCCAGGATACCGAATTGATTATAAATTTCAGACCCATTTAACTTTTAGCACACTGAAGTAGTCGTTTGGCACCTGGTTCCCTATTGGTTTATACATATCTAGAGTTAGGCAGCAGGGAGAAGGTTAAAGAAATTACCTGTTACAGTTGTGATAGGCCTTTTCTTTGGCTTTTTGGATGACCTACAACCCCTGAAGAAGCAGCAGCCGATAGTCAGGAGGATCAGGACGAACAAACATGCAGCCACTATGCCCAGGACATTAGGAGTGCAGCCGAAGACTGGGATCTTCTTCCCAAGGGAACATGATGAATCTGCTAATGCTGATTCATGTGGAAGGAACAATAAATACATTTGGTTGGACAAAAATTTACCAGTATGATATCATAAGGCCAGTAGTTGATACCGGTACCATAAGAAAATCCAACAATCTTCACGAACACTTCCTGTAACTACATGTAGTTCGTTACCTGCAACCTGTTGTGACGGCAGTTCTTTGATACTGATTACCTCAAAACAGTCCACTGACAATTGGCTTATTAGTAGTATTTCAAGCACGTCCCCGAGCTTAATCTAAAGGTTTTCTCTGAGAGAGACAGACATAGTGACAAAGGTGCTACACTAAGATTAGTCTTGTCCATGAACCAGTGTTAAACATGGACGGGCTCACACCAGTCCAACCAATGCGTTGTTAAATCGCCCTTAAATTTGTGGGCGTTTCAACACACCTGAAACAAGCCTTAAAGAGCTCAGGTTTATGTAAACTTTAAGAACAAAATAGGCTGCTTATTCATGGGTACTTCCCAGCTAAAGCTGTTGCTTATTCCCACTTGAATGATCGATCTAGAGACCAACTAGTTTGACCCAATTTCAGAGACCTAAGTCTTAAGTCTTGTGTTGTGTAAAATCCGTGTTGTTGAAAACGTAACCTAACATAACCACAACTTACCCAAGTCCAGACCTCCCAACAGCACCGACGCAACAGCTAGCGTCGTTCTCTGTAGTCTATTCATCGTGACTGGAGGCACGGCTATGTTTATGAACGCGATCAAACCATGCAAAACTCTCAAATGATGTTTTGTAACTCCGCCAGCGGCCGTCAGGTCAGTCGTGACGCACTCTCCTTGCACTACCTGGCGACCGCAAGTACACGCTAAAAAGACTCTAAGCAAAAAAGAAAACAAAAGAACAATATCAAAGACTTAGACAATGTGTCAAAGTATTTAACCTAATTAAATATTTTTATGACGATTCCTTAAACAATGGCGCAAGCAAGGGAAATCTATGCGTGTTTATATATATGTAGAGGCATTGATACCTTTACGATTCAGTGCGGTGTGCTGACATTTGAGACTGAGAGTCACTGAGACCATTTGCTCAGACTGGCGTCTCAGTCACCATTGGCCTAGTCAAATAGTATGAGATAACTGGCTAGGACGAGGCGTTGGGTGGGACTTACACATGTATCGTTGTATCCGTTACAATTTGTGTGCAATAAATTTTTCTTAATTTCATTAATGTTTTGCAATCAACTTTACAGTGCATTATAGTGAGTCTGCAGAATTTGGACTGGCAAACATTTTTGAGTAGAATTTATTGTACAACTACCATTACCAGTACAATCTTATACAATTAATTTCATTAGTCCTCTGCACATTCCCTATGGTATACAAAGATTTCCTTTTGAAGCGGCTCAGTTAACCCTTCTTTAATCAACATTACTCCCTTTTGAAATGAAGACCTTAGTGCACTCAATAAAATAGTTGCACTCATATCAGAATGAGTTAACATTACACATCCTCACGGGTATGTTTACCCTTGAGGAGTTTCTATGGGATTGATTAATGCAATTAACATATAATGATACATTTTATAACCTTATTCTGCAAAAGCTGCATGAAGTTTACCAAGACTCAATATGACAATACACAAGTTGTGTACATGTAATCTTTATTTGAAAAAAGTGCCCAAATTGCAAACATAATATAGTGACAAAAATGTACACTATCAGAATGTGTAACGTTAGCAGCTCATAGTTTTTCAGGCAATTCCGCGACACTAAAATAAACATCCAATAACTTTGTCTCTATTTGTGTAATGTTATATGCAAACAAGTGGTGGGGATACTTTTGTCAACATTTTGTGCGTGACATTCTATAAATAAAGTGCTAAAAATATGTGCCACAGGGTGGCATGTTCAGGTTACGGAATGTTTGAGTAAGAAGAAACTAATAAATATAGACTCTACAGGTTTCACATGCATCAACACTAATTTGTAGACTAACATTTGCTACAGTATCATATTTTTGCTTCAATGAGACAACGTACAATATCTGTACAGGTACTACTTGACTATATATACAAGTACATTTCACACAGTATTACATGGCAAAGCATTCCAGTTATCATATATTGTACACATGTACACACATATGCTCCTTTAAGCGCTGAAAGTTTTGAATATATAGGAAAATACTTACAACTATTGACTCATTTTAATGCAGATCATGCATTGTTAATTGCAGTTTACCTTGTGTACAAGCATGTGTAGTGTGTATACATGTGTACATCTAAGTGAACATCTTTAAACTCGGGCTGTCTCCAGCTTTGAATTTTTTCAGTCCCACTCATTGTTTGGAAGCCTATGTTGTTAAGTTTTGTTATTCAATCTGTCATTTTAAATTTACAAAAATACATTTTCATCAGTTACATGTTATGAAGTTAAGATTTTTTGGATGGACGGGTTGAAATTTTTGTCCGTCCCAACAAGCAAATTTCCGTCCTGGGACGGATGGAGGGACGGGTCCTGGAGACAGCCCTTGACTTACTATTGATATACTAGTACACGTACATGCAGCGGATAATAATGTACGTACATATACACCCTGAATATTATCTTTCTTATACTAAGTTATAGTATCTTTATCCGTTTCCCGAAAAGTTTTTAGAAAACTAGACCAGTCACAAGAATATCCCTGCTTTCAAAGTATGGTAGTTTGAAAATAGAGGAATATCATTCCAACCTTCACTTGGTAACATAGCATCTTTGAGTTTAGTCCTGTACAACCTTAGATGGTCCCAGCATATAGAAAATTATATGTGGCAAGAGTCATGTCAAAATGTAGGAAACAATAGAAATGGGATGACGTATAATCAGTGTGTAACATTAAAGCCTAGTGTCTGAGTGATACTGACCAGGTCCTACAAGTCAACAATCAAAATTTTTTTAACTTCTCAAAAAAACCTCCAGTAAAAATTACTACATCATGTTTAGCATTTCATTCAAGTTTCTTTGATAGATTTTTACTTGTTAGATATTGCGTTATGCAGTAGATCACACCAATGTGTGTGGCCTTATTCTGCAAACATCTATGTGATGTCATGGTAGCTGGATGGCGACCAAGGTCTTAACACGTCATATGGAAATACGGAGAGGCAATTGAATTGCCGGTGAAAAATGACATAAAATATTCATTGTGATCTATTATTAGCATAATCAGTATGGACATTAGCATGTAAGCAATGGATCAAGAAAATGAATCCCTCAACCAAGATATTGCCACAAAACTATGCAGCCATGTATGTGTGCACTTTAGACAAAAGAACACTGTTCTCTTTTGCCAGCTATTTTTGTCACAATAACCCTTTTCACCACCAATACTTCTTTGCCAAATCCTTTTTCAAATTTGTAATCAAATGGGGGTTATGCAGTACATTTGTATTTTGTATTTACCATTATATTGACGTTTGAATATCACTGATATATTCTTCCTGTATGCAATAAATTCAAACTGATTACTAGTATATGGAACTTCTACCCTCATTACAGTGTGCACTACTTACAAAACATTCAGTACCATGCAATATTGTTATACCCCAAATGGCAGCCATTTTGACATCAATAACTTCTACCACACCACATCAGGAACTACATTTAACAGCAGCTACATTCTCCTACTCATGCTAGGAAGATTTTATGACCAACAGTAACACAAATCAAGCAAAAACTTGGACAATCAACTACTTGTTGCGATCCTTTTCTCGGTGGATTTATTGCTATACCTTCTATAGAAGATTACACGATAGAAGGGATAAACAAGGACTACATAGTTACTTTGTTACAGAACTCTGTAGAGGTATCAACAACATTGGTTGTGCCCTAGTAAGTGCCTCCATGCACAACCATGCCTGATCTGTGAGCACAAGCCCTTTTCTTTCCTACCTCAGTTGGGATAGGGGAGGGCGGCTGGTGGCGGGTAAGCTGGGTCCTTCCCAGACGCGCCGCCCGTAGCTGAGGCATAAGGAGGGGGTGCCTCTGACCCAGGGGCCCCCGGGTACTGCTGAGGAGGGACCTGGTCCCCTGGGTAGGCCTGTCCCCCGGGGTACGGTTGGCTTCCAGGATAGTGTAGGGGGTAGGGCTGCGGTCCCTGGCCATGGGTGTAGGATCCTGCGGGGTAGTGATGTTGTCCCTGCTGGGGGTAGGGTTGTTGTCCCTGGGGGTAGGGCTGTGGTCCCTGAGGGTAAGGTTGCGGCCCCTGGGGGTAAGGTTGCGGCCCCTGGGGGTAGGGCTGTGGTCCTGCCGGATAGGTTGTGGAGGTAGTGGTCATGACAACAGGAGCGCCACCTTTGCAATGAAAGATAAAAATCATCACTGATTTAACTTGTACATGTATGAAGATATTGATATATAATTTTCTCAAACATTCAGCGGCGTGGCGTGATGTCGGCGTGGCGTAACGGTTAGACTGTTGAACTCGGAATCAATAGGTCCCGAGTTCGATACTCACCATGCCCGACGTTGTGCCCTTGGGAAAGGCACTTTACACTACCTTCCCGGACGGTGGAGTGACGCCCATCAAGCCTATTCAGCTAATCTGTCAAACTGTGTGCCAAAAAACACACTGCGGATTTGGTTGCCGATGTGCCAACATCTAGCACATTTGCCACTGAGAACCGTTAATTTTTTTTTTTTTTCAAACATTCAGGTCACAGTGTAACACATGCTGGCACCAATTAGAAACAGGAAAATGTGGAGGTAAAAAAAAAAGTATAAGCATTTTATAATATTTGTCAGTATGTATGGTGATACCCAGAATTTCTCTAAGGTCTGTTGCTGGCAAACACTTGAGTACATCATACAAATATAGTGCTACATTTCTAAATATATAGAAGACATGATTTGTAGGAAGATTGCCACAAATGTTACCAACTACATCGTACATGTAACATTAACTTAATGGCCATCTATTGCAAACAAGTTGTATTTGTACATGAGCTGTCTTTCATTCTATGTTTGCTAGATCAGGCTCCTGACATAAACCAAAAATGAAAACAAAAACTATACCCACCCGTGGTGGTAGTGATGATGTGAGCACGGCTAGCCTGACGTCGCTTGTAAATGACGCAGCAGCTGCACATGTAGCACGAGATTATCGTGATGATGATGACGAGCACAAACACAGCAAAGAGGCCTCCCATGACAGAGCCGACGTTGAAGCCCCTAAAAACACAACAAATAAATAAACGTGTGAGACATAATAATTACAGAAAAATGTTACAGTGCAGGAACGCTAAAACTCCCTGCATAACAATAATTTTCAGACTAAGCAAGTCAGGATCTAGGTACATGTAGTTTCAGACACTGAGATGTGCTGATAAAGAACATAAGCCTTGGGGAAACTTGAAGGACTTCAATTATACATGTACTGACATCTTCATGATTGCCCAAACAATTCGGAAGGGACTCTAGAGGCCAGACCTAGCAGGCCAGCTCCTTTCTAACAACCGCTGGGCCCTTTTTAGGATCCAGTTCGTCTAAAATATCCAGCTTATCTTTCTACAAGTACGCCTTTTTCAGCTGGCGGAGCAGAACATTCGGTGATCTAATGTCTGGATGTTGGTGGGGGGGGGGAGGGAAGAAAAATTCTGACTGGCCCCCAGCTGGGTAAGGTGAGAGTGAAAATGTCTATGTTCCTTACCCAGTTCTCCAGCTGCAACAGTACTTGTACGTGCTGGTACCGCAGCAGTAGATGTCATCGTTGTCATCGTTGTTGAAGCTGAACAGGGAATTCCGTGGGCAGCTAAAGCCGGACTTGTAGTCTCCGAAGGAGTCTGTGTAGCCACTGCAGTACTCCGCTGACGCTGTTACACATGACAGCAGAAAATAACTCTCTTAATGAAATGTATGTCGTGTGGTATGAAACATCATAAAACATCCGTGAATAATTTCATCAGGTTAACGAATGACTGAATAGCAAGGTTCTTTTATTCACAACCAAGTATTTTACAAGAGCCGACTAGTCAGTACAAGAGCCGTCTAGTAGTCAGTATTGCCCTGATGAAGATGACAGACAGTCGTCGAAACATTGGCTCTTGTAAAATACTTGGTTGTGTGTGTAACTTGTGAATAAAAGAACCTTGCTATTAAATCATAAAACATGTTTAAACATGTAATGTATTGAAAAAAATTGACATTCATTGTAACATTACCTGTTACACATATTAATGATTATATTGCTATTTGAAAATACTGTGAATCATAAGTTTTGATTCCATGAAAACAATGCCTTCTATAAATCAAGCCAAGATTACATGACAACATGAAAACAGTAACATTCTATAAAATGTTTCAGGAAAAGTGGCATTTTGAATTAAAATGAAGCATCAACTGTTCATATCTCTCAAATTTGGGAATTGAATGGGCCAAAATCGCCAGGAAGACAAGGAACACGGAAAGGAAAAGCTGCAGATGTGATGAGGGCTACATAATTTGATTATCATAGAAAATAAAAAAATTATGTAACGTTATCTTGGTAAATATTCAATGTTCTCACTTGTTTCCTGTTTGCTGATGATGCCCTTTTAGGAAGGTCATATTTACATCAGTAAACAAACCGCTACATAGTTACATTACGTTACAATACATTCAGCAACGTCTGCTTGGATATCATCAATACAATGGAGCAGCAAAAGTGAAGAAACAGTGTGGATATTAAGTAGAATTTAGGGTTAGAGCCCCCCTCCCCAACACACTCACGCATGCATGACATCGTACCACAAACAGGGGCTACCGTAACGCTACATGCAGAATATCTCCATTTACCTGCGCCAAGAACCACCAGAAGCGTCGACAGAGTGACAATCATTGTTCCTGATTGCTTGTACTCTGCCACTTGACGATTGTTTGCTTACAAAATCAATCCGATGATCTTTAGCTCCGTCGGGGCCGAGTCCGTGGTCACTTGTTGTCGCCAAGGCTGAGATGCACACCGCAAACAAACGCAATCTTATTACGAATCAAACATTATGGAATGGAAAACTTTTCATGAAAGAATGATGTAAGATAACGAAACCTAAAACGTTTAATATTTTTGAAGTACATGTAATACTTACCATAGTAACCGTTAGTGGAATATAACATGTTATTTACACAGTATACGTTGATCTTAACTTTGCGTTTTGGTGCGCCCATGCTGACTCCGATGATACTCACTTTCACTTTCATGACCATTGCATAACAGGATGTATCGCGGCGACTGTCAGTGAAAATTGTGTAATCAGGAAATGAAAATGAAATTTGCTGACATCACTGACACATGATGTGTGACGTCAAACATACTGTCTATTTTACAGGGTTTTAGGAAACCGGTGAAATGTTAATCACAGCGCCCCGTGAAATGGAATAATGAGACTACTATCAGCATAGGCAACCAATTGCATTTGATTAAAAAGTGATATGTCGAAGAAAATCAGCTACTATATTCGAAAAAGCATCTGGATTCAATTTCAACTGTCAAGCCTATACTGTTATTGGACAAGTTCATTATGACATGAATAGGACCGTATCGAATGCAAAGACGTCGGACTACCGTTTCCCTCATAAACATTCAGGATTCTACCGTATCTGTCAGATAAAAGACTGTCTCTAATATGGCCGTTTCCCTCATAAACATTCAGGATTCTACCGTATCTGTCAGATAAAAGACTGTCTCTAATATGGCCGTTTCCCTCATAAACATTCAGGATTCTACCGTATCTGTCAGATAAAAGACTGTCTCTAATATGGCAACGTGCACTGGGCTGACATTCATCTTCATGAACTGTAACGGTTACTATGATCCACTCTCACGATTTCCACTGACTGAAACGACCACGTACCGGCAGCTTGAAACATCGTGACTGCATCAATAAATACATACGGTAAAAGAAAGTAAAACAATTTCTTGGTTTGCAATTTGCACTTGATCTCCACAGAAAGTTTCTAAAAAAACTCACCGCTCACCTTGTAGTATAGCACCGTAAAGCCAGAATGGCTGTTTCAGAGGCAAACTGGTCAGGAAATGTGAGAGCCAGACCAATAATACTACCCATAATTATTCATTAGTCACTCTATCCTATCCTGACGCATAAAAGGCACAGCCATCAAATTATTCATACTATGCTCCAAAGTTCAAAACCTGTGGATGACAACAATTAAAGGGGATGCATATTCCACCACCAGCATCTAAATTCCTTGTTGAATTATGTGACGGGAGCGAAAGATCGTAGTTAAGGTTTTCTGACTGCCGTGTCAGGATAGGGCAGCCTTATGAATAATTATGACTAGTATAATTGGTCTGGCACTTGCATTCCTGACCAGCAGGTCCCTGTGGCAGCCATTCTTGACGTCGCTGTACATAAAAGGTGAGGGGCGAGGTCAGTAGAAACCTTTTTGCAACTGCAAATTGGAAACCCGAAAATTGTGATATACCCCCCCCCCCCCCGGACTCCGACTGTCAGAAAATAACGACGCTTGCATGAGTTATGACAAAACGTTTAATTTGCTAAATTGCAAATGCAGTTTTACCGATAGGTTCAAACAAAAATGAGGATATTGGTCAACAATATCATTTAACAAGATTACACACTTCATAGCTTTGCATGGCTAGGTGTATAGCTTTGTGGCGTAATATTTGAATGCAATGGTTGATGAATGAATGAATGAAGGAAGGAATGAAGGAAGGAAGGAAGGAAGGAAGGAAGGAATGAAGGAAGGAAGGAATGAAGGAAGGAAGGAAGGAAGGAAGGAATGAATGAATGAATGGAATACCTTTATATTGGACTTTTATGCTCTTGCAAACGAAGTACAGGTCATGGTGATAAAGCAGAAGTAAAATTACAGTGATATTCAAACATGATATCTTACTACATCTAAGACTACTAGTAATCAATATAATACTGCTATGTACAGGTTCAATGAAGCTGACTCGATCATACAATTTTAGCCAAACAAGGGTGGCAAATGAAGCTAAAATACCGACATTAAAAAAAGCACCTTGAGCCATTCGTATCTTTTTAACTTTTGTCATCATTACATGTGGATAACTTATAACAGATCGCTGATTTGTTTACTGTCGGGTTTAGTACACTAGGCACACCATAAACAGAAACGGCATACACTCATACAGTGATCATACTTGTCACTGTTGAGGCGCTGGTGGTAACTCGTCAGGCGCGGGCGGTAACTCTTCAGGTGAGCTTTGAGGAGCGGGCGGTAACTCTTCGGGTACGTGTTGAGGCGCGGGCGGTAACTCGTCAGGTGCCTGTTGAGGCGGGGGCGGTAACTCGTCATGTGAGTGTCGGGGCGCGGGCGGTAACTCGTCGGGAGCGTTCATTTCCTTCAGTATGTCTTTGGCAGACTGCTGACTCTTTTTACCCGTCTCTCCCTTATCCTTTTTTCCTTTTGGTAGAGGTAGAGGTGGAGATGGAAGCGTGCCGACTTTTCCTTTTGTATCCGTGACGACATCCTCTGATTTCTCTCTAAATCCGGCGTTTCGTCTCATGATGAACTTTGTGTTCCAGTCCTCAAACCCCAATTTCAGTTCCTCGCACGTCCTCTGGTGGACCAGGAAGCCGGTCGTCCATTTCCCGGCTGGTATGGACAGTTTGGAGATCGTGTCCTCAGTCTCGATCTGTCCACAGTACTCCGCGATCTCTATGTTGACCTCTCGGTAGTACTTGACCTCATCAAGAAACTCCGGTCCGAGACCCTTGATAGTTTTCCACAGCGTTTGGTTGAAGAAGTCGTAGAGCTGAAAGTCTATTTTGTTGATTAACTTGAGGTTGGAAAGCTGACGAGTTCCCATAGGTGTGTCCTTATAGCTGCAGGAAACACATAGCCATTATTTGTCAGGAAGTTAATTGATTTCAAAATGCACAAGAAACGTAAAGCCATTCATGGTCTATCAGGTAATATATTTCCACTAATCAAGAAGTGATGAATTATTGATACACTTTATTTTTACACTTAACTCCTCAGCTTCAGCTACCTTTCTGGAAGAAAGCTAGCAACCATAAATGTCTGTAGATATTTCTGTATTATTGCCGTCGAATTGGCAACGTCAATCAGTACCCAATCCATGCCCCATCATTGTAGAGCCACCTGCCACCATAATCTCCAAGCAGATCTCTACGGCAGCAGGACAGCATCCATTGGCCAATTGCTCTGACAATATCCATCCGGCCACCGTATGTTAAAAGGATTGGCCCATAGATACTAACCTAACACCGCAGAGATCTAAAAAGATGTAAAGCCGCGGTCGAAGTCAGACTGAGGACGAAACATGACGCTTTTTCGTTAGCTTGTAATGCAATCTGTATCTGTATCTGTATAGCCGGTATAACCGCCCTTCGGCGTAACACATCAGCTTCGCAGGCACGCGGCGCGGTAGCAGCTGGTCATATTACACTGAACGGCCTGTCACACCTAACTTTTGCACGTCTGACTGCACATCTGACTGCAATCGTTCTTTGAAGCTATTTAGTGAAGGTGAGGCTTCTCTGCTGCTCGCGTGTTTAGCCAAGAATACGGTGTGTTGAGTTCTTTTACGATATGTACGTGCAGAGGTTTGGTGCTTGAGAGGCTAACATAGCGCCTGATGCTCCCTCATAATCACACCACACCACACCCCCTTCGGTCAGTTCCATGGCACCCCTCACCTGTAAGTGGTGACGGCCTTCTCCAGGTACAGTATGTCCCTCAGCTCCCAGCACAAGACGTGCCGCAGGAGGACCAGGGACTCCGCCAGGTGTTCCAGGATCACCATCATGCCGAAGTCACGAGTGATGTTCCGGAAGTTTTCTATCATTGTAGACAGGATTAATGCACTATAGATGTAAAACGTATAGATGTAAACCTTTGTTTAACTTTTTGTTACGTCATCATACTATATTTTGTTGATGCGTGCAGGGCACGTTGAAAAGCGCCCTAGTGGCGATATGTTGTTCCTGGGTAATTAGATAAAAATAAAACAGATATAAGGCACTACTTCGGCCCCGACGCAAAGAAGTAACTTTCAGTTACATTCTTATTTCCCTTGTTTATGACCTAGCACCATGCACCATGTGTATTCACTACATTTCTTTTGTTGTTAAAACTAGATACTGAGTGTGTGTTCATTCACTAAATATGTTCATGTTTTCTTGTTCAACCATGTAATCATCCCACCGAGTGACTTTGGCTGGTCGAAGTCTGTTCCTGGGCCGAAGCCAAGGTCCCGCGCCTGCGCAGACATCCTGACGGACGTGACGAACTGTGTCTCGCCGATGCCGCCCTTTTTGTTAGTCAGAGCCGAAGGGTTCTATATGTGGTACAATCAAGACCCAAGCGTTACAACATTTTATTGCATGTAAGTTGTGATTTCGTCAAAGTATTTCGTATGAAAAAGTTTCGTCTATACGTATGTATCTTAAGCTTCTGTCCTTCGATCTGGAACATGATAATACTTCTGCTGTTACGAAAATAAACTGTTACTGATAAAACGTACAAAAAGTTATTAAGAAATGTGCGTGCGACTATTAGCAGTAAGGCATTCTATTCCTGGACGAAAATGGTGCACAGTTCATACATGGTGTGAAGTATCATATGAACCATGAAAAATATATATTAAGCAATACATTGTTTAGCATTGTGTTCATTGGTAACGATAGTGGTGACATGTACATGTGGTTTGCAATCCAAAGTGATACGTTTTCCTTTCCCACAAGTGGTGGGGCGGTCATTTAAGGATAAGCTGTTTCACTTGCTAATTGGCTTCTTTGACAATACGACAATATAATATTATAGTAAGTTTGTTTGCAAGTTCTTGCGCATGCATGAGGGCTAATTGCAACATGCTACATGCATTTAGAAAAAGTATACATAGAGTATTATACAAGATACCATGGTAACAAGTGGAACAAGGGACTATTCTGATAAGAGCCACTACGGGATACAATCTAAGCTTTTTGGGTTTGACTTCTTTTTTGGAGGCAGTGACCATGGAAGACGAAGTGTTCCACTTTCATTGTATATGATACACGTACCTTCAATATCTTGCTGGCTTGATTCTTGCCCGTGACACCTAGCAATTTTCCGACGTCGTAGTAATGGAACATGGACTTGAAGTGGTTCTCGGGGTTACGCAGGATGCTGAAGAAGGCGGTGTCCGGAGGCATGACGTCATGTACCCTCCACTTATACGTCATCCCGTGGGCGATGACGTTGTGCCCGCCATCTGCCCAAGGTAGCTCGTCAAAGGCGGCATTCGAACCTTTTAGCCATTTCAGTTCCAACCCTTCGAAGGTGTAAGAAATAGATGTTTTCTCGTGGACGATTGCATTAGAAGAGAGGCACAGTAGTCAGCACAGTAGACAGCAGTCGGGCTGTTTTTTGGCACTTTCGGGAACTACACCCCCAACGGGCACCGGAATAATTGGGACCTAAGCATTACTGATGCACAACTAAATTTTCATACAATGCATACAGTACAATGCATATATATATATATATGGCATGTGTCTGTTAACGTTTATCATTTATGAACTCAATCCATGGCCATTTTCGAAGACTGTGTTTTATACGACAACTGAATCCAGACTTGATAGCATTAAGGATGACGAACCTAATGGATCCCCTGCTACAGATCGAGATGGGTAAAAGGGAGGGAGTGTACAGGCAAATAGAAAGGGGTGACATCATAAAAAGAGGATAGGAAAGGGAAGAACTGTAACGCAGCCATACCATTTCTCGGCAGCATAACATTTAGGTGGTGGTTGTAGGCGTACCGCAGCAACATGCACTGTATGGTAGTGGAGCCCGCTCGATTCACCTGGGAGGAACATTAGATTTTGCATAAACTCGGGAACGAGAAAAGCTCATATCCTGTATTCCAGAATTGCAAGCTAGTCCGATTTAATCAAACGCAATATAAAAAGACGTCATCACTGTTTTTGTAAGCTTATTATGTTACGATTTTGTTATAGTAATAACTAATGATTTTACAAATTCAGCTAATGTACAAGCAAAATGTAGACTAACACTAAGTGTTTGTATCGAAGTGTAACTGTTAATGGGCACGGAACTGAGAATGTTAAAAACAGTTATCAATGATCCTAGTTGCGATGATAAAAAAGAAGACAAAAAGAAGAAAATCACCTGTATGAAGACGAAGTTGTTCTTAGGGTGATCGCAGGATAGCGCTGTTCTCCAGGTTATACTAAAAGTAGGACAATATATGAATATTACTCGCATGCAATGAACTTCCAGTTACTTGATAGCCTACCCAGTAAATACATACGTACCGTCACCAGTACTATCGTCTTTTGGATGATTACAGAGCGTAAAACAATTAGTTTAAAACAATGATAATGAGTTCATTGCAAGTTCGTGCCCGTGGACTGATTACAAGTAACATGAAGAATGACAGACAATAATGTAGAAGAGTATAGCATGCGTCTACTCTAGTCTAAATGCTGACTCTAAATCCTAACTTCTTGGGATGTCGGACTTCGTTTTCATAGAGGTACAATCCTTGCTGTATTCTTGCTTTCACCATGTACCAGGCGTAAATGAAGTTCAATTGTGACGTACCTCTGTTGCATGCTCTGCATCTGTACCCCAGTGTCCTGGGCCGGTCCCTCGGAGACCTGGTGCCCGTTCTGCTGTTGACTGGCGTGGTACGTGGGAAACTCGTACACCAGTATCATAAACGCCGCGATGACCAGCAGTACCGCCACCGTCTGCAGCATCAGCATCTTCTTCTTATCCATGGCGAACTTAGAATGAGTCACCCGAGGCCTGGAAAAGTAGCGTTTGGACCTTTAGAGTGTGACATTTCAACTGCAATATCGTGCATCCTTAGTGGATGATTCTTACTCTTGTAAATTAAATCAAATTGAATGTAAATACGTAAATCAATGTCTCGCTGCGATCTTTCAATAAGTGCACATTGAATCTAGACATGAACCTAGAGAAGTATCGAAATTTTCCATTTCAATGTCATTTTCAACAGAGCTCATGACAATGTAACCTATGGGAACACTTCTGAAGGCGGAATTTTTGTTTTGAGTCTGTGACTATCTGTATTGTATATCCGACCTTCAGCGTAACAGCAGGCACGTGGCGACAGCTGGTTACGTTATTTCATCGAACGACCTGTCACGACATTTCGTATCCTTCAACAGCACATCTTTCGCATTGAACTACAGTTTTTTTTCTTAAATTTTATGTAACGTTAACAGCCCAGCCTGTAGCTGCGGGTGGCAGTGCGAATCAGTCCCTCATTATTTACTCCACTGCCATAATTACGCCAACGAATGACACTCATCGGCAAACTATCGCGGCTCTTAGTAATAGGACACTCTTAGCACATTTTTAGAACATACTGATAAAGCAAAAATCTCTCTATTTCTTCGAGGAAGCCCACTGTATTCATTTTCCATAAACTCCCATATTTTGTCTCTCACCCAAAATTTCATCATTGCTTCAAAACGCTTTGATTGCTGATTTTCCTCTAAGTTTTAGGTTTAGTGTGTTCAACTAGATATTTTGCCATTGGGTAAAGGGATCGGACACGCGCCTTCAATAATTTTTGTTGTCATACCATATCATTTGTTCCTAGCATATATATTAGATCATCATATTTCGTTAGCTAGTGCATCATGTTTTTCTATAAGTTTGTATTCTTATCTTTTCACTTTTATGTCTCGTGTATACATGTTTAGTAGTGGCGCTAATGTGAGTTTGTCAGCTTGAGTGCGTCACCAAGTCGTCTGTAATCTCTTCTCACTTGAATAAAAGAAAAAGACATCTTGTGATTACTGTTTTAACCGACGACCAGCCAATGCCAAGTTACAGATATCACAGTTACATTGAAGCCACTTGTATAAATATATATAGAGACTCAGTACCACTAGTGCACTCTACACACTTTCGTTAAGTAAAACAGGAACCTCAATGAGTTTTGGTCGCCACTGCAAACTCACACTGCAGAAACAACGTCAGGCTAATGGAAATTTGCCTCCCAGCGCAATGAGGGTTGTCAACAATGTCATGCTCATACCCACCTATTTAAACGGCCTTGTGACATTTGAAACATGGCGACGGCGACGGGGTCGATCTTGAATTCGGGGAATCAAAGAACGTATACGTAGTTAGTTTGTATTTGGCTTACAGTTAATTACTGTCTGTGTCAGTGATTCGTAATATAGTTGGATGACTATGCCACCATGTTTTCGTCGCTGCAGCATAATCCGAAAATATGAAACATCGAACACGAATCTGACATTTTACAGGCATGACGTCAGAAGATTGGCTCGCCAACTATGGCCATGGTTGGTCCGGCACACGTATTAAACACTTGGTCTGGCCCACGTAACATTTTAAACAGTAACAATCTTGAAGAAAACCAACCCTGTAGCATACTTTCAGAACAAAGGCCTAAAAACAATTCTGTGTGACCCTGTGTCGGTCATTGGACCTTTTTCGGCAGGAATGAAGCATAATTGATCGTAAGCGACAATTCTGTCTCCTCCAAAAACTAGCAATTCATGACCGCAGTAAAACAATATTAACTTTTATCATATCTAATAACGTAAGCTCATTGAGAATTTGTCAGAAAAAGCACTTACATTGCGTTGACAATCAGAGTAAATAAGAGAAGACAAGTCTGTACAAAGGCGGCGACGCTCGATGTGCAGTGACCCCGGAATTGCTGGCAATTACAACAGATTATCTGATTTTGTTGTAAGGCAGGTTTTTTTCAAGGACTCGACCTGTGTTGATGCATTTATAGGGTTGCTGTTGGGAGGCGCTGCTGATACATTACTGTGAATGGGAACCTTGAAAAACAGCAACACATATTTTCACTTTCGCGAAGTTGGTTCACCAAATTCACTCCAATTGTTAACCAATTGTTGAAAATCTTATGGCAATGCTACCTGCAAGAGGAGACTTTGGGACAAGAATCAGAAATCATTTAGATCATTTTAATTGAACAGACCAATACCATACAGCGACGTAAAAACAGCCAGAGAAATTTTTCAACCATGTCCACATAGCCCATCTATAACTTTAATTTACATATAATCTGTTTTAATTGTATTCTATCTAAGACTAAGCTAGATACAATGTCTGCAATCATTTCCATATTAACACTAATAGGCTATGTTTGGGGAATCTGTTGTACTCCGTTCTTCCCAACTGCAAATAAATTTATAGTCAAATTTGACGACTTTTCAAATATATCATAGCTATTCTTGTAGCCATTCTTGTAGCCATTCTCCATCCTGATACATGTGCTTCATCACTCCTTTTAAATTCTTCTTCAACAAACTCTTCTAAAAGAAATTTACACTCCTCTTGACGCAATTAACACCGTTCCTTCTGCATCAGTCTGCACCAGATAAATTCTTCGGACGAAAGACATACATATATCCCCATTATGTTATCCTTTGAACACCTGTTAATCGAAAGTCTACTACTTTTAAAAATTAAGATAATTGTCAAGTATTTTCTTCACATACTTGAACAGCGTAATGTTTTCGTTGAAGCTCCTTTTTCTTACATCAATCTGTGAAAAGTTATATTTCTTCTCCTGTGAATTTCTGGTTAAGCTGGCTACAATGATGTTTGAGATCGGTGCTGGGAGTTTGCCGTAGGAGGGGGGTAGGGGATTTGAACTTCCTCGGTGGGAGGGTAGGGGAAGGTCCCGCGTGGTGGGTAGGAGTTCCTCCGCTCTTCTTTAGCCGTCTCTACGTTGACGTTGGGCGGGATTCGGGCCGGCTCTGAGGCGCTGGTTCTCATAGTCCTTAAGGGGTAGATAGCGGGACCTTCTAGGCCGACTATAAGGGGGGACAAAGAAGACGATATGATGATTATGACATGAACGTTTTGTGTGGTTATACAAACAGAGCACGTCGGCAGAACGTAATGCTCGTACTGTGATTAGCCTGCGATTTAAATCTATTATAGCTGCCGAGTCTCTTTCGCTGTCTTTGGTCGGAGTTGCATCAGAATAACAGCCGTTGCATAAGATTTGTATTTGGACGCAACTAGATAAACCTATACGAGATACCAACCTTAAATACGCGAACCGTAAGCGCTTAATACGTTCTGTCGACGTGCCCACAAAGAGCAGTTACGTGGAGTGTAAAGTGTCTGTGCTCATATCCTGACTCTGCTGACCTATACAGTACATTGTGACGTCTTCGTTTTTCAGCATGAGTACTGATGACTCGAGTACGTACGTAGTTTTTCACGACATAACAAAATTGTTACGGTAATCTTCAATTAGATTTTTCTATATGTCACCCATATGCACTGAAAGACGAAGTCATGAATAAATCAGATTAGCAAGGCTATAGGATCTACATCATATGGATATCAAGAGTTCCAAGGCATTTATCATAAGGCAGTCACTTACTATCAACAGGCATGTCTCTGTTGGGGTGTTTCATCCTGTAGAGCCAGCAGTAGGGGAAGAAGAAGCAGCACAGCACCGTAACGGACAGCAATAACACCACCGCAGCAAACGCTATGGCAAAATACGCGCCACCACTGCAAGGAAAAATATACCACACTTACCATAAACAGTAGTGGTGGGGATGGGCATGCATCTACTGATACACGATCATAAGTGAACTAAATGGTCCTAAATACTACAAATATATGATGATGGCACCATTGCTTACCTATTTCTAAAGTTGATAGCACCAGAACGTTTGTTGACAATGAAGACAAGATAAGGCATTCATCTTCGAATTCACATCTTCATCCATCCATCCATCCATCCATCTATCCATCCATCTATCCATCCATCCATCCATCCATCCATCTATCCATCCATCCATCCATCCATCCATCCATCCATCCATCCATCTATCCATCCATCCATCCATCCATTCATTCATTCATTCATTCATTCACTCGTCCACCCCCCTCCCTCCTTCTTCCACCACACCGCTGTATCTCACCTGAGGTTGATGGCTGGCGGAATGACGTCCGTCTCCTTGAAGGGGCAGCAGTACCTGAAGGTGCTGGTCCCGCAGCAGTACAGCCACGTGCTCAGCCCGTCCGAGCTCTCGTGCATGGGACAGTGGAAATCCGCACGATGTCGTCCCATGGCGGCGTCATAGTAGCCCTCACACGGTTCTCCTGACAAGCAAAAAATCAACAGACACTCTCATTGTCAATATCATGTCTGTACCTCATTATGAATTTTGTGCTGTTTTTTCATCTCTACCTCTGTATTGTATATTTTGTTGACTTAAGTTGAATTCTATGTCGATTTATTTATGTTGGTTATTCATATTGTATTATTATGTTTTGATTTTGTGTATAATTTTGTATATTTCGGCATGGCGGCCTTGAAAAGGTGACCCCTGCGGGGGTACGTCTATTTCGTCATGCCATCCATTTTTATGGAGAAGTTCAATAGATAAATGTCCCAGCATATGCGTGGTCTTGGCTACCCCTTCTGTGTCATTTTGCTGGCATTTGTATATTGTTTTTCACAGATAAGAAGAAGAACTTTATTGCACGACAATTGTACCTGGTACAAAGTATGGCAAGAATTCATAAACATAATACAAAGTAGAAGTATAGAATAACACTTAACATCCTAATTGATAATACAATACAATAAGGGCTAGCAGATATAGCATCCTAATCACTAATACAATACAATAAGGGCTAGAATACATTTTGATATAGCGTAACAGTTATGATCATAAATAAGATCACCACGTATCTGCTCTGAAATTAGGACACTAAATATATAAATACACAATGGCTAACGTTACATCAGTACAACTACTACTGATAATGACTGGCCGTTTCATGGTTCCTGGTTTCTACGACTATCCTTTTTAAATTGTACTTCTTGCCAATGTAACATCTACACCCACTGCGTCTAAGT
This sequence comes from Branchiostoma lanceolatum, assembly GCF_035083965.1. Lineage (NCBI taxonomy): Eukaryota > Metazoa > Chordata > Leptocardii > Amphioxiformes > Branchiostomatidae > Branchiostoma > Branchiostoma lanceolatum. The sequence goes on along the minus strand of NC_089726.1, from coordinate 9,679,912 downwards.
TCATTTTGATAAAGCACATTGTACCGCTACGTTCCCCCAGAATCATGTGACGTTTCCTCTTTAAGCTAGCGCAAGTGTTCCTGACTTCAAACCCTGAATTATGATTACGGCCATAATCATAATTCAGGGTTTGCCGCCTGGGAGACCATCTCATAATCATAAAGATTCCGCATTAGCTCCAGCCCCTCTCTGTATGCTATGGACTTGTCCCTAAACACAGCAACGCATTCTTGACTGTACCAGAATACAGAGGCCGTCACAGATATAGTATCATGTTGTCTGGAAACTGATATAGCAACGTACATGCTTTCAACAAGGTCCTCACTTACCAATATCTACCAGCTCCATATTTTTCCAAACTTCAAAGCAAGACTGTCCTTGATATCAACTATGCAGTCTGTCTGGCCTTCGTCTTATCTTAATTTGTCTCCTCAATTCCACGGACAGATTCAACCCATCTGTCCACTGCCGCATTTCAGCTTCCGAGTGTGGGTAAAAATATCCCATGTCAGGGGCGAGTGTCACGTCGGGCGATGCCACTCCGACGGGTCGGGCAGGGGTGGAACTGGGACAAATTTAGCCTCCCTGTCTGAGGATATGTTCGTTTGACTGTGCGAACTGCCATGCATATGTGCCACCGACTTTCTTAATCCTGGATTAGCAAAAAGAAACATACAAGTCGATCCGACAGAACGACTTGATGGTTTTACCTTGCTCTGACGAACGACTTCTAGGCAATTGAAAGTACAGTTCGTTTCGTCCCTGTGTCAGGGAAGAGGCCAATAAAATGAAAAGCAGTTCCTTTCAATATTGGGTGAGGTCGCTTCTGCAACTGCACTCATCAAGGCTTTCTCACGTCAAAAGTTTACTAATCATGCATGGACAACAATTAAAACTTTCGACGAAAACTATTAGTCCCCTGGATCTTTTTTGTTGCAGCGGGCGTTATTGAAATATGCAGCTAAGGAAGTTGCGACGTACGCGTGTATCAACACAATGCATAGCGAGCTCAGTCTCTTACCGGCTTACCTAACAAACCTGTCTTGTCTTTGTCCCCTGGGTGAAAAGTGATCCCCCTTCATGCAAATCTCACCTGTGTGACGTCAGAGACAGGTGAGAAGGGGTCATCGAACTGATGATGACAGGTCGTTTTTCCGGTTTTGTGTCTGAATGACGACATCACAAAGACCAAGACTCAACCCATGACATTAAGATTTGGAAGGGAATTTTACAGAGTCTGTCCAGAAGAAGTGTCGACTTTTATGATGTTTCGGTCCGTGTTGTTGGTGATCGCGGTGTTATTTTCCACAGGTGAGCTCACTAAGATAGTACGTACATCTTTACAGAGTGGTGTAGAAATCTATGATCCGCGAAACTGAACATTCTCTCGTCCTTGTGATTTTGACATTTCGCCAAGAACGCTGGAATCTTTCGGTCGATCCAGACATTGTTTACCCTCCCTGCTTCATCAGAGTAACCGTTCTGGAGTATCTTACATATCTGGTCTTCCGTATATATCTCGCAACCTACCTATAAACAGTGGGGAGGGGTGCAACACGACATACCTGATCTCTTACTAACACTAGACGTCACGACCAAGCCTAAGTCAGTGGGCGGATCGTGTAGTTTCACTTCCGTTTGAGGTCTCGGTCACAGAGCAGCGTTATAACCCATTTTGCTGTAGAATGTAAATTATACAACACAGAGAGGGCTCAACTTTATAGACAGATACAACCATGTTTTCATACTTCATACACCTAAACAATACAGACAAATTATTATATTTCTAATGAGTTCAGACAGACCTTTGATTATGAAACATATCTGCTCTTATATTTTTACCACTACCGTGACTGTTTTAATACAAGCCAGTGGCCTTCACCTTTGACACTGCACATGCGAATCTACCAATGGGCTTATATGATCTTACGTACACGTACAACATTCCCACAGCGGCAGCGGAGTACTGCCAGCAGTACGGCTTCTCCTGTCCGCGGAAGAACCGAGGGATTTTCCTGAACGATGACGATGATGAGATCTACTGTTGTAAAGACAAGCGGGGCTGCTGTGACAGCTGCTGGGACGCCGTGGACACCAGTAACTGTGCAAACATCATTGACAGCGCAGTAGGCATTGGGTAGGTTTACATTAAAAAGCTAAAATATCATCATATCGAATCTTTCAAAACTCGTAGTCTGCATGTGGCGCGTCTTACTTGATGGGAACAAAGTCTGTGGAAAAACTATGGCTGATATTTTCTTTGTCATGTGAATGTGTGTCCTTATGCTGATAAATGGTACACATCTACATGAGTACAGGAATATTTCGTTATTCACCCCGATGGTTCATAACAGGTTTCCTTGCGAAGTGTGTGTTTTACCCTTAATCACTACCAGTCAATGTTTTGATGGTTTTGTTCAACTACATGTTGCTTCAAGACCTTTTTATAACTGTTCAAGACGCGCAAATGAAACGTCTTTGTTCTTGTAGCGTTACTGTGATTATCGGAATCGTGGTGGCCATTGTAGCGGTGGTCACCGTTGCCGTGGTACTGTGTGTGTGCTGCTGCTGCCAGTGTGCCAAACAGGGAAGGAACCAGGGGCATGTCTACCAGCCACAACCGCAGGGTAGGCACTCTTCTAACCAAACTGTTGTCATAGGACAGATTCGTATCCATAGACTTTGTTACGGTTATCAGCATCAGTGTTTGGCTCACAGTAGTTAAAAGAAAGATTAGCATATTTGCTTGGACTGTTAGAAAGTGAAGTGAAGTGAACTTTATTGCTCAACAATCGTACATAGTACAATGTATGGCATGAAATCAACAATACTACAAGGCTAATCTATCCTACAATTCTAAGAACAAAATATTTTCGAAGTGTATTTGTTACAAAATATAGTCATGTATGGGTAATTCTGTCTCGCTTTTCGAATGATTTATGGAGAAATTGACCTATGTACATGGATATAGGAGTCTGACATGACAACAGTACATAGAAATGCTTTGCACTTCTGACTCAATAAATAAAACGGTCTGGCTTGGGATGAAGAAGGTAAATGGAGCTACACATTTTTTTCAGGTAAATACACCCCAAACACTCCCATCTTTACCTTGCCGTTTTGTTATGCTTGAAGAAGCCTAAGATCTTCCATGCCCTGCTGTCGAATAAGATCATAAACAGTGTACTTTATTTAGTTATACTTTCATTTTGGTGATGTTTATGAGTGTTATTTATTCTGTACACAGGTCAACAGATGGCTGTTATAACCCAGCAGGGCCAGTATCCCTCTGCCCCTGCAGCCCCACCGTACGCCCCAGCTGGCCAGTACCCCCCTCCAGCCGGCCAGTACCCCCCTCCAGCCGGCCAGCACCCCCCTCCTGTGGCAGGACAGTACCCCCCACCGCTCGCTGGCCAGTACCCCCCTTCGGCAGCTTACCCATCAGCACCCCCACCGTACTCACAGGAAGCCCCGTACCCACAGAAGATGTAACAAGAACGACACAGAAACAGGCAGAATCTCTGGATAAACAACTTCCCTTCCTCCATTGCAAGAAAGTATCAGCATATATCCTGGCACAGTCAACCTCAATTCATGTTTAGGTTACCAGCAATAACAGTGTTAAGATATCCCGCTACACTATAATTTGTTACTCTCATATCATCATTTCGTGTGTTTTTTTTGGAGTTTTTTTTCAAGTTTTAATAAAATTTGTATCTACACCTATATATATATAGCCGATATAACCACCCTTCGGCGTAACACACCAGCTTCAAGATGACTATGACTATAATTTTGGGACATGTTAACATTTGTTTATAGTATCTGAGGGTACAGATGATAGTATTGTAATGCCCTGATGAAACATTTTCTCCTGGTTACTGGGTAAATAGTAAAGATTTTATGACAGCGATGCGTTCTTCGACAAATTTTGTCCTATTCAATGAACAAAATGAAACAATATAATTGTTTTAAAACTTACCTTAGCTTAATTGCTACTATATTGTCTTATTGCTTGTGACATCTTCGTTATGGCTTTTTGCGATTCAACATTCTTGGTTGAAATACCAACGCATCTTTCAATCGTTAGAATGATGCAATAAACAGGCTTAGAATGGTCCACCAATTTAAGTAAAAGTCTGTCTAAATTTCTTTCTGAGTTCATGCTATGCTTCACATTGGGTAATGTGCACTAAATTAACTTAACTGGCAGCTAAGCAGGAACCCATAGGTTTCCACATCCACCTGAATTTTCATAATGTGCTCTACAAGGCGGTCTATGGTAGCTTCCTGACCTTTATTCTCCCGCCAAGTATCTAACATTTCAAAGATGGCCTGTTGCACGTTGTTAGGGTGGTTAGCCTTGAAGTGGTACAGTTGTGCACGGGTGAAGCCAAGTTCATAATTGAGCTGCTCCCATTCGGCACCGAGGTTTGTAGAGAGAGTCTGGAGCTGCTGAGTTGTTACCACTTTATCCTGCAAGAAATAAAATTAAATATGACTCAAATCAATTCGTTTGGTTGTATTGGGCTGACATATTAGTCAGGAAGGTGAGAAGCAGTGCAAGACGAAAGTTAGAAACAACTTCCTGGTTCTAATTTGCATCACTATACAGGAATATCATCTGCAAGACTTTCCTTGTACATGTAATTGTAATGAAGGTTCTTTTAACCTTTTAATACTTTTCCAGTCATGCGCTGGAATTGAGTTCTTCTGTGTACATTGCTACTCAGCTTAGCCTCTGTCACTAGAATGTAGACCAGACAAATGTCTGTTTGTTTTCTTAATAGCTGCTTGAAAAAGAACACAGTGAACTCTACCTCCGCATTTGGCATCGGTGCCTCGGGGTTCTCCTGTCCCGCTGCATCTCTTACTACATCAATCTCATCAGCATCTGGTCTGTGCCCATCGTTGTCACGGCCAGCGCCAATGGGTTTCAAATGAATTTCAGGCCCAGGACCTCGTCTATGTCTAAATGTGTACCACAGACATATCAAAACCATAATCAACAATACTACCACCGGTACCAAGACCGACACAAATATGATCCATATCTTTGTCTTGTCATTATTCCCGGATGACGAAGGAATGGCTCTGTGGCCCGATGTTGACTTGGCTGCCATGAAAGGTTTAGTCGCGTCCATCCCTGACGTTTGGTCGTCGTTTGATCCAGTTGTTGTATAGTACTGCGTGCTGAGGACGACACCGTGAGTGTCTGTTTTTCTGCCGGTGGCAGTGACGATTCGTGCAGATGGACTGGAGTACGCACTACTGTACACACCCACACCTGTTGTTGTCGTTGTTGTTTTTGTAACTTTAGTTGTTGCGCTATCCATAGTTGCAGGTGTAGTGCAGACCATGTCATCAACATGGACGTCATCAATGGCTTGGTCAATGAGATGCTCCGGTGAAGCACACGTGACATTTTCTCTGAGGAAAATCTCAGCGGATGTGACTACCATCCATTCCTTCAAACCTCGGAGATGACAGTCGCATAACCAAGGGTTATTGTTTAGGTCAATCCTTCTTATGGACCTGAGACTACTGAAAAAGGAAGCGTTCACAGTACGAATGTTGTTGCTATCTAGCGCCAAAATCTGTAGATTCTCAAGCCGCTCTAGGCCAGCTGGAACGGCGACCAGGCTGTTTTTATTCAAGAAGATGTATTTCAGCTTTGGTGAGTTTTGAAACGCGTCGTTGTCTACGAAAGAAATATTGTTGGAAGCGAGATGGAGGATTTCTAAATTTGGCATGTTTGCGAATGTTTGTCCTGGTACGGTTCTGAGGTTGTTTCTTGGCAGGTAGAGTTCTTTAAGATGCGAAAATGCTGAGATGTCCGAATTGTTGACCTCACTGATACTGTTTCCGTCCAAGTGGAGTTTTTCGACAGTCGCAGGTATGTTGGGAGGAATCGCTGAAAGGCCTTTATTGATGCAGAGCACCTCCGTTCCGCTAGGGCACATGCACTCTGATGGGCACTGCTGAAGACTCGCCTTGAAAACGAGGGTCAGGAAGAGAAATAGAGCATGTGTCTTGGCAATGGACGCCATCCTGTTCTTGTATGGATACCAGGTGTTTGTGGGTGGTGTGTTGTGGCCTAGTGCAGGTCAGCTCTAACCATGGCGCTGTGAGAACCTGTAATGAACGGAATGTGTGCACAAGTGACAAGACAATGTCATATGACCTCAGGAATGTGAACGGGCAACGGGAACGCATGACTCATCACATATGTCACACACAGCAAGTTAGTATGGTTATGCTAGTATGCTGTTCCATGTGAAGTATGTCACACAAACTTATTTAACAACCCGATGAAATCATCATTGAATTTAATAGAAAGAATTACGTTACAGTCGCCCACGTTAACGTTTTCCATACTAGTATATATTGGAACAGAGTTAACGTTATGGTTGTTTTTGCATGACACCCAACATACATTCGTAATTCGCGACATATCGCGCTTTCATCAAAGCACGAAATGTCTGGATAGCCGTAACAATGTCGTGTTGTATCAACAACAATGGTACGGCAGAGGTAAATAGCATAAAAGGAACAGGACACAATATAAATGTTTAGCACGTAAAAAAACACATACATGCACACACGCACAGACACAAATACATTAGACACACACGCACACACACACGCGCGCACATGCACACAGAGGCATCTACATGACATACATGTATCATGAAGTAAATTTGGAGAACAAGGGTAGGAATGGCCACCACTCTATTATGACTGTTTGCTCACCTGAAACTTAATTATTTCAAAACGAAGACGTCGCCCGAACCATTCTTCATGCCAACCTCCAGGTATATCATAACAGGTACGTTTACAACAAGATTCACGCTATCTAAGCTAAGTGTTACATGTAACGTTAGTACAACAGATACCGGAACCTCAATTATACAGGAAACGGTAGAATGAAAAAATCCCATGATGCAATTGGACGGGGACTTCCTTGAGCTATTTTTAGAGTCACACAGCAACAAAAATCATTCCAGAAAATGAAAATCAGACAAAACTTAATCTTACTCCACTTCCTTAACGTTAACCACGAGATAATATATATAATCACCTGCTCGTGTTAAAATTTACCGTGATTACACTTGTCCAACTGGCTCCAGGTGCATGTGACGTCGGCACCAGCTGATAGTGTATAGACTGTTTGTACACGCTCTGTTGAATTACAATGAACCTGTCCTCCCGTAGGTCTCAGGTAGAACATAGATAGCGCCTCCTGTTGATTTTGTCTGGAACAGTCACAATAGTCTGGTGCCATGCGTATGTACATGGACAACGCACACACAGACACACACAGACAGACACACACACACATAAAGATACACACACATATGTACACGCACACACCAGGAAGAGCCGAGGTAGCTAGAACGAAAAGCACAACAGGTTATAGTGTTAATGACTGGATTTTTGGTTAAAAATGGGTTCTAGCCACATTTATCGATCCAATGTATTTAGCTTAGGTATAATTCATAGTCACATTGATGTCTATAAAGTTCATCTGCAAGTAACTTACGATTTCACTTATCGCATTCTATCACCTGGAAGGACGGCATGTCTCTAATGCTTCAAATCAATTAGTCTAAACGTCTTTCTACTCTGTCTTACTATCTGAGGTTGTCCTCTCTTTGCACCTCAATGCAAAATGACTGTGGAGCTTTAGATTGTGGTCGATATAAACGTTTGTTTGTTTGTTTGTTTGAACCTTTGTTTATTCATGATAAGCTCAAATCGGCACGCAGGCCGCTTTTCATTGAGGTCATGAGGGAAGAGGTAAGGGTCAGATACAATATAACAGAGATAAACAGTCATTTGAGTCCTAATAACTCTATCAACATATATCATTACATATTTATGGTACAACAATATACAATTTCTACAACATACAACATAAAGTAGGGCGAAAGCTGATTCATGGTCCGTGTCCGTTCGTTTAGTTCATTTCCGTTACTTCAAGAGTCTCTTAAAGGAAGTCAGATTCGGAGCCGTACGTGTGTCTGGCGGTAGGCTGTTCCAGACATAAGAACGTAAGAACGTGATCACCATTATCTGTGATTTCAGATATAGTATGTCTTTAGATCTGCGTCCATTTCTCTGGGCCGGGGATAGGCGTGTAAGAATCTACACAGTTGCTAGAGAAGTTATGAATTCTATACATCTTTGTGCTTAATGTTAATGATTTCTATACGTCTTATTGTTATTTTCAGAATCTTAAAATTCAACAAAAATGATTGCCAGCCAGATGGCGCTATGAATAAGATGTGAGAAGTGCATGCGCGGCATCCAAGACGCTGTTAAAATCAAATTGTTATTTCTTCGACAGGTTAACATACCAATGTTAACATTCAGGTCTATAGATGTGGTGCTTCTGGAATCGACTGCTGACAATCATTACCAGGATTTACGGGGAAGACACGCGATATCGACAAGCTGTCATAGATTCATGTTTCAGCGGATTATCCGATACTGGCCCTTCGGCTTTTCCACCAGAAATTGACAGAAACACAAATTTGTTGCGAGCGAGACGAAATGCCGGTCAATTCCAATCGCAGACTTAAGCCACACTTACGCCTGTATACGTAGTGATGCTTAGCTATAGGAATCGAATTCTATTACACGGCCTCAACTTGCTGTGGAATTGCCCCATCCTCGGAGATGACAGATAAGGTGTAATACTTTTAATCTGATTTAGCCTAAAGACTGCTGGCTCGACATGAAATGAAGCCCATCCGATCTTTGGCACCTAGAAATATCGGTCCGAGCCCTTCTTGGGGAGGAGATATGGGGATTAATTGTCGAACGGCCAGTAGGTTAGGTTGGAGGGCAGGAGTGTTAAAGCCGGGGGTTCAGGCGTCTGTATACAGACGACTTCTTTGACCTCGCCATGTAAATGACCGTCTGTAGAGGTGAAGGTCTGGGGAGATCTATGGACACTGGAGTCTCTGTTTTGATTTCACATTTCGTCTCGGAAGAATTGTTGCGTTTTGTGAAATCTTGAAGGATAGGATTAGCTAAATAGCTACATGTGGATCCAAATAAAGTCAACGTCAAAGATTAATTAATTACCTTCGTCTAGTTTTCGTCAGTGTTCGTGTGTGAGTGTCCTAGCTTCCTTCCTTCCTTATTTCTGTGAATACGATAACTCAAGAATGCCTGTTTGGATTGTCGTGATACTTGGTATGTAGATAGGTCTTCCTGAGGCCTAAAATGATTAGATTTTGGGCCCACTAGCAGTATGCTATAGTACTGCAGCGGAACTTTCGGTTTTGATATCTCGTGTTCTAGACATGCTATGGTCATGATTTTTTAGTGGTAGATAGCTCTTATTACAGAATGGAATTCTTGTCAAGTTTGTTTCAGTTTTAAGCTAGCATGCTATACTTACAAACATAATACTCATATAGGGCTACAATTGAAACGGTCTATATACTTATATCCATGGCGACCGTTCACCCAGTTCACCCTTTTTTTCGGCATTTCCCGCACACGGTCACTCGATCTATCACCCTCCACGAGTAAACGATTCCCATTTACTATTTCTGTGATCGCAACAAGATTTACCAGACTGTGCGATACGAACTTTTGATCCAATTTCCAAGCTTCCAACTTTATAAGGCTACAATAAGTCACGGTGCGACAGAAATCCGATAGACTACACACTTCCATCGGGGAAAGTTGAATGGCTGGCTGACCTGTGATTAAAATTACGAAGGTGGGACGAGCTGGATCGATGTTGGTCCGAAGATGAGTCTCTCTGATCCCACCGGCCCTGTTTCAGGAGACGGAGGGGCTTAAGGTCAAGCTGCCATAGCTTATCATTAGGTCCTACCAGACAACAAGATACTGTGAGAAATTTATCATTGCTGCGGAGTGGGAGAATCATTAACCCATTGTAAAGCTACTCTCTTGGTTTTTCGGCATACAGGGTATGTATGTCAGATTAACGATGGACCAAGAGCGTAGTACATGTAAAATGTATGCGGTGGTCATTCTGGAAAGCCCCCAAGCCAGATGGCCTTTTGTTCCTTTTTATGCCGCGCAAATTGATCGAAGCTCGATGGTTGAGTGATCTATAAGGTTTAGTATTACTACTTATTAATCGTGGTCTCTTCCGCTGCATCAACTGGAGACATGTTGACTGAGTGGTTGTCTGGAGGGACGTTGGCAGCTCAACTTCAGTTTGCATATTTCGTTTCCTCTTCGTGTATCACATAATGAAGTTTTCATTGAGTTCAGCTCTCAGGCATGTGCCGTTAGTTAGTATCAGTCCTCTCTGTACAGCACTACCTTTCATCATCGGAGTTCCATCAGGATTGATCCTCTATTCATTATTTACATGTACCTTTACCGAAAACCAATGCCCGGTGTGTCAGCGACTGGTCATGAATCACCGAGGGCAGGTCCGGTCATAGTCTCAATTGATGAATGATCTTGTCTTTTGCTCAGGTCTTTGTATATCCCTCCACTTTGGGCAGTACTTTCCTCGGGATGAAAATGTTAGAAGCTAGTATAAATCCAAACCACGGTCCATTCATTATTGACGTCTGTATCTGGCCGTGTATGACAGACACCTACTGATATTGCACGGTCTGTGAATCTTATGCCACCAGCAACATTTACTTTACTCCAGCAGAACGCCAGCTGAAGAAAAGATGCGCGCAAGCATGACTGGATGACGATACCATGGCGAAGAAACTTTCTTCAAAAGAGTTGATCAAAGAATATTTCAAAAGAGCCGCAGACGGCGCGACTTCGTTGAAATTCCCTCTGATACTTCCAAGGCACTACAGATTACCAAGACTAATTCGAACCGGCGTCGTCTTGCATTTATGTGAGAAACGTTATTCAGTGATACGGGGGAGTGAATAAACCGTTATGTTATCGGCAAAAGGCAAGGTAATGCAACCTTGAAACAGCACTCGCGACTCGCTGCATCTTTGAGCATTAAAACGTACACGGTTGAAGATCCAGGAACGTGCTTTGAATGTGTCTGATGTCTGTCTGAAAGGAGAGGACATAAGAGGCCTTTCTCAACATGCAAGCCAATTCCTAATGGAAAAAATCATTATCCTAAGATATTCCAACATGCTTGGATATGTAAGGCACAACCCCAGGCGTGCGCTTGGAATGTATATTCTTTGATGGTTTTGTGAAGGAAAGGGAAGACGTGGCATTACATGAAAGTTCACATAAGCCTTCCATTTCGTCCCAGGGAAATGAAAACATGAATCTTGAGACTGGGTAGTAAAGGCGCCGCCAGGAAACCTTTGCCGCTCCGATGCAATCACTGTCGCGGTACTACTCCAGAAGCGTCGGCCCCTCAGACAGCGGGCAGACAGTAAATGATGTAGCGGATTTTGTAAGACTCACGAAGGATACCGATGGACTGAAACTTTCTCCTTTGTTCATAGTGATGGATGTGTACCGAAGACTTCTTACTCCGTGGTTTTCAAATACCAAGGGCGCGATCGATGTTCGCGAATTCTTAGACTGACAGGTCTGTTACTGGGGAAATGTCACATGTGAATACGTCATCATGCAACACACCCACCACTTCATCAATGCAAAGGGCTGTATTCTTAACTTCATGCCATATAAAACGGTAATAGATAAGTATTGTTGCTTTAACGGTGTTTCTTACGTGTGCACTTTTATTCAAATACCTAATGCTCATATTCTCCTAACCACCATCAACATTAATCCGCCGGGTTACATAAATCCGCCACTTCGAAAAACAGTGTGTTTCAGAGATTTCTAGTGCAGCACCCCCAGGTCTGCATAGTTTAGTGCACTATACTGGGGGACTTTGGGTTGGAGATCTGTTTATACCTATCTTTTCATGTGACGGAATTATGTACTCTGGTGGAATTATGTTACTTAGCAGATGTTAACGCCCCAAGAATAAATTGCTTTTACTCTGGTTTCCGTAGTGTTGAGAAAAAAGATGCTCGTTCTGCTCTACCTGTAGACAGTAATTCTTCACGCTCCTCTTTGCAAAGGATTTTCTTTAAAGGACACGAATCCATTATTTTCAGGCGGAGGCAATAAACACAACGCTGGCGCTACCTTTTCATACGCACATTAATCGCCGCTTCCGTTCTGCCTCACAAGGTTACCTTGCATAAATCTTTATTCCCTCAAAGTTCTTTTATGTGGTAGACTTTTAACTATCAATTTAGAAAGCCACAAAACAGCAGCCGAGCGGCGCTTCTTACCACATTGGAGAAAGATCAACAGAGTTCAACGACACAGCCATGAAGTTCACTCATCAACCATTTGCCGGGCAGCCACTAATGACCTTTATGATGGGACCAAACATCATAATTGATTTCTTGAAAGGCTTAAGAGATTGGGTACGGTAAGACAGATAGAGCTTTTATTAAAGTGCAAGATTTGTGAGCATGTTCCACACATCAGTTATCAACACAGGCCCCAGAGGCTCTCTACTATACGAGTACGTTGTGTGATGAATTTACCAGTGATAACTTATCCTGCAGCACTATGACAGGCTCAACAGTTTGTCTTGTGTTACCGTATCGGTTTTTTCCTCTCTTGTCAGAGAGATTGATCATACATAAATGGATAACAGAATTCCAGTCGATTTCATGGTCTAGGCTGAATGAAGAAAAGAAAAGCAAACTCATTTCGTTTCACGAGCATCGTATCTTTCTGATCATCAACAGATTTGATCATCGAGACACGTAATGAGTCGGAATCTTATCACCAAGTAAGTTGCCCGAGCCAGATGGACATTTTAGGACCCTCACCACCATTTCGAAGAAAACCACTCTTAAAGTATGTTATATCATGAATACTTGTGTTAGACTCATCGTTTCATTGTGTACAGTGCAGTGTGCGTATCCTATCATTGGCGATTGTGCCTTTAATCCAATGTACTATCTTCTTACTGAGTTTGTATCGGCTGCGATGTCCAAAGACTCGTATATCTTCGAACTTGCATTTGCCCTCCAAATTTCTTTATTGTCATTCATTTTCTGTAGCTAGTTCCATTCTTCTGTTCATATGCGCTCCACTGTTTCATTGTAATTTTAACGTGAAAGATTTCTTTTCAGAGAAAGTAAGCTATGCCTTTCTTGCTCCCGTTAATATGCAAAAGTATTCAATGTCAAGGTTATATTTTCAGGTTAAACGAATATCCTGATTGCAGGCTTTATAACATCGTTAGACTGACTTTACCATGGCGCCATTACATTAGACCTCTGTAATTTCTTCTATTGGTTCTCTTAAGCTTGGTCATTCCGGGTTCACTTGATGGTGCTGTCATCAGAACACAGGTGGTCATCTGGCTCCTGGGATAGACGGGGTCACAAAGTACAGCACAAAATGTATTCAACCAAACGAAGGAACGATGATTTCATTAAAGATTAACTGCAATGAATATTCCACTACCATTCACATCAAAATTTGGTCTTTTCTGAAATCATCAATAAAAGTTTTAAATTAATTTTCCGAGAATGACGTGCTAAAACGGCAACCTAAAATAGAATATCGGATGCAAGTTATAAGAGTAAATATATGTATGGTGTACCGCGTACGATGACCAGAATATGACTTCATCAAAGGATATTTTACAGGGCACTGGGCAGCGGTTTCCAAACGCAATTACGTCGAGGCCGTAAACATTTTATTTCGGGAAAATGGAAATCCAACTTCTCCGTGTAAAAGGTGAGTATGGGTAGTAAATTCCCAGGAGAACTCATTAGAAACATTGTGGTAAACCCCTTCATGTGAACGATTTCCCTTTACTGGCTGTCATTACTGTGCAACGACATGCTTCAAGGCCTGTAAAAGGACTGCAGGCAAGCCTATATATTCAGATACTCCAAGCCGCATCATTATCATTCATTACATGCGATAGGAAAGAAAGGAAAGACACATTTTATGCTGTCAGTAACGGTTTCAAATTGATATCTTTTTCTGTGATTCTAAGTTATGGAGGATCCATGATTCCCTTGCCAACTGTTAATGTTAATGGGAAAACGCGTAATAAAAAGAAGATATGGTGCAGTTTCTGTGGATTCTCAATAATCAAAGGGACGTACGACAGAAAGCTATGATCAGAATTCAGTTTTTCGTGCTATATATCTGGATCTAGCGTAGAAGATTCGGTATGCGTTTTAGGAAAATACCATTATCCAAGAAGCTCATACTTTTTTTCTATAATCCATATAGCTGATTCATTTACCCTTCACCCGAAGAATCCACCCCGCTAGCAGTAACTGACGAATGGCTCAGATCGTTTCAAAGTCTTATCATGTCCTTCCAGCGGCGTGCTGGCTTGTCAAAGGAGACCGCGATGCCCCTCGGTGTTTCACGGCGCAACTAAGCACTGGAAGACTGTGATCGGTCAGGAGAATTGTCTCGGGTTGTTCAACTTGTCTTTATTTTTCTCATGAATAATAGGACCTTGGTTGTTTTTTTGTTGTATTCTTCGTTTCTGAAACACAATGGACAGTTGGAAAGAGCTAGAAGACCGTGAAATCGAGTATTTTAGCTTTATAGATGAAAGTGTGAAAACGACTATATATTTATAACATTCATTGAAATCTCAGACATATACATGTCTTCCTCGCTCTGACCTTACCAAGCTGCCCTTTACCCAAGGAATAGATATCCCGTCTATGAGAACGTCGGTATGAAGTTGAATATAGCGCATGAGGTGACATTAGGAACGCCCTAGTTTCTTAGATTGGACGAAGTCTGATTCGACAGTGAATGGAGAAACGTCACTTTAGATCCAGATAGAAGAGACTGAAATGGCCTGGAGGTCACGCGGGCCACAGCAGTGTTTATCTAGATTAAATCTCCCAATGGTAGAAGTAGCCATAATGCACACGAATATGCTCCAGGGCAGGGGTCATTTCATAAGTCTGTAGCCATACGTTCTACAGATATTGTGAGGTTTGCTACGGGCTATCGGAGATTACACAGGAGAATCAATCTTGTTCAAACGGGAGAGAAAACTTCGGGGTACATTTTGCACCTACCAATAGAAACCTTAAGAACTCTTTCTTTAAGACTCATCAGTAGCGGGCTGCTCAAGAAGTCCGTCTTTAGACCCAAAATTGGTAAAATGATAATTCATACGATAAGATTCTTTGCACCGTAGACAAGATCGACAAGTACATAAAAGTTATAGTGCAGGGGTGAAATATACACATGTGCAGTGCCAACGATACGCTATAACTTATTTGGGGCTAATGATGACAACGCCGTCCTCACATCAACTCAGATGCTAGGCCTACTTACTCATCATTCTCCCTTTCACTTACACTAGTCGCACAGATCTGTAACTAATCACTAAAGTTTCTCTTTCCGTTGTAACGTAAAGATCCTAGTCTTGGACAGAACTCAAATTGCAGCTGCGGGTGCTTATTAGAACGGAACTTGAAAGAAGCAACGAGCGAAGTTATGTTTACGACATGAAAGGGAATCTCCCCATCGCTCAAAAATGTCGGTAATAATTCAATAGCCATGTCATTGATTATGCACATTCTGACGCCATCCCATGATTTCCATCTTGTCTTTATATGTCGTGTTTGAACATATGTACCGTTACATAGATACATGGTTATACTAAGATCTCAGCTATTACTCCTGCGGTTTGCTATGGTCTCCGACAACATAGCTTGAACCATGCGTCCATTACGTTTCCTTTCAAGCGTTCACTTGGGGCCATTCTGGAAGATTGGCCATTCATTTTGCTTAAAACAGAAGGGCAGCGTTTTGCAACTGCAATTCATCCGTGGAAAAAACTGCTCCCACCCAAACTCACAGTGTCAAAACTCACTACTCTTTGACATCTTCACGATTAGAGGTGGAACAAATGGCTGCGCGACCTTTTCAACATCCGCCTCGTAGTCGGGAGACTCATCTGAAAAGCGGCCTGCTTCCGAACCTATAGGAAAGATTTATATCCCCTGTCTGTAGAATATACGGCTACAGCATCAGCGTCTCGGGAAGCCAGTATAGTCCCCATACCACAGGGATGTCAGTTACATGCAGCTGGGCGGCGTTTTCTGGCGCGTAGCGTCTCCTCGAGCGAAGTACTGATCCATGAGCGTTAATGACGAGAGGCAATTTTCCAGCGAGCAGTGTAATTGTAACCTATAGCCGGAGGCGTGACACGCAACAGTATTGTTGATTGGTAATAGGGCACAATGAACGTCGTATATGTATCCCGTGGAGACCGTAACCCCACAGGAGGATGACGTGGGCGGTTTTTCCTGGACCACAGGAGCGCACAGGAACATAATCTACATTGGGAATCTGGTGGTACTGTTGCGCCTTTCCTTCGGATGCATCTCCTTGCGGTGTTGTTGGTACTCTCGGGCCAGCAACGCCTTCTCCTCGCCCGGGGAGAGCCGGACATCCCCGGGAAGCTGCACATTGGTCCCGAGGACTGGCTGAGAAATTTCACCAACGCCACGGAAGAGCGAGACTTCGATAAACTTCAGCATCTGCTGACCTATGTGGTGGAGAAGGCAGGGGATAAGGAACTCGATCAAGACATTCTCGCATCTCTTAAGGTAAAGCTAATGAAACGTTCGGTCGTCGTTTTCTTTAAGGGTGCGTTGTTTCAATCAATACTAGTATGCGGTTTCTTCGAGGTATCTTTTGTGAGGTTTAGATCATCAGATACATAGGTCAAGCCATTTAATTGGCACGATGTTTTCGATTTCTCATTTCAATGGTCCGTGTAAATTTTGTTTTTGGCTTACAGAGCGCGAAATTGATTCTTTAAATAATGCCCATTCTTCTTGTCCCGGGAAAGACTTATTTGTCTTTTTTAAATGTCGTGAATTAGCCAGAGGTTGGTAGTTTCCGACTGTTGCATGTACTCTGATTGATAGTGCACATATGAGATGGTAGGTGCTCACTGCGTAAAACATCGGCTGTCTATCGTTTCTATGAATAGATATTTTAGTGTAAATAACTAAACCGTAAAATCGCGTATAAAACACCGGGTACCGGTACCGTACGTAACCAGTGTAATTCCTATGCGATGAAACTTTGCACCAGTGGACTATACGTATATAACCAATGTCTAGGAGGTCGAAGTATACATCATAGAACATATTGAAAATGCCAACCCTATACATCTACTCGGACTTACGGGCATTTCAGCATGATTGTGACTGTTGTTCTCAATTCATTATGAGTTCAGAAAAATACCTGAGGATAGATCCGATGGTTAGAATCGATTGTAGTGACAACTCTTCTGTCGTGACATTGTCGATACTTTGCAAGGGCAAACTGTCTGACAGAACCAGTTGACCTCCCGCCCCCTGGCCCCTCTCTGTTGGTAGAGGACACATTAGATACTCAGAGGTGACCCTTTCTTATCGGATATTCACCCCGGTGCACCACACGGACCTGTGTTTACGAACCGAATAGAGAGAAGACAGAGGTTCTCAGATTTCCCTAACCTCCTTCGTAGACCTTCTAGGCGCGGCAGACGTTTTTTTTTTTTTGGGGGGGGGGGATGACTGGGGTATCTTTCGTCGGGAGGGGTCGGTATTACCTAGGCGGTAGATACAATCGCTCCCGGCGAAAGAAAACCTAGCCCATGCTGAAAATCGCAAACCTGCGCTGAGAGAAAATAAACCCGCCACAATTAGAGGTGGCTAAGACCCACAAGACTACATGTACACCTGTACAGCCGAGCGCATACTTCTCCACACGGCCACCGTTTAGATCTATCTGAGCTACATAGATCGCCTTTTCTTGCCTTTTTCCCTATTATGAATCATGCAATAAAGCACCTTTGGCGTTCTGCCGAGATTTAATTGGTCTGAACCAGCAGTTCATGTTTGTCAAGTTTACACTCGGCTCTGAGCGAAGCCTGTACAACACGTCCCTGATGCCTCGTCGGTTCATAGTCCACGAACGTACTCCCAAGCTATTCCCCGAGTCCCGGCTTACCTGACCTAATCTCATCATTCTGGGAGTAATCCAGTTTTATTTCTGCGTATTTCCTTTTGGAGACAGACTCTCATAAACTCGCAATGGCCCTCCTCCAGCTTGTGTCCATGTCCACCCTGTTAAAGCTTGTACAGGGTCATCAGAATCATCAAACGGTGCTCTCTGTGCATTCGCTGATGCCCCGCACTTGAAAATTACTTCTACATGGTCGCTAATGATTGACCTTTGTGCGCCCGTGCACGCTTGATCAGGTACAGCTATTGGAAGGAAGGAAGCGTCATGGATTTGAGGAAGGAAATGGCATATTTTAACAAGAGTACAGGACTGTGCATCATAAAAGCAGAATCCGACATATATTTTGTATTACAAGCGAAGATGTGTCCAATCTATGAATGAATGAATGAACTTTATTGCTCGACAATTGTACATGGCACAATGTATGGCAAGAATGACAGTGCAATTAATACAATGGGTACTAAACTAGTCTATTCTATTCTATTCTGAAAACTATAATCACAAGAATATATGAACGTAAATGGCGTAATGATATAATATATGTTAAACGTTTCGGTCTGTTAAAATACATTCTCTCTTTTGTAAAGCGCTATATATGTATTGGCCTAAGTACGTAGATATGGTGTCGGGACATGACATAAGTAGATGTAACATGTCTATGTTTGCCTATTGACAGCCAGAAACAGTGGAAGAGAATTCGTCATTGATGAAGCCCGATTCTGCTTCCCAACAATATTCCAGACAAGTTTAAGAGATGAAAATGATCCGGTCTGGGGATTTGTCTCAATTTTTTTCCGCATTGAAGGTCGTTCAACTTAATTTTCTTAAGATTAGACCAGATGTAGGGTCATTTCGGTTATCTTAATTGTATCAAACAGTGCCATTCAGGTCTGCTTCCCAATTCTGCAGGAAATGACCGGGCAAATAATTCATAATATGATTTAATGTTGCGCACGATGATTGTACTGAATATGTCAGGTTCTGGCCATAAATCGACATAAAGATCCAATGAGTTATTGCCTGTACCGGTGACAGCCGGATGCAGTGGGCGTTCTTTGTCGAATCTTGACAGGAACATATATTTGGAAGCCCCTATCAGCTATCTGCTCAGATGAAAGGTATCGAACCTACCTCTGCCCGAACTCTCTTTTTTCAGAAGTCGGCCAACTTTTGCCTTATGTAGCTCTTCGTTAGGTTCAGCGCTGAAAAGTTTGAATTCATTATTCATCGTGTATGCCAACTTTTTAGTACCCCACACATCTATCCATCCATCCAGCCATCCATCCGTCCATCCGTCCATCCGTCTATCCATCTACCTATCTATCTAATATAGTATCTATCTATCTATCTATCTATCTATCTATCTATCTATCTATCTATCTATCTATCTATCTATCTATCTATCTATCTATCTATCTATCTATCTATCTATCTATCTATCTATCTATCTATCTATCTATCTATCCATCTGCATATAACAGAGAAAGGTAGATACTAGTAGGTAGATATGGTAACTATGTAAATAAAAGTGTGGATATGAATGATACATGTACAAGATATCCACTTTATAATTGGCATGTATGTCAACTTCATCTGGCCTTAGAAGGGAACTATGCAGGCTTAACGTAAATCTGCAAATCTCCCTCAGGACAACCATGACCACATGTCACATAAATCATGTCAAGATGACATGAAATACGATGAACCCCAAACGGTATGTGCGAAGTAAGAACTTGATAATACCGGCAGAGCCAGAAAGTGTATTCTTCAGAGGTTATGCTTCGGCTAATTCAGGGGTGCCAAAGAATACATACGAATTTTACGGAATACATACGAATCTTACGGAATACATACGATCCATTACTAGAAACATACGATCCGTACGGAATACATACGATCCATTACGCGGAATACATACGATCCGTACTAATTTGGAGAAATGTCCTGATCATGTGACATCGGCGGCAAATTCAATTCGGGATAACCGGTTCTTCGTACGATATCTTGGCTTATAACAGCTTAATAATGGCGTTTCCCAACCGGATAAACTCTAAAAATCTCAAGCTGCACTAAATTAAGACTGATGTAGGCTAAGACCAACTAGGAGGACCAGATAAAGCTAGATTCGGTGCTAGCGCGATGGCCAGCAAATTAGTACGGATCGTATGTATTCCGCGTAATGGATCGGATGTATTCCGTACGGATTGTATGTTTCTGCGGAATGGATCGTATGTATTCCGTACGGATCGTATGTTTCTAGTAATGGATCGTATGTATTCCGTAAAATTCGTATGTATTCCGTTAAATTCGTATGTATTCTTTGGCACCCCTGTAATTGGATGACAAAAGAAAACAGACCTGACAAAATAGAAATCCCGATGAAAACGCCTAAAAATACGTCAAAAACAAGCCGGAGGCGAACCTCTGCTTGGAGTGTAGAATGTGTACTATTTTGATAACCTATTGAAAAGTCATTAATGATAATGAATTGGTAGTTAAGAGGAGTATCTTGGGTGCCATCTGCATCTTTTTGACAGGAATGCATTAATGATTTACCGCAGGCAGTGGATGAGTTCCTGATGCTTTTACGTCTACGAAAAATATTGATCTGCCATTTATGGGAGGGAAATCCCCACAAACAATTCCCTTTTGTTGGTCCTTTTTCCCCGAGGACATCATCAAGTTGTCAGTATGATCTGTCGTTTACTGTCTAGGCCTCCCTGGCTGTTGTAAACCCTTGAACCCGTTGTAAACCCTTGAAACCTCTCTAAGTCATGTACGACTGGTGTGACATAACCAGGATTCCCATTGGACACTCGGGGACCAATGGGGAATCGAGCCTAATTTCGGAGCAAATCCCTCCTCACGGTCTGATCGCACGGGAGGTAGGAATGGATGTTGCTTCCGTCGTTTTACGGGCACGGAGGGGGGAAATTGCCCTTCTGTCGGTCGATATTAAATCATCACGGTATTGACCGGGGCTTATTAATATCTGTTCTGTGCAATTCCGGTAACGCAGGAATTACTTTTTCCTGGGAAACTCTAAAGGGCTTTCGTAACAAGGTAAGAGACTTTCTCAAGGTTGAGAAACAGATTGGGGTGTTTCTGAAGGAGTTTGGCGATATATGTGCTTGGGACTAGACCAGAAAGCTTAGTGATTATGCGTACCTGCAAAAACGTGCAACGGGCGGCTTCAAAAATAATGCGCATTGCCAAGTAATTTGGCAATTTTTTGTTGTATTGGGCTGTCCTGGTCTTCTTTGACAGCGGGGATTGTTTGACAGCCCGTTATACCGCCAACAGTTGGTGAATTCCAGCTGCTCAGAGAAGTCCAGCAGTAATAAAACATTACGACCTTACATCAGCATCTTCTTGGAGATAAAACACCGGCAGTTGACCTCCCCAAATTGCACCGACGTTGCAGCAGACGCTCTCCATCCCACGATTCCTCCCTGTCCGTGCCTAATGAGGCTGATTCCTGTGGTTGCCGGTCGCTTTTAATTGAGACGCGCCACCTCTTAACCTACAACGCGCTGGCGCAAGCAACACTGTCGTAATTCACTCATCAATTCCGGTCAAAACTTCTTTATCGTTTGCGTTTCAATCCACCACAGGGAACGGGTCACGGCCGTGTTGTTTCGCAGTGAAACTAGCTCGTTTACCACCCGTAATTACCACTGGAGATACAGATGGCAAATCGGAGAACACGTCAACCGTGGATCTTCCCCGAACTTCTAAGACAGGAGGCATTACGAATCGGTCGTAGTCTCGCCAATTACGAGACCGTTATCTCTCGCGCGCACTCCGGGAGAATGTCTCCGGGGAGGACTAAGATTTGCCACGGGCCGTCCAGCAATAATTACGACTCTTTCTCATCCGCATCGATTGCAATTACATGGCGGCCTGGCGCCGAACTGTGCGAACTACGGAGAGGGCAAGAAACTGTCTCAATGTTATCGCAGAGCTATATATGGTGTGGAAGATGAAAAGAAGTGGGTTAGGATATACGAAACTATCTCAATGTTATCGCGGAGCTGTGTATGACGTGGATGACAAAAAGAAGTGGGTTAGGATATAGGAAACTGTCTCAATGTTATCGCGGAGCTGTATATGACGTGGATGACAAAAAGAAGTGGGTTAGGATATACGAAACCATCTCAATGTTATCGTGGAGCTGTATGGTGTGGAAGATAAAAAGAAGTGGGTTAGGATATAAGAAACTGTCTCAATGTTATCGCGGAGCTGTATATGACGTGGATGACAAAAAGAAGTGGGTTAGGATATACGAAACTATCTCAATGTTATCGTGGAGCTGTATGGTGTGGAAGATAAAAAGAAGTGGGTTAGGATATAAGAAACTGTCTCAATGTTATCGCGGAGCTGTATATGACGTGGATGACAAAAAGAAGTGGGTTAGGATATAAGAAACCGTTTCAATGTTATCGAAGAGCTATATATGACGTGGATGACAAAAAGAAGTGGGTTAGGATATAAGAAACTGTCTCAATGTTATCGCAGAGCTATATGGTGTGGATTATAAAAAAAGTGGGTCAGGATATAGAAATACATAAAATATACTCTCAAGAAATAATGGACACCTTTTGTGGTCTATATATATCACCGGCGCTGCTACTTATGAGGCCTTAGTGTTTAAAAATTCATATTGTGGCACATGATTCGAATTCGAATGAAGCTTTAACGTTACATATATATTGGCGCAACAAAAAGTACAGTGACGGTCATACAATCAACTACAAACTACAATAGAGAAATGTTAGATACATCTTAACATTTTCTACTAGCTACGCTAATATGAAGAAGGCTAATATGAATACATCTGTAATGTCATATAACGATACGGTAGGGCTAATCGACTAAATCGTAGTATTCAGTATATTTTGATATTGCGTAGAATGTAGATCGTCAGTGGGCGTCGGCACTTGACATCCCAAACCCCACCTCTGTCATATACTAAACTTGTTTGTCAGTTTGCTTGAATGTTCGTTGATTTTCCTCGCTCAGACTTGTGTGTTGACTTGCAGGTGATGCAGAGCGTTGGCTATGTGAACAGAAACGCCACCTACTGGGATGAGCTGAACCAACAGGTTAAGCAGGTAAACTGAAACCGAATTGAATTGAACTGAATTTACAATGATGAAAATATATTACCGCTCTACAATATTGTAACGTAAGTATCGAGATTGCCTAAAAATGTCAACTTGACTTGGCTCTACTTCCACCATTACCTCAGATCATGTACCAGCTTGGACTTGAAAGAGAGCCACAAGTGCCAAGGAAACGTGCCAAGAAGGCCAGAAGGAGAGGCCCGAGGATGTCTAATAACCACCGCAGCCATGTAGAGCTCTGACGGCGTCCGTTCAGTATCCGCCATACCGTAGACGTCTCGTGAAAAATATACGATAGACAGCAACTGTTTCTACTTTCCGTGAATACCTTAGTGTTGGAAGAAAGTTTAGCAATTGTATTATGATTACTACCTCCACAGGTGAGCTTCCATGATATTTCTATTTTCCTTTACTTTCCTATACATCTTTGTAGAATCTTGAAATTTCGTACCGCCATGTGGTATAATCTCCTAGGTGTTACTGAGCGTTCTTTTATGTGTGACATCACTCTTTTGAAGGGAAATGAACTTCTCATTGAACTATCGAACTTACTTACTATATAACGTACAGATCGCATTGAAAGTTTCACCATATTTGACTTTACCTGTATGCACTCATCATTTGATAAATTACTCAAAAGAACGGTCGTCTACCGGTATCTCTTTGTCATATGTAAGATATTACCTTCCCAATGATTAGGCATGTACCACATACCACTCGTTTCTCGTCAGAACAAGCCGTAAGACTGCTGTGAAAATATAATGCTTTGTTGAACTCGTCTCTGACAGCGTCATCACTTTTCCCGCTAAACATCTGCACCAGGGTTCTTTCCCCTTTCCTTCGGATCTCCCTAAAGCTTTGGGACCTTCCGTGAAGCATTCTCTGAAAGCATTCCTTATGAGAGTGCTAAAAAAACAATGCGTGCAGTGAAGAACTTGGACTAGCGTATGGAATAGGGCTCGGAACCTGAAAATAAACCATCGTGGCGAGTGTATCCAGATCAAGGTAGCGGCTTTCTGTGGTACTGCAGCAGAACTTCCGGTTGTTATATCTCATGTTCTAGACATGCTGTTTGGCAGCGTGTACTTCTCAACTTTAGTACAAATAACAGCATGGTTTGTCGGATACGCGCTTGAAAGCAAAGGATACAGACAAAACCAGTTTTTCATTTTCTCCGCTCCTAAATGGTACACCTAAGTTACTGCATTGCGCATTTGCAAGAAGGGGCATTTGTCGATAGAGCCCTCTAAACTATGGGACAGGTACGCGTCCTCTGTGAGTGCAAACTGTGTATAAGTGTCACCAAGGTCTGTATGCAGCTTACCAAGAAGCCCTGAACTGGTTGCAGTACTGGTACGACAGGATATGATGATGATGATGGTAGAGCCTCCCCGCCGGGTTTTTAATGACGCTTCAGTGGTTTTATAGGTCAACTAAGCTGAATATGAGAAGAACCACAACCTGTTTCTCAATTTGCAAACTTGGATGACAGATAGTTAAGTTGTGTCTGAGAGTGAAACAGTAGAAGTAGCTTTTCAGTCATTTTCTCCACAAAATATCACTATTTTTGATCAAGGACATTCTATTGTTATAATGTCCTTGCTTAATTGTCCAGTCCCCTGAGACTGTACACGTTGTTGTCTGCTGTTCAAGATTGGCGAAAATGGCGTCGGGGGTAGCAGCAAGATCACCCCAAGACCAGGACACCTCTGCCCTCAGATTCAAGAGAAGAAGGCTACTCAAAAGCTTTGTCGCTGTTCTAATTGTCTGTACGATCATTCAGCTATTTCTGTATACGTCACCAAGGTATGGTTGTTTTTATTTCACACAAACTTTACAATTACTTTTAACAGTAGTTCGAAGCTATGCACATAAATGTTTGGTACATTCGCCGTACGTTCTTTTACATAACGTTACGATTGACATAATCAAACGTTGGTAAGGATTCACGTCAATTCTGTGTGTCACAAGATAGCTAAATGTTGCAAAGAGCACTCACAACAGTCCCAGGAATACCCCCATTTCTTCTGTCGTATCACAATGCTGTACAACGTATGTCCTGGTGCTAAGAACTTTGTCAACCTCATGAAACAATACACTGATATCTAACAAACTCTCAAACATATTCCACCAGACTAAAGATAGCAACAAAGGCAATCTCGCGTGTTTCACTCAACATCCTGCGGAGAAACACCACTAGATTGGAGGCAACAACGAAGGAGCCTGCCTACATCCTGCACAAAAACACCACTAAGTTAGAGGTAACAACAAAGACAGTGCCACCTGTACAACGCTATAACCTGCTAAAAAACACAACTGTCCAGCCTCGTGTTAGAACAACACGTCCAACGTTGACCACGTCTCAGACAGTGTTATCGAAGTGGACATATCGTGCTGAAGAGATGAGAAAAATCAGGTCAGTGAAGACTTCAAACTGAGTACTAATATATCCATTCCAGTGACTTGATTATGCAAACAAGGACTTCATTTGCATAATGAATTAGAATATTTTCTTAACCTATTGTATTTTATGGTAGGGCTTTCTAACGAGGGCGGGTCAAAAAGTAATGCAAGTGGTTCTATAAGAGGCTCATTTTTTTCATCGCATAAGTTGAAATTTGGCACAAATGTAAAGGAACATATCTTATTGAGATCGAAATATCTCAACTTGTTGTTCAGATTTTTATGAGCGACTGAGTTAATTTTATGATGACCACCATGATGTTTTAAAACCACTTGCAAATAGAGATGAACATTCGAAAAAGGACAAAAACATATACAGATTCCAGTTCTCGTAAGAATAACTGGGTTTTACTGACTCTTCCAGGAAAGACACAAGAATGTTGCATCCTGACGTGAGGCTCCTGACGCGCAAGTTGGGGATCTGGCCGGGAACCTGCGAAAAGAAATTAGGAAACTCCTGCAAGCTCTTAAAGCATAACGTTGGTTATCACACAACATGCGCTGTTGTAGGCAACGGTGGCATACTCTTGGACAGTCAATGCGGTGCTGAAATAGATTCCAAGGACTACGTTATACGTATGGACCTGCCTGCGATCAGAGGGTTCGAAAGAGACGTTGGCCGAAAGACCAACATGACAATTCTGAACGTGAGCACGCCCAGACGGATCGCGGTTTCATCTCATCTGAAAAACAGGACTCGGGATGTGTACGAGAGTCGCCTGCGAGACATCAACGGGTCGGTTCTAGTTGCAGGAGACAGACTGGAGATGGATAATCTGAAGAAGGCTGTACAGAAGTACGAGACGCATCACATTCCGTTTTCATTCGTCTTGTTGACCAGCCACGGTAGCTTTAAATTAGGGAAGCTGATTCGCAGGTAAGTTATGCACGTAGAAGTTGTCATACAGTGATTAGCTTCACCCGAAAAGAAGCGGCATAAGTTATATTTCCAGGCATAACTATGAACTACGCAGCCTTCTATCAATATATTCACATTCAATATCACTAGCACTTGCAGAGGATGCCCCTTTGAATTGAACATCAATCGAAATGTTAGATATGTCACTTCTATAAGCTGAAGCTAACCACTTTTGAATGTCCCTCGTTAGTATATCTCAAAGTTGATTAGCGATGTCACCATAACGTTACCCATGATCAGTTCAAACGCAAATTGTGTGAAGTTTTTTACTATAGCAGAATAACATTATTTGTAAGTATCACAGTGTATGCATCACAGTGAACGTGATATCAGACCATCACTGCCTGCCATTGCCAGGACTATGTATGGACATTCTTGTTTTTAACACATTTTTTAAGGCATAAAAAGCATAACGAATAAAGAATTATAACGAATAAAGAATAATAACGAGTAACGAAAGACTTCTCCCCCATCATTTAAGTGCTTCGATGAGAAATAATGAGAATCACGTGCGATGTAAGAAAGTCTGTATTGATTTCAATTCGACAATTTTCTATTTATTTTCATGTACAAATCAGGACTGCGGCGAAGGTAGCAGGGAATGCAATCACCAGTAGTGCTCCCTCCACCGGCCTGGCTACCATTCTTACCGCCAGCGCGTTCTGCGACCAGATCTACATGTACGGCTTCTTCCCATTTCACAAAGATGCGCATAAGAGACCTCTCCCTTACCACTACTACCCGGGGGACTCCATCGAGCCGATTTTCTTGGACCCAAGGCACCGCATGGACAAGGAATACAATTTCTACAAAAGCCTTCACCAAAGGGGGGTTGTGAAGCTACAGGTTGAGAAATGTGACGACCAATGAAGTGTTAACTCTACAAATGTTATCAACATGAAAGTTCATGTGTTGATGCATAGTTTTATAGTATCGTTGAAGTTATCGCTGAGTGCTGTTTATGTCTGCATTTGGAGCGAGAAGATATTTGGAGCTAATGCATCTTATAAGTGACTAAACATAGTAAAGGCGTTACCGGATAAGCTCTAGCTTATCATAACTTTACTTGACAATGTATGTACAGATTATGAAATAGAATATCCAAAAGAACGTTGTATATTGGTATCATCGATCCTCCCGTATATAAATCGTCATCTTCCGTAAAAATCATGCCTGTCTTTCAGGTAGCTTCTGTCCTGCCACGAATAATTATAAAACCGGCTGTGCAAATGTACTTATAAGGACATACAAGTTTACAAATCTGTGCAATTACTTTTATCTTGGGTTTCCTAATACCTGGATGTCTTATCTTCATCGAGATAACGTTGTTATTAGTTTTCTTTTTGTCGTCTTTTGGCTCTCCCTAAGGATTTGGGATCTTCCTCAGACTCAAGAACAGAGAATGCTATAAGACACTGTGCAGTGAAGTACGTGGACAGGTTGAGGAGCCTAGCGTGCGGGATGGGGGCTCGGAACTTGTTCACGGCCAGGACAAAGTCGGACACGACGAACAGCACTGAGCCGACGCAGGCGGACAGTCTTGGCCACGTCACGCCATGACGTAACCGTGACGTAGCTGCAGCCGTCATAGAGAAGATGAGGATGACGTACAAGCCGCACAGTGGCGTCAGTGCGCCCTTTAACCCTGGGAGGATGTAGGTGTACGTCAGGACTGCGGTTGCCATGGTGACGACTGTGGTGCCGTCCAAGGTGATGTGTGTGACGTCGAAAGCCAATGCGTAGAGTAGCTGTGCCAGGGCGAATGCTAGGAGACCTGTGGAAATACAAACGGACACACGACTGTGAGCATTACAGTACGGTTGAACGTTGATAGCCACAGGGTTAGAAAAAAGGGAAAGACGCAAATGGAATCACACACTCTCTCTCTCTCTCTCTCTCACACACACACACACACACACACACGCACACACACACACACACACACACACACACACACACACACACACACACACACACACACAGGGAAAGAGGGGAAAAGAAACGCACCTGCACGCATAAGAAAAATGAAAATAAAGTAACTAACTTCAGAGAAGATCTAGAGAAACCGTAATGGTTGATTACCGAAAATAAACCATTCTGACGAGTGTATCCAGAACAAGCAGAAGTCTCCCACAGATGAGAACATCAGGCCAGCCGCTAGGAGGCGCGCGTATGTAGTGTGACACCTTTTCTCCACCTTCATAAAAGAAATGTCGGTTTGCCATCAATCATTGTGACCTGACGTTTTTCAACCATGGGCTCTTACATAACTCGTCATGTCAAGGGTTTCTTTATCGGTGCTACTAGTACTTGTCCAAAGGAGAAGTTGTCCGTTTTAGTCCGGGGACAAGTTTTATGTGATCGCGTGTTACTACAATAAAACTACTTGGGAATGTAAGAACTTTAGTTTCCCGATTGGCATTAGAAGCACTACAACTTGATTCTTTTCTAAATGGTAGGAGCAAACTTGCATACACGTCACCAGGTTAGTCATTTGTGTCCGTGTTCTCGCTGCTTTGTTGTAATTGTTTGCGAATTGGTTTGAATTAATCAAAACTAAGGCACTATTTCCATTAAAGTTATTGAGATCGTTTGACGTAGATGGCAGTGTTTCACTGATTATACTACTACCAGACACGATATCATTAGCTTGGAACATAAAACCGTAAGATAAATCTTCTCACCTGAACGAAAACAGTCAGCGTTGCCACAGGAAGGCTTTTGAGTACCGCTCCTACTGTCTCGTTTGGTGTT
The DNA here is from genome assembly GCF_035083965.1 of Branchiostoma lanceolatum. Taxonomy (NCBI): domain Eukaryota; kingdom Metazoa; phylum Chordata; class Leptocardii; order Amphioxiformes; family Branchiostomatidae; genus Branchiostoma; species Branchiostoma lanceolatum. Next base: position 9,650,662 of record NC_089726.1, on the reverse strand, counting down.
CCAGCGTAAACTGATGCCAAGTACGCTACCATGGAAACTACAAATAACCCAAAAGTCTTCATTTTTTCTCTCGGTAATAGCTCAGACTTTCACGACGCTAGTGAAGGTTAGCGTTGGCAGAGGAGCGACGTGCAATGGCGACCAACGTTTTCCAGTGTACTTTCAACTGTCAAACAAAGAAAGGCTAAAGTTCACCAGCTTCAAATTACCTTAACAATTAGTATAACCGGCATAACCGCCCCAGCGGAACAGAGCAGCACTGCAGCGGCAGCTGGTTACGAGGGGTGATCAATAAGTCATCGGCCTCACCCAGAAGTAAGGTGCACAACTCAAATTCTGGGGCATAATTATGTAGTATGACATCTTTTAGCAATATCCACCAAACTTCAAATCATTATGATCATTACTTTACAGACGGCACTTAGTGACATTAGGTGAGGTAGAAGGATAAAAACATAAAACATGGACAATTGAGCGGTGACTTGAGGTGTGCGGGCCGACTTGCTCTGCTGAAAGTCAGATACCCACTTCTTTTTTGTTGAAATAAGAAGGGAATCTTTATCAAACATTTTGACAATGTCTTCGAAGATTTTATGCCGATTTTAGGCATGAAGAACTCGACCCACACAGCTCTGACCACAATGTACCCTTGTTTTTCTCGTCACTTACCTAGTAGTTTTTGGACGTCGACTAAAAAGTATTCGCTACAATAATTTGAAGTTTGGTGCATATTGCTAAAAGATGTCACACTACATAATTATGCCCCAAAATTTGGATTGTGCACCTTATTTCTTGGTGAGGCCGTAACTTATTGATCACCCCTCGTGCGTTACATCGGACAGTCGGCCACTCATGTCACCTCCAGCTCTGCACGTCTAACTCTTGGCGTTGTCTAAAGCCTTTTAGCGAGGTTGCCTTGACGTATACGTTTACTTGTGTAAGTTGGTCATTCACATTACAGCTGTAAAATGACAGTTGTACTAAACACACCGCACACAAAAAACAAAGCCAGTAAAGTACCAAGTGATATTGCACCCACTGTTTATTCCTTCTACAGAAAGTATTGATTACTCAGCTCGCAATGCTTGATCACGACTTGCTCTCAGTTACAGAGTTGGTAAACGTCGTGGAACAAATAACCTAACGGATAATTTGAGTGAAAACAAGAACGTCGACGTCTTGTCGTGTCAGATAATGACAAATGACAAAACAAACATTATCACTTGACTACTATTGGAAACATGACTTTGACTACAGTTAAGGTAAAGAATCATCATTTTACGAACATTTTCCAAAACCACAGGGACTGTCACTCGAGCTAATGACACTAAGGGACAAACGTCAGGGGTTGAATTTCTTTTCCCGTCTACGGGCGCTGGTCTCCTTCGACAGGGCGCTCGTCTCCTACGGCAGGGCCGTCTCCACCCTCGGGTTGCTCGGCTCCACCCTCGGGTTGCTCGGCTCCACCCTCGGGTTGCTCGGCTCCACCCTCGGGTTGCTCGGCTCCACCCTCGGGTTGCTCGGCTCCACCCTCGGGTTGCTCGGCTCCTTCCTCTGGGCGTGGGCGCTCGTCTCCTCCCTCGGGGCGCTCGTCTCCACCCTCGGGCCGGTCTACTAGCCCAGGGCGCATGGTGGGCCTGGGACGTGTTTCGTCCTCAGAACCCGAGGGCCAGCAGGCCTGTCCAAAGTGGCAGGAAACCAGCAGGAATACGGTACAGCTGAGAAGGATGAATCTCACCGAAGCCATGTTGATACCTATAGGGAATGACACGTAAAAACAGAACACTTTTAGCCAACGAAATTTTACTGACATTCTGCAGCTTGACTTGGCATATTGCGTTCAAACGAAACCACGAGCCTCCCTTTTCTCCTACGAACTAAAGATATTTCCATTCAAAGGGCCAATTTTTTACAGGTTTGCGTAGCGAACCCTGTAAAGGATCCCGACGGTCGGGTTGTGGGTTGGCCGCCATCTTGAATTGTGACGACACGGATCGCCATTTTGACGTCATTTTGTCGTCGGCTTGCGTGGGGGCCGCCAGACTCCGTGGCGCGCGGATGATTTGTTATGGTTCCTTCTCTTCACCCAACGCCACCCCGCCCCCACCATACCACGTGTAGCTTGACACAAATAACCTCCTTGGTGGGCCTGACATAGTTATACACTCAGGCGTAACAACAACAAAGACAGCGACCTAACAGAACATCCATTTGGGCGGAGTAAGTGACTTGTCCCCTGAGTGTAGATCTGCCAGCCTATAATTGGGAGGGGTGTTTTGGGGGTCGCTAACGTTCTCTCTATTTTTAACAAATCGGCACACAACTATCATCGTGCACACATTCAACTCAAATAAAATGAAAAATTCAATACCACTAAAAAGACCCAGTAATCGCTTAACTAACATAGCAAACCTGAAGTATATGTGGCACAAATATTTAACTCTAGTTTCTGAAATCACTTTGCATTATATGCCAGAGCCACCATTTTGAATTTGAAAACACAATGCTAAAACGGCTTTGGTATTCGACTATTTAGAGCGTATCCGAATTTCTCACCGGATGAATAAAGAGAACAGTTATACAGGCACACGGTTAACCGTAATAGATCATTTTCAGCAAGGAAAATTCTAAAAATGATGTATCTCGGATCGTCATTACCTCATATTCAACAGGTTGCCAAGTCTGATTAACCTGGAAAATGTCTGAGCATGGCACGGAAATCTATTTGAAAGACTGACTGCATTTATGCAATCGGTCTAAAAAAATTCCCTCAGATTTAATCTATTGACTATCTCATTTCAAACGTCATATTAGAATTGAAAACAGCCCAGAAATGTAATTGTGAGTGATCGTCAAAGTAGGATCAAGCTTAAGGTTTAAATGTTAGGCTTTGACATTTTTCTTTATCTGCTGTTCCCATTAGTTGGGAGGATAACAGAGGCAGCTAAAGTAATGGATACATTCTGATAAGGACTGCAAAGTATTGCCACTGACGATACCGATAAAGGGAACGAACGGGTGAACAAATCTTACAAATGTCCTCGCATCTTTCGTCCAAAGCTTCAAGTACGACTAAAATTTAGGAATGTTATGGTACATTCAGGAATAGTGTAGAAAGTAAAGCCCCCTATCTCAATGGACCTGCGGCAAGTTGGCGACCTCGCTGTGACCGACCGATTTGACAGCGCGCTCAGCAAATTACATCGATAAAAAAACCAATAGTTTTTCGCTTTATGTGTTTTGTTGCCTTTTAGTCAAACTTGTACGTTTTGAATCACATTCCCATTCCCATAGTCAAGGGTAACACAAATCTAATGCCGCGGGTCCAGTTAGACAGAAAGGAGAAAACATCACCAGTATACTCACTGAGTATCTCCTCTCTTGCGAAGGGTTGATGTTGTTGATCTGATGATGTGGCGGCGTCTGACTCCTGTCCAACGAACCCCACAATTTAAACACCTGGTCGGAGAAAGGAGTCGTCCCGTGGTGGTACGACATGTCATTTGTACCTGTCTCCAGGCGGTGTCGACGTCATCGTACCTGGTCAAGCATTCATGTCTTAAGGGTGGAGTCTACCCGTCCTGGCACAGGCGTCACGGAGAATGCAATCTATTTGTTCAACTTGTGAGAGGTCGGTAGTTGTCATGGCAACAACAACAAAAAACCAAACGGTTTAAGCCTAAAGGTTTATCGTTGAGGCTTATTGCGAATGTAAGGCATCTTAACAGACATCAATTATGAAGTAGCAGCATTATCTTCTTGTGAAGTGAATGCCTTCACGCTACACTCCAATCCACCTCTCAGTCAAACCCATAAAGGTTTGTCCTATGTTAGCTCTGATAAAAATTCACAAACAAAGCAAAAGATTTCGGATGGAATTCGAAAGGGCAACTATGACCTGGATGTATAGGTATGAGCGTCGAAATCAGATCTGAAAAGTATAAATCATGATCAGTTTGTCGTTTACCACGGCCGAAAATATGCCGGGGTAGACATGTGGGTCACCAGTCATACCTGTTGTCCGATACGCCACACGGTGGCCTGCCGGTCGGTTTCAGGGAGACGCCCATACCAGGGTATTCACGCGACCTCATTATTTCAGTAGTTATGCCTTGGTCTTGCAGGTAATGCAGATAGGGGCATTGACTTTACCCCATCCTGCAGAATACTGGTAAAAAACGATATGTAGTTAATTGTCTTTACTGAAAAGCTCAATTAGGAAAATCCTTTGCAAAAAATGACCGGAACGTTCATGAAGAATGAACAATGAAGTGTGCTGATCCCGTAAATTTTGTCACTACCCTTGATGACCTGATTATCTAAAACATCCAATCGTCGTCTCTGAGATTAACAGCAGACTTATTCCATTACGAATTCACGAATGGCACTAACGCTATACAAGAAGTACTCTCCTCCTGACATCATATTCCACTACGGCTGCGACCTCACTACGATAACGCTGCGACCTAAAATTTGACAGAGCGCTCAACGAATTTCACAGATAAAAGTGCATTTCGCGCATAATGTGTTTTCAGTCATACTTGTTCATTTTGCATGATATTCCAATTATGAAGTCAAGGGTTAGACGAATTCAAGTTAGGTCGCAGCGAGAGCGCAGCGCGATCGCCGTCTAGCGGAATGGGGTCCTTAGAAGAGTTGTATTGACGAAATGTTCTGTATGCACAGGCGAGACAGGTGTGCTAGCGAGCAAGGAGACTTTGAAACGCCCCCTTGCGTGTAGCAGTGGTATTAGATGGTAAGACTACATTTCGGTTTTCTTTTTACCCTATCAGAGCCTGATCTGCAGTACCACTTCTGATCGCTGCAAGAAGATTCGTCAAAGTGACCGTGATACCTTGATCAACGAAAATGTTATCATGATTAAACTTTTTCAAGATCTTTATAGGTCTGGACCTTTTTCTCCTACGATGGCTTTAAGTACTAGTATACATGTAGTCCAATCGTGTTTCGGCACAATTGCAGCTAAGACCTGGCCTACTTTTTCAAGTCCTGCCTCGGTCTCCACACTGAGCGTGACGTCATCATACAAACGACAGCTTGTTTACAAACGTCGTGTACACAAGTAAGAGAACATCTGTACACCTCTATTCAGTAAAATCTTTTATTCACTTAGCAACATTCAAATACTACATTCTTCAAGCTCTGGAGAACATGTGTCCGAAATACTAATATCCAGACCTTCACATATATACAGACGTCAATTAAAATCATTGATGACATTTTCTCAATCAAAAATATTTGCTGGGTACCTGATTTGATTACATTTTGTTTGCAAATATGATAAAGTCTCTGTCGGTCGTTAGATTACAGCAAGAAAGCAACTATGTATGATTTAAACTGATGATGCATTAGTTTTGATTTTGTCATAGAGCGGATATTATTGTGACAGTCATGAGCACTGGTATGAGTTACAAAATTTCATATCAAGTGAATAAAAATAGCTTTCCATCGCAAATAAAACATTACTGCAAAACGCAATAAAGAGAACACAAACCAGGACTTCAGACAGTCCAAAATGCAGACGCAAGCTTAATTGGTTCTTCTCAGCTTTAGCTGTTCGTAGTGCAGATATAGCCATGATAATGATGTTGTTACCCAGCGTTGTGTTGGGGATGATAATTCAACGATTAATCCTCGTTGAGGCACTGGAAGAAAACATTAATGATAATATTACGTAAGTACATGCTTCTCAAATAGGGCATACTATAGCGTTTACCAATTTCTACAATGGAATGTTTGTTCTTGTACTAATGAGAATAGTTTTAATTGAAAGAAGAGGTTAGTTTTTACTTCATTCTATTGAACTCACCGCGCAGATCCACACGAAAATCCAGGGCCAGAAGAAGAAACTGATGAGGCAGTGCATGGCGTGGTTCACCTTAGGACGGCTGGAATAATACAGGTAATCAATAAGACGACAGAGTTATCATATTTCTGTCAATCATAGAATTGTTTTCACCATATCAACATATCAATTCAGAGTTTTGGATAAGTAGCTGGTGAACTCCACATTCTGGGTCAATCACTGGCGAAAGACAGTGGAGGCTGTCTGAAACGTCTGACGTCTACAAAATTATACAAAATTGCTTGAGCAACTGTTTGCCAGTTCTTTACTTATAAGTAGAATCTTATTTTGTGTTTCTATTTTGTAGTTTGCAGTAGGAAATTTTAAGTCTGTATCTTTTGTTGTATCAATAACGCTTCCCTCCGTACCTTTCGTTCTGGACGACGACTGTCTGCGCTGCGGGCTGAGCCATGACCACCGTGGTCTGCTGCTGGGCAGCGGCAGGTGGCGGGCCGTACCCAGGGGCCGGGGCGTATCCCTGCTGGGGTGGTGGGGCGTACCCCCCGGGTGGAGGTGCCCCGTACCCTTGGGGAGGAGGTGCCCCGTACCCCTGGGGCGGTGGCGCCCCGTACCCCTGGGGCGGTGGCGCCCCGTACCCCTGGGGTGGTTGTGCCCCGTACCCCGGCTGAGGTGGTGGTGTGTACGCAGGCTAGTGTAAGAAAACAGATTTGTACAGTATAACGACATGCGCTATGGTTATGAAGTTTTTATCATGTTAGTTTAGATTAAGAAGGAAAGGTTTTCGGGACGCAGAGGTGATATAATCTGGCAAACAGCTGGTATAAACGTCACCTCTAGAAAATGAAAATGAAAAGTGACAAAAACAAATACAGGTACATGTACAAAATGATGTACAGGATTTGGGTCGGGCAATCCATGATGGAATTTAATGTTTAAAGCAGGTTCATATTTGGAATCGTATATTGAATGTTTTTAGCAGGTAAGTAGAAGTTACTTTCTTTCTATTCATAATCAGGGAATTCCGATGACTTAACGTTATAACACTTATATATTGTAGAATTTTCAAATCAAGTGCACGCAGGCTTAGTACTGTACATTGGTATCGAGCAACCCCTTAGTTATATGTAACTGGTGTGTAATTCTCACCATCTAAGTCAAGCAAATTCTTCCTAAATACTTATACAAGTCCTCATGCGTTTCAAGTGTGTATGTCCTGAATGTGAAAGAAGAAAATGCTCCGCCCATACGGTGACGTCGCCAAAAGGCTAGGACGACTAGTACGTACGTCTGGGACATAACCAGGAGGCGCTGGTCCAGGTGCAGCCATCTTTTCCATAGGTCAAGGACAACAAAATCCCAAGATCCGCAACTGCTGTTTAATCTACAAGGACGGAAAGAGAGAAAAGAAAACGTACATCACTAGGAAATGAAAGTAGCTTTTTTCGATACAGCAAGAACCCGAGTCCCCCTGCCATCTTATATTTACACAAGAGTCATCGCTGTAGGACAAACTGGAGTCAGGCCAAAAACAGATCTAGAGTTCCCTATCCTGAGTCTTGCTTGGTAGAATATGTGTAACATCGATTGCCTAATCTGGGAAAGGCAATACTTGTTTTCCATCTTTAATACATTCACCCCTCCACAGACGAAATGTTGCTAGATCTATTCTGTAGTTATGTTCATGATAAATCACTAAATGTTCTGACGAGCTGCAGTCACTTGTACCTTTCCATATGTATTTATCTAATGCCCTTTAAACCAAAGAACAAGACTGCCTACGTTTACAGAAGTAAATCACTTCCTCCACATTCGAAACTTCGGCCGAAAGTACAACTTCTCGGAGTCATTCAGATACACGGTTTTAACTCCCGTTCTGAATGGCGATAAACCTTTAAGATCTTATGTGACTGTCTACAAAAACTCAAAAGTTGGTTGTCATGTCTCTGTAAGTGGGTTGTATAAGCCATTTTGAAACCGCTGTAAGTCAGAGCAAGAAATAAACTGAACTTGTTGATGTCAGATCATGACTGTGATATTAAAGGCTACTTCCACCCGTAAAAATGGTCCTGCGGAAACCAAACACTAAAATTGGTTTACTCTGATTGTCGCAGCACACCTTTATTCGTTTACACTTACATAACTTACCTCTATGCTGGGGTACAACAGTGGCAGCTCTCAAGAGTGCAGCAAAATGTCCTTCCCAGGTTTGGTTTCAGCGCACCCAGGTTTGTGTTGTCACAATCAGAAGGGTACATAAAGGTAGCCATGGTCACGAGATGTAACCCGACCCGACACTTCTGTCTGTCTGTGTTAACCTAATTTTATTACGGTTTCAAGTTGTCGCTGGCCCAGTTACGTCAGACATTGGATCAACATTGGTGCAGGGGTTTTTTAGCGAACCACACAGAAAGGACAAACAACAGTCGACGGTAAAGAGATAAACAGGCCTAGGCGAAACGTGACGAGGCATCTTTTGTTTTGACTTCCATCTCCAAGAGACCGTGCAAGAGACATAATAGTAGTAGGCATCCTTCCAATGATGGTAGCACTCTGCTGTAGTGGCCATGGTCAGCTGTGGCGTGTTATTTATCAGTCCTATTCTTGCGCGGTAGACCTGGCTACCCATATAAAGGTAGAGAAGTTCTTGGGTTGTTGTCTCTCTTTTCGTTTCTATCTTTTTACCTAAACCGGCTTGTTGCCTAACAGACGCTATAGTGTCATTGAACATATCAATAAAAATAATTCAAAAACTACACGGACGACAAGTATGCATGATAACACAATATTAATGAATTCATTCAAAATATAGGATTCCAGCCTTAGTGAGGCCATGTTGATTTGATTATTTTAATTTGTTCAAACTTCCTGGCCACCTAGATTTCATATACGCAAATAACGATGTACAAATTATACACATGATAGGTGTACAACAACGATTGTGAAATTTTCCATTCCCAAAGTTACGTTCATTACACTATAATCGTTTCTTTTGAAAGATTAATAAAGGTACTCTTCAGCTCCATTGATGCATATATAATGCTCATAGACGTAAAACATCGTCCAAAAATACTGGCGTCATTGAGACATATTTTCTTGAATAAACATTTCGTAGAGCTATAGTATATCCCCAAACAGTTGTACAGATCATCACGGTATTGATATTTGTCTTGAATACTATTTCTGTACCTTGTACATTACTAAAACAATATCGTTATATGATTTGCACAGTCCCAATTATCCAATAAACCGACTTAGAGGTTTAAATTCATTTGTGTGAAAGCTTCTCCCACCTCTCTTACGTTTGGTCCCATGAAATGGAATGAAAGATTTGATGACAGAACGAAATATAATTGCAGCCATACATGCACGTACAGGACATTGAAACTACCACAAGTCATTTCTAGATTACATTTCCATTTAAAACTTAACTTTACAAATAAACTTCTGTGTTTACTCTTCTACATTGACCTCTTTGACCAACGACTGTGACATACACTGAAATAAAGTCCATCCCGCAAGTGTATCAAAACCTTGTCCTGCTGCTTTAATTTGATTTCTTAATTATAATCAGGTCATTACCACCTTTTTATGCGCTGCTGTGGCATATTTACTTCCGCACTCGGTGCGCTTCGCTGCGGTGTGACGCGTTATGTTGAACAATACCCCCGTCCAGCACGTCGCCGGCACGTAAGCAAGAACCTGCGTTTAAGGTCGTGTTCGTGTATCTAGGGTTAATATCTCGTATATAGGTTCATTTAGTTGTGTCCAAAGACATATATTATGCAACGGCTGTTACTCCGACGCAACGTTGACTGGAGAACAAAAGAGATTCGGCGGTTATAATAGGTTTAAATAGCAGGCTAATTCCGGATACGCATTACGTTCCCCCGACGTACCCGTGCATATACGGGATCCACATACAGGCAATGTAATGTGCAACCCAAATATATATGAGTCCAGTAGGACAAGGGTTAGGCTAGAGGGACGGGGAGGTCGAAGCATTTGATTTAAACTCAAAAGTTTCTGGCGAAGGGTTGGCTCTTCAGCTCCTGGGTGAAATGTTTAAACCATTTAGTCGGACGTGCTAGAGGTCTCGGAGTAGAGAAGAGAGGGTGGGGTCCGTCCATCCGTTGGTATGGATACTAGGGGTTTCTTCAGTCACCTTCCATCATACACTGGAAGAACAAAAAACAAGAAAGTGAATTTTTAAAAAAAGGTTTGAAAATGTAAGAGTGGCATAGCCTGGTTGCCATCCTACACTCGCTACCCTAAAAAAAAATATTTTTTAGGGTAGCGAGTGTAGGAGCCCCGGTAGAAATAGGATGACACCCAGGCTAAGAGTGGTACGGGAACTCTCAGTAAATAACAAGAGTGTGAAGAGTGTTAGACAATGTCATCACTCACCAAGACGATCCAGACGAACACCCACGGCCAGAAGAACAAAGTGATGATGCAGTGTAGACAGTGGTTCACTTCGAACCTGCAAGAATGATTTAGAGACACATGAAGAAATAACATTCAGTCAAGACATAATACGAAACCTTAAACATTTGGGTTTCTGCGTTGACAAAATCGATGAAAAGTACAGAGATCGTTTGTGATCCATTTCTAGACAAGACCACGAGTAGCTAGCATTTATTCTCGTAGTACTTAGTTGTGCTTACGTTCTCCTCTGGACAACTACAGTAGTAGGCTGCTGTTGCGCCACCACCACGGTGGTCTGCTGCTGTGCTGTTTGTGGATAGCCAGGCTGGACGGGATGGGGTGCATATCCCTGGGGCGGAACGCCTTACGGCTGGGGTGGGGGAGCATACCCTTGGGGCGGGGGAGCGTACCCCTGGGGTGGGGGAACGTATTCGGCCTGGGGTGGCGGGGCGTACCCCTGGGGTGGAGGGCCTGGGCCGTACTGTGGTGGCGGTGGTCCGGGCGCCTAGGTAAGACAGACATGTGATGATTATTGAGCATACACAGAGTCAGACATAAGGTTTTTGATTATAAATTGGCTATTAGGGAACACTATCTTAAAACAATAATGACAGTGGTATGCAATGCCTCTTCGGGGATACACTGATTATTAAGCTTGTATCTCCTTCGGTACACGGGGACTTTAGGGTGCTTGGTGGAGCCCATTGAAAAGCGGAACCCAGCTGGATTCATGCGGTAACCGCATTTCATAACCACACCTACTTTCGCTAATGATATAGCAGCGAAGAAAAGATGTTCACAGGGAACTGTATAATTGACTACCTGTTTCACCATTATAAAAGTGGATTTTTGTATCATTACCCCAATATGCGGTACCTGTTGACATGGACGGTTTGTCGACATCCTAACATACTGAATTGCGCCACACCAGGCAAATATTCGCATCTTAATCGATGAACACACCATTTACTACCAAACTTGTCATGTAGTTGCTTACTAGCCTATGGGCGATCAAATATCCAGCCGGTGTATCTAAGAAAAAGTTCTCGATTGTATCATTTTGTTTCTGAAAGCTTTTAGTTTGCGACGAATTATGATACTTAATATAACGTACGTTTATGCAGTAAGCCATTCCAACGATCCATTATGTACCGCCAGCAAAATCAACACACTACTTGCTTGGATAGGTTCTGTTGAAAAGATCTTGCCACAAACTTATATCTAATCCGCAATATAATGTAACACTATCACACTAGACCGATATTGTATACAATACGTCACCTGGTCTGTTGGTGAAACGCTCATAGTGCCCTGTAATGTCATCACACAATCTCTGGTCTTTCCTGTGTCTACACCTAACTGTAATATTCTGCGTTCACAATTACACGACAACCTGTTGACGTCAATACCTGACGACATCGTCAAGGTGATCCTATTTTGAGGATCATTGGATAATTACAGTCTATTGTTGAGAGGTTGGCTGTTGTCATAACAGTTATCATTTAGATCATCTTCACTTTAATCCACATAGGCTGTACTTCTTTCGAAATTCAGGTTATTTTGCCTTTTCATAAATAAATAATATGTAGTTAATTGTCTTTACTGAAAAGCTCAATTAGGAAAATCCTGCCAAAAATGACCGGAGCGTTCATTAAGAATGAACAATGAAGTGTGCTGATCCCGTAAATTTTGTCACTACCCTTGATGACCTGATTAGCCAAAACATCCAATCGTCGTCTCTGAGATTAACAGCAGATTCATTCCATTACGACTTCACGAATAGCACTAACGCTACAAGAAGTACTTCCCTCCTGACTTAGTTTAATACACACCCATTCCACTACGGCTGCGACCTCACTGCGATCACGCTGCGACGTAAAATTTGACAGAGCGCTTAACGAATTTCACAGATAAAAAGCGATTTTTTTCACGCTTAGTGTGTTTTCTTTTTTCAGCATGCTTGTTCATTTTGCATGATATTCTAATTATGAAGTCAAGGGTTAGACGAATTCAAGTTAGGTCGCAGCGAGAGCGCAGCGCGATCGCCGTCTAGCGGAATGGGGGCCTTAGACGAGTTTTGACGAAATGATCTGTATGCACAGGCGAGACAGGTGTGATAGCGAGCAAGGAGACTTTGAAACGCCTCCTTGCGTGTAGTAGTGGTATTAGATGGAAATACTTCAGTTCGGTTTTCTTTTACCCTATCAGAGCCTAATCTGCAGTACCACTTCTGACCGCTGCAAGAAGATTCGTCAAAGTGACCGTGATACCTTGATCAAGGAAAATGTTATCATAATTCAACTTTTTCAAGTCTGGATATTTTCCTCCTAAGATGGCTTTTAGTACTAGTAATAGTATACATTTAGTCCAATCGTGTTTCGGCACAATTGCAACTACTGAGACATGGCCTATAGCTACTTTTTCAAGTCCTGTCTCGGTCTCCACACTGAGCGTGACCTCATCATACATGTTTACAAACGTCGTGTACACAAGTAAGAGAACATCTGTACACCTCTATTCAATAAAATATTTTATTCACTTAGCAACATTCAATTACATTCTTCAAGCTCTGCAGACCACGTGTCCGAAATACTAGTATCTAGACCTCGACATATATACAGGCGTTAATTAAAATCATTGATGATATTTTCTTAATCGAAATGGTTTGCTGGGTACCTGTTTTGATTACGCTTTGTTGAAAATATGACAAAGTCTCTGTCAGTCGTTAGATTACAGCAAGAAAGCACCTATCTATGGCTCTTAGTAAGCTGGTGATGAAGAAATGCATTAGTTTTTATGTTGAGCGGCTATTATTGCGACAGTCATGATCACTGGTATGAGTTACAAAATTCCATATCAAGTGAATAAAAAATAGCTTTCCTTCGCAAAAAAAAAACATCACTACAAAACGTAATAAAGAAAACACAGACTTCAGAAAGTCCAAAATGTAAGCGCAAACTTAGGATTGGTGCTTCTTTGCTTTAGCTGTTCGTAGCGAAGATATGGTCATAATAAGAAGGCGTCTTGATGTCGTTACCCAGCGTTGTGTTGGGGATGATAATTCAACGATTAACCCTCGGCGAGGCACTGGAAGAAAACATTAATGATAACATCACGTAAGTACAAGCTTCTCAAATAGGGCACACTATAGCGTTTACAAGGGAATGTTTGTTCTTGTACTAATGAGAATAGTTTTTAATTGAAAGACATTTCAGAAGAGGTTAGTTTTTACTTCATTCTACTAACTCACCAAGCAGATCCACACGAACACCCAGGGCCAGAAGAAGAAGCTGATGATGCAGTGCAAGGCGTGGTTCACCTTATCACGACTGGAACAAAGTAAATAATCAACAAGACGACAAAGTTACCGTGATTCTGTCAATCAAAGAATTGTTTTCACCATATCAACATATCAATTTTTCAGAGTTTTGGATAAGTAGCTGGTGAACTCCACATTCTGGTTCAATCACTGACGAAAGACAGCGGAGGCTGTCTGACACGTCTATCGTCTACAAAATTATACAAAATTGCTTGAGCAACTGTTTGCCTGCGCAAATTTTTGCCTCCTCATTACTTATAAGTAGAATCTTAGTTTGTGGTTCTATTTAGTAGTTTGCAGTACGAAAGTCACTGTATTTTTTGGTTGTATCAATAACGCTTCCCTCCGTACCGTTCGTTCTGGATGACGACTGTCTGCGGTGCGGGCTGAGCCATGACCACCGTGGTCTGCTGCTGGGCTGCGGCAGGTGGCGGGCCGTACCCAGGGGCCGGCGGCCCGTATCCCTGCGGCGCCGGGGCGTACCCCTGCTGTGGCGGTGGGGCGTACCCCCCGGGTGGAGGTGCCCCGTACCCCTGGGGTGGAGGCGCCCCGTACCCCTGGGGAGGAGGCGCCCCGTACCCCTGGGGAGGAGGTGGCCCGTACCCCTGGGGTGGTGGTGCCCCGTATCCCGGCTGAGGTGGTGGTGCGTATGCAGGCTAATGTAAGAAAACAGATTTGTACAATATAACTACATGTAGCCTCTACCAGGTTCCAGACGTGGCTGGAAAGAGTAGAAATCCGCCAAATAGAGGAGTTGGCCAGCCGATAGGTAACGTTATAGTTTGCCAACTCCTCTATTTGGCGGATTTCTCTTTCCAGCCACGTCTGGAGCCTGATAGAGGCTACAGTATAACGACATGCGCTATGGTCATGAAGTTCTCATCATGTTTAAATCAACAAGGAAATGTACGGGGCACAGAGGTGATGCACTCCAGCAAACAGCTAATATAAACATTACCTCTGGAAAATGAAAAGTGACAAATACAAATACAATAACAAATATTGCACAGCGTTTGGGTTGGGTTGTTTGTGATGAAATATAAAGTTTAAAGCAGGGTAATATTCAGAATTGTATGTTGAAGGGTTTAGTAGCTACGTCAGTTAAACTGAAAGTGTTTGGAGTCTACAATGTACGTTTGAGTTAAGATCAATCATTCATTTATCTCATTATCAATTTCGAAGCAAGTACAATACAAACTTAATCCATATAATTTGCATCCATCTATGTCCATTTCTTTCTATTCATAAGTAGAGAATACCGATGACTTATCACTAATGTACAGTTGTATTGTAGCACTTTCCAATCAATTGTACCAATGTAGGTAGGCCTAATTGGCATAATTTGCACCGAGCAGTGATCATGATCATCCCATATCTACATGTAGCTTAACATTTACCGAAGAAATTCCTCATTACTTAGTTAGTTCAAATCAAGTCCTCGTGCGTTTGTGTGCATGTATTGAACGTGACAGAAGAAAATGTTTCGCCCTAAGGTGGTGTTGCCAAAAGGACGACTAGTACGTACGTCTGGGACATAACCAGGAGGCGCTTGTCCAGGTGCAGCCATCTTTTCCATAAGTCAGGAAAAACAAAATCCCAACAGTTCAATCTGCAAGGACGGAACGAGAGACAGAACATGTATATCAGTAGGAAATGAAAGTAGTAGCTTTTTTTCGATCATGGAAGAAGCCAACTCACTCTGCCATGTACATATTTACATAAGAGTCATCACGGTAGGACAGACTGGAGTCAGGCCAAAAACAGATCTAGGTTCCCTACCCTGTCTTGGTAACGTTAGAGCAAGGACATTATATAGAATGTTTTTGGGTAGAGTAATCTGGTAAAGGTACATTCACTTCCCCACAGACTCATTCTGTAGTTATGTTCATGGTTAATCACTAAATGTTCTGACGACCTGCAGTCATTTGTACCTTTCCTTCTGTATTTATCTAATGCCCTTTAAACCAAAGAACAAGACTGCCTACTTTAACGCCGGAAGTAAATGACTTCCTTCGCTTTCCAAACATCAGGCGAAAGAACAAGTTCTCGGCGTTACTCAGAAACAATTCAGAAACTCCCATTTTGGAGCATGGCGGCAAACCTCAAAGACCCTATGCGACTGTCTACAAAATCTCAAATGCTAGCTGTCATGAAATTGTAAGTGGGTGACGACATTTTGAAATCACTAAGCCAGAGCAGGAAATAAACTTAACTTGTTGATGTCAGATCATGAGTGTGACATTAAAGGCTACTTCCACCGTAAAAATGGTCCTGCGGAAACCACACACTAAAATTGGTTTACTCTGATTGTACCTTGATTCGTTTACATTTACAACTTACATTTACAACTTACCTCTATGCTGGGGTACAACAGTGGCAGCTCTCAAGACTGCAGCAACATGTCCTCCCCAGGTTTGGTTTCAGCGCACCCAGGTTTGTGTTGTCACAATGAGAAGGGTACACAAAGGTAACCGTGGTCACGAGATGTAACCCGACCCGACACTTCTGTCTGTCTGTGTTAACCTAATTTTATTACGGTTTCAAGTTGTCGCTGGCTCAGTTACGTCAGACATTGGATCAACATAGGTGCAGGGGTTTCTTAGCGGACCAAACAGAAAGGACAAACAACAGTCGACGGTAAAGAGATATACAGGCCTAGGCGAAACGTGACGAGGCAAAACGACTGCCATCTCCAAGAGACCGTGCAAGAGACACAATAGTAGTAGGCATCGTTCCAATGATGGTAGCACTCTGCTGTAATGGCCATGGTCAGTGGCTTGTGATTTATCAGTCCTATTCTTGCGTGGAAGACCTGGCTACCCATATAAAGGTAGAGAAGTTCTTGGGTTGTTGTCTCTCTTTTCGTTTCTATCTTTTTACCTAAAACTTTGCTGCTTGTTGCCTTACAGACGCTATAGTGTCATTGAACATATCAATACAAATAATTAAAAAACTACACGGACGACAAGTATACATAATAACACAATATTAATGAATTCATTCAAAATATTGGATTCCAGTTTTGGTGAGGCCATGTTGATTTGATTATTATTCATTTGTTCAACCTTCCTGACCACCTAGATTTCATAATGAAGGCAACTTTTTTTTGCGCAACGTTTTTTATTCGCACGCCCGCAGAAGTCATCCATATAATCGAATCAACATGGCAAGATACACAATGACTTTGATATTTTTCCTTGATAACAACATCTTCATTGATAATAGTATTGATCTAAACATGTCTCTACTTCATTCTCAAGACTAGATAATTCATCGTCAAGAATATCATTGAAAATCCACTTATAAGTAGATGCCATAATAAAACATGAAAATACCACAAAATAGTAGAAGTACGCAAAAAACGATGTACATATTATACAAATGATAGGTGTACAACAACGATTGTGACATTTTCCATTCACAAAGTTACGTTCATTACATTATAATCGTTTCTTTTGACAGATTGATAAAGGTACTCTTCAGCTCCATTGGTGCAAAATACAGCATATATAATACTCATAGACGTCAAAGTCATCGTACGTAAAATATCGTCCAAAAAATACTGGCGTCATTGAGACATATTTTCTTGAATAAACAATTTGTAGAGCTATAGTATATCCCCCAAACCCTGCAACAGTTGTACAGATCATCACGGTATTGGTATTTTTCTTGGATACTCTTTTCGTACCTTGTACATTACTAAAGCAATATCGTTACATGATTGCACAGTCCAAAGTATCCGAAAAAACAACTTAGAGGTTTAAATTAATTTGTGTGAAAGCTTCTCCCACCCCTCTTATGTTTGGTCCCATAAAATGGAATGAAAGACTTGATGACAGAACGAAATATAATTGCAATCATATATGCACTTACAAGACATTGAAACTACCACAAATCTAGATATATGTTAAGACACATTTTCATACCAGCTTATAAGTCATTTCTAGACTACATTTCCATTTAAAACTTAACTTTACAAATATACTTCTGTGTTTACTCTTCTACATTGACCTCTTTGACCAACGACTGTGACATACACTGAAATAAAGTCCAACTCTTGTCCTGCTGCCTTAATTTGATTTCTTAATCAGGTCATTACCAATTGCCTTTTTATGCGCTGCTGTGGCATAGTTACTTCGCTGCGGTGTGACGCATTAAGTTGAAAAATACCCCCGACCAGCATGTCGCCAGAACGTAAAGCCCATGTCACACTTGTGCGTATATACAAGCCCGCATGAGTTGCACATTAGCATGTTTTTATTTTATATCAGGTTAAGTTTGCATCTGAATAGGTGTTTTCTTAGGTTCGATCACTAGGCTGCACAACAGTGAGTCAAAGAAGAAAACCACTTTTTCTCTGCAAACCTAAGCAAGAGCTTGCGTTTAAGGTCGTGTTCATGTATTTAAGCTTAATATCTCATATATAGCTTCATTTAGTTGTGTCCAAAGACATATCTTATGCAACGGCTGTTACCCCGATGCAACGTTGACCAAAGACAACATGAGAGATTCGGCAGTTATAATAGGTTTAAATAGCAGGCTAATTGCCGTATACGCATTACGTTCTGGCGACGTGCTCCCCCGACCCGTACACTGGCACTGTAAAGTGCAACCCAAATACATATGGGTCCAGCAGGACAAGGGTTAGGCTAGAGGGACGGGGAGGTCGAAGCATTAGATTTAAACTAAAAGGTTTCTGGCGAAGGGTTGGCTCTTCAGCTCCTGGGTGAAATTTTTAAACCATTTCTAAGTCGGACATGCTAGAGGTCTAGGAGTAGAGAAGAGAGGGCGGTGTCCGTCCATCCGTTGCTATGGATACTAGGGGTTTCTTCAGTCACCTTCCATCATACACTGGAAGAACAATACAAAACGAGGAAGTGAAATTTAAAATAGTGTTTAAGTGGTACGGGGACATTCAGCAAATAACAGGAGCATGAAGAGCATCAGAAAATGCCATCACTCACCAAGACGATCCAGACAAACACCCACGGCCAGAAGAACAAAGTGATGATGCAGTGGAGACAGTGGTTCACTTCGTTCCTGGAAGAATGATTTAGAGAAACATGAAGAAATAACATTCAGTTAAGATGTAAGACGCAACCTTAAACATTTGGGTTTCTGTATTGACAAAATCGATAAAAAGTACAGAGATCGTTTGTGATCCATTTCTAGACAAGACCACGAGTAGCTAGCTGCAAAGCATTGCAGCAAAACAATTATCTTCGTAGTATGTAGCTGTGCTTACGTTCTCCTCTGGACAACTACAGTAGTAGGCTGCTGTTGCGCCACCACCACGGTGGTCTGCTGCTGTGCTGTTTGTGGATAGCCAGGCTGGACGGGATGGGGTGCATATCCCTGGGGCGGGACGCCATACGGCTGGGGTGGGGGTGCATACCCTTGGGGCGGGGGAGCGTACCCCTGGGGTGGGGGTGCGTACCCCTGGGGCGGGGGAGCGTATCCGGCCTGGGGTGGTGGGGCGTACCCCTGGGGTGGAGGGCCTGGGCCGTACTGTGGTGGCGGTGGTCCGGGCGCCTAGGTAAGACAAAAATGTGATGATTATTGAGCATACACAGAGTCAGACATAAGGTTTTTGATTATAAATTGGCTTAGGGAAGATAATCTTAAAACAACAATGACAGCGGTATGCAATGCTTCTTTGGGGATACACTGATTATTAAGCTTGTATCTCCTTTGGTACACGGGACTTTAGGGTGCTTGGTGGAGCCCATTGAAAAGCGGAACCCAGCTGGATTCATGCGGTAACCGCATTTCATAACCACACCTACTTTCGCTAATGATATAGCAGCGAACAAAAGATGTTCACAGGGAACTGTATAATTGACTACCTGTTTCACCATTATACAAGTGGCTTTTTGTATCATTACCCCAATGCGGTACCTGTTGACATGGACAGTTTGTCGACATCCTAACATACTGAATTGCACCATACCAGGCAAATATTCGCATCCCAATCGGTGACTACACCATTTACTACCAAACTTGTCATGTAGCTGTATCTAAGAAAAAGTTCTTGATTGCATCCTTTTGTTTCTGAAAGCATTTGCTAATGCAACGAATTATGATACTTAATATAACCTTCGTTTATGCAGTAAGCCATTCCAACGATCCATTATGTACCGCTATAGCAATATCAACACACTGCTTGCTAGTATTTGAATAGGTACTGTTGAAAAGATCTCGCCACAAACTTATATCTAATGATATTCTAATCCGCAATATAATGTAGCACTATCACACTAGACCGATATTGTATACAATACGTCACCTGGTCTGTTGGTGAAACGCTCATAGTACCCTGTAATGTAACCACACAACTTCTGGTCTTTCCTGTGTTCTTAACACCCAACTGTGATATTCTGCGTTCACAATTACTAGTACACGACAACCTGTTGACGTCAATACCTGACGACATCGTCAAGGTGATCCTATTTTGAGGATCATTGGATAATTACAGTCGATTGTTGTGAGGTTAGCCGTTGTCATAACAGTTATCATTTTGATTATCTTCGCGTTAATCCACATACTGCTTTCGAAATTCAGGTAATTTTGCCTTTTCATTCTACTCTACGAAGTTCTGCTTTTGTAGCGGAATCTTTGCCACACTTTGTACGATGCAAATATCGTGGACAGACGGGTAGCTCGAAGGTCAGTTAAAATTCAGCCACGTGGAGGATTGATGGGCTGTCAAAGGCAATACAGTAGCTTTCAGCTTCGTTTTCTTTTTTTAACAGATGTCGAGCAAATGCATAGATCATTTGGCAAACAAGCTGAAAACCTAGGATTCACCGGTAGAATTTCCTGCAAACCGCAATTATATATCGCAAGTATATCATAAGAATATATATAACGTTACACATCAAAAAGGAAGCTAGTATTCTCTTACCATAATCTTGCACAAAAAAGAACAATTGGCTAACATAGTCTATTGTCTGGCCGTATCGTAATTTTCGAAATGGCATGATGTGAGCAATATGCCGTTATAAATTATTCAACAATGTCTCTTTCATCAAAGCCCATAGAAACCAAGGACACAACACGCGTGTATTATCACGCCGTGTCTTATGGTATGTCTGAAATCATTACTCAAATGGGCTCATTAGGTTATCAAAGGGGCCCCAAGAGGGACATTTTCTTGAATCAAAAGGAGAACAATGCAAATGACATCAAATTGACATTTGCAGAGTCGGTTTATCAAGCAGGTCTCTATTGTTAGTTCATTCATTCATTCATTCATTCATTCATTCATTCATTCATTCAAGTACCCATTCATCTGTTCATTTTTTCTTCATATACTTTATTTCCTCCTTCATAAGAGATCCAGCCATCAAAGTACATGAATGCGTATATCATTTACACACAAACATAACATTTCCTACATGATACGTTGAATCTAGCATTGAAATCACTTTTGTACCTTTTCAGCCATTTCATCATGTATGAAAACAGCTAACATATAAACGTTAACAGATGAGAACCTACCGGCGCTGCAGCGCTGTACGGTGGAGGCTGGTAGGGAGGCGGTGCCTGATGAGGCTGGACAACGGAAAATACAGGTATCTTTATGAATCAAAGTAGCAATAAAATGGTTATTGGTGCAGAAAACTAATAAAGATATTAAAGCCAAACCATGGCAGGATGACAGATGATTTACTTTTGGTTTCGTTCAACGGTTCAACGCTATGTCGATGTCTATGTGTCCGTTAGGAAATAGTAATACAAAGACAATAGTTTTGTTGTTGCAGACAACCACAAACTTAACGTGCATACATAACGTTACTTAAGTAAGGACGTTTATTTCCAAGTAGAGTCAAAGCAGAACCATCAATTGACGTAAAACGAAAGTGACACATGAAGAAGTCATGGGTGTCACAGCAAACATAGCATAACTACTGATGATCATTGCGTAACGCAATCTTAGAAGATAAAATGAAGACAAAAGTATTAATTATACATATCATGTTACGTCTAGACTGAAAGCAATCAGCACTACACTGTGAGAACATACATGACGAACATATGGCCCAAGGATCAAATTTGGCTGCATACATACGGTCGTTAGCCGGAACGTCAAAAATACATACCCAAAGAAGATTTCATGTCACTAGACAATTTGACTTAAATTAACATTTACTGTGCGTAGTACGATTGTAAGTCTTACTGTTTTGATAGAGGATCCATATGGGGGCACTGACTGTTGACAAATCTACATTTAATGTACGAGAACCTTTTCTGTCACAAGACTGCTGAATTTTCTACAACACACCCACAACTGTCCCAAGATTGTCCCCAACTTGCTGCTGTCAGAATGTCTTAAGTGAAGTGGTCAAAGAATATGACGTATCAGTTTCAAGTGGCCAATCACAAAAGTAGGTCAATTGAAGGAGGAATTTCAATCATTTCAACAGAGCTGCATAACGTTACTTCATTCGAGGCCCCTGTATTCCAGTTGTCCCTTATTTTGTTTTGTTTTGTTTTGTTTACAAACGTACACGACACGAGTACACCAGCAGCTGAACAGGGTTATCTACGTCTATTCTGCATGTAATTGTCTGTCCATAATCACGCATTGTCATGGGACATATGCATTCCCCTCCAATAACAACAATAACTCAAATATAAAACACATAAAGGGAAAAAAGGATAACGTTATCGTACATCCAGCAGTCATGTTAAGATAACGCCGTGTTCAAGCATGGTTTAAACCTAATCCAGGCAGTGATTTGTGCTATTGATCTTACCATGTTACACACTGAAAGGTCGAACGTGTCAAGTCGCCACATGGATAATTTGTTTGTGTTGTCAAAACATGGTGTTTTTTTAGAAGGACAAACGTACCTGTTACCACCTGGGAACTGTTTCATTGCGGCAGAATGAACTGAATAATTGTGGCTATCATTATCAAACTAATAGCATAAAATAGAGTGTATATATGTACAAAATCTGTGGTACTACTAGTATACCAGGAAATGATCGTTTGGACTGAAAGCCCTTGTACACGGACGTATCGTGTACGATGTTATCTGGTGTGTTTGTGATGTTGAATAGTTAGGATCGCTAGTCCAGTAGATAGAACAAAATGGTCTGCAGACTCTGTACACATTACCTGTGGAGGGTAGCCGGGCTGGGGAGGATAGGCGGGATCTTTCGGCGGAGCACTCGGCGCATAGGCAGGGTCAGCCATGTTTGATCCTACCCTGACTAATTTATGCAGTTATGCATACTGACTGGGCGCCTGCGCAGCGCGCTTTCATGGGCCAACTGCTGTCAATTGAGGATAAAAGTTTGACGTCACAGAAAACATAAACGTTGCCAAGATTATATGAAAGAAGCTCCTTGGTAATTGTCAGGTCAGGAATACATAAAAAAATGCCGTAAAGTTCACATCGAAGGACACCTGTTTAATGTTCGAAACAATTGAATTCGTACGGAAAAGTTTAAGCACGAACCCTCCAGCATCAAATAGAATGAAAATATAGACATAATCGAACGTGGAATGCTGGAAGCAGTAAGAAACGACACGAACAGAAATATGTTATTTCCATGCCATAAAATTCCATTCATTATATTCATCATTCTCATGCAATCAAATTTATCAAATCACGTCAGCATTCCATTTGGGTCATAAAATGTCTGACTGAAGACATAACGTTAGCTCTGCAAAGCGACATGAGCACAACATCGTTTTAAACAATACTTTTTCACATTTGTTAAAGTTGTGACTGTTTCATTGTGATTGTGGTACAAACGTTATAATTGATTCAAAAATGTTTATTTGTGCTTCTAGATATAAACAAGTATACTCAACTTACATGTTACACTGTAATAGCTTATTTCATAGTATGGCTTCTCTTTCTCAATGCAATGGAACTTTGACAAGCTCTGAAGGAGAAAGGTAAAGAAGTTCACCTGTCAATCAACAAGTGTTCTAAATGACCACGCCCCTTAGGACATGTGACCAAGATGGCGGCGGCCAAGTACCATTTTACCCAGGAAGCTCCTCCTGACGCCCTGCTCTCCGACTTGCAGGCTCTCAATAAGTTCCAAGATGAGGTAAGGAAACCTGAAGCATATGTAGACTTCATTGGCGTAAAGGTAGCATTCGTTGCGTACTTCTTCCTGTCCGGAAATACGCTTGTATTGTTCAGAAGGGGGAGGGGGGCATCATCATGTAGTATTTTAGAGTAGGGTGAGATTACTTGGAATTTTCAATGCTGCTTGCAAGCAAAAACCCTTTCGATATGGGTAAGAAGCTAATTAGTTAAAAATAAAGTTATCTGTCCAAACTACTTTCAATGAATTAGTTCTTCATGTTTCAAAATACCAACAGTCTATGTAAATATTATGACATGTTATGATTATTTTCTTCAGACTTGTGAGCTGAGCATTGATATTAAATCTAATCTAATGTTTCCCTTTCTTTCAGCAATTTTCCCAGCTCATCTCCATTGTCTTCTCATTTCTTGTGGAACCAAGCAAGGTAAATTCATATCACAAATACACAAAGGCTGACTATTTATATTTTTCTGCTGGTAACATTGAATGTAATGTTATGGTCAGTTTTGCTCTCAAACTCTCTTTAACTTTGGCAGATTTGAAGAATGAATTTTCTTTCTTTTCAGTCTGCCAGAATGTTGCAGCAGCTTGATGAGTTTGCAGAGCATCATGGGATCAGTGCTGGACCACTCAAGAACGTGGTGAAAAGTCTCCTGTCTGTGCTGAATGGTGGGTCAAATGGCGAACTGCAGGATTAGGATAAAGGTCGATGCTGCATTTGCGATAGCTAGTAGAACAATACGGCCTTGCAACGGCTTGCATTTTTAGCTAAGCACACAGTGCACACCGGGTCGCCACTACTAGTATGGTAGTACCAGGGCTCGAAATTCATCTTTGGGAATAGGTGCACTGGTGCACCCAACTCAAAAAATTGGGTGCACAGAAAGAATTTTGGGTGCACCAGATAAAATAAAGTTGAATGTTCTTCAGAACATAATTACAAAGTTTAACGCTGCTGCCTTTCTTAAGAACTTCAATCTGTAATTCTATAGCTAACTTCAAAATTTCAAACAAATAATACATTAAATAAAGTACAGCAAAAAGTTATCATGCTGTTTTTTATACTTACATTTCAAGAATATTCTGTATACTAGTGTACAATAGTACCTTAACCCTATAGGCTACAAAAATATATAGGTGCACCAGTGCACCCAGAGTCAAAAATTAGGTGCACAGCTCCAATTTTGGGTGCACTGGGTGCACATGCACCCACTATTTCGAGCCCTGTAGTACACTTCTCTATATGTGGGTTGATTTCTTAACGTGCATTGTAATACAATGTCATGTACATGTTTGTTAGAGTTGTATGTACTACAAGACTTTGCCCTGACACACATCAGTTCAGCACATAGGTTCAAGCATTTCAGATTCCTTACCAAAGTCATTGTAATTAGCAGAGTATCATTTTTTACTTCTTGAAAAAATCATTTTGGAATTGAGACATGATTAGAAACGGTACGTATTCAAACAAATCGATTGTCCATGCAGCGAAAAAATATTCATGAATTGAAGAGCGATACAAAACATGATGTTTCTCACATTCTGCATGATCAGGTGCCTTGAGAAGAAATCTGACGCCAGCCCTTCTTAAGGAAGACTTGACTAACCTAGGTAAGTTGTTGCCGCCTTTCATAGTGTATATTTATTGATATTCAGGTGTTTATGAATGATCACAGAGTGCATCTTTATGGCAATGGTTTATTTATTCACAAGAACAAACTATACAACACAATATTGAAATATAACGTGAGTTGTCACCTCATAGCCTTTGCCTGAATTGCATGTACACCTATGACAATGGTAGTAAAATCGCAAAGCTCTGTCTATATAAATCACTGAAATGACAGTAAGTTAATCATTATTTGCACAACTTAACTCATACCTGATTCACATTTTGCTATTAGCAAGACTACATCTAAATGATCCAATAATATGATATCTAACATATCCCTATTAGGTGTGACAGACGAAAGGGCAGCATACCTGGAAAGTCAGGTAGGACATCAGTGCAGTCTTCTCCATCTTCAGCTTTGAATGAAATTAAATGTTTGAGAGGCAAGTTAAGATGTGCTGGTATGAATTTGGGATAGATTTCTGTCTTCAGTCAGCCCATGTAGAGCTCTGCGATTCATAACAAATTAAATGATGGTCCAGTATGTTTTGGATACTTGCATTTACAAGAGTATGATGTTGCTGTTCTAAGCAATCTTGTCCTTAACCTTCTCCCTGCTTTCTATCCCAGTAACCAATAAAGCTAGGTGCTAAAAGGCTACCTCAGCAGAGAAAAGGTTATTAACATTACTCTCCAAGCAGAGGTCGAATGGACAGATCATCAACGTTTTATCATATGCAGTTTTATTTTTGTCGCTAGCCCATTCTAACGTTAGAATTAACATGGCCATTGTTTGTTTTCCTGACCAGTGGAAGTCCAACTTGGCTGCCCTGTCCAGAATGGCCATGGGTCAAACCCTGATGGTCAACCAGCTGGTGGACATGGAGTGGAAGTTTGGTGGTGAGTTCATGCTTCTCATAATACATTGTAATTAAGAACTAAATTTATACCAGTTAAGTTATTGTTAGAGTCGACATGTCTACCATAACTTACAAATTTTTAGTTTCAACCAGTATGTAGCAGGATGTACTTGGAGTCTTATATGTTATACTAGATATTGTCTGTTTGTGTAACAGATCATTTACGATTTCATATTGCAAAATGTTTAGGGTTCCAGTTTGATCTTGAAGTTTTAGATGTGAGATGTTAAGATTTATGGAGTTCACTGCACAGCTACATGTAGTTATACATTATTTGTTGCTACTCTTGTCTTATTGGAACATTGACCATAAACTTCTTTGGAGCAAAAGGCACTATTGACCATGTTTGCATTGTTTACTTTCTTTAGTGACAGCAGCAAGTAGTGAGGTGCAAAAAGTGGGCAATACATTCCTACAAGTGAGTAACCTTCCCAGATCACTGAGATTTTTCAATCAATAAACACTGGTAGGATATTCTGCTGTGAAATTGTAGTACAAATGTTGTTGTGAAAGATGATACACTTTCAGTAGATACAGTCAAAACTGCCCAAGAGGACTACTCATGGGGCCAATACAATCCGGTCTATGTGGACTGGTGTTCACTATAGACAGGGTTCTAAATTCCTGTTCAATGGGAAAAATTATCTAAGGGACCACCAAAAAAGGGCCAGGTGGCTCTTATGAAGAGGTGGCAACTTGTACAGGTTTGACTGTACCTTATAACAATGTTATGATTGATATATGCAGTAAGTTTATCAGACATATAGTGCCTTGGAATATAGTGCCATCGTCTGGGACCCGTATACCACCAAAGGGATACAGGCGGTGGAGGCCGTCCAGCGCAGGGCCGCCCGAGTGACTCTGAATGACCACCGGCGGACTAGCAGCGTGACACAAATGCTCAATGACCTGCAGTGGCCCCTTCTCTCTGAAAGGAGGAGGAACGCCCGCCTCACCTTTCTCTATAAACTAGTCAATAACTACATTAATATAAACACAGACAATCTTCTGAAACCAGCTCAGGGGCGCACCCGGGGTAGCCACACTCTAAAATTCCAAACAATCAACGCTAAAACAGACTCATTTAAATATTCTTTTTTCCCTTGCACCATACCAGAGTGGAACGCCCTGCCTGGCGCGGTTGTTACGACTCCCACCTTTGAGTCTTTCCGCGCCAGGCTGGAGGCCTGCCCGCCTTAGCCCGGGACCTCCTCCCCCCCTACTTTGCCCCTTGCGGGGTTATCTGGGGGCCCAATAAGTTGAAGTTGAAGTTGAAGACATCATTTTATTTGCTTTCAAGACATTGTTTACTGACAAGTTGAGTGAGCTTTATGATAAAAGATCAGCCTCATTCTATAGGCATTTTAGTGTTTCAATTTATGAATTACATGCTATATCGTCTGTTAAAATTCTTTAAAACTTTTACATTTGCAGTTAAAACTAGTGGTGAACAAGGGAGACAGGACAGAAAATGTCTATATGGGTGAGCAGTTTCTTTGCATAATGTTAAGAATTGTCCTCACATAAGAAAAAAGTGTGTAGCCTCCATGAAACCTTTTCTTGATAAGTAATTTTCTAATTGTAAACAGTGACTTTTCTGTGCCCTGGAAATGCATTCTATATGTTACATGCTTGTATTTCCTCATGTTATCATATCATTTATTTCTGATTGTTGTCTTTTTTCAGAGTTGACCCTCCCACAGTTTTACAGCTTTCTACATGAAATGGAAAAGGCCAAGTCAAGTTTGGAGTACTTCACCTAAATGCCTCTAGGGGGCGTTTTTGTAGCATCATTCTAAAGATTTTATTTCTCTTTCAAAGAGGGTACAGCAGGAGATTCCTTCATTGTGTAATTCACTGGAAAAAAAGAAACAGTGCAGATTATAACTTCAGAATTTATGTTATATATACACCCTGCTCTGCTGATATTTTGTTCCTAACAGTTATCATCATGAATTTTTATCACATGTTACAATATTGCTTTATATTGATCTTTGTATAATGTATAGGAGGAATGTATCGTTATCATTGAATAAATGATTTATGTTTACTTGAAGTATGTATACTGTATCTTATACACCTCATGATGATGATTATGGATCTTGAACTGTTGTTGATATGTGTTATATCTTGTACAGGAATTAAAACAGCTGATTGTCCACCCTAAAGATTCATAAATAGATAAAGATTGTCCGGATATTATTGCTGATGGAACATTTTCCTTTCAATATGCTTTGAAAGAAGCAGCATATCTTATCTAGTTGTAAATTTGTTGTGTTGTAGGTTTCAACAATAAGTCTTTAATTTACCTTGGAAAAAAACTGATTTGCATTAAGATTGCAGTTGTAAATAGAATATTTGACAAGTCCTAACATGATTTTAAAACAAAGACGGGCAAAACAATTGTCACTAGAATGGCAACATTTTCGGGAAAATGCAGGATATTCCCCTTCCATTACCTCAAATATGACATCCTTAGCATCGGCTGTAAGGGTATTATGAAGTTTCTGCATAAATTATGCAAATGAGGTCGCCATTAGCATAATTTATGGTCAGGTGTGTTCACCTCTCCTAAAGGTACCTACATCTGAAATATGACAATCGTAGCCTTTACGGTGAGGGACATGCATAAATTATGCAAACGAGGCCCTCATTAGCATAATTTATGGCCAGGTTTTATTACCCTTCCTAATGGTACCTACATCTCAAATATGACATCCGTAGCTTTCACGGTAAGGGAAATACAAGTTTATGCCTAAATTATGCAAATGAGGTCCACATTAGCATAATTTATGGCCAGGTGTATTCGCCTTTCCTAAAGGTACCTACAACTCAAATATGACATCCATAGCTTTTACGGTAAGGAAAATTCAAGTTTATGCATAAATCATGCAAATGAGGTCCTCATTAGCATAATTTATGGCCAGATTTCCTGACCTTTCCTAATGGTACCAACATCTCAAATATGACATCTGCAGCTTTTACGGTAAGGGAAATAGAAGTTTATGCATAAATTATGTAAATTAGGTCCTTATTATCATAATCTATGTCCAGGTGCATTCACCTTTCCCAAAGGTACCTACATCTTAAAGATGACATCCGCAGCTTTTACGGGAAGGGAAATATAAGTTTATGCATAAATTACGCAAATGAGGTCCTCATTAGCATAATTCATGGCCAGGTGTGTTCACCTTTCCTGAAGGTACCTACATCTCAATTATGACATCTGCACCTTTTACGGTAAGGGAAATACATGTTTTCCATACATTATGCAAATGAGGTCCTCATTAGCATAATTTATGTCCAGGTGCATTCACCTTTCCTAAAGGTACCTTCATTTCAAAGATGACATCCGCAGCTTTTACGGTAAGGGAAATACAAGTTTATGCATAGATTATGCAAATAAGGTACTCATTAGCATAATTTATTGTCAGGTGTATTCACCTTTCCTATAGGTACCTACATCTCAAATATAACATCCGTACATTGTAACATAAGGTACATATAACTTTCTGCAATACCATTAGTAGAGCTGCCACCGCACATCTACTTGGTTTTTGGCAGAAGAAGAAGAAAGAAGAAGAAGAAGAAGAAGAAGAAGAACAGGCAAGCAAAAACAATATATCCCCCTTCCCACTGGAAGGGGAATATAATAAATCCAGGTCACACGATTTTCTTAATGAAACATACATTCCTGGTGCTGGGCAAAGTTTTCGCTGTTATGTAATAGTCTCTAAGTAATAGTTGTATAACTGTTCAAACGTCACAAGTTATAACGTTAACTTATTAGCAGAATAATAGTAGACGTTTGTTTTATTTTTTTAAAAGTTATAGGTGACGATGCCTTAATCGATAGCAAGATTAAGGTGCACAGATATCACCACTAAATAGCAATAGTCTAAAACATAACTGATAACTGTTACAGCAAAATCAAACAACATTTCATCAAACGCCGCGTATGAACTGTCTGTTATTGAGGCCATTAAAGGCGCGTGACTATTTACAGTCCGGCTGGTGCAAAGGTCAGATACGTGACGTAAGGTGTGTTCTCATTGGACAATGCCAGTATAATCAAAGGTTCAAAGTTCGTCCCACCGATCACACGATCAGGCGTGTAAACATCCTCAGTGTTGTCGTTCCAACCGGAGCTAGCATAATTTTCTGAGTAGAATAGCTTTAAGACGCCCAGCAAATGACAGCGCCCAGAAGAGGAACGTTTTAGGGTTCTTAAGTTCGTGTTCTTAGAAGCCATCAATCATTCAGGGACACGACGTTAACACACTGGTCAGGTGAGTTCGCATTCGCCATTTTACAAAACAAGACCAATTCTGATTTTTTTTTTGTGAACAACAGGATTTCCTTGTTATATCACAAATCTGTTCTTGGTCATGACCTTTCAGTCAATCTATGAAATGCCTTCATAGTCGGTATATGTTTTGTTTGAAAAACAGTGTAAGTACTAGTTGTCAAACAAGAGAGTCGAGAACGTTACAGAAATTACAGGCATGGCTTTCAAGAACCAAGGACATTATTTTATATAATGGCCTTGTAAGACTGCCAGCCTTCTCCCACGGTGTTTTCTTCGAAAAGATTTCTCGTATCCTGTGACATGACTATATACGGCGGAGAAAAAGCAATACGTAAGGGTGTACGGCTGTCTAGCCTTGAAGTTGTTGATTGTAGATAGCTCAAGAATCGACCGGTCGACCTCAAATGGTGGTGTACCTAGTAAGTTATCTGTTTTGAACTTTCCTTCAACCTGCAGGGCATTGACCCTTTTGCCCATTAGGTTAGGTTACCTGTACACGTGACTCTGCAATGCATTATTTGTTTCTCCCCTGTTATATTTGTCTAAAACGTTACCCTTGTCCAATGCCAATTTAGAAGAGTTTTATACTTCGGGAGTCTTGCAGTCCATTTAACATATACGAAGCTCGAGTAAACTAAAATCACTCACGGTTGAAGCTCTGTCAAAACAACCTATAGAACTGTATTTCGTTCTACCGGCCATTTGCTACACTTGAAACTCGAGATATCATTACTGCTCCAAGTGACCCCGTTTGATAGCCTCTGTATGAGTATGGCATTGCAACTTAAAGACTTTTGTAGATTCATCGATAAGAACAAACCGGTTTCGTCACCATATTACGACATGTAAATCATGTTAAAAGCAGTACAAGGGCAGAGAAGAGTAAAGGGAAATTTATATGCTGTAGAATGTATATATACGCAGGCTGTATATATAAGATGACTCGTCCCTAAGTGGACTTCAGACAGGGTATATTCATCCTTCACAAACCAGTTAGAAGGCTATATTGACATGTCCTCATATCAACCAGATCGTATATTTAGGCATCTGAGACATAGGCGCATAGACCTTGTCAAAATACCAGTGCATTGTTGGCATCAGTCAATTGCCTGCAAGCCACAAGAAAATACGAGAGGGGTGGAGGGGGCGTACGTGTCTATGTGTACGCGTTCGGACCGCGTTTTTATCTGCAGTCCAGCTGCTAGGGGAAGGGGCGTCCTGTTTCATCTTCTCTTTCCCTATCCTTTCTTGCAAAAGAAGATATTATGACAATCCATGCGAATATTTATTTCTAATTCTAGGCACAAACTAACGCTACGGAAAATGTTTATATCTACTTAGGTATCAAGAAGCTATTGACAATTTAGGATAACGGCAGCCACTCAAACGTAATTATTCCCTGTGGGACGTCCAGTAGCCCAACAATTCCGTCTATGTTGACTTGTGGCCTTGACATTTGTTTGTGTTCCCAACTCAGTTCCACGTTCACATGCCGCATTCAAAACATGAAGCCATAACCCCTAGATGTTCAGCGATCGTCACAAGGCTCGAGATGACACAAAACATCCAAAGGAGCTGCGCATAGTGAGTAGCTGGTCCCTTGGTAACAGCAACCTCGGCTATGGGCTTGGCCTTGATGGTGTTCTTCTGCAAAACATGGCGCCCTCAGGGTGGTGACACTTATGTGAAAGGAGATGTTGGACGTTTCGGCCATTTACCAACTTGGCCCATGGCTCACTACGGCAGACCAACGCCATGGTCAACTCGGTCCAACACCCAACGAGTTGACCAGGGTGCTGGGCTGAGTTGACCGGGCCGAGTCGTTGGTGAATGGCCAATCGTCCTGATTCCTGTGAAAGTGGCTATTCCAAGCTCTCTATATGCTGATCAGATGCTGTATCACTTGCCAGAGAGAGATCAACAGCATTTTTAGCTGAAAATAACCCTACGTGTTTATTTATCAATAAATAATTCTGTCAAATTACAATTGAACTACTTGTCACGATACTGTCGGACTGGCGTTGCTTTTTTCGTTGACACTGCCTACTAGAAATAGACATACAAACGTGTGCTATACTTTTGTGTTTTTTGTTCTTGTTATTTTGAGTTCTTAACATTTGATCTCAATTTACAACTAACGACGTCTGTCTCCTGCAGAGTGTGTAACAACTAGTGAGAAATTGACAAGGCATCACGACAGGAGGTTTGGTCCCATAGGTAAGAAAATCAATGGTAAACACGGTAAATGAATCTGTCATTGAACTTCTCAGCGATGAAGTCAGTATTTAAGCACACAGCAGCATGTCGTAGGCCCAGTAAGTTACTGATGCAGTAATAGTACAGATTATCTCCATGGGAGATAATCTGTACTATTATTGCCGCGATGATCATCAGCCCACACGTTTAACCAATGAGAAACTAGGTCAACTTGGCTGATGCGTCCAACAATACACGTGGTATTAAATTTCTATGGGAACCAGAAAAGAGACTAAGTGAAGGGGCGCGATTTAGGGGAAAGGTACGTACAACTCATTTTTCGGGTGCAGAGATTTCCCCCCCTAAAACGTTGGCCAAGTTCCGTGCATATTTCTAAACCCATACTGATGGCGCACCCTCTCTCCAACAGTCTTCATGATTCGCCCCTTAAGGGCAATAGTTCTGAAGTTCAAAGGGTAACGTATGTACGCAGCCGACAGCCGTTATGGCCGTGTGCGGTGCAGCAAACATTACATTACGTTACATATTCTCTAGCTGACTGTCGATATTGGACCTCACGGACACAACAAAAATCAGGTTGGTAAAGTCAAGGATATTTCTGAAGCACGACGGATCGTTACGAATTTCATCTAGATCTGTCCTTGTTATCGGCAGGGATGGTGTTTTGTAATTGGTCCAAGGTTGTTTACTCTGCCATCTTAGTATTCTCTCGGCAGCGGCCGGGATAGATTCAGCGGCATGCTCATAAAGCATGTACGACAGATTTCTATATATCGGACGCTGACATTTTGTATCATTTACCGTAGACACATGCATTATGATCAGACCCGATTACAGGTTCCGTGTACAGTCAACAGAATGCTGTTGATTCTATTCGAGTAAAATGGTCCATATATAGCAGGGTGCATAGGCCAAGGATGAATAACACAGATATCTGGACAGAAGAAGGATACATAACCTTACCTACATGTAATGAACACAGGGACTTAAGAATGTTGTTTTATCCCTTTTGGGATGACGTTATGCGGGGGCTAGATGTGGGGCTATCATATAGATGCATATTTATATTAATGATATATTTATATAAGTATATTATATAAGTATATTTTTCAGACAAGGTAAAATGTTCTGTTGTGAAAGTGTTACAAATGTAAATACATGTTTGTATCAATTTTACCGTACATTATTTCTGACAACACTAAATATTTCAAACATGTTTTTAATCAACAACAGTCCAAATAAGTACCTCTCACGCATTTGTCTTTTTTACCCATACGTTAGTGTCACTCAGTCAGGTTATTATTAATTGATTGGGTCAAGATGGATTGATTTATGATAGATACAATGTACTAAAATCGAAGATTTGATTTAGAACAGTTGTCAGAATTCAGGGTTCTTGTGACCAACAACATGTCTTTTTTTTTGTTTCAGCACTGTCAAAGTGTGACTATGGGTTGATGGGGAACGTCAATTGCTCCAGCTGAAACAAAACAAACAAACAAACAAACAAACAAACAGAGAGACAAAGAAATGCATCCATTTTAGCCTGTGCCAGAATCAAGCCGCTTTTCAGACATTTTCCGTTTTTCATTCTCGGAATTGAAGAACATCGACAACACCAAAACAACTGAAAGTGCATCGGAACGTTGCGAAGGCCAGAAGAACAGTCAAGAAGAGAATTAAGTCCTCGTCGTCGAAGCACGTCGCTGAAAAAAGGCAGTGTTCAGTCGGACATAAATGCGATATATTTGAAATGAGACGTATAGACTGAGACCAAAACATACTTAGAAGACCTAATTAAAGAAAAAAATAACGGGTGCAATCATGCAACAACAGGATATCCCAGTTGATGCTCCAATCATGGAGTTGGAATCCTCTGTCTGGGAATTCATGGAGAAGACAGGGATGACCCTCGGTCTGCTGACAGTGGTGAACGTCGTGGTGGGTCACCTGATTCTACTGGTGGGTCGCCCTTACTTCGGAGCCTATGCCGTCTCCTCGTCCAATGGCCGCAGCCAGTGGTTCTTCGAGCTGACGATCATCGCCAGCTTGTCGGCGTCACAGTTGAACCTCCCTCTCATCGTCCCCAAGAGTTGGTCGGCAACACTCCTACTCACCGTCCTGTGTTTCGCTACAAGTTGGGCAGTGAGCGTCCTTTCTATCTGCCAGTTGATCGGAAACAGCTTATGGCGTCCGATTGCCGCCTTTACTGGGGCAGTAGACTTGTTGATTTTGCCGTTAGCGCTGGAATTGTTCATCATACCGCCGTTCTTCCGGAGGCGAAGAGGTTGGAGCTGCCTGTATCTGGACCCGGTTCCCCTGTACGAAATGCTCGCACCTGTAGTGTTTCTTTCCAAGTTCTTTACTTGGTACTTCTGGTCAATATGCACCTTTTGGAAAAGCGTCAATTACTTGATACCTCTCGATTCGACTTTGCAGGGGTATCTACCAGAGATGCTTTCAGTTATAGCCTACAGCATCGAAACCATGTGGGCACCCGTGAGAAAAATTCTCTCAGTTATCACGGCGACTCAGTTCTGGGCGTCAGTCATCTTAATACCTCCTGTAATAACGAACTATGTAGATCGGATGGATACTCAAAGAATGGCGTGGAATCTTTGCCTGAAGTGGTTTCGACGAGGCAAGTTCATACAGAGGATGCCGACAAGAGATCCTCGTAGTCTTCACAACACCGTTGACAGGGAGGTCACCACCGCGGAAGGCAAATGCGTGGTGTGTCACGAGTATCCGGTGACGGTTACGCTGGTTCCGTGTGGACACCGGTGTCTGTGTAGGGACTGTGGGGACATCTTAACCACGGGACGACAGACCACAACGTCGCGCAAATGTCCCTTAGACAGAGGGCCCATCACATCCGTTGTCGACGCACACGACTTCATTGTATGGGAAGCTACCTAAAAGTTCAATCTGTGAAAAAAAAACCCGGTACTGTACTGAAAGTGAAACGGACGATCTATCAACCTTGGATTCGCTTACCAGCAACAGTTGGAAGCTACAGTGTACCAGGCGTAAAAGGGATGTGAATGAAAATACTACTTCATCAGAAAGTCAAGAAAGATCGGAGACAAAACTGCCATGCTAAGTTTGCTGCACGGGCCACTGTTGCCTATCGTGGGAGTTTGCAAGAATTAGGAAATCAGCTGAATGTACGTGAAGGCAAAGGACATGCAGAACAATCAATAGACATGTCGGGATGATGCAATGTGAATGTTTCATAATAGTAAAGCGTATTGTTGCCATTATGATTAAGTTTAAAAAGAAAATGATGTCTTTTACAAAATCATACGCAATGTAAAAAAGCACATATCGCACAATACATGTATATAAAGTTACAATATTCATAAGTACTGTAATCTTAGTTAATCTCGAGTGTAGTAATTATTTAAGGCTTACAGACAAGTGCAACGAGTGAAAGAGCCAACGAACTGCCAGCAAAAACAGAATGTGTTCCTCTAGTTTTGTCAAATGCATTATTTCTTCAAAGCTATTCAAACTAAGAAACCAGAAGAGACAGGAGTCACAATAGAACAATATATTTGCCATTCCTTCATAAGGGTGGGAAACATAATTAGCACCTCTGCTAATCTCAACTGTATGTACAGTACATGTACAACATATCAATGTACAACATAGAAATACAAAATCTTCTTGCAACAATGACTGCATTTGGCATATTTCATCTCTCCTATAAAAGCAATACTGCCACAATATACGTCAACGACTTCACAATCATGTTCTTCTCTTAACTGGTCCTAGAGATATAACTATCACAGAGTTCACATAATATATAGTATGAAAAAGTACAATCTTCTGTCAGTATTAGTTATTGAAACGTGACTGGAACTTGTTCTTTTATATACTGCTAGACTGATTTTACTTCACAGAATATGACATTTAAAAGAAGCAAAATGTAGGTTTCACAAAATTTGGGTATAAAAGCAATAATGTAAATTGTACATATTTTGGGTTACAATGGTGATCCATACATTACAAATTTACAACCACGAAAAACTAAACATTATCATAAGCATGGGCTAACTATGTAACGTTGCATAACCTGGCACTGAATTTCTGCGACTGGCGTATGTAGAAGCGGGTGTAGTTTTCCTGCGGATGATGGGTGGTGTGCAAGGCTGGATGGGAAGTGTTCTCTGAGGAAACCTCTGTGCCAGGAGTCTGGCCTCCAGGGGTGTCGGCTCAGGTTTGGGTACATCAGGCGTGTTACCAGTGGACAACAGGACAAAACGACTGGGAAAAATCAAACAGCAAAAAGTTGAATTAAGATCATGTGGAGTAGGTTTGATAATTTTTTTGAAAAACAACAATAATCCACAGAACTGTTTACTTGGTGTTGGGATAGCTTGACTATGTCCTAAAGTAACTCGTGTAATACATGTAGCTATGGTGGCATGGTATACACAAAGCTCAAATGGTATCGAAAATTTGTGGACATAAAGCCAAATTAGGCTGTATTTGTCCTGAATTCCAAGGTCGAGTCATACGAAAGACTGCTTTCTCTGCTTAGTACTCAGCACTTAGGATAGAGTAACATGGAAATTGTAGTTGAACACACACCGCTACCATTGGACTAGACCCTGCTGTAATAAATTTCAGAAAGTTATGTGGCCCAC
Source organism: Branchiostoma lanceolatum (assembly GCF_035083965.1). NCBI lineage: Eukaryota > Metazoa > Chordata > Leptocardii > Amphioxiformes > Branchiostomatidae > Branchiostoma > Branchiostoma lanceolatum. The sequence continues at coordinate 9,613,307 of NC_089726.1, read as the reverse complement.
CCTATGCACCATATGGAGGGGGATTAGAACTAACTCTCAGTTTCCTTTCCCGAAAGAAATATTGGACCTCATCCCAAAGAAAATTTTTAAATTGATGTCCTTACTTGCATTTACTGGGGATGGACTTGCTTGACCTTGGTCTGCGGATGAGGAGGGGTTCGCTGGCGCTTCTGTTCTCCGTCTCAAACACATCCTCCTTCCGCACGTAAGACTTGCCTGACTGGGGCCGCATGGATATTCTACAGAAACAAGTAGAGTTAAGAGTTAACGTAGAAGAGTTGGATGCACACATAGCCAGACGGCATGAACTGATATTATTGCTGTAAAACTGCAGAAGAGTAGGAAACAAACCAAACCTTTTCCCAGTGACAACATTTATTATATATAGATATTTTGATCTTTTTCCCACATTAAAACATTTAACATATATTGACATAAACATATACATGGTTTCACTGACTGGTTTATCAATATTCTAATGTATTACAGGTGTTTAAAAAACAGCATGATTAATTAATCCTAAAAAATGCTAATAGCAAGGTTTGGACACTCAAATATTCATAGTGTAATGTGCCTTACACTTAGCCTAATATTTGTAGAAAAAACTTTCACAGCATGCATGTTCAACATTACCTGAAAGGCCTCTCCAGACCCAGCCCCTCCTTGTGAACAGGTTTTCTCGGCTGCTGGGTTGGGGGGACGACTTGTGAGACGTCGGGCCTGACTTCTCCAGACATCCTGGAGACGGGGTCCATGAAGGCAGCTGCAGTCTGAGGCCTCGGCAAGATGTGGAGGGAGCTGTCCGACTTACTCACATAACCTGGTGGGGGAAAATCAGCAGGGGTCAATTCAAGATGTAATTATCATGGTAAGCAGGAGATAAGGCGATGTTGATTTGATTATATGGATAACATCCGCGCGCGTCAATTTTCACAAAAAAGTTTTCGGCCATACTGTCAATCGTAAAAAGCAGCTGCAAAATGATGGAAAACGGATATTACTAATGTCGTAGATTGCCAAGTCAATTCCAAAGTCAAAAAAGAAGTTTTGACAGAACAAAATGAAGAATCTACATTTCGGTATACCATACTGTGTGTTTAGTTTTGTTATCTTTCCTGACCACGTAGATTTCATAATGAAGGCAGATTTTGTTTTTTGCCAAACTTTTTTTATTCTCACGCTCACATCAGTTTTGGGTTCCCCGGAGGATGTCATCCATAGAATCAAATCAACATGGCCTGATATTGAAGCGTAGAAAGCAAAGCCAAGTTGGACCTTTGCACAACAATTTTTTGGATTAGGTATGAAATGTCTGGCATATGATCAAGTCCACACTTCACAACAATGTATTCTTATTTAAATAGTGACAAGAGAGATGGATCATAACGTACAATATATAAAGAAGACAATATCTCCTTTTGCTAGTGATATTGGAATCATTGTCTGATGTTAATGAATAAAATTTTATAGATGAAATAGGTGTACAGCAATTTATGCCAACCACCATCAACCAATACCATGGCAGTTGGATAGAAGTCAGATGGTTCAAAAGAGAGGAAACATACTATACAAACCACCATTATCAAACCAATCCTGTGGCAGGTGGAGTATTTATACTGATGGTTTGATAGAGATGAAATAGGTGTATTATACTGACCATGACCTTCAAACTCCTCCCCATGGCAGTCGTGGTGCCCCAGTAGTGACCGTCTCTTGTGCCACTGTCTCAGCTCCAGGACCGCCCTCCTCTCCTTAGCAGCCTCCATCCTCTGCTGCTTCTGTAACTTCAGCAGCTGGTATCTGTTCAACACATCCAGCACACGATAAGCAACACTTTTAGATGAAAGCCTCACCAAGCTTAAGGGATGAAACAAACATGACCTTATCACTTAAGAGCCTTATAAAAACTTTAAAGGTCTGTTTATCTTTAGAGAACACAATTGAACCACCTATACTAGTAGATGAAGTATGCTTTTCAACAATTAAAAATAAATAATTTAATTCTAAATGGTCTTCAGACGATACCCACCTTTTTATTACTCTGTCCTGCCAGAATTTATTACCACAATTTAACCACCTTCTAGTAGGTAAAGTACGCTTTTCAACAATTGAAAATTAATGATTTACTTCTGAATGGTCTTCAGAAGATACACACCTCTCTATTGCTCTGTCCTGCCAGTTTTCATCAAATTTAAGGCCATCGTTCTTGGGAAGCTCTCGATAATCAATTAGCACTCTGTGGATGGGAAACAAAAAGAGGACATCTGAATTCAATAACAAATTATATGAACTACGTAACAATTTCAAGTTTCAACCTATATTTTTGTACAGCAAACATTAAATAATAAAAAGATTATGTTCAAGCATATCCTTCACAAAAAACGTGCAGAAGTTATCACACAGACATTCACCAATAAATCAACACTGTTGATAGAAAAGAGAATGGATTTAGTAGAAAAAGATAGGGAAAGGTTCTTTCGACCATTGAAGGCCTCCACTTGCATGAAGATTATCCTGGGCATAACGTACACAGATCATTATGTTTAGGTGCACTTTACTAACCTTCCTTCTGATAAATCTGGTGATGCTGACTTGAAACTGACATGAAAACCTGGTGAACAAAAAAATTATTAGACACAGAATTCAAACTGACATTGTATACAAAGATAAGCTAAATCAGCATGATTCAAAATCATTCATTAATCATAGTATGTCACTCAATAAGATGACTTGTATTTCAATAATTCATAGCAATGATAAACTGTCAACAGACTTAAATGGATATTAAAACTTTTATAGACTGTGCGTTTACACACTGACTGTACAAATCATGAAAGTGCAAAAGTTATTCATTCAACAGAAATCACAACTCAGCTATCAGTTCACAATACATAAAAATACTAGTATTTGGATGTAAACAGGAGAAAGAGAAAGACAAAGAAAACTCTTACCTGAAGCAGCTGTATTTGGCCTGGCAGTGCTGCCCTCATCGTGGTCTGACTCAGGTCCAGGTGACGGGGATGTGATGTCTTCACTAGAGGTCTGCGGTCGGACAGACTCCACAGTACCCTGTTTGCTGCTGATGACGATTTTGGATGCCGGGGCCTGATACATGTCTAAAGACAAAAAAAAAAAAAAAAGATGATTATAGATCAGTATTTCTGAATTACGACAACTGGTAGAACAGGTTATTGTTAAAGCAGTGACATGTAAAGCCTTTAATCTGTAATGTTATGATTGAATAATTACGACAGAATGTGCAAACAAAATGTATGAATATATAATTACGTGACACAATAAATAAGATACCTAATTTGGTAAATAATTTGCCTTGGATGTCACTAATGCTCTTTGAATATAATCTTAAGACATTCGGGTTGTTTTAAGTAATGCTTCAACAGAATCTCTAGAATCTCGGACAAAGCAGTTTGTAACAGGTGAAAGAAAATCGATCATACACCTGGGCGAACATGCAAGTGGGATCCAAAAGGGGATTGGTAGTAAAATCTAAGGTTTTAGCAGAATATTATCACAATCTCATGTAAGAGTTAGGTATTTATGAAAGATCTGACTGATACTTGTTGAAGATATCTCAATTGAAGGAATGTATTTTACCAAGAATCTTGTTAATCAAAGACTCTAGGGGGTAACACTGTACTTTCATGCTTCAGCACACGTTAAGTAACTGGATATGTTTGAATGTGTTTGCTGGAGCAAAACCTGTTTAACCAACAGAGCCTTCTATTCTCACCAGGCTGCACTCTACAAACAACCATTCAAAGGTGGTGAAATGTTCTATAAATCAGGTGTACAATTACTAGACTGTACATTGTGATGGCGTTTCAAAATACTCTCACAGTTCTACGTACCTGAAAAGGCTTTTTCACTAGCCTGACTTTTCGTATTTCGTAATCTGGTTTCTCAAGATGACTTAGAATTCCATCAAAATCCTGTGAACTCAGTTTCAATTACATTTGTTGCCACACAATGAAATGACTCTCTGAGCTTGAAAAGTATTAGATTCAGATATTTGAGAAATATTCATCGAGCTATAAAGACCTCCCCCAACTTTTATCTCAAAATCTTCTATGCCGTTCGGATGTTTGTCTTGACCCATTAACAACCAAGGAATGCTGCACAATGTTTATCCATGCCGGAGGAAAGTGCGAGCCACTGTAAAGCATTTTGAAGCATATTACTCTGCAATTATATCCATTAGACAGATGATTACATGGATCACAAATTCACCACAATAAAGAGGTTCTCAGGAACAAATGTGCTCTTGAAAACAGGGCATTAGATCCTATTGAATCCTGAGTAATGACAGAAGAGCACTGTAAACAGCCTTCACACAAATCACCATGGTTGTAGACAGGTTGTACTCAGAGCCAGAGAACTCGAAACAAAGCCAGCCATTGACACCAGGCAAACATGGACTAATTTGAACTAGATTGTTTGTCCTGTTGACTAGCACTGTTGTAGTCCCGAGGCTACATGGAATCCTAGCAACCTACTCTTCGCAGACATGCACACAATAATGATGTATTAGTTATTGTCATTTAGAGATTAGTTTCTGCTTGAACACCATTTTACACTGTAACTCTTGTATTACCGTGAAATGTAGTTGAAAGGCCTTGGCAGGTACATGCAAGCTAAAAACAATGTGCATGCTACAAAATTAGATAACGTTTACAACAAATATTCTGTGACAGTTGACATTTGCAACATTTTGCTATCAAATGTACTTAATGAAAGGTACAATATATTGGTCTGATAACTTATTAGCAATCTTTGAAATACATAAATGGGCCATAATGCCGCCACTAGTCTAATCCAACCAACATGCTATTGATCAGTCTTAAAGCCACGCCATGTAACAACATTCCTCATGAGAAGCTGTCAAATGGTTGTGAGGCTAACCTAGTACAGGAAGCCTATACCAACTGCACTTCTATAGAAAAATAAACACAGCCTACAAACAAACAGTTAGTACTACTCACAGTTAGCAAGTGAACAACAAGTACACGCCATCTTTAGTTTCAAAGTCCCCTCTTGACTACGACAGGTAGGTATATACAAAACTCCCCCATTGAAATTCAATGAAAGTGAAAAGTATGAACAGAACGCCATGAATAGCGCACCTAACAAAGGGATATCACATTTCCTGTGAGGTTGTTAAGTCACAAAGATGAGGAAGAAATGTGAGGAAAGGGCTCCAAACCTGTGGACGTGTGGCTCCGTCGCGCTGAGTTCTAATTAACCAACATTATCCTCCAGCAGAACACTCTGGACTAACAACACTCGAGCTAATTCCTTCACCCAGGTGACGTCACGACCCACCGACATGTGTTGACTTTACACCAAGCTGGCTACACAAAACAACTGACCCTGGATAGAGTTCAGCCCTTTGAATTCTGAGCCTCCAGGGCAAAGGCTCTCCAATCTTATTAAGACAGGCTGCAATGTTTTGCCAATTTAAAAGTGCTGGGGAAATCGAGTTTGGCCAATTATGTGTGGCCCCGCTGTTTGTGGTAAATTCTGCTGCTAGGTAACTTTGCCTACTTGGTTAATGATTGGTCACTGGTTGAATATGGCATAATAACATCTCATTTGTTTAATCATATGTAACTAACAACTATAGAGATAATTCTAACAGGTGTATAAAACTAGATTTGTCAACATTTGGCAAGGGTGGCTTGCTGGTCTTATGGTCAAGAGTTGTTGCCATTCAGAATCTAAAAGAGTTGATTCCCTATAGCTATTAAAGCAGGGAGACAATGTTGTGCCCGTGAGAGAGACTTTACACCTGTTTCCTCACTCAGCCCAGGTGAGAATGAATACCTAAGTACGGCTTCTCGGATGAGATGTAAAGCCGGAGGGCCTGCATTTGGGGAGAGTCACACCTCGAACACTTTAAAAATCCCACCACACTTATCGAAAAGAGTATAGAGGTCCATCCTGGAGTGAGTGAATCAAACCTTACAGTCTTAGTCTTGTGCAGCTTGTATGCATGTTATGCCTAAAGACGGTTATGCAATACAAACAAGAAATTTACCAGGACATTTTTCACTTATCTAATTGCAGGCTCTATTGTTGAGAGATAATCACTGTAATCTTTAAGCTTCTATGTTTGAGTACAGAGTAAAGTTTTAACATGTCTTACAATTAAGACAAGAGTCATCTGAGTATGTATAACCAAGTTAATGACCTGTGATCATGACACAATAGTCGTAAAAGTGATGTTAATCACTACATGTGGCTGTGCATTATGCAAATGAGGTTATCACTCTCTACTAATTATTTGTGTATTCACCTTTTGAAGTGAGCACGGTACATGATTTTGGGTATAAGGCTGAATATGAATTATAATCCAACATCTAAAATTCCATGACTAATGCCTTTATCAACTTTGAGTTACATTTTTATGTTCAATGTTTACGGGTCGGACCTCAAACAGGTCTATTGAAATCGAAAGTACTATTTCTTTTGTTACGCCCAAGAGTATGTTTACTAAGTTGAAGTCTGAATTCACTACGAACCTTCTACTGCACTTCCCCCCTCACTCTTGAGCGACGCCATGGATGCTGAAACACTGGGTCTTCTACTGAGGTCTGCTTCACTCTACAGGAAAAAAGATGAAATTCAACACATATCTGTAATCAAATACACACACACTGATTATGCATTGAGATAAACAAATTCTCCAAGACCAATACATGGATACTGAAATAAACAAGGAAAGATGCCCTAAGACTGTTTCTTGCTTGTAACTATTGGAATTATAATCATAGAATTACCATAACACTTTTGTCGACTATCCATAGTTTTCTCTGACTCAGAGGAAACATTTTCTTATTGTTATGTTTTACAATATATACATATACACTCAGTTGATTTTCACATCATTTATATCTGCAAATGAGGCCTATATTTTGACAACCGCACTCATGGTATAGTTCATGTCAACTCCACAATGACATGAAGCTTAGACTTCAATGTTTACATCATCACTAACTCTAGTTACAAACTGTTCCAGAATAGTGGGGTTAAATGAGGACAAAGAGGGCACCTGAGGACAACTTTGAAATCACCTAACATTGCAGTACATCGTAAAATAGACAATATGTCATAATAATATTGTCTACATGATTTAGGGCCATTTTGTACTACATGTCACTTTACCCTGTGTAATTGCTTAGTATCTTGATCATCCAATGATGGTGACAGGTTAAAAAAGATGAAGTAAAACCTACCATGTTTGCAGAATACTTTTCTTGTTCCAGTAAACCTAGGAAATCCTCCCCCTCACCAAAAGTAGTACCACCCTCCTCGCTGTGGAAAGACTTCCTGGTACTGGCACTGGAAGGTTTGGACTGTACCAACTCACTAGCAGGTTGGGCACCATCTGAGAGGGATGCCTCAGACAGTGCTGCTACAGGAAGACCACTTGTTTGTGTAGCATCACTGCTGGTGGGGGAGGAGGATCTAACAGGTGTGGCAGGTGCTGCAGGTGTTCCAGGTGGCACCTGAGGATCTAGTGTGTCTGAGGCACCTTCTGAATCAGCTTCAGAGGGCACCTACATGGAATATAGTGGAGAAATGTTCATGTTAGGGTCCTTTAACACAAGCCTAATGGCACACCATTTATATCTGTGGCACTGGATATAGAAAACAGACAATGTCATGCAAAGTTGATACAAAGGTTGACAGGTTGAACCAGTTCAACAAGTGCAAATCATAGGTTATTGTCTTATTGCTGGAAGGTGCTGCAAGCATTTGTTTGTGCAAATTGCCTGTCGCTGTGTCAGGACACCCAATTTGGCACAATTAACAAAGATACCCACACTCAGTTTACAACCTTGCCCTGAGAAGATTTCCTCCACACACAATAACCATTTTCTTGAGTCTACTTCCTTTACTAACCTTACAAGATCTAGAAAACCTTAATTTATAGCCACTTTGAGCCCTGGCTACAACTATCCACAACATCCAGACAGAGAGAATAAGGACAATAGAAACTACCTGAACAGCTTCTTCATCTGCCTCATCTTTCTCCTCTTCTTTTGCATCATCCATCTCATCCTCCTCTTCAGTGTGGGCAGATGCCGGTCTGCTGTCCTCCACTTGTACGGCAGACTTACCCCTCCTAGACGTCTTACGTTCTTGGGCTTTCCGCTCTTTCTTGACTATCTTCTGCAAGTAGTAAAACTGTATAATTATACTACGTTACCTAATAGACATTGGTGCTATTTGTCTTCCAAAATGTACTTGCTTAAGAAAAGTCTTTTTACACAAATATGTAAGATAAATGCATTAAAAAAATACTACTGTAAGAAAGTTGACATACTGAAGCTTCAGCCTACAGGAACAAAAATCAGTGTATTTTACAGTGGGCATTTACTGTGGCTTTACCAAGTATTCTGATTTATGCAGTATTTGAAAATGGGTATTTTGGGGATATTTATCCATAATCAAACATTTTGGTGATCTTTGAATGCATGTATTTTTATGTCAACGTCCTCGTCCTTCCCAAAAACAGTGTTACAGTAACCTTCCAAATAGAACAGATGGCAAATCAGCACCAAGGACATCCCTAGTTACAGGCATCTCTACAACATGTTTTTTAACAAAACAATGACAACTATCTCTGCACTGCAACAGCAAGTACTATATTCTTCTATCAGCTAGAACTACTTTGCAAGCACCAATAGTACGGGCACATACACAATACAAAAGTTACTCAAGCAACTGTATGAGTTTTCAGGTAGCCACTATCTTTGTCAGCAACTGAAAAGAATCTGAAGCCCAAGACTGTCACATGTTTTTCTATTCTTACTCCTTTGCCCCCAAAACCCTGTACCCTTCCCAACATTCCCAGTGGTGGTGAAAGACATGACAGATGAATGACCTTCCTGCCAGTTGCAGTTGACCTTGGGCGTGTCTCCTGCTCCACCTGCTGACTAAGTTTCTCAGCCGCATCCAGAGACGACCTTCCACCTGGTGCTGACTTGGGCTTCTGAAGGAAAAGACATTATGACATTATATAGAGCTTGTCCAGGACAAAACATACAAGAACTGGAAGTTCTGCTGCAGTACCAAGGTCACACACTAGGGGGCTCAAAGTCGAACTTGACCTTCATCTTCTCAACACCAACCCACATATAAAATAGCATAACAATCCATCCAAAGGTTCTTAAGTTATGTTTACCACAAATAACTGAAATCAGAGACAAACACACAGGCACATCAAAAACGATACCTGCATTTTTCATGGGGGTAGCTATATTTTGCTTGGTGAATTGAATCCATGATAATTTACTACTACACAAATTCAGTTATTATGTTGAAAAGAAAGAAGCAGGGATCTTCCTTTTTGCATGCTTCAGCCTTGTCTTACTTCATATAAAACTACATTAACTAAGTATATGAATCATCATCATGATAATTATGAAATATGATAAGATTATAATTCAACTAAAAGAAGATCATTCCATACAAAAATCAGAACAAACCTTTTCTGTCTTCATGATGGACTTGATGTCTATTTTACTGGCTAGTTTGAACTTAGATTCACCATCCTCCGCTTCATCAAACTGCAAGGAAACAATCTCTTTTGAATTCATTTTTGTAAAAGTTAAGAGTTGACCAATCAGCCCAAATGAAAATGATATAGCATTGAAAAAGAACCATGTCCAGGTAAGAGGATGTATGTATAAGCAAAGGGTGTTAGCAATGGGAGATAGCCAATGAGAACTAGGTATACATCAGTGGGTATACAGTCAGATTCTGCTTGATGGGAAATCAGCACTAAGGACAGGAATGTCGACATGAGCAGATGCTGAAAATACTACTGACTAGGCAATACATGGTCATATATATATATTTATTACTTGAAAATGTGAAAAGACAGACAAGTGGAAGAGGATATGATGAGTGATAGCAAATCAGCATCAAGGACAGGAGTGAAGGCATGAACTTATACTATTGACTAAGCAACATACAGGGCCTGGTCACATATGTAGTGTGATAGTCACATGATTGCAAACTGAGGGCATTTTTTTTGGATAGTCCTGCATGTGTCAAGCAAAATTCTACTGTCTTATGCTAGTTACGGAAAAGGATGCCTTTGATCTTTGTTGGTTCTGTCACAGCCTGCTTGAAAATTCTATGGCATCAAACTTGTACAACGACTTACCACAAATGTGACCATGCCAAGTCTACATACATGAAGCAGGAAATGTAACATTTAATTCTTGAAAATTGAAAAAAAACACAGCCAGAACCAACATGATGGGTGATGGCAAATCAGCACCAAGGGCATCTCAAACAATACCGTATTGTACCTTGAGAGGAGGATCCTTAGACTTGGCCTTAGCTTTTGACTTTGCTGCTTGTTTCTTCTTGGGCTTAGGCTGGGGTTCTTCCTCTGTTTGCATCATGAAGTCTTCATAAGACACTGACACATCATCTGGTTCATTCTGTGGTGTCACCCACTGGAGGAAGGACACAACAATCCATTGTCAATTGTCTCCTTGATCAAAATGTTTAAAGTAATCATTAAAGGTATACTAGTTGAAAAAAGTTGCATTTGAAATCAAAGCTGTATATAAACTGCTACAAAGCTGTTTAAAGAAAAATCAACAATGAGACTTTTTATCTGAACCACTCATTTTTGCTAGGGAAGGTCTAGCAATCCCTCCTTGTAAGAATATACCCTGCTACAGAAACAGCAAAGAAACTTGCTAACCTATGTGCTACTATACATTACAAGGTGAACAACAACAACTCATTTTTGCTATGAATTTGATCCTAATTCATGCAAATTACATTTGAAGCCAGATCTATGTTGATAACACAGATCAAACTTATCACAAATATGCGACATAGTTCAAACTGAGTCTAGTAAAATCACCTTTTGTAGAACTTGTTGGATTCTTTCCTTCTCGGCCTCAGTCAGCTCCTTTTTAGATTTGTCAGGCGTGCCAGGTGGGGAGGGGCCGGGAGACTTGCCATACCGCGGGAAGTTGAACTCCTTCGACGCTGTCCCTGGTCTGCTGTCCTTAGACTGGTGGTAACCAGTTTGGCTCAAGGCTGTACATCCCAAATAAGGAAAAACAGTCTACATTGCAATACAAACCTTACTGTCACTACATACAATGTACTACTATATTGTGCACTCAATTTTATTGTATATTTGATTTTCAATGCAAAGCTGAAATTGACAAAAAAAGCTAGTTCTGGCTTTAATTAAACAGAATGTAACTTCTTTGCACTTTCCTGCAAAATGGAAAGACATTCATTTGGGAATTTTGAAAATCCAATCAAGCTGAAAGTACAAAAATATCTCACCAAGTCCAAAAGCTATTAAACTAGTTTGATAGCTAGTTTTACAAAAGTGTCACATTATGTAGAGGGTAGATTGTCCTTTTAATATGATGTAAAACTTCATTGCACAATGGGATAAGATTTCAAAATTCCATTATCTTTTGATATGAACATTAAGAAGTGCTGTACCCCTCTCCTTGTCCTTGAGGTCCTGTGTGCTAACGTCGGCTGACAGAACTAGGTCTATCTCTGACCAGGCCCGGGGTGTGGAGCAGGGGGACATGTACATCTCTGTGGGAGCCAGGGACAGGTCGCTGGAAACACTCTCCACCTGGAAACAGAGGGATAGTAGAGTAGCTCAGTTAGTTTGACATTCGTTTATTTGTTTATTATAATACCCTTTAACCGTATCATGACTTATCTTACAGGGTTAATCAAACATACAGACATACAGATTGCAAGATTAAAAAGAACATAAAGAACTATTTTGAGGGTCAAAGCAAAGCAATGGCCAAGTGATCCCCCCAGCCAAGTCATATCAAAGACCATAAAAACGGTACATACTGCTTTCTCTGCTTATCACTCAGTATTTGAGTTAATCCTTATATAGATAGTATGGTACGGTAGTTGAACATGCACCTGGTGACTAGCCCGCCTACTACAGTAGTGATTGCTCAAAGTTGTATGGCCCAAGGGCAGGGCTATCGAAACAGAGATGAGCACCACCATTTGCACCATTTGAATTTTTAAACCTTCATGACCATCAATAATAAAGACAAACATATAGTTTCTCCTTCCGTGAAATGGATTTGTGAGAAGAATAAAAATCATTACTCGGACACAGAAATATGTTTGACAATTGCACATGGACACTATATTTCTCCACATTTCTGTCTGGATGTCTACAATGTAGATGACACACTACAGTACAGACTGTACATTACCTCAGTTGAGCTATATCTCCCTGTTTGTGGCCTGTTCATTTTTCCCTGCAGATTCTCAAACGGTACCTGTAACATTACACACAACAGTAAATCATAGAGTGACACAAAACAATTACAATATACATCATCAGAGAGCACAACTGATTCAAAAATCCAACAATAAACTACAAATCCTATCTTTCTTTTAAATGTTCTTGTTGAACTGTTTTATCTAGTATGCTAGAATTACCAAGTAGGTGTTGAGGTTGGTCGGCTCTGCTAGCTCATCATCTCCATCATATAACATGCTGGGGTCTTCATAGATCAAGGACTCTGGAAAGAAAACAAAAAAAAATAAAGAAATATCACTCAATTAATCTGCTTTAACCAAAGCATGTACAGAACTGGTAAAGACATATAAGGACTTATTTTTCTTGTTGAGAGGCACTTTTTGTGGTCCTTAGCCAGTGTCATTTAATGGAAAATACATTAGTATACATGACACATTTCCAACATATTTTATTTTGTAAGATTTTGTACTTAAACCTGATTTTAGAAAATGACTGATCATGAGCTTGGTTAACCCCAATGCATATTGCCATGTGCTCTACATGCAGTAGTTTAACATACATTTGTCACAGTAGGAAACTCACTATTGTTATTCAAGAGCCACTTGGCCTTTCAACATTCCGTAGCCTCTTGTGACTGCAGCGTTAGAAAAACTTTCTAGATGACACACGACGTACTTATGATAAACAAGTGGATGTACACTCTACAACCAAGCAAGCATGATCAGTTACAGGAGATTATAGTCACATGAATAGTACCTGTTTCCAAGTCCTCTTCCCTAATCTCTGGCACAGTTAAAGATGGACAGACTGGAAAAAGCAAGAAACTTTATGAGATATATGTATCAAAGATATTACAGTCAACATTAAAGAATGCTGACAGTTTTACAGAAAGGTAAGTGCAGACTCTTAACAAACAATTTTGATATACCTGTTAACAGCTACTATTATGATATTAAAGATAATTCACATTCAACCTTTGCTACTTAAACCTGTAACCAATATACCAAGTTGATAGCCAAATGTTTACTTTATTGTGGTAAAGTATAGTTCAGCTAAGTTTCTTTGTGATTGACAATGTACAAGGTACAACGCACAATACAGAAATGTTGCTATATGATAATCAGGCGCAAGTGTTTTAGGTAATGTCACACATGCTTTAAAAATTGCAGCAGAGTAAGATTCCACGATAGTACCTTTTTTGTGTGGTATGGTGAAGATGTGGTGCTTATAGTTTTGTAAGCCAAGAGTAGGCCTGCCCTGCCACCTAAACTAAGATCTAAGGGTACCTTTTCTGTGTGGTATGGCGAAGATGTGGTGTTAACAGTTTTGTAAGCCAAGAGTAGGCCTGCCCTGCCACCTAAACTAAGATCTAAGGGTACCTTTTCTGTGTGGTATGGCGAAGATGTGGTGTTAACAGTTTTGTAAGCCAAGAGTAGGCCTGCCCTGCCACCTAAACTAAGATCTAAGGGTACCTTTTCTGTGTGGTATGGTGAAGATGTGGTGTTTATAGGCCACCAGCAGGTCCGCCCTGTTGTTCAGGAAACACGCACAGCTGAGGGAGTCGTCTAACGTGATCTCTGTCACCAGCACCTTCTGAGAGTTCCAGATCTTCACTGCTCCGTCACCACTGGAAGGTGTTTGTTGTGAATGTTTGGTGCAGAATACGTTGCACATATCGTGTACAGTTGTATGCCTATTCATCAAAAGTCAATTTGAAAACACAAAATCCCCCCCCCCCAAGAAGATGACCTGCAATTTACAGTCATTCATCAGGTCTATTTTTTTTCTATTTCATCTGACACATTTGCAAACAGTAATTCTGGTGTCATGAATTTTAAGTGTAACATAGAAAGTGTCAATTTTTAATCTCAATATCAGTATATTGTACACTGAATAACTTAGTTAGAATAAGTTTACGGCCCAAGAATTTTGTTAAAATTTTTTTCGGAAAAATTCCTAGGCCGTAAACTGGGACTTAAGCCTTATAATAGTCCTTATCTTGTAAAGCAATGAGAAAAATGTTGTGCAACTTATCTGATAAAAACAGCATCCTAACCTGCACGTGCAGAAGATGCCCATGTTATGACAGGCATCTACAGACAGGACAGCGCTGCTGTGTTCCGCCTTCAGTCTGCGACTTTCAGAACCTTCTGATGAGGTCTGGCTCTCATTGTCACCTGGAGAACAATGTCAAACACAGGAATCTTCATCAACAATAAAAAATGGTAACAAGGTTAACGTAACATGCTTCATGACATAGCAATGACTTAAGTTGTCATAAAATTTCTACTTAAAATGATGCATTCCATTTTATAAAAATCTAATTTTCCTACTCTCTTCTGGACATCCCAATCATCAACTTGTTAGTTTCATGACAATTTCTGACAGTAAATGTTTCACACCCATAAGTCAAAGTTGTGCTGATCTGTGTTGTCTTTATAACAGGTTGACATGTGCTGGGACCTACCTTCCTCCGGTGTTGTAGTTTCCTCTTCATGTTCTGTAAGTGTGATGAGGTCCAACTGTCCACTGCTGCACCCACACAGAAGAGAGGAGCCCTACACAGATATTGAAGGTTCTAAATCATTGTATGAAAAATCAGTGAAAAATGTTAAGAATCACATGTCCAGCACTGTGAGAGTGTGTGATCCAACCACACTCTTAGAGTCAGGCCCTGTCCCAATGCCTTGCCATCAGTAAGTTCTATGCAGTGCAACATCTCCTATGCCAAGTGCAAGTTTACTTCCATTACTGTAACATAAGCTATAGGTGACAACAGTTCCTCAATCTGTTGTAGCATCTGAGATCTAGTCTAGTATGAGATCAGATGAAGGTCCAAACTATTTGTCTAACTACTGTATAAAACTTGGGCTTTGCTTACCAAAGAATCTGAGCTCACAAATATAACAACCAAAACTGCAGTCTATTCTGCAAATCACAAAAACTTCAACTTGAAATTGGCTTCATTTGATAGCAAGAACATAATGGGCAAACAAACTGAAAAGGGTACACATATATAGTAACAGGAAAGCTTGACTTACAATCCGTGCATATGCCACCACATCTGTGCCTATCTTGGCCATGTGTATCAGTGTGAGTTCAGGCAGAGAGAAGAACTGTAGAACATCTGTGTCCTGTTGTCTGGTTCTGGTCACCAGGCAGTTGTGCTCAGTGTCGTGGTACACCTCTATGATCTACAGAATACAAGATGTTTTGACAATCTCCAAAAAAGCAAAATTCATCGCCTATAAATATAATCCTCAAAATTGTTACAATGTAGTCCCAGAGTTCTTTCTAAAGTGATGTCCTGACTTGAACAATCTTTAAATAATGTTTGTCTAGTTTTAACTGAATTTCATTGCATATCTTGTCTAATACAGAAAGGAACATAAAGTCAAACACTTTTTCAATCTTCTCAAAAATAAGTAACATCCACATCTTTTTTGTTTGACACCACAAACAAATTTAAAATTAAAGTAAACAAAACATTTTGGCTACATAAAGTTAACTTTTACAGGATTATAAAAGCTGCTAGTATCACCACCCCAGTGGTTTAACAATGACTGCAACACAATGGTACATATATATATACCGCATCTTTGTTAGCCTGCAGCTCCAGGTGTTTGACCCCCGGCTGTTGTACGTCCATGAAGAGCACACGTCCATCCTGCATCCCCATCAGGAGGAAGGCCACGGCGCGAGGACAGCAGCGCCCGTTCTCCGTCCAGTACTCCACACTGACCTGCACGGGATGTACAAAATGACTAATACACTGGTGGACGTACAAAGTATCAGAATAAAACAAGAAATAGTCATGCTTTAAAGTACCATAGATATCAAGTCAGAATTAATGTGTTTCTAAATTTGTTTTTCCCTAGAATCGTCATAGAGTGCCACCAAGTACAGAAGAAGCATCCTCACTTTGTAGTTTAATACAACGCTAACAGATAGATGTGCAAAGGTCGGATGTGACAGGTCGTTCAGTGTAATATAACCAGCTGCTGCATAACGTGTGCCAGCGAAGCTGGTGTGATATTCCAAATGGTGGTTATACCGGCTATTCAGATACAGAAGCTAGTGTTTTATGCTGAATGGTGGTTATACCAGCTAATGGTATGTAAATACAGATACAGAAGCTGATGTGTTACGCCAAATGGCGTTATACCGGTTATACAGATACAGATACGTGAACAGACCTGCAGCGTTCCCAGACTCGTGCACGGCACCACGTCCTGATGTCCCCAGCCGTTGTAAGTGGCCTTCTCCGTCTGCTGGAGCTTCCGCAGAGCTGCGCGGTTGGACGGTCTGGAGGAGGGAGTTGTTTATGAAATAAACATGCTATTCAGAATAAAGAATGATAATCCTTCTAGGAAACGTTTATTTCTTAATGAATGCATGTCTTTTTGTGCAAAATTACAAAATGTCCTTCTCACAAATTTCTGACTTAAACAAAACTTGCAGCATTCGGATGTTATTTTTGCAAAAATGAGCAAACTGATTATATGTAGTGCTATTATCTACACTTATTGTCATTTACTAGTTTTAGCACTTCAAATTTCTTCCTTCTCATGGTAGAAAAGATGTTCAGAGCATTCCTCTACACTGTATAAGGAGTATTGCATACCTGAGTTGTCTTTTCTCTATGTCTGCAGCTGCTTCTTTAGCCTTGGAGACGTAGTCTTCCTGTATTTCTACTGTATCCCACACACAGTGGCGACAGGCTGGGTCACTCCTATGGACAGGAAGTGGAAAGATGGTAGTTCAGCACCAAGGTCAAGGGGAGTGCAGATGGAGAATGTCAGTACAAAGGCAGAGGTTTTTCTAATGTTAACAGTAAAATTGTTGGTGGTAGAAAGTATTTTATCAC
This sequence comes from Branchiostoma lanceolatum, assembly GCF_035083965.1. Lineage (NCBI taxonomy): Eukaryota > Metazoa > Chordata > Leptocardii > Amphioxiformes > Branchiostomatidae > Branchiostoma > Branchiostoma lanceolatum. Next base: position 9,596,121 of record NC_089726.1, on the reverse strand, counting down.
CAAGGTCAGGGAATGTATTTAGTATTTTGTGGAAAAAAGCATGTCAGCAGTAAGGCCAGGGACTATATATTACAGTATTTAGTGGGAGAAAGTTCTTCAGCATAAAGGTCAGGGAAGGTACATTATAGCATTTGGTGGGAGAAAGTACTTTGGCACTAAGGACAGGGAAGGTACATTATAGTGTAAGTTTGAGGAAGGCATTTCAGTATCAAGGCATTTGGGATAACTGCCTAAGTATTAAAGCATATAGTGGGAGAAGTGTCTCCAGAACTAAGGCCAGGAAGGTACATCATAGTACAGGCTTGAATGTAATAGTACCAAGGTTAGAGATGGTGTATTACCACAGAACAGAAGACTGTTTTTCAACACTAAGGTCAGGGCCTTTTAGCAACTTCTACCCCCCTCCAGCCTTACTTGGTGGTGTATGCCCATATCTCCCATGGGTTGATGAGAAGGAAGGCCATGTTGTGGGTCCGGTTGTACGCCACACACTCCACCTGCTGGAACGGGGAGATGGACGGTGGGGGCAGCACCGTGGACAGGTTCTTACGCTCCTTCCGCGAGAACAGGCGGACACTGGAGAAACAACAAACACATCGCAAAATCAGACAGTAGCAAAAGGAAATGAGCATGCATTGGGTGAACCTAATTGTTATCTTCTTTATCCAAACTATTTCCTTCATAATGTGAACTGACGAAACATGTGCCTGTAAGGGTGGACAAAATAGAGGTTTATACTATTGGAGCGCAGTAACTGTTATGATTTGGAGCAAGCTGTAACAACATCTGTTTGTAATATTGTTCTCCATTCCCAACACTGTAATCAGCCATCATTGTCATCTATGTGTGAGTTTTTGATGAAGTGAAGCCACAAAGAGGTGTGATCCTTTGATGAGCAGTAACAGGAACATGAAATAGCAGTGTCATGCAGTGTGTCAGTCTAGACCATGTCTAGTCGTTCGTCTGGAGAGACAGAATAAAGAGCCAGGGTTGTGGAGTTGGGAGACAGTTGAAGACAGTTGAAGCCAGAGACGAGTCTGAGCGAGAGTACGAGTGTGTCCCAACTTCACGACTCCCGTGCGCGGGTGTACGACAATGCTGTGTCCTGTGTGTGTTCCTTAGTCCTGTAGGCAGTCTCTCGGCAGCATTCCAAAGAACTGGGCCGAAACATCGCTCCACTTACATTTGGCGACGAGGATGGGATGCTGCTCAACCACCATCTAGAGGGACGCTGCAGGACGAAGACATGCCGGGACCTGGGGCCATGCTGGAGGCCGCGCACGGGAGGGCAAGACGGTCGGTGCGACGCCAGTGACCAGGAGACCAGGGCAAGCGGCCACGATGCGAGGAGGCCGCACTGCATGAGACGTGCTGGATCAGGAGCCGAGGAAAGAGACAAGACGGAGATCGGCGAGGACTGGACAGGACGAAAACAGCAGGGCCCGGACTGTAAGTGTGGGAAGAATGAACGTATGCCATGTACAGTCCATCCGACCGTCTGTGTCAGAGTCTTGTTAGCAGAAGTTCGTTGGGGAAAGTTGTAGTTGGTTTTAGTTTTGTTCAGTTTTGATAGGCAGGAGCTAGGACGGCTGGCGATGTGGTCTCCCTGGAAACCCAGACGATCGGGGGGCGGACTTTGGTCCGTCAGGAGATCACATTTGCCTGGGTGTAGGTTGTTTTCAGTTGTATTTCTTGTTGTTTTGTTGTTCGTAGATCATTTGTGGTAATGTTTTTGTTGCTAACACAGTTCTGAGTAGTAATGTTTTGTGACTTAAGTTTGAAAAAATATGGTGAGGGTGTTGGAGATTTTGAAGTTTGATGTGTATTCAAGGTTTTGATGTTCCAAAATTGAAGCGGGGTTAGAGTTTTGGAAAGTGTGTTTGTTTTCGGAAAATTTAATATTCATACGAACTTAAGCTTGTCAGTTAGCATGGTGCCAAAAGCATTTCACAGTTAGGAGGGACATCAGAGGCATTGTCTGTGTTAGTCGGAGAAGTTGTTGATATGTCTAGGAGGACGGTCGGTTGTGTGTACGTGTGTGGTATGTTCGTTCCCCATGGCTGATCCCTGCATTGGCCACATTGGGCACAAGAGTGTTGGCTAGAAGATGTCCATGGCATCCGTTAACCATGTCCAACCAGGGCGGGGCCGAGCCAGTCTTATTCCACATCGGGATGCCTGAAACAGCAGCCCGACTCGCCGAAGCAACTTCTCCAGGAAGGCGGTGATCGGGGCTGGACCAGCAGGAGACTAGGGGAGGGCGTCCGTGGCCGTGCAACAAAGGGACGGGGAGGGGACAACACGACACGTGGAGCTGAGAGGAAGGAGGACTCCGAGGAGGCCGGTGAAGTGCAGTCGACACCCGTGAGAGATGCCGGGGTCGTCATGTGCTGAGTAGAGCTGTGAGAGCTGTGAGAAACCAGAGATGGCCGAACTATAGACTTTGATGAATTCAATGACTGTCCCAGACACATGTCTTCTGCTTGAAAATCTGTTCATTTATATTGTTCAAACATCGTATGATCAGTAGGTTATAATGAATTATGCTAACGATTGTAATTTGTACTCTTTGTTGTTTGTTTAACTTGTATGCATGCACTGGTTATTCTATGTTTAAAGAAGAAAAAAATGTTGTAACCAGTCGCCGGGACGGCTAGATTTGAATAGGGGTGGGTGTGAGAGGTGTGATTAAGATCAGATATTTCAGTATACTTGTGTATGAACCTGTGAAGCGTTACGCTCTCGCCGAGGACGGCTCGATGAAAACTCGTGGGCGGGTGTAAGGGTGGACAAAATAGAGGTTTATACTATTGGAGCGCAGTAACTGTTATGATTTGGAGCAAGCTGTAACAACATCTGTTTGTAATATTGTTCTCCATTCCCAACACTGTAATCAGCCATCATTGTCATCTATGTGTGAGTTTTTGATGAAGTGAAGCCACAAAGAGGTGTGATCCTTTGATGAGCAGTAACAGGAACATGAAATAGCAGTGTCATGCAGTGTGTCAGTCTAGACCATGTCTAGTCGTTCGTCTGGAGAGACAGAATAAAGAGCCAGGGTTGTGGAGTTGGGAGACAGTTGAAGACAGTTGAAGCCAGAGACGAGTCTGAGCGAGAGTACGAGTGTGTCCCAACTTCACGACTCCCGTGCGCGGGTGTACGACAATGCTGTGTCCTGTGTGTGTTCCTTAGTCCTGTAGGCAGTCTCTCGGCAGCATTCCAAAGAACTGGGCCGAAACATCGCTCCACTTACATGCCAAGTCAGCTTACCAACCCCCCATGCATCATATTTTTAGCAGCTTAAATCCGCCATTGAATGTGCTCGAAACATGTCATGGTTCATAGCATCAATACACAAAAGAACAGAACTTGCTAGATGAATTTTCATTCTCTGGCTTGAAAGAAAACCACATGCACTGACAAAACATCATGATTTCATGTGCTACAATTAATATTTCCTGTAGATTGATACATGTAGAATGTAAATACTATGATAAAGGTGCAATGACAGTAATCTCCAAGAAGATGTTGGGATAGAAAATTGTTATGTTTTCTGATCTGCTGTTTTTTCTGTCAGGGTAGTGGGGGGGAGTTCTGTCAGAAAACTTTACTACTTTCTACCCCAACGTCTGCTTTACAATGACAGTAACATGGTTCTACCTGGAGTCATCCCCCACAAGCATGACTCTCTTGCTCTTCCCTGTCGCGGGAACGACGGTGAGTGAGCGGGCCCGACAGCGTGCGTGGGCCCAGAAGTCGACCACGTGGTTGAGGTACCAGGTGCTGATGCGCCGCGGGGAGGCACAGTACAGCAGGTTGTCATTGGTCAGACCCATCCACTGGATTCCTTCCTTGTGCAAGCTCACGCTAAGGAGGGTGAGGATTGGGTACTGTATTATACACTGTGAGAGATACTTGTCAACAACACATCTTACTGGGCCCAGGAAAATTAATGTTCTATTTCCGAGTAGGGTCCTGAAATTAGGGCCAGAAGGTAGGGATTTAGATGTTTTCAGATTTTGAGATTCAGATGAGCTCTCATGCTAACTGGACGCCCTGTATTACCTGTAGACGATGTCCATGGTGTCCAGTGACCAAATCTTGACCGTGCCGTCCAGCGATGAGGTCAGCACCAGGGCCGAGGTGGCGGGGTGGAGAACCAGCTGGGTCACACCACGAGAGTGACCACGGAACACGTGCACAAGCCCGCCCTTAATGCTCCACACCTTAACTGGACGAAAAGAGACATGTTTTAGTTAGAGAAGCCAAAAATAGTTACTCAAGCAACTGGATAAAATTTTGAAATGGTCAGACGTTTCAGACAGCATCCGCTGTCTTTCGTCAGTGACTAAGGATAGGACTGGGAAACCAGGTTTTATACCAAAACTCTGAATAGATTATGTTAATGAGGTTGGGACAATTTAGGATGTCTTGACGTAGTTTTCAAAAGAAGATTATTTCAAGACAAGGTTGTATGCTAATAGTTCAATTAGCTACTGTAGCTTCAGTCTGACAGAAATGTTTGTAACAGTATGGTCATTGTGGGCTGTTGTATGAATTTGATATTGCAGAATTTCCCAGCAGGCAGTGACAACCAACCAGTGACAAGGATCTAAGACAGACTTTTCCATAACATATGCATGACTACATACTAAGAACAATCGTACAATAAATGGGACCAAATAAAACACAAGATGATATCAATATGTCAAGTATACATCTACCAAGCAGTTAATTCCTCCCAAAGCAAATTGTATTTTCTACTGTCATTGGTTGGTTGTATTTTTGTGGTAGGATAACTCAAGAAGTTATGACGGATCTGCAGGTTGTGATTGAATTTCAGCACCAAGGAGAGGAATGGTATAATGTTGTACCTTCAAAATCATGACTGCTGGTGACTAGCAGCTTGGCATGCTGGGAGAACTGGCAACCTGTGATGAAGGTCTTGTGGGCCCTGTGACAAAAAATATTATTATAAGTAAAAACTTGTTGACTTTCCACCCGGTAGTAGAACATGTGATTTTTTATACTTAACGTACAAATAGAGTATGTGTATTTAGACTTGTAATATACTCGGTATTTGGCATGCTGTGTATAAAACTAAGATGTACTCTTTATGAACAGCTTAATTACTTGAGGATCTTGTACAGCTGCTGTCCCTCTGTGTTGTGGCAGTACAGGTCTGTCTCAGTGCAGCAGTACAGATGTTGTACAGCGGTACTTACCTGAGGATCTTGTACAGCTGCTGTCCCTCTGTGCTGTAGCAGTACAGGTCTGTCTCAGTGCAGCAGTACAGATGTGGTACAGCGGTACTTACCTGAGGATCTTGTACAGCTGCTGTCCCTCTGTGCTGTAGCAGTACAGGTCTGTCTCAGTGCAGCAGTACAGATGCTGCATGTTCAGGTCCAGCTGCACATAACGGGCCCAGCTGCCACCCACATTTGGCCACTCATGTCTGCAAGGACACATAATAACAGATTTAATACTGGTGCAAATAATACAAATTTGTCATTTATTCCAATGCTCCTCATAAACCTAGGCCTAAGCCAGTGAGGCAAGGGCATAAAATGTTTGGTCAGAGTGATGAAAACATTGTTGTTCAGTTTATAGATATACTTTGTTTGTGCAATCTATATGATTAGAATATGATGTTAAAAATACCAGACATGCATTTCAGTCTTTACTGAGTTTTAAAAATTGTACTAGTATTTGTTTGATCACTTTGGCTGAAGTCTTTAAAAAAATCAAATAACCTATTAGAAGTACCCTACTAGTACTCTTAATGTTTTCTGGACCATGATCGAAAACACAACATTAATCTTCCTAGGCCTTATAACAAAATCAAACTTATATGAAATCTGCTTACTTCAGGACCAGCCTGTAGTTGGACATGGGTCGTATGTCGGCCATCATCTCCAGTCGCTTGGTGAACTGCCACACCTTGGTGCCCCCCACCCCCCCAGTGATCAGCTCGTCTCTCCCCGGGTTCCACAACATGAACAGCACTGACTTCAGGTCATGGTTCTCCACCGAACACGTCTCGTCAAAGTTCTTGTTGTAAACCTGGTGTATGAAGAACACATCAATTTGATTAAATGAAATTGCGGTTACCAACCTAGCAGCTGACAGGTCATGATAGACCAAGCAATTCTTGGATGGAGTGAGTCAAGAAGAACATCAAAATGCGGGGCTAAATCACCAGATCACCAGACACTGGACAGAGCTGCCAGGAAGCGTGGTGTAAATTAGACTACACCCCCATGCCAGGGACCCCCGCCGTAAAATCAAAATGGATACTGCGCCGTATAATCAAAATGGATACTGCTTAGTAACAGTAACTACTTTATCATTCTGTGGCTATATAAAAGAACAAGAAAGGCTGAACCAAAAAGATCGACACAAATTACGGCACACATTTTTGGGATCCATTAGCTTTTCTCCCAGGAGTCTCTTTTTCATCTTGTTCTGACTTGCATAAATTCTACCATAAGTTAGATTGTCAAAGAACCAAGAAAATTAATTGGTACAGCCTTAAACCATATTGTCCTTACTACTGTAACATGTACAATAAGATAGAATGTCGACAACAGATCTAGATCTCTACAGTTCTCACCTGTAACCTGCAAATGGTTCATCAGATAGATACATGTATACACAAGGATTTAGTAATGTGTGGAAGATCTCACCTTAAGAGAGAAGTCTTTGCCCAGGGTGAAGTAAACATTGTACTTCTTGGAGAAGGTGATCTTCTTGATGACATTGAACATGTACTTGGGGTAATGAAGGCTTCGGACAACTGTAGAAATTCAAGAATTTTTAGATACAGAGTTTTAACCCCGTCTAAAATCTAAAACAGTTGAACTCTATATGAGTACTACTCAGTGTTTATAACTTTAGTTCAGCAAGTTTGAGTACTAAAAATGTGCAGCAATTTGAGAAATTACCAGTCTGAGAATATTTTCATATCTTTATGTTTGCAAATAACACCATATTAAACAATATTGATTACTTGACGTTACTTGTTTACGTCAAAGGTCTACTGCCCATTCTGATTGTAATCATTGACCATAATTCTTAAAAGCAAATTACACTTTAAACCAGTCAATATTTCAGTGCAAACTAGAACGTTACTAACCGGGATGCCCCACAATGACATCGCTGTACCAACATGTGATGCCCCGTGTGTCCAGGATACTGAACATCCGCAGACGCCCATTGAAGGTCACTAGGAAAAATATAGGGCCCATGAGTCAGATATCTCTCCACAAACAAAAAGGCAGATTTTGTACCACTGTAGTCCTAATTTCATTACATACATATCAAAGTAAATCTTTGTAGGTAGAAAAAGGCTACTGTACATCATTATAAAACTGCAGCAAATATTAACCAAAAACTCATGATCAGATGTTCTTAGTAATATGCAGAATGACTTAATTAGTTTACAGTGATCAGGTTTCTCTCTTTGGTTACAGTTAACCCAAATGGTTCAAACTGCAAACAGTTACTGTGCTTTTCCAAAGTACCACATAGTTGAGGAATTACATTTTTCTTTCAAGAGCAATTAGCACAACACATGATACAAATCTGTTTTGTAAACTAATGACAGACACATATGGATATGAACCTTGTTGTATGTGGGACATTCATTTGCTAGGGAAGTAGACTATTGCTAATTATAAGGCCCTTTTTTTAGGGTTCCCTTGTTGAATAGATCTGTAAACACACTCCATGTTCCATTATGTCATAGTCTAGATAAACTTGGTTAGTGTGTACATACCATCAATGACATCTGTCAGCTTCTTGTTGTGTTCGTACATCTGTCTATGCTGAAATCCATATGGAATGACGGTCTGCACCAGGGTCCTTCCAGGGGTGCCCTCAGATACAGGTGCAACCACTGACTCTCTTCCTGCCTTCTCTTCATCGTGCACCAAACCTCCGTCTGACGAGAGCTGTTCTCTTCCAGCTGCTGAAATATCTTCCTCATTTTGCCCTTCATTTTTCTCTTCATCGTGAAAGTCTTTCTCCAGTTCTGATAAAGCGGAAGTCAGGCTATGGAGGTCCTCGTCGATGACATCACACTCCATATTTCCCCTGCTACTGCTATTTACACTGACGCCCGCAAACCTGACCTTGGAACGCGGCACGAACGATGGTTGTACATCTGCTGCCATTAACAGTTTTAAGTGTAAACCTTTACAGCATCATGACATTCTCTTCCCAGTGGCTTAGGCTTCAGAGATGGCTGAGAAATGATGAACTGTAATTAACTGCTTATGGCTCCTCCATCTTCACTGGTTTTTCGTCCCTACACCCGACTGGCAGTTAAGAAAGCACACAAATATTGGACAGTATGCTGGCTTTATCGTGGTCTGTTGTAGACACAGCACATTGACTGCCCACATAATAGTTTGTGGGACACTGAATAACTCATGCCGGCTTAGCAGTTGCTAAGTCACACTGTGTCCCGGTCCCACCTGCGGACAAAAAACCAAACAAACACACCTGTCAATACAGCACGACCCAGGACAGCCTCACAAAGGGTCTGACATCTCTGTATAATTCGTTCAAACACACAGTCAAGACTTGTGTACACACATAGAACTCTATTGCCTCACCTCACGCAAAGGTAGAGCCGTTGTGGTGCCGTGTATGTATGGATGATACACAAATAAACTCAGGGCTGGTGTTGAGTCAACAGTGCCTATTCTCACACGCACCGAGGACTACGTCACCTGTATAAATATCACGTATGAAAGCTCACCTGAAATTGAGACCTCCAGACAGGTACATTGATCCCTTCTTAAGGTGTACATTTGCCAGCTCAAAGCAGAGATGACCAATTGCAATCTGACAACCATTTTATCAGTCAGCTCTTTCTCCAAGTCCTCATATCACAGTCGGTGGGTGAGACCAGTCTGTCTGCATTTTGCCCTTGGACCCGTCGCCGAGTCTTTGATGTTCAGCGAGGCATGATTAACCCTTGTCCAACCGCGGCAGGTCCGACCCATTCACGACAAGTCACCATGACGGGAACAGTTGCTGGTACCGTTCATTGTTGCCTCCCACCACCACTCACAAACACTGACCCCTAAAGGCACAGTCAACACACAGGAAGGCCTGGCACCTGAGTTTGCTCGTTAAGTGATTTTTCTAGTCAGCAGAAATACAGACGACCAGAAAAATCGTTACCCGTAGACTCTTACAAAAGAACATTGTGTGCAAACGGCGGTCACTATGCAAACAGTCATTGAGGATTTTTGACGAGTTTTTGAACAGGTCATTCTTCTTGTTATCTCCCGGCGGGACATTGATTTCGGAGACGGTGTGTCAACAGGTTGGTATGTGCATAGTAATCAATAACGATGAAAGTTTACCCCAGGATTCTTCTTGATTCAGAAGCAAACATTCCTTGCAGTACAGATCACCTACTTGGCAACAAGTTAGAGATTCTGGTGATTAATATGTCCATTCATGTATTATTATTTATAATGCTGCTAAGAAAACTTGAAATCAGATTTAGAAGAAAAAAACTTTTATAAAAGTTTTTAGTTGTAACGTTAACTTTGTTTTTCTAGAATCAGACCACCAAGTTAAATAAAGTAAGAAGTTTTGAAGCACAGTATTGTATGCAATGTCAAAGTATCAAAAAGTTGGTTATCCTTTTACAATATCTCTGTCTTGCTAAATGACAACAAATAGTCATTTGGTTAATTTTTTGCTACTTATTAGTTAATAATACAAAGAGGAAAAGTTATTTTCGGGTAAAATAACACTGTAAAAACCTGAACTATACAATTTGAATTTACCGCCACAAATCTGCTTACCAAAGCCATTTTTACTTAGACATTTAACTATTATACTTAAATGTTATGTCACCCATATTTCAGGATAATTCTTGCGAACTGTGTCTTTTCTTGATAAAGTGACAAATTTACCCCCCACCCACCAAGAATTTAGCGCCGCGGACAAAAAAACAAACAATTTGTTGCAGTTTTCTTTAGGAATGGCCATGTCTACCCTCCTAATACGTTCGGGTGGCTATCTGCGACGTTTTATCTCGATATTAGTAACATAAAGCTAACTCTAAGATGCGCCAGTACAGCCAAACTTTGGAAAATCCCAACACAAAAGAAAGAAACGTAAGACGCTGCGGTCAACTAACCATGAAACCTGAAACGAATCAATGTTTATTCGCCCCATCTAGCGATTTAGAGCTGAACGCCAGAGCATCTTTGACACTCAATTTGGGCCATCCTCTTGGGACTTGTTGAGCATCCTTGTTGTAGCGCTAGTTCTTCGGCTTTAAAGTTAAAGGTTTTAATTAAGATAAGACGCATAGGCGTGGCGCCCATCTCCATTTCTATAGCCATTGGGCCACGCATTTGTGCAAGTTGCTAGAGTAGGAGGCTAGTCCACTGGTGGTGATGTGTGTTTAACTACCATACTCTTTCCCATATTCATGAGTGCTAAGCAGAGAAACATAATACATGAACATAAAAATGGAGACCCATGTGCTGAAATATCTCCGGAAAGGGCAGCTAACAAACAAGAATGGGTAAAGATGTACTCTGCTCAAGACGTGCACTGATTTGGTTGAATTGTAGTCTTATCATAGATATATCGATTTAACAAAGAACAGTTATTATCATTATCATTAAGCAGAGAAAGCGGTATGTACTATCTTTACAGTCTTTGGTATGACCTGGCAGGGGATCGAGCTCACTACTTACCGTGTGCAAGGCGAACTCTTTACCAATTATAACAGGCCATTGCACCGATGGCATTCAGAAATTCAGAAATTCACAAAAGAACTCTAAACATTTCACGGAGGTATGAGATCTCTGATTCCTTGTTTCTGAAAGTTTGGATTCATGCAAATAGAGAAGAACCTCTTTGATGTCCTTTCGTTTTATTGCCCAATCCTGTCTATACATTCAACGCAGATACAATGTCTTTTCAAGAACAACTTTTCAAACGTCACAATCTTTAATCAATCAATCAATCAATCAATCAAACACTTAAAACAAGAATGATGTAGGAACCACCTGAAACCAGGTAGCGTGAAATAGAAACAAACAAACAAACACCCTAAAAAACATATCCCTCATAACGAAGAAATCTCAGTAGATAAATCGACTGTTACGCTTTATATCATAGCCATAGTAACGTTATAATGTATATATGAAGGCAAAGTCGTGAGATTATCTGGTGTAAGCTATCTTTAATCCTCACATTCAGCATCGTATCCAACAAATCTCAACCAGTTTACTTCTTATGGCGAATTTGAATCTACAGGGATAGCGTCATGAGCTCATGTCAGTAGTATTTGATAGCTTAAAGTGACATTTTTCATTTTTAGTGGACTATGTAATAGATGAATAATAGACTAGACAGATAGATGGTCCACGAAAATAAAACCCTGAAAAATCCTTAAACACCCAGAAAGCTATGCCGTGAAAATCCTTATCATTCATCTCAAACCACAATCTCTACATTAATCCGAGTGGAACAACCTTGGTAAGCATTAACTTCTTGTAAGCTAGGACTCCTACGCCGACCCCCACCCCTACCGCAGCTACTGCCCCAACCGACCCTCCCACTGCGACGGCTGCGCTTTCTCCCGCATCTTGTTCCTGTGCGGCTGTCTCGCCATTTTGCCCAAGCATGAACGGGATGAAAGTGTTCCTGGCAGGCGGCGGCGGTGGTGGCGGGGTGCTGCCGTGACGTGGCCAGGTCCAGACGGGTGCTGTACTTGCACCTTGACCTTGGGTTATCCCTACAATAGGTGGCCGGGTTGTCCCTACAACAGGTGGTCGGGTTGTCCCTACAACAGGTGGTCGGGTTGTCCAAGATGGCGCATCTGAAGTCGGACTGCGCTGTGGCGGTGTGGTGGCAGACACTTATCATGGGAAAAAATAAAATAATAAAAGATAAGAACAAATACCAAGTATTCAAGGTAGTGGGTTTTTACCTGTATGCTGTGTTGATACAGCATTCTAAGATTAGACGATCCAAGTAGTTATCTATGAATTTTCTTACTCAGGCACGTGGCTCGTAAAAAATCGATGTCGATGTTCTTCTGAAATTTCAGGTTACTTGTCTAAAGTTAGTCATCATCCACCATACGATGGGTTTCAAACATTCTGATGAACAAAGTTTATCTTAATGAGGTTTACCATAGCAATGATACTAAGTTGTCAAATAAAAGTCTTACCAGTCGGACAATCTTCTGTGATCCCTGGACCTGAGAGGATGATCAAAACGAATATAAATGATAGCATTTAACACAGAAGTGCCAGATTGATACGGAAGGAGAGAGTGTTTTCTATCTTTACTTTTGTTATTGGTACTCAAGACGGGTTGAGAATTTTAACCAAACCACTCACCGATCTGACACAGGTATCTCCTTTCCTCGAGGCAGCTCATGTCGTGCCAAAAGTAGCCAGAGTCTTTGGTGTACATGACACAGTTGTGAGACCTTTCCCTCAGAGCCGAATCAGACCACCTGAATACCAGAGAACGGACACCTTATCAACTCTGGGCATATTTCAATCAGTCCATACGTAGTGCAGGTAAGTAATCTAAACACGGTGTATTCCCTATCGCCCGAGGTACCACCCCGAACGCTGTACAGAACGCCGAAAGGCCGGAGGGTAATCCGACCCGCGGGATGGCTGGGACCGATGCGGAATACACCGTGTTGTATTTTATTTATGTCATACCCACCCGAGAAAACACACATTTCAATGCGAAATGGGCCAGATGCTGAGAGATTTTTGTGACCTCGGACAAAAATTTGTAACTCCAATGTCAGAATCAGGTATTCGAATTTTCGACAGCGGAGCGCTCGGCGTATTCCTGTGCTACATTTGCATGGTCAAGACAAGTAACTACTGTCGGTATCAAAGCTTACTTTGTGAAGGCGCAGTCGGCCAGCTTGGTGCCGTCTGCGAACGTCTGGTTGTTCTCCCAGCGTCTGTCATCTATTCCGATCCAAAAGTCCCCTTCTGTTGACGCCCTGGTTAGGTCAATGCGAAAAGTTGAGTAGTTGTCATTAAGACTTCGTATAAAGTAGTTTACTTAATAAGCACTATAATAAATAAATAAATAGGTTAGCTATCAGACTACGTTGATAGTAGAAAGGTTTGATTGACCAATACAATCAAAATTAGATTCTGATAATGTCCATGTGAGCCATCGACTACTACGGCAGCTAATCTAATTGACTTTTGTCTTTTGGTCCACAAAATGTTTTGTTTTGAATACCACTACCAACTACTATATGTCATGATGAAACGAGCTGAACAGCTCTTGATATAAATATCTTACACACGCTGGAAAGGACTCGGCTACCCAATGATGACACATGATGTGAATTCCACATGATGTAGATTCTTAAAGTTATAGATTCAGTTTAGCACTAATGCTACTCGTTTCTTTATTCCTTTTATCATATGGCTTTTAATCCTTAACCTATCATTGTATTAGTCGTCAATGTAATCAACTGTAAATCTCAGCGCAATTCAGCTTTTGCTGCAAGGCCGATTTGTATTGTTTCCTTAAAAATAAACCATACCACTGTTACTACTTCTACCTTTGTAACGTACCTTATCATGAGCCCTATAAGAAAGAAGTCGGTCTTGAGGTGTTTAGGCATGGCTAGGGTTCCCCCGTCCTTTGCGCATGCTCTCTCTGCCTCTGTGTAATTCGCCACGTGGCTGCTCGCCCCGTAGCACGTGTCCCTCAGCTTGTGGTACCCGGGAGGACAGTCGGGAACTGGAGCACGGAAATTTAAAAAAAATAAATAAATACAAAAAATGCTCAATTCCATGGCATCTTTAGCCTTCATTCGTGTGTACACCGATTTTGCAATCCCTTCCACAAACGACACAGTGAAACAGCCTTATTTGACAAGTTCTACTGTTTTATAGTGCACATACATATGAATCCTTTGAAAACCTTACTAAAGTCGCTATACTTTATTTTGTCAAGAAAGATTTCTGTTAATTCACCAGGTCTGGCCTTTTCCTAGCCAATAGACCGTTGACTTGATGGGGATTCTTGATTGCATTATACATCTAGGACAAGGCGGAAAATTCATGTTCACGATCAAAAGTGGGAAATATCGCATTTATTCCATTTCAAAAATTCAAACACAACACTCAAATAATCTCTAAAAAGCACGTCTACCTTCTTGAAAAGGGCTTTTCAATGCATACTTGTTTTGAAAACTCAGTCGAGAAACATGTGTTTACCTATGAGCAGGCTGTAGTCGATACATCCCGGACAGTCACAGTGGAGTTCGGAATTGCCACACAGTCCGTCAGCAGAACAACATGGCGTCCGTCCTGTGGCGTCACACTCTCCGGGAACTCCTTCTTCAACGGGAAAGTCTGGCCCGCAGCGGCCGTCTGGTCTGATTCGGGCAGGATCTGGAACAAAACAATAACAACACCAGCAACAACAGTAGTAATTACAAGTCATGAACATCGAACTATGCATGTATTCATGTTTTAGATGGATGCAACGCTGTCAAAAATTCGCCAGTAGTAGTCTAGCGAAAACTCGTGGATTTGCATCAGCTATGTTTGACATAACTGATGATACTTTTCATTCAGTAAACTCATTTGATACACTGAGCTCTAGTGCAAGCTTGACAGATGACTCCCCGGTTGCTACATCCACTCCACTTAGATCTAAGCAGGGTAACCCCAATATGAGGGGTCGTGGTTTCAAAAAGACCAATGGTAAACTCTTACTGGTAAACTGCCAGAGTATTCGAAACAAAAAAGCCGAACTGGCGACTGTAATTGACACGTACAAACCAGATATAATAGCAGGCACAGAGTCATGGCTCAATCAAGACATAGCAAGCAGTGAGATATTCCCTGACAACTACATAGCTCACCGTAAAGATAGACAGACTGGCCCTGGAGGTGGTGTATTCCAGGTTAACAGGGATGATTTGATTGTCACACACAGGCCAGATCTAGACACAGACTGTGAGATAATTTGGACAAAGACTCAACTAGCAGGAAAGAAACCACTAATGATTGGTACATACTATAGACCTCCATCGGACCAGGGCAATAGCCTGGATGAACTGGACAAGTCCATAAGTAAGATGGGACCTGAAATTAACTCTGACAACGTGATCATCCTTGGAGACTTTAACACACCTGGTATAAATTGGGATGCTAGCACTACAGATAACACTCAGAGCAATTCAGGACAGGCACAGAAGCTACTGCACTTAGTGGATAACCATGGGTTATTCCAAACAGTTCAAGAGCCCACTAGGAATGGTAATCTTTTGGACCTGGTCTTAGTTAATAACCCAAACATAATCGAAAAGACCACAGTAGTTCCTGGAATAAGTGACCACGACATGGTATTGGTGGATGTCAACCTTGCACCCAAACAAAACAGGAAACCCAAGAGAAAAGTGTACATTCGAACTAAAGCTGATGAACCGGCCATCAAGAGTGACCTAAGTGATTATGCAACGAACTTTAACAAACGAACCGAGGATATGTCAGTGACACAGAAGTGGGATGATTTTAAAGACAGAATAAAGCACACGATTTGCACATCCCTAGTAAAACAACATCAAGCAGATACAACCTGCCTTGGTTCAACAGAAACCTAAGAAGGCATTGTCGTAAGAAACAACGTCTTTACAACAAAGCTAAGAGAACAGGGCGAGAGGAAGACATGAACAAATACAAGAGAGTTAAGAAGGGCGTACAGAAAAGCATAAGAGCAGCACATTCAAAATATGTGGCAGACATACTGGGGGAAGCCATAATTGACAAACCCAAAACATTCTGGTCATACATAAAAGGCCTAAGAAGAGACCTTGTCGGCGTAGCCCCTCTAAAGATTGGTAATTCCATTGTCAGTGTGGCGAGAAAAAAGCAGAGGCACTCAGTTCACAGTTTAAAAGTGTGTTCACAGAGGAAGACACAACAAACATGCCAACTCTCGGACAGCCCTGTACCCCTCCCATGGAACACATAGTGATTTCCCCTAATGGTGTCGAAAAAATGCTCCAAGGTCTCAATCCATCTAAAGCATCTGGTCCAGACCAAATACCTCCTTGGTTCCTCAAAATGACAGCCACCGAAATAGCACCTGTGTTAACCAATATTTTCCAACACTCGTTAGACACAGGAGAAATTCCCAAAGACTGGAGGGATGCAAATATATGTGCCATTTTTAAAAAGGGAGATAGAGCTGTCCCCGGCAACTACCGACCTGTATCACTGACCTGTATATCCTGCAAACTACTTGAACACATTATCCATAGTCATGTCATGAAACACTTAGAAAGTTTCAACATATTGACTGACTACCAACATGGATTCAGAGCAAAGCGATCCACAGAAACACAGCTTATATTGACAGCTCATGACATAGCTGGCGCACTGAACAGTAAAAAACAGGTAGATCTAGCAATTCTTGATTTTACTAAAGCTTTCGATAAAGTCCCACATAGCAGACTCATCACTAAACTAGAGCACTGCGGAATTCAAGGCGCCACACTAAATTGGTTGAAGGCTTTCTTGACCAATAGGGAACAGACGGTAGTGGTAGAAGGCAAGGCCTCAGCTCCAGTTAGAGTTGCGTCAGGCGTACCACAGGGAACTGTTCTGGGACCGTTACTCTTCCTCCTGTACATAAATGACTTACCAGACCAGCTTGATTCAAATGTTAGGTTATTTGCCGATGACTGCCTGTTATATATAGAGTTGTCCACACAGAGTGATTCACAGCTTTTGCAAGAAGATTTGAACACACTCGAAGAATGGCAAAGCAGATGGCTAATGCAGTTTAATCCGGAAAAATGTTACATCATGCATATAACAAACAAACGAAACCCAATTGTAACCACCTACCAGTTCTGTGGACAGGCTCTAGCAACAGCAAAGAGCCACCCGTACCTAGGCGTTACATTAACAACGGGGCTAAAGTGGAACACCCATATCAACAAAGTAACAACTAAGGCTAAACAGACATTGGGAGTGATCAAACGTAATTTGTGGGCATGCCCAGCAAAGGTAAAATCACTTGCATACACGTCTCTAGTAAGACCAAACCTTGAATATGCTGCAACAGTTTGGGATCCATACACAAAGAAGGATATAGATAAACTCGAGAGGGTGCAGAACCAAGCTGCCAGATTCTGCACGAACAACTATGAAAGGGGCGCCAGTGTAACAAAAATGAAAGCAGACCTGCAATGGATGTCACTTGAGGACAGGAGAACAATGTCCAGACTTTGCATGATGTACAAGATGACTAATAAACTTGTGGACGTACCGACTGATAAGTATCTAATGCCAGCTCAGAAGAGGACCAGAAATAGTCATGCTTTTAAGTACCAGAGTTATCAGCCAAGGATTGACGTGTTCAAAAATTCGTATTTCCCGAGAACCATAGTAGAATGGAACTCGTTGTCATCAAGTACTGTAGGAGCTTCATCACTAAGTAGCTTTAAAGAACGGTTGCAGTCAGATATGCAAAGACTAGGTGTAACAGACCGTTCGGTGTAATATGACCAGCTGCTGCCGCGCCGCGTGCCTGCGAAGCTGGTGTGTTACGCCTGATGGCGGTTATACCGGCTATATAGATACAGATACAGATACAGATACAGATGTAGGAACGTTGGACAGGCTGTTACTATATATGCCAATTTTAGCAAAAATACGATTGACGAAAAACAAACTTCCACTCACCTCTTTTAAAGTTGGCACTCTCTCCTATGGTTTTAAAGACAACACACATGGTCAGAGCTGATGAATGGCAGATTATCATCAAAGAGACCATGATACTTTCATCCCAAACACTATAATCATACCTGTACCCGATGAAGTGATAACATAAACCTGATTTTGTTTCAAACTGTTGGATAGAAATATATCTATAATATCCCATCCCCTTAGGTATATGCAAAAACACAAATGACTTAAGTACCGACCACTATAGTGCAACCTTCGATCTTTTCGCTGTTCGTCTTTTCATTTTAGCTGTAAACGTCCGTGAGATAAGTCTTCTTAATGCAACTTTGACAACAAATAGGCCTTGCTATATTCCATAACGCACCTTAAATGATCGATCATTATCTGTCAAAGAAAAAAGGTAATAATCTGCTCACCGGAACATTCAGCCTGATCTCCAGCTCCTATGGAGAGAAAAAAAAAACACTTCATCAAAGTTTCCTTTAAATATAGACATGGAAGCTGACCGATCATGTATTGATAGACAACGAAAGTATGCACGATCTGTAAGAGTGAACGACTGCTCACTCACCAAATTGGCAGACGAAGCGCTTCGCCTCCCAGCACGTGTCGGTCATCCAAACGAAGTCGGTCGGAGTTTCGTAAGTCCTGATCATGACGCACTGGGGCGGCATGCGGGTACGAATACCGGGGAAGTAAGGCTCTCCTTCATCGAAGACTTCGTAGCGGCAACCGGTGAGGCTCCAGACCGGTGTACCGTCGCTCCACGTCGGCTCCTTCTGGTAACCTTCCTCTACTCCTGTGGAGGAAACGGGATCATAAAGACTTACTCAACACTAACACAGGCTTTGTCAAGCGCTTAAGGTGTGCGTTCCATGCTCACCTATCCAGTACCCATGTGGATAGCCCGAGCTATAGTACTGAAGGATTCCCACGATGTACGCGTCCACAGCTGCCGTCTTGGGCATGGCCAGCGTGCCGCTCCGATCCTCGCAGTACTGTTTGGCGTCATCATATTCCAACTCCTCGGTGGAGAACTCGTAACAGGCGTGGTTAAAGGCGATGCTCTGGTCAGGACACTGCGATACGCTGACACCTGGGGAAAATAACGAAACCGGCACATCGTCATCTTCTTACACTTTTAAGTGTACCACGCGTTCTCATAAACTCTAGCTATATGAGGTGAAATACTGGCAATTCCAATGGTCGCGTAATTTCAGACGTCTTAAGTATCATTGGTAGGCGTACCTATGTTTATCATGATAGCCAACGCCACTTTGAAAAAAGGAGCAAGAAAAAAGGGCAACATTTTCGCCAAAAGTGATGCCCTCAATTGCAAACGTCGCATCTGATAACTGGCTTAGTTCCACCTAGATACGGGACATAGGAGATCTAATCAAAGTACTAACTCGATTGCATACATTAACCTGATAACTAGAGCTTGTGCCATTCTTTGGAAAAAATGAGTTTACCCGTTGTACGTATACCACAAGTTATCACATGACCGTTTGTTGTCTGATGTTACTTGGACGGGGTTGTCGTCTGGGCAACGTGATGCCTTATGCTTCAGTCCCATTTCCAATCCGGGGCCCGGCCGCGCAGCTTATGAGAACTAAAAATATGATATAAAAGACAGCAAAATACGCAAAACGTAGAAATATTGCTCCTATGATATGATTTTTTTATTTTTCGTTTTCGCAAACATTTCGAGCCCCGGATTGGAAATGGGACCAAAGCATTATGTAACCAGCACAGAGGAACTCACTGGCACAACTAGTCCTTTCTGATTTGTCCAAATGTGTGTTATCGACAAGCGTATTGGATACTCGAGGCTCTCAAACATAGGACCGTAGGCTTTGATAAACCCCACTTATGCTACGGTCACGTGCGCCAGTGCCTGTAGGTGATGTAGTCCCGGACGGGCCCCAAAGTCACGCATTTTTCCCGGGGGACTGCCGGATACAGGAGGTCTTCTCGTGATTAGCTTGCGCCGTCTATTTGTTACTGGGTTTAACTTCGAGTTAAAAACATTCGGGGGCCCGGCAGTGGCCCAAAATAGGTAGCCGCAGGGTGTACAGCGGGGGCTAGTCGGCGGGGCCCCCTTTTCCAATTGTGACCGTAGCATGCTGTGACCGTAGGAGATCTGCTCGGTATATCTTTTGTGACGATTTGTTCATTCGCCCTAACTAACAAGTTAAGGATTGACACCAGATCATTTCTATTTGATACAACGCAATGGCCTGAAATGAAAATCATTTGAATTTTAGGCCCCAGAACACTGAAGCATAGCGCCCAGTCCGTCTCTGACTTAGATTTGAAAATAGCAGACCTTCTTATTTTCTTTAAAGCTTTGTCAAGAATGTTATGTTTTCGCTGTCGTAACCGTTTTTCTATGTGTTTGGATGCTGTGGATGGATTTTTGTGATATTTGGCAGAGGTTAGGGGTTGTGACCCGGGAAAACAAATAATAATAATAATAAGTTTATTGCAAGGTCTTGCCCGTAGGCTAATTGCAAGTACATGAAACATGGAAGGACGGACAGAAAATTGGTAACAATATAGCATGTGACTATTCTAGTTCAAATACTAACACTAAATTCTATTTTATTTGGGTTTGACTTCTTTTTTTCGAGACAGTGGAAGACGAATACTCCCACTTTTTCTGTAATGTGTGGGTTTTGTGATGTTAACAGGAGAGTAGTTTTCTTTTGGTCTGTGAACATGGAGAAGTTTGGATGGAATTTGGTGGCCTTTTTAAACAGCGCCTTTCTTTCTTGATCGTAGAAGGGGAAACTTGAAATTAAATGTGTTCCGTCTTCCACCGTGTTTGACATGCAGTATTTACAAGTTCTTTCGCACACAGGTAACTTTTTGTACCGCCCTCTCTCTATTTCAAGAGGATGGGCACTAATTCTAATTTTACAAATTGCTGAGCGTAAATTAAAATCATTTAGTTCTAAATATTTTTCCATGGAGTATGATGTTTTGTATGCCTTATAAAACCTTAGCTTGCTCATATTCAAATTAGGACAAATAGTTTGGGTGTACATATCGGTAATTCTGGACCTTATCATAGTAGAAACTGACTTAATGTCACTGGATGAATTGCAAGAATACAACAGATAGGAGTTTCCACTAAAATCTAATATTTCTTTCACACGTAGTAATAAGGTTCGATTTCTTCTACGTCTGTTTGTTATAGAATTATATTGAAACAGAAGGGCATGAACTTGTACTATTTCTGAAAACCCCAAGTATATTTTTACAGAAGCGGTGTTGTGAAATTTCGATTGGAGAGCTGTCATTTGTAGACTCGGTGCCCCAAATTTCACATCCATATAAAGGAATTGGCTTAATACAAGAGTCAAATATTCTAAGTAAACTTTTTGGAGAAACAGATGAACGAATGAGGGGTTTAAGACTGTACACAGCTTTACGTGCTTTGCGTGAAAGTTGTTTCTTTGCAAGAGAGAAGCTGCCTGATAAGGTGATATTCAGGCCCAAGTAGCAGTAGGAGTGGACTATATCCACTGGGTTTTTCCCATACGAGAATGTTTGTTTTGGAAATGACTGGCCAGATTTGTTGAAGATAATTATAGCTTTCGTTTTCTTTAGATTAACTTCAAGTACAAAAAGTCAAGCACGAGGATGATCCTCCTAACGTTAGTGTGAGCTTTTCAGATTTTTTTTTTTCTTCATCTTTTCAACACAAGTTATGGCAAGCGTGCACATTGTCCACCCGAGAGGACGTCACTCGCATCAAGCCCTGCTAAAAGAACCCATCACACACTTATCGAGAAGAGTATGGCCGAACTGAGCAAAAAGTATTGTTTATGGTTGTTTTCATATTTGTGTTTGTATTTATTGTTATGTTGATAATTTTCTTGTTTTTGCTTATAGATCCAGGCATCCCGTTGTCCGACAGTAAACCTGTCGTAGTAACGTAAGACGACAGACTGACATGTGATGACTTGTGGCATACGGGTAAACTCAATTTCTCAAAGAGTTTTTAATCAAAATGTTGACCCAAATTTTCTACAAGAAAGACTTGACTAATTCTGTTTTAAGTCTGTAATCGAGTCAGTGCTACAATGTACTGAAGACTGTCCCGTACCTCTAACTCAGTTATCAGAGGTGGTGATTGGGAGCAGCACTTTTGGCGAAGATGTTGCGCTTGCCAAAATTCCTGACTTTTTCAAAAGTAGCGTTGACTCTCATGCTAAATATAGGTACGCCTTACGATGAACCTAACGTCTGGAGTCATATGTTAATCACCAGAACTTTAATGATGTAACGATGTATAGATATAAGCTTTAATGTGATAGGTAAACTCGCAAGTAGTAACTATAAGTACAAGAATGAATACTGTATGTGAGAAGACGATGATGTGCCGGTTTCGTTATTTTCCCCAGGTGTCAGCGTATCGCAGTGTCCTGACCAGAGCATCGCCTTTAACCACGCCTGTTACGAGTTCTCCACCGAGGAATTGGGATATGATGACGCCAAACAGTACTGTGAGGATCGGAACGGCACGCTGGCCATGCCCAAGACGGCAGCTGTGGACGCGTACATCGTGGGAATCCTTCAGTACACGGGCTATGAATCTGGGTACTGGATAGGTAAGCATGGAATGCAAGCATTTGAAAAGTGCTAGAGATTTGTAGTACGAGGTAGAAGTCAAGCTGTTTCGGTGGATTTATTTCAGGGCATTGTATTTTTATGTGAATCGGTACGCTAGTAGACCCAGTTACCTTTTCCATTGCAAATACACAAAATGAAAACATTCTACAGTCCATCTCCAAAACAAGACCTTCGTCGTGTGGAAAGTAAGGCTCAACCGTGTTTGTATCTGAATCTGTATATGTAGCCGGCATAACAGCCCTTTGCCATAACACACCAACTTCGCAGGCACGCGGCGCGAGGGCAGCTGGTATATCACACCAAGCGACCTGTCACATCTAACCTTTGGACATCTGACTGTAAGCGTTGCTGAGGATGCTTCTACTGTACATGATGGCAACGAGTCCAATTCTACGATAGTTCTAGAAAAGTGCGGATTCTTAACATATTAATCCTTGGTTGATAACTTAATAAGTACTTGAAGGAATGACAATTTTTCTTCGTCTGAGCTGGTCGTACGATGTCGTTTCCTTCACACAGGAGTAGAGGAGGTCTTGAACGGGGAACCGATATGGAGTGACGGCACACCGGTCTCGAGCTGCCCGTACGACGCCTTTGCTGAAGGAGAACCCGCCTTTCCCGGGGTTTTCTTCCGCGTGCCGAGGCAATGCGTCATGATACAGACTGTGGACGATTTTCTTTGGGGCACGGATACTTGCTGGGATGTGAAGCGCTTCGTCTGCCAATTTGGTGAGTAAGCTTACCCCTTTAATCTCACTATTTTTGTACTTTATTTACTGGTAAGTGTTACAGTACACGACACAGACTCTCAAGCAGCATAGCTGATGGTCGAGAGCCTACATTTACAGGGACAAACACAAATATGTGAATAGGTTCAATAGAAATTACACTTAACTCAGTTCGTTCGTTGGTTGGTTCAGACGTACCCTTAAATGCCTAGTAGTACAAAGGGTAGCAAGTTCCCTAGCTGTTTCCGTGCTTAGTAAGGTATATTTCTACAGGGAGGGGTTGTTGTCCATTTCCCTTTAACGTGCTCGAAGCACCTCCACGAACACGCGTATGGGAACCCCACTTTGAGTTCCTTCTGAAAGATGGGTGCAGCCCCAACCGATATGTCCTGAACCCAGACTTGAACCGAAGTCTCCCAGTTAGTAACTAATTGGAAACAGGAGACGCACTGTGAGGCTGCTGCTGTTGAACCACAGGGACGTCCCCTCTTAACAATTCAGTCATTCATCATTTCTAAATCTGTGAAAGAAAAAGTTTAATCGGATATCATTTTTACCACAGGATCCGGAGACCAAGATGACTGTTCCGGTAAGCTATCTATGACACTTTTAAATAGTATATATAAGGATCGATCTTTTGGACTCAATTGGCATTGTCTTGATAAAAGTAGTACCTTGACTAATATCAATGTCGGCCCACAAAATAATTCTGTTAATCTGTAATTATCATCAAATATATATTATCATCATATATATGGCAGACTGAGCTTCTTCGGAGTTCAAAGACGTTGTGGTCAGAATACTAGTAAAGTCATGTGGGTCTTTATGTATATGTATACTTGCACCGATGGGTACTTTTGGATATATATTTGATATTTCTGTCCAACTATTATAGATAAAGCAATTCAAGTTGATGTCATCGATTCTTTGGACACTGGTACATGTATGCTGTTTGGAGAAAAAGTACCATATTCTATTTGATAGCTAGCCTGTAATCAATTAGCTCTGACCCTGTGCTTTATTTTTTTTAAACTTTAGGAGAAAGAGCCGACTTTACAAGAGGTGATTGTGATTTTGTTTCGTTCATTCAAATCTTTACAAGCACGCAGAAGATAAAAAGTCATTACAATATAAAATAGAATACAATGCATAATAATGCAGTATAAATTATCATAGGGACCAATAAAAACCATGCAGATGGGTCGGTCGTATTTTTCATCGTGTATTGAGTCAGATATTAATGAGAATGAGTGCGAATAGAGCACTTAGAAATACTTGTAAATTAACAGCCTTCCGCTTTGATCATCAGATATGAACGCAACTCTATCGAATTCTTGAAATCGTTTGCATCTGTCTGAGATATAAAATCTGTGTTGTTCGATGTTGATGACTCGTAATTGTTACTGTTGTTGCTGTTGTTTCGTGCCAGATCCCGCCCGAATCAGACCAGACGGCCGCTGCGGGCCAGACTTTCCCGTTGAAGAAGGATTTCCCGGAGAGTGTGACGCCACAGGACGGACGCCATGTTGTTCTGCTGACGGACTGTGTGGCAATTCCGAGCTCCACTGTGACTGTCCGGGATGTATCGACTACAGCCTGCTCATAGGTAAACACATGTTTCTCGGATGATTTTTCTGAACATGCACGCATTGTTAAGCCTGCTCCAGAAGGAATAGGTAATTTTTCCAAATTATTTTGGTGTGCCGAAGGTATTGTTTTCTCAATGAAAAAATGGCAATTTTTTCAATTTTGATCTCAGGCTTTTTGTACCTTGTCCTGAAATTCTATCTAGAATTCCCATAATTTGATTTGGAGAAAGCCAGACGTAAGGCCTCTCATATGTAGTTGCACTGTGAAAAGATAATGCTTTCACTTGTTTCAAATAAGGATGTTTCACTGTGTCGTTTGGGGAAGGGAGGGCAACATTGGTGTACATGTACAAATGAATGTGATAGTTAGGGCTAAGGATGCGATGGAATTGAACAAAAAGTCAGTGGGAAATTTCCGTGCTCCAGTTCCCGACTGTCCTCCCGGGTACCACAAGTTGAGGGACACGTGCTACGGGGCAAGACAGGCCTTGAACAATTACACAGAGGCAGAGAGAGCATGCGCAGAAGATGGGGGAACCCTAGCCATGCCCAAATACCTGAATACCGACTTCTTTCTCATAGGACTCATGATAAGGTACGTTACAATACAAGCCCTACAATTGCAATGATGGATATAGCCATATCATTTCAATCATGGTAGATATATTCAGTATTAGGACTCAAAAATTCAGTAGGTTGACTATATCAGTCCATAAAACATGTCAATATGTTGCTACATGTACCTGCATTTTTGTCATTTTTGGCGACGCCTCAGGGGCGAGCCAAATGATATAGTATTGTGTGCAGATTGCAACTATTCTAGGAATTGTACAGGCATGTGTCCATAGGCATATTAAGACAATAAGAATGTTAGGAATGTTAGTCAGACAGAAAGCCTCCCTTGGGACATTCCTCCTAGATAACCTAGACAGGAAGCTACATCTGTCAACCAGATGTGCCAGGCTTATGTATACATGACCCATTTAAGACCTCAGCTCTACAGTAATATTAGCCTGAGTGTCATCCTGTTTCAGTTCCAGAGTCTACCTTCACAGAGCCTGGAACTGAAACAGGATGACACTCAGGCTACAGTAATATTGCTCTTTTCTAACACAATGTGTGTCTGTTACAATGTTTTTAGACGCCCTAATGCTGGTCCTTACAACTCACGGTAAGACTTTATGTCTTTCTTCGGGTAACAGGTCATAATTGCATCAACTCTGTACTGATAACGATTGTGCACACGCTGCTTCAGTTAACTATGCAAGCAGATTAATTAAAGGGCATTAACCTCATTCATGGCATTGGGAACGTGTCCAAGCCAGATCGATCAATGAAAAATTTCACTGTCGCAAGGAAATTTAGCAAGCCAGTTGTACTAGTACTAGATGATTATCCAGCTGATAAGATGCCACTTTCTTGCTGATATAATCCTGTACTACCAAGAACACATGGGACACATTTTTACACAACAATATTTCTGTGGATTAAGATTCCCAGGCTGGCATTTCATTAAGGCTCCAGGAATTACTGGCAAATTCCTTTATGACTGGTGTGCCTGGTATTCCAGTGGGACTCGAATTCCATCCTGGCATTCCATCCTGGGATTCCATCCTGGCATTCCATCCTGGCATTCCATCCTGGCATTCCATCTTGGCATTCCATCCTGGCATTCCATCCTGGCATTCCATCCTGGCATTCCATCCTGGCATTCCATCCTGGCATTCCATCCTGGCATTCCATCCTGGCATTCCATCCTGGGATTCCTGGCATTCCATCCTGGAATTCCATACTGGCATTCCATCCTTAGCTAACATCCCTGGCCATTCACGCTCTAGAGGACTTAGTTCTATAGTTCAGGGAACATAAGTGTACAAACTGTTGCATGGTGTATGCTGTGTCTGTTGGTAAGTGGACTTTGATGTTAAAATTTGTGTAGATTTAGCCTAACATGTTGTTCATGTAAACAGCAGTCCTATCAGAGTAGAATAGCCATTGTGTATGGTGGGAACCCGGTCCGTGGGCTGTTTTCAGTTGTCATGATGAGGCTGTGATGAAATCGATGTTCGTTCTGGCAGTTGGGTGTTTCTGGTAGAATCTAGTGGAACTGTCGCTGTCTGTGTGTGTGTGTCTGTGTGCGTGTCTGTGTGTGTGTGTATTTGTCCAGTAGAACAGGTCTACCCGTCAGCCCTTTTCGTTAGAAATCCTGTATGAACAGCACCACCTATCAATGTGCCCTAAGCAGGGTACAATAAAAATTAAAACAACAACCACCGTCGCCATGGCAATGTCTTTTTATCATTGCCAGTCTTGTTGTTTCTGTGACGTCACGGGGAAGTTTTCGCAGATAAACAAAAACACTGCACTGTAAACGGTTGACTGCCATTTTAAAAGTTCAAGGTTAATGACATGTCGTTTTATTGCATGATTTGCAGCACAATATAATATAATAGCTTCTATTTCTGACCATAATGACGTAACATGTACGTGAAAGGCTGGGCTGACTGCAGGTCTGAATAGCAAACCGGATGCCTTGTATCCATAGATGAAAGTTAATTTCGAAATGCACAAAACTACTTAATGATTAATCTTAAACAACACTGATGGTCTTGTATCAAGTCAACTTCGTGGCACCCTCAGTATGACAGATAAGCTTCTATCCAAGCAGAGGAGTGGTTCCGGCTGGTTTTTGACGTGTTTTTAGGCGTTTTTGTCGGGCTTTCTAATTTGTCGTGTTTTTTTTCTCTATAAATCACACAAAGAGAAAAAACAAAACATGACAAAGTAGAAAGCCCAACAAAAACGCCTAAAAACACGTCACAGACCAGCCGGAACCACTCCTCTGCTTGGAGAGTAAGATAAGCAACATTTCGCATTGCCCTACTCAGGGCGGCGCCAGAGGCCAGCTTTTGGATCGGAGTAGACGACAGGCGCTGGGAGTACAACCACGTGTTCGCCGACGGCACCAAGTTGGACGACTGTGCCTTCTTAAAGTAATTCATCAATTATTGAGTTTAAGTACAGAGTGTTTAACAGTAGTCCACATAATATGTACTATAGTTATATATACCTCTATCAAGTATCTGTAACTATGGTGCAACTGTACGAGGAGCCCAGGAAAACGACCAATGTTTTTGTCTCTGTCAGTCTGTTTGTATGTTAACTTGTTTAAATTGTTGGTTTTCTAATTTAGGGCCATGATTTTGCTTTTTTTAACATGTGTTCATTGGATGTTAGGGGTCATTGATTTTCACTGTTCTATCTGAAAACATGGTCAGCTCGGTCTGGCTACATGTCTTTTTTTATACTTTTAAATTGGTCTGCCTATCTCTTTACCTACAGTACACGCCGCATGGAAGGAATTGAAACATATTCATATATCATACAGTGTCTTGTTTCTGTTATTCAGGTGGTCTGTTGTAGCTCCAAGGGACAGGGGCCACGTCTTTAACTGTATCATGTACCTACAAAGTTCTGGATACTTTTGGCATGACATGCCCTGCTACGCGAGAGCGAGCTACGTGTGTCAGATCGGTGAGCATTTTTGATAAAATTCTTATCATATTATAGGGAACACAACACGAGTTTGGAAGATACATAGAAGTCTTTCACAACTGTATAGTAAAAGGAACAAACCTAACTTTGAACTTTTGAAATACCACCTTGTCAACGTACAGCTAGACTGTGTTCACATTTGTGTATTTTACTTGTTGTGACACCAGTCTATCGAGGTCATCTTTAAATTGATATCTGGGAGCCTCATGAAAATCAAATGTCCTAGGTGTCTTTTATCTATCTATCTTTAGTTACTTATCTATATCTATTTATTTATTTGTTTCTATTTGTTTGTTTAATTTTTCTATTTATGTTCTGATGACATATCTACAGCAGGTTTCCAATGTTGCCTCTGTACCCTTTTCGTTATATTAGGGCCAGGAATCACCAAAGACTGTGAGTCTGGTAAGTATACGTACTTCATTTGACAACTTAGTATTATAACAAGTGTAGGCTGGGATGGTTGAAGAGTCGAGGGATATCTGACTACTTTGAACTATGCTTATTAAGCCTGGTGGAAGATTACTGGACAAGAGAACTATATTCAGACCACCAGAGAAACTTTAGATATTGCACAAACATTTTGCAGTCAAATTCGTCATAGGTCGTCGTACAGTTTTGGTGTCGTGCAATACTCGAGAGGGCTGTGACAAAACCAACCACAGACAAGCTAGAATCTAAGACAGCCTTTTCCATAACAAGACACAGAGTTCTACGAATTTCACGTGCACGACTCTCCCAAGAATGCCATCGGTTTGTCCTCGCACGACTATTATCGTACGGCGCATGTGACCGGGCCCTACGACGTACAGATAGAGCACGATTTCTACCCTTTTTGCATTTCTAAACTTTCTATTTTTCTCCGTGATTAGAGATTGCCACCACACTCACAAGCCACATCACAACTACAGATGCGCCATCTTGGACAACCCGACCACCTGTTGTAGGGACAACCCGACCACCTGTTGTAGGGACAAACCGACCACCTGTTGTAGGGACAACCCGAGGTCAAGGTGCAAGTGCAGCACCCGTCTGGACCTGGCCACGTCACGGCAGCACCCCGCCACCACCGCCGCCGCCTGCCAGGAACACTTTCATCCCGTTCATGCCAGGACAAAATGGCGAGGCAGCCGCACAGGAACAAGATGCCGTGGAAGTTGAAGCTGCAGTTGGAGGGTCGGTTGGGGCAGTAGCTGCGGTAGGGGTGGGGGTCGGCGTAGGAGTCCTAGCTTACAAAAAGTTAATGCTTACCAAGGTTGTTCCACTAGGGACAGCGTAGAGCTACTGATAGTCACAATGTTATGAGTTGAAGAATTTCTACGGCGTAACTTTCTGGACGTTTACCGGATTTTCCAGGTGTTTTGTTCACTCGGCAACAAATACTCTGTAAATTAATGACTGACCTACCTCAAATATCAGATAGACTCAGATGACATATTGTATAATCTAAATGACCCACGTAATGTGGACCTACGTTTTGGCTTTGTTAACGATTTTATATATAGCTTAGTCTCGTGCTTTTTCCCCCATAATTATGCGCTTCAGTTTTGTGCTGTTTTTTGTTCATTTTGTTACTTCTATGTATTTAAGATTTGCGTTTTGTGTACGCCTCCATGTGTGTTTTGACGTGCTTTGTGAAAGTTTGGATTGAATTTGAATATTGTTCCCAGGGCTAAACCTTTGTAATAGCCTTAGGCTAGTTGGGTAGCCCTGGCCGTACTTTTTACAGCCAAATAAATAAATCAAATCAAATCAACTATCTTCGGTTGCGACATTTCACATGCGGGTGGTGGACTGTCTGAGCTCTTTTTACAGATTTCTGGTCGTTACACATAACAGAGAGACAAATGAAGCTGTCAAGTACCTCGCATATTTCTGACATGAGCCTGTGACGCCATTCCTGTAGACTCGCTTCAAGATAAAAACGTGTTGAAATATGTTGACTGTGAGGATTAAGGAGGGTTATGGTAAAACATTAAGATTAACTGTTAGATTTATTTATCAAAAGACTTCTGCATAGTGTTAAGAAGTATGACTTTTCTGTTACACCTGTGACGTGAAACTACACAGATTGTTTTCATAAAGTTAGCTTTAAATGAATATAGAGGATTGGACAATAAAATGAACACGGCGGTCAAAGATGTTTTTCTTTATTCAGATGTGTGTGTGTGAGAGAGAGAGAGAACTTCCGGGAATAAAATCTTTTCCTAATACACCAGACGAGTCCGAGTGTAAAATGATTAATTTGGCGAATGTAGACAAAAAATGCACACCCTGTGTCCTCGTATTTAAACCAAATTACCTAGAATTACCTAAAATTTGGCATGGAAATGCCTGCAATATATACCCACGGGGCTTTATTAACAAGTTTAGCATATACCACTGCAGAAGCATTTATCTTATAATTTTTTGGCCATTTCAGACCCAAAATGTGTATTCTGGAATAGTGCCCTTGGTAAAACTTCCGTCGTTTGGAGTTATTTCAGTTTCAGCTGAGACTATGGCGGTTTCAAATTAAAACATTATTTCAGTCAAGATAATATCATCCGCAATATAGCCTTGTATATACCTTTCGTCTCTGTGCTATGTCTATCATTATGCGTTATTTATATAACAACAGTTGTTAACCCATTTCTCTCTGACGCCACCGATGTTGTGCCCTTGGGAAAGGCACTTTACATAAGTTTCCCCCATGTGTATAAAAATTAGAATGGGTATGTTTGTTATCTGTACTTGGCACTGTTGATATAAGTTATAAAAACTTGAGTGCAGTGCCACGTCGTCCTTGTCTGTCAAAAACCGAAGTAAAAAAAAAAATTTCTCTACTGCAAAATCGTGCTCTATCGTGCGAGCGTACCTTAACTTAGCCTCTCTTCATGACCGCTATTTTCGACATGGCGACACCTATTGATAAACTCGTGAACTGACTTTCAAACTTCAAACTGGGTTTGTTGCTATACATGTAGCTATCTCTATGCAAATATACAAGAGGGTACGCGTCGGTGTTTTTCAAGTGTTTTTTTGCCTTTTAGTCCTTTTTTCTTGTGGTCTCCGTTTTCCTCTCTTCCACTCCCCTACGATAAAACCATAAAAGAAGTACACTACCAAAACAAGAGGTACTAAGTGCCGCAAAAACACGACGTAAAACGCTGAGACCGTATCTTTCATCTCAACATCTGTTTTGAGATGACGAGCAGGGTGTTCTATCTGGGTGTCCATATCCCAACATCGTGGTGGGGCATTAGCGAAACCCGTGACCCCCTCTTCTGCCACCCGCCCATGTGTTCTTGTTCGCACGGCGTCTCATCATGATGTAAAGGTAGGCAGTTGTTTTTTCTTGTGGTCGAAGATTGTCTAATAGTAAGAATGCGAAAGGATTAGGAAAACTTGGAAACTTTTAAGAAATAATCAGTAAGATCTTTGTATTTCCCAAAACATGCAGTGACGGTCTTCACATCTACGTAAACTTTATCAACAACGCCATGGCAACAACGCTTAAATTAAAGAAATAGAACGATGACCTGTAATCAGGTTCACTATTTCATATCACGTTGTCTTTTCAAGACGAAATCTCATTACCTGATCTCAAACGACGGTCTAACATAATCAGAGCAGCTGAAAGGCAGACTAGGAAACATAGTTAGTAATATAAGAACGTCTTCTTCCTGATGTTTTGTTCGTCTGGACAGGTCAGCAAACTCCATCATTAACGTCCTAACGTAATTGTGCCAGACTGCAAAACACGGTGGGCGTTAAGAGAAGTCGTTAACTTCTTGTTTTTGAGTCTAGGAAGCAAGACGCAAAGGAAAATGGCACCCGGTGTACCGTCACGGCGTTTCACACGTCTGTGCTGGTTGTTAGTTCTCTCCGGATTGCTAGGTGGGTATGTAATGGTTTAGAAAAGAGTCGTACAATTGAAAAAAATGAATAGCATGAAGTGAAAAGTTTTGCAGGGAGCTTTGATGACATAACAAATGTTGCTATGCTGTTAGGCGAAACAAACTATTCAGTGCTTGTCTATCTGACGTTTTTGTTAATCAAACAGAAGTAAACAAATACGGACAAAGTGGTTCAACAAACTGTCAGATTTCTGATTTAACATATGGGTTTTTTTTAGGGACGACCACCGGCCAGGAATCTTCTGGATCGGGACCTTGCCCAGAGGGATACGTCCTGTTCGAAAACATCTGCTACAAGGCCTACAAGGAATTCAAGACGTTCAGCCAAGCCTTGCAGCGCTGTGAAGACGAAGGGGGGACACTTGCCATGCCCAAGCACCAATCCGTGGACGCGTTCTTCACCGGCCTCATCATCAATCTGTCCCCTATGACCGATGCCTGGATTGGTAAGCGTCCATGTGTCTGTTTGTTTGTCCTTTATCTTCTTTGGCACCCATGCTACACCCAAGTAGAATTTCGTAGGGAACTGTTTTTTTTTAATAATCATTTTGCCTTTTTTTGACAGACAACGTGTCACTGCGCGCACAAGTTTTTGTAACTTATTTTAACAGTGCAACATACAGAGTATAGTAATCTTGATAAGGTTAAAGGTAGTCCCATAGGCTTTATGAGGCCGTCTGCGCTTTTTACATCCCCAACTTAAGTCAGGGACCCATTTTAAACCTGGGTGGAGTGAGGAAAGCCGTGTTACTAAGTGCTTTTTCTAAGGACACAAGGTCGGTGGCGTCAGGGGATTCGAACCCGGTACCACTGGGTTCTGGGCCAAACACCCTGCCATTACGCCACACGACCCCACAAAAGTTTTGTTGGGGATAATGGCCGAGGAACGGTAGCGGGACTGTACGGGCCATACGGATGTTAAGGCGTAGACATCGTGTGTCAGGATAGGAAGGACAGATCTTTCCCACACATTCTGTAGCCGGAGGAGAATTTTAAACGCAGTTCTGAACGACAAGATCTCCTGTCTCCGCTTCCGACGTGCAATCCCCCCTCCTCTCCCCAAGCTGTCGAACGTATCTGATTATTTTCTTTGCAATTTCTTACAGGATTGAGGAACGAAGGCGGGACGTGGACGTGGTTGGACGGCAGCACAGTCAGCGAGTGCGGATTCTCGGACTGGGACGAGTCGAACACTGACCACACCGTGGGACACTGCGGCTTCATCAGGTTCACCTCGTGGTACAAATGGGTCGACGATCCCTGTGACGGGACGCTGAGGTCGGGGTTTATCTGCCAGATAGGTAAGCCCCCCTTTCCCCTTGACGACGATCGCGTTGCGACCTCGCTGCAACCTAAGTTGGATTTGTGTAACCTTTGAGATGTAAAAGTATGACTGAAAAGACAACAAAACACACAAAAAGTCTCGTTTTTATCTATGAAATATGTTGAGTTCTTTGTCAAATGTTAGATTTCCGCCCTAGTAGAAAGGGGGTATTTCTTTATAGAGAATGAAACTACCTACAACTGGAAAAGATACGAAGATTACTCCCGGTCCCGGTCGTTTCGAGCGACATCCACCACTTTTTGTCAGCGTCACCTGAATGAACTGACAAAACGAGTTACATGCATAAGACGTAACTGGAAAAACGTTTGAACATGATGATATTGAAATCAATAGCTTGCAATCGCCGTGTGTTAATCATGTTAAGATAGTTGCTATGGTAAGATAACACCATAGGAACTGATACTGCCCATTGGGCGTTAGCAAGGCGGGGTCCCATATACAGGACACGGAGTTCTACACAAAGTTTAATCTTGTGGAGTCGAGGTTTGGTCAAATTCTTGTTCCTTCTGGAAAATTGTGCTTATAGCTAATTCAAACATCACGCAATTGCACTACATGTATACATGGACACCGGATATCAAAGGGACATCAACATATTTAAAATACATTTTGCGTGCCCCTCTGCAAATATCTCTCTTTCTTTTCTGTTGGGCTTGATTATTGTGTGGATCGACGTGAGGAAAATCAGTCCCAGTCCTAGTCAATAGTATTACCAGTGATATTGATTACTTGCCATGACTTTTACCTAGTTCTTTTCTCATTACGCCAGTTTACATGGTATTACATTTGTCGTACTTTTTTTCTTTTTCAGGGGAGGGGGACTCGAATTGTGAAACAAGTAAGTAGCTATGGTATAATTTCGCTCACCTTTAGAAGAGTCTATTTGAGAGAGCGTTTTGATTATCTTTTATATGCACACATTTGCCGACGGTTTTGACACCTTTGATGCTAAGAGTTACCCACTCATTTGTATCGCGCCTTTTTTCATCCAACAATGATATCATCTGTCTACTTCTTCATTTGGATGACTACCGTCACATCACACTCTGTCGGCATTACGTCGACTAGTTTCTATTACGTAGTTTTTATCTAAATGTATTATGTATATGTATTTCTGTGTTTGTTGATGTCGCCCGTGTGCCTGGTACAAATAATTAAACATAAACGTAGCCCCCTTTTCATCGATGGCGGCCTCCTCTCGCATTCTTAGAAATAAGGATTATACTTCACTTGAAAGTTCATTTGTGTTGGTAGAAGCAAGGACATTATATAGGATGTCCTTGGTAGAAGTAATTCTGAATTGAAATTGAACTGCACAATTGCAAACACAAAAATCGGACTTTTTTTCAAAATTTCGACTGATCAGCGCCAGTCTTTGTCAAGGAATGAGCAATCCATACCACTGCTTCTGTCGAAAATTTGTGTAAGTCCAATTTTTGTGTTTGCAATTGCAATTCAACTTTGATCCAGAAGAAGTTTTATACCTGTATTTTACTAATTTGTAATCTTTATTTCCATATCTGCAGTTGATAGCTGTACCGACCATCCACAGGGAGTTTCAAGTGGAGACACCTGTTATTACATCAAAGATGGAACGTACAAGACGTACGAAGGTGCCGTGGATGTATGTGATGCCGATGATGCTTCGCTGGCGATGCCGAAGAACGCGGGGATTACCTTCCTTTTGATGGGCATCATCATTAAGTACGGTAGTGTTTTACCCTCCGAGTTTAAGGCGCTTGTTTTTTTCGTTCGTGTGTTTGTGTGTGTGCGTATGTATATGTATGAGTCTCATGATTAGGGTGTATGGCCCAGAGCCCATATATCCTGAATTCGGCTGGGGAGGTAAAAGGCGGTGGAAGGACAGGGTTGGGCTTTCCAATACCGTGCATGCCTTAGACACAGTAGATAACAACCCACGCCCGTACGGTCTCAAAACGGCGATAGGACTACCTTTACCCTTTATGTATGTGTGCGTACTTGATTGAAATGATGAGCGCACGTTTTGATAGTGGTTACGTCTTCGTGCATGGAAATGTGGTTCGTGAATTGTCGATATCCCTAGCAGCTATTTACAAACTGCTATTTTGTTGTTTCCAATCTGTTTATAAATTATACAATCTTTATATAATTATTGACACAGCAAAAGTACAGCGACTTTCGTAAGGTCTTCTATAACTATACATGCAAACAAACAATTGAATACAAAATAATTAACATATACGTATAAGTACATGGATGATTCAACATGTAGTGTTTAACGTATCACTAATGCTACTAGTTCTAAGGTCAAAAAATTATTTGATGATAAAGAAATGTTTGTTTCCATTTTTAAAACATCACCTATTAGGACCAGCCCCTCTCGGTCGACTGACCACTGGGTAGGCATTGACGACCTACTCGTGGAGGGACAGGGCGCTTTTCCCGACGGTCTTCTGCTCGAAAGTTGTTCCTTCACCAAGTAAGTCTGATTTTACATTGCAACAATAGCGAACAGGTGTGTCCTACTTTTCAGTTGCGATGTGGAATACAAATCAATGTGGGTGATGTGTCCTGTTACACGCCCATTCCCAATTTCGTCGAGAGCAACCTTGAAACCATGCTCAAGTCGGACTCAAGTTGCGTTTACTTGAATGCGTGTAAATCCACGGAGTCGACTCCGAGTCTTCTCCCGGTAAGTTATGCATTGCTCAAGTCAGTGGTAATACGAAAATCAGTAAAGAAACTTGGTGCATAATTAGAATTTTTTTGTTACTCTTTATTATTTGGTATCTATTTCATAATTTTGTGCACTCTGTGGTGCAAGTTGGTCATGATTCAAAGCGAGACAATATACTGCGGTCGTCACACAGCCGGCGCAGCTGGGCGTTCCAAGTCACTTCGCGGCCCTGTGTGTAAACAGACCGCACTTCGGTTGAGTGTACTCCGTATGTGAAAATGTGTGTGTAAACCCAGCCTAAATATTTTCGGCAGCAATACACAGAGTATTTTCTCGATCATCGGGCGAATTCTAGGGATTTTCAGGTGAATTTAGAACTGGCCGACCTTCTGGCGACCAACCAATACGACCGAGATCGGCGACTGTGTGACAGGGGAAATAATAAACGCGGGCAAATCACAAATGTGAATAAACTACATGACAATAATTGATTATTCTACTTTTTATACAGCTGGATGAGCGGCAATTCCGGCAACGAAATCGACAAAAACTGTGTAGTCCTGAAGACATCCGCATGGATGGATTGGAGCTACATCGACTGCGGGCGTCCGACACTGTACATCTGTCAGCTAGGTCAGTTCTAATTTCTCAGATTTCTCTTCTGCTACGGAGCGCTACTTCACCTAAATTCGGGAATTTTCCGATAAGTGTTTATTGAAACCTAATCTAATAAAATGATAAACCATCCTTTTTCCCATGTGCACGTCAATATCTTAGATTACATTTGTCACTGATGCTATACATACTATATTTCTTCTCTGGTCCTGTCGAAAAAAAAAAAAATATTGCAATTTTAGGACCGGCCGTGGCGTTAAGACCAGCGGTATTTTTGTGGCGGCGTAACCGTCTTTAAAAATCCCGGATATATGTGAAATCACGGATTTAGGTGAAGTAACTATAATGTTAACTACTAGTAGGTAAATGTGATTGTTGTGGATAGGTTAGTGTGTTTGTGTGTGTGGTTTGGTGTGAGGAAAGTGACCGGTACTGGGAAGGTGATCAGTGGAAGAATGGATGGATGGGTAGATGGATACTAGATAGAGCAATGCTTTCTACATGAAATTCATAGATGCGTATAACAAGGTATTACACACGGGAGTTGGTGGGTATCTATGAGCTATTCTCCAAGCAGAGGCTTCGATCGAGAGGGGGTGGTTTGTCCGGGATTTCTAACGTCCCTCTTCTCTCCCGGACAAAACTACCCCTCTCGATCGAAGCCTCTGCTTGGAGAATATCAATGAGCTAGTCAATACCAATAGTCCAAAACATGACCCAGTGTTGTTATATGGAAATGTGCTTCAACTTGCAATGCTTGACAATGTTGTACTTTTACTCAGGTCCTGGGGACAACGACGGCTGCATATTACGTACGTTTGGCCTCTTGCTTGTCTGGAAATTTGTAAATATCGTTTTTTTTTTTTTTACGCTTAATAAGTTTTTTTTTTTGCAGACAGATGATATTCTTTAAAAAAAGCCCATTATGTCCAAGTTGTTTTGGGGCTCAGTTCAGTAAAGTGACGTAATGTTAGTATCAAAATGAATGTTGTTCTCCAAAGTGTTTAGACTTAGACTTGAATCCCTCGGAAATCAAAGGAGGACTTTCCTTGATTTCTCCTCCTTTGATTTCTCTGTCTCTAACAGCCACCACGATACCCCCCACGACAACGGCGCCACCTACAACCACTGTCACGACCACCGTGGCTGACCCTACTACCCCCGCGCCAGTCACCACTCCCCCTCCCGAGACAACAGTCGGGTCTACCGCCGCCACCGTTCCGCAGGCCCCGACCACCACCCAGGAGGACCAGACCACGACTCTACCGGAGGAGGGACAGCAGGGGAAGCAGGAGGCGGGCGTGGACCAGGGGGCCTTGGCCGGAGGTGTGGCCGCCGGTGTTGTGGTCGCAGGCGTCGGTGTTGGCGTCGGAGTCGCCGCCTACAAGTTCAAGTGGCTCGCAAAGGTGTCACCTAAATGACACTAGTTTTGGCACATGGTGTGAAGCTTTGCATTTCCACTGCGAGTAGAAAATCAATTTATTAGGTACTGCGGGCGATTTACCCTCCTTCGTTGACCTGCTAGCTGCGGTCGGCGTTTATTTTGTTTATCTTTAAAGGAAGCGATGCCATAGGCCAGGTTCTGTAATGCAGGAGGATATCGTTTCCGGCTCCCAAGAACTTTAAGGCGTGTGAAAACGATCTCTCCCGGTATTACAGAAGCTGGTCTATGCTGAAAATTCGCAAATCATCTCTCCTCCCAAAATGAACTACGACCGAACCTACATTTGTACATGTAGAAGGTCTGCAAAAGAGTCTACACTACAGGCGATACACACAGGTGTACGTGAACTGCGTGCTGATTTCATCCTGCCATCACGGTACTTAATAGCTGCGACGTGTCTTTGTGTTCATCGGTTTGAAAGTCTGCTACCTTAATGTATTTTGACTGTTGCCTCAAAGACATTGTAATCAGTGAGTCCCTTACATTGTATTAAGGAGAGGACATGTCAAACGAGGGTGTATAGAGTTCTGACATTTGATTGAAGCCGTTTGTGTGTTCTAAAATCTAAGCTAGCCTTTGTCTACGCTGCATACATTAAACATAAGAAGATATCGTTTTATGTAGAAATGTTTAATACTGAAATGTGAATAGATGTGAATAGGTGTGAATAAATTTTGCAACTGTATGCTTTAAAGGGTATCCCTACGTGTACTAGATTTCTGAAGACTGCACAAAATAAAGTTTGTTTTTTTTCAATTTCAATCTATCAGTGTCCAGGCACCTATATAACATTGGTAACGATTTTGATACAGCCAGTTGATTAATATCTCTTTACATCTCACGTATAGTAAAAAACGATAGTCGTCCATTTGTAGAACCGATATGTAGAATGATGCTTACGTCACTTGAAACGTTTAGATCTACCAACATGAACTAAGCTTGTAACTTTCAACGTGAAGAAAATAAAGTAATGTACGTGAAAAAGCGTAAGACCCTGTCACACAAAGCACCGACCATGTCCTCCCGACCTTCTCCAGACCATGGTTGGGAGTTAGTCGTAGGTAAGGTCATTTGTGGTTGGGAGTTGGTCGGCTGGTGTTCTTAATTCGCGGTTGGCTGGCGTTCGGCTGCGCCAGCCGAATCTTCGGCTGTGGACGGGAGGTCTGGAATGAGTTGGCTGGTGGTTGGGAGTAAGTCAGTAGTGGTCAGGGTGTGTTTGGGAGTCAAATTTGACACTTAATCTAAAACTGGTAAGACTTCTCCCGATCTGCCGCCATCCTGGGTTGACTAGTGGTCGGGAGCCATATTCAGCTATGTGCAACTGGGGCTTTAGATGCGATACGAGCGAACTGGAGCTAGGACCGGATGCATGGATTCCAGGCTACTCCCAAACCAGCGCCTTGGTTTGGGAGTGGTTACGTTGGAATCCGCGGGGAGTAAATTAAACACGTGAGAATGTCCAGAATGTGTGACAGGGTCACCATTAAGGGCCATTCTCTTATCAATATTGAGGTTGCTGCCTTCACTTATTCGCTTGTTACGAATTCTCTCACGACGAATTTTGAGCGACTTCATATAGAAAGGAAGTACAGTATAACAACGTTTGAGGTTAGTCACCCTGCCCCATTCTGTTTCCTCGGGAACTGAATCAAGCTGGTCTCTACCTCTTAATCATTCTAACAGGGTGTTGGCAATTCAGTTAGACCACACACTTATCGTGGCTCCATTGTTGTAATTTCTCTCTAACAGAATTACATTTTCATCAGGCTAGTTAAAAAGCTGTAATATAAGAATCACTATGACGTCTCGAGTGAAAGCTTATCTCCCAATGTAAACAGTGAATAAATAAAAACACCGGAACATGGCGGTTTGCCAACCCATGATCTCTGCTTTATGCCTGACCCAACATGTAGAAGTAACGTTACAAGTTTATGTTAAACTTAAATGCACAAATTATGAAGCTCTTTTACAACTTTCTCACTCGCGTAAATACGTTTTTACCATTTTGATATTATATTTACTTGACTGTTTTACCGGTTACCCATAGTACATATTTTCATTTTGTTTTGTTCATTGTTTATTGCTCGGCCGCACTTGATATTGACCATGGCATACTTTTTCACCATTCTGATAGACTCATTTAATTTTGGCCGTTCTATCGCTGAGCCACAGTACATTCCAATTCTATTTCTTTTTTGCTTCCTTGTCGGCCGCATTTTATATTTTGACCACAATATATAATCCCAATGTATTCTTTCGAAGTGAAGTCGCAAACAAAAGAATTTGTCAACAACGAAGGCGTCGTTCCATTTGCTTTTTTCGATGACCGTTTCCTTACGATCCTTCCATTTCATTTTGTTGTTCGTAGCGCAGAAACGGGAAACTTTGTCGTTGACGCGTTCAAAATGTTTCACCTCGTCTGAAAAGTCAGCGCCTTCTTGCTCGATTTGCTTGAGAAACAGTTCCTTGAAATGATTGTAAAGCATGACATCAGCATAGTTGTGCTTCTTGAATTTTTCTTCCATCGTTTGAGTGATGTTTGCTTGAAGTTTATACTTTGACTGCTTCGGTATACGCGCTGTGTTGTAGAGAATGTCGTAGAGCGCCCAGCACATGCGTCGCTTCAGCAGAACTAAGGACGCAGGCAGATATTCCATGATCATTACCATTGTGAAATCGTTATCGATACCCTTGATGAGCTCTTGAACGACAGTGTAGTTTTCATAATCCCTCTGTAAGAGTCCCAAGTCACGCACCATGCAGTTCCTGAAGCAAACGTTCTCTCGATCTATTATGTTCTCGGGTGGCTTGAACAGCGGGTCCCAGAAACTAGGCTTCTTCAGGTAGGTTGTGACGTGAGCGATTCCCTTGGCCGTTTCCTCTTCCATCCCAGGAAACCTGGTTCGAAGTCTGAAGTAGTGGAAAGCAGACTGGAGTCTCTCTATCGGCTTTCTTAAAATGGTAATATACCTGAAAATAGTCGAGAGAAGCACACAGTAAACGCATATGTCAGTCCGCAAAATTCTGTAAGAAGGCAGAACATCATTGTGTCTTCTGACTGCTAGAGCGGATTGCCCTTTACCAAAAAGTCTTTGTCTCACGTTGTCAGATACCTATTTCCTCATCTTCAAATTGTATCTTTACCCCTCCCCCCTACAAACAGCAGATACGTATACTAAGTATACTCATAGAATTATATTAGTTGATGGCTAGTAAGTATCAATCACACACCAGTCCAAATCCATCTGGAAAAAAAGTTTGGAAGTGTAGTTACTAATTCATAAAGTAATATAATTTGTCAAAAGCAATGTACGTCCTCTGTCTATTCTATCATGTCTATGAAAAATAATCTCTTCGCCTTTACATTTTAACTGCACAAGTATCAATCCACATCACTACATGTGTACCTTGTATTTGGAGCCATGAGCTGGTGAAAGCGTGTCTTGTTGTACATGGCGTGGTGAGTGAAGATGTTCCAGCGTTTTCCGCCAGGGGGAGGTTCGTAGTCTTCATCTCTGTACGTGATAACATGGTAACGGAAATCCATTCATTTACATAGAGAAAAACTAATCGTTCAAGAATAATGGTCGAGTTACTTTTTGTAAAGGAAGTCACTTGGATTGGGGTTTAATAGGATTATATTTAGTTGTCAGTACAATTAAAACAATTACTTTGCTTACGGACAAAGGATGACACTTTGTGAAACACATGGATCCCAAGTGTTCAACCCTCCAACCTCTTATCGACTAACGTTTGTTTATGCTTGTATTTGTTTGTATTGCAGCACACGATACCACTTAATTGACATAAACGATAAGATTTTATACCGTGCATCCATGGGTACATATACTTCATCACATACACAATTGTTACCCGCCATAAAACATTAAAATCATATCTTACCGTATGATTCCAAAGTGCCCTATGATGTCGCAGTCCGTTTTCGATGGCAGGGCAACGATCAAGTTGTGCCTATCGCCGAAGTTGAAGAGCATGTGTTCCACCGTAGTGGAGCCGCACTTGTGAACCTTCAGGAATGCCACGTTGAGATGTGGCTCACATGTGGCAGTCGTACTTCTGGATAAGAGGGCGAACAATAGAGATAGTTACCTTCGCCGAGAAGGTTATGCAGAGGGTAGCGTTAATGTGTTTGTGTGTGTGTTTGTAACCAACGGCATAACTCAAGAAGGCTTGGATGGATTGTTTTGATATTTGGTCGGTGGGTAGGTCTTGATGAGACATGGAAATGATTAGATTTTGGGTGCCCTAGCGCCTTGTTACGGTACTGCAGCGGAACTTCCTGTTTTGATATCTCGTGTTCTGGACATGCTATGGTCCTGATTTTTGAGTGGTAGATAGGTCTTTGGACAGAGAGTAAGTGGTATAGGTTTTGGCCCCCTAGCGGCTTTTTTGGAGCTGCAGCAGCAGGTTTTGCTTCAGATTTTGAAAGGGAATAACTCAAGAAGGGCTTGATAGATGGTCCTGATTTTTGGTAAGTAGATAACTTGAATGATGATGTACATGATTAGATACTTATTATGCAAATCAGCATTTAATTTGCATAATTAATAAGGAAAGTTTATACAGCCGCCAAATTCCATGACAGGACTCTCAAACATGTGACATATGTAACTGAGGGAGAGAGAAATATTAATAGGTATCAACTATGCAAATGAGGACTTCATTCGCATAATAAATGAGAAAATACTATATCTCAAGATGGGCTTGATGGATGTTCATGATTTTTGGTATGTAGATAGCTTAGGTGATACTTTGTATGATTGGACGATAATCATGCAACTCAGATTCTAATTTGCATAATTAATGAGACAATTTAAAAAAATGTTGTGTTCCATGATATGACTATTCAAATATGTGACATTTGTAACTGAGGAAGAGAGGAAGGTTGATGGATAGAAAATATGCAATTGTAGGCCTAATTTGCATAATTAATGAGAAACTACTGGTAAACATGGTAAATGATGGCAATTTCATAGATCTGGCATTTGGAAGTTATGTGAATGTGAACATCGTTGAATCAAATTATGCTAATAAGGACCTCATTTGCATAATTGATTACATATGTTTTCATAACCTGTTTAAGCTCATACTTTGGACAACTTCTGTTATTTGAGTGAAGACGATCAACTGGTATGATTTGTAATTGACGAGAAACATTCCTAATATGTCAGCCATATAGGTTAAAATCATTTGGCGAAGGTATGAGGTCATGGAACTCTAGTTTGAAAATGCTTTAACAGTGTCGCAAAGCGTGTTATTGCTTTTTACATGTATTGCTTTTGTATTCATATGGTGGGCTTTGAACAAAATATCTCAAAATCGGACGTCTCGAAGGTCGTGACAATAAACCCGTAATTGATTAATACTAACACTAGATCAAAAGCAGCAGTAAAAGACCTAAGAAGAGAAACAACTGTTTGTTTGTTTGTTTGTTTGTTTGTTTGTTTGCTAGAGTTGGTGTAACTACAGCTTTTGTGAAATTTAATCGGTGTAGAAGGGAGGTGCATGTTCCGAAAACCAAATATCTTTAATTTGAGTGTACTAGATAATTACTGATGTGATGAAAAGTACATAAATGCATCAACATGCGCATTCACTCTATTCACCCTACCTAG
Source organism: Branchiostoma lanceolatum (assembly GCF_035083965.1). Classification (NCBI taxonomy): domain Eukaryota; kingdom Metazoa; phylum Chordata; class Leptocardii; order Amphioxiformes; family Branchiostomatidae; genus Branchiostoma; species Branchiostoma lanceolatum. The sequence continues at coordinate 9,552,266 of NC_089726.1, read as the reverse complement.
TTTTTTTTAAAGAACAGAGCATTCAGCGTCCACAGACTGAAGCTGAAGCCATCCCCTTTGAAAAAAAGACGGTCTTACATGTTTTTCGACGGTTCTGATACATCATCGTTGAGCACATGATCCCCTGTCTTCATTAGTACTTGCTGGGCTTTAGGTGTGACACTCACCGGCACCTGGATGACATGGTAGCTTTTGTTGACATTCAGGTACTGCTCATTTTGCTACTTTATTATCTTTTGGCTTAACTATCTGTGCGTATGTGCTAATGGGTTTGTGTTATATCAAACTTGTGTTGGGCGAAGCCAGCTTATTGGAAAAGGAGTCCCGCCGGGGCAGTTCACGGGCTGTTTTTGGCACTTTCTGGCGTGAACCCTACGTGGCCCCGTGGGACACCCTGCGGCTGCCGGGGTATTTTTGGGCCAGGCCGGGGCCCCGAATCATTTTAACTCGGAATTGAAATCAACGCGGGACCCGGTAACAAAAAGACGCCGTGAGCTAAATCTTGCGAGCACGGGGAGCCCCCCTCCCCCCTGCTACACGGCAGTCCAGACAAATTTGTGGCTTCGGAGCCAGGCCGGGACCACGTATATACACCCCAAACGGGCACCTAAGTAAAAACGGTGCTTTACCACTCACCTTCGCATTCCATGGTGTTCTGTTTAGGTCCGACCTCAGCAGAACAGGATGTATCTTGAGAGAAACATTGGGCTGAATGGAAAAGAATCACAGCGTTGGTAAGAGATGGTCGATCTGATAAAGATAAGGGATAGCAATCTGGTGAAAAGCTGCTTGCTGAACGATAAAGCTTGTGACAAACCTTTATGTTACCAACAGCTACTTACACTGGGTATCGCAACTCACACTGAACCATGGTCATTGTAATAATTGACTGGTTGATTTTATAGTTTAGGTAAAGTGGAAGACGAAGTATGTTTACTGTAGATTGTCCTTTGTATGATAGCGATTTAAGCATTCTTTTCCCCACTTCAGATACTTGTATAGTAAAGATATATTCCTTACAGCCTTTGATAAACCAACTCTAACGCATCATCATACAGCAGCCTCCTACATTTATACAATTACCAAGAAGCGAGAGTACTAGAGTATACTAGACGTTTATATGCTCACGAATATGAATATGATTGTTAACATGTGACCTGTGCTTTAATAGCCCAGCGGCGCGGGGCAAGAAATTCACTCATTAATGCCCACGCTTTATTCTGTTTGTTTTTTCAATACCACTTTATGAGTAGAGAAATTTCCCCTCTTCACTTCTTCCGGGGTGGTGAACATTTGCAGCCTAAACTGGATCCGGGTGTACCCTGGGTATGGCAATAAGGGGATGCTTTCCAGCAATATCAATAGTCTTACATCCCCATTTCACTGGGGTGGCGACCACGCTGCGCAGCTCCGCTGCGGCCTTAAATTTGATAGAACGCTCAAGTTCATTAAATTAAAAAACGGATTTTTAACGCTTAGAATGTGTATGGGGTTTTTTTGTCCTTTCATTCGTACTTCGACATTTTGCATGATATTCCAATCATAAAGTCAAGGGTTACACTAATACAATTTAGGTCGCAGCAAGGTCGCAGCGCGATCGCCGTCTAGTGGAACGGGTGCCTTACAAAACGATTAATACAATCTGACACACCTGTATGTAGTAATAATTATAATGATAGTAGAGAGCTGCACCGAACACAACGCAAAAGAAGCACACGGGAGACAGTCGGATGCACCGCATGCTCGGTGGATCCATCTGACAGAGAGACTGGAAAACAAGTACGAAAAGAATTTAAATGTATGTACATGTAGTTCCTGTCCTATATCGTTCGGTGTTAAATTGGACATCAGAACACATCTATATATGTGTGGACTTTCTCTGTCAAGGCAAACCAGTTGACTGCTGCAATTATTTGCTAGAAAATGATGAAGATGACTATTGGTATTTTTAGAAGATTGACCTCCATATGATATGAGGCAGGTTGTATTGGGTTTTTAACAAATAATATTTCTGTGGCTCAGATGTAACGTGTATCTGTACCCGACCGGATTGATGAAAAAGTAATTAGATCACTGTCCCTGCAATGCTAACATACAAGTATGAGACTAGAAATGCTACTTTTGAGACATCAACAGTACCAAGTATGAAAATTTGAACTAAAAAGTGAAGATTTATCTTTGTAAACAACACGTTAGGCACCTGGCCAAACAAATTAATGCCAAGTTATTCTTCCACGTGATCACACAGTTCATCGAACCGCAGAATTTGGGCGTCTCCCAAAGTTCTGATTTATGTATGTCAATACGTCGACCAGACATTATCAGACAAAGCAATGTTACCTTTACTAGCTGGACATGAAGTTATTCTAAACACCTGTAACGATAATAATAACAATAACAACCAACCAACCAACCAACCAACCAGCCAACCAATCAATCAATCGATCAACCAACACACAATCAAGCAAGCAAGCAAGCAACCAAACAGGGTCAGATAGGTACGTCTTCATGCACCTGCGTACCGCTGGTGGAAATGAGCAGATTTAAACCCCCACACGCACATAAAAGTATCTAAATCCATAGAACTACCGAATCGGGGAGACGAGCCGACGAACATAAAAACAAAGTAAAGACGAATAGAGCAGGTTTCGTACAACGCTGTCCCTATTACGACAGAAATAGCGTATCTAACCCTTTCCTTCTACCTCGGGGCCTGCAGGCCGATTTGAGCTTCTCATGGATAAACAAAGTTACAGGTAGAAGCTGTTTTCGTAAGCATATCAGATTACAGTTGAAGTACACATAGAAAATTTCCAAATGAGTCTCGATTTTAAATATACATAACAGATAAACGACCTTGGCGACACTTACGGAGGGACAGCCAAAATGACCTTAGGCAAGACCAGGTTCCGTGTAATGTTATTTTGCACTTCTGTGAACAAAATGAATAACGTACTTACGAAGCTAATGTTGAACCCCACATGGACTAAATGATCGAACCACTTAAATCTAGACAAACGCAATTCGCAGCCCGTCTGGTCGCATTTTAAAGGGACACGTGACGTCAACGGCTTAAAAACCTGTTTTGGACCTCCAGGGCTTTCACAATTACATGAAGGCATTGGGTGACATGACATGCACTTTGGATTATCGTGATATCTGGTTGTTGGGATTTATATGAGTGATGGTGTACACTACTTCACATATGGTATTCCTTAATATGCACCGTCTAAAACATTTCAGGTGTGCACAAACAGATAACGAGCATTTAAAACGACGACGTAGAGATATACACAACCATGCTAGTATTTGGCCATGAAGGTCATAGGACAAAGGTCAAGTGGCTTGCCATCCAAGTCAGATGAACTGCATACAATTATTCATCCTACACATTAAACGGGTATTCCAATTTGTATTTCTGATGAGAAAGCATGTATTGAAACCTGCTTCAGTTGTAATGTGCATAATAACAAACATATTTATGGCTATTCATATCATAACCTATCGCATACATTTTGCTTACAGTTGGTTATTTTAGTGCTGAAGCTGGCCTTCGTTTGCTATTCCGTGTCCAATTGTGAACCTTCAAGGCCACCTCGTAGTACAACGGGCTAGAGATGATGCGAACGGGATACGAGCCCCTCTTAGCGGAAAACGTTGGAATCTCTTCGTTTGTTACGCCATGTGCAACTGGACCCACTACTGCAAGGTCATGGGTTTAAAGACGGATGTGATGCCGGGTACATGACACTCAGATACTCAACCACAAACACGCAAACGCGCGCACGTTCATCCACAAACACGCAAACACGCGCGCACACAAACATAAATACACCCACAATAACACCCACAAACACACACACATACACGCGCGCACACACGCACGTACTCTCTCTCCCTCACACACACACACACACACACACACACACACACACACACGCAAACACACTTGCACACACACACACACACACACACTCGCACATGCACGCACGCACGCACGTACACAAACACACCCATACAGAACAATAAGAACACGCTTGAAAGCACGATAAGTATCGATTAAAACAAAACATGCATGGGCATAGCAATGATGTTTAAACTGGATTACATTTGAAACTAGATCCATTTCAAAGCTCCCTGGGCATACAAACAAATCACGTTTTATTTGAACATTTCCAGAGAATATAAACAAAATTCGTCCCTGACCTCTGTTACTCACACATTATTACAACGTACTTAAAGGTAAACACTGGAAAATTAGTCGTCACCGCCCAACGCATTAAACCGCTGTTACAAGCCCGGGCCTTTGATGTAGGTACACAAATCACACCAATTCTTTATATCAATTATCAAATCAACATTGTAGACAATGTCTGAATTGAGTTGACTACATACTTGAGTGTACGCCATATCATTTGTTGTCACGGTGAAAGCCCTACAGATCCAAAACAAGTCGCGCCCATGTTCTTTGACGTCATCTGGCTCTTTTGGAATGGGCGTAGACGTAGACGGGTTGCAAAGTGCCTTTGTCCAGATCTGATCCGGTGTAGATAGAGTTGCAGTCACTTCGTCATGACAGACCTTGGGATAGTTCATGTGGATAGGTCTTATGGTTCAGTTAAACCTGTCCACGATTTCAATACGTGACAACAAGATTTGAAGCTTTTCAACATTATCATCGTAAGTACTTTATTCTGGTACTATAGTGGGAACCATGCTGGTTTCAACATTACCTTCGTAAGTACTCAGGACTTCTTTGAAAATTTCGACGTGTGCTTCAACACTAACTTAGTCACACATGCTTACGAACCATAATCTTGCTATATATGTACGCTATTCCTATAACGGACAGCATTGTACGAAACCTGTATATTTGTCCTTACATTGTTGTTGAGCTCACTATGATTGAAGAGTCGCTTAGTCTGACCAACTAGATATTTGCGCGTGGGTTTAAAACGGTTCATTTCTACTTCCCGGACTTGCGTATACGTATACGTAGTCGTATCCGTATGGCTTTGTTTGATTGTTGGTTGGTAGCGTTATAGGTACATGTATACGTACAAAATGTAACGCCAATGTTAGTGTTTTGACTACATGAACGGTGAAGTGAACATAATTTGTTTTTGCCTGATAAGATCTGGTCGACATAATATTCAGAACTGGTTGAGACACACACCTTTGGCGGGTCAATGAACTGTAGTATTCACCACTGTTGAAGTACAAGTACAGAATGTTACATAATTGAGATATTTGACATTTGATTGAGTTGTCTGCAAAGATAGTGCTTCACAGTTTGGTTTATATTCTCATACTTGGTATTACATGTATTGAGAATTTTTACACTCCTGCATACGTATATCAGCATTAGTCAGCTAAAAGTCAAGGGACTGTCTACTTATGCCAAATAACATGCAGTTACTCAAGCAACTGGATATGATTTCGGAAAATCATATCCAGTTGCTTGAGTAACTGTTATTTGGCGTATCTTATTACCTTGATATCTAACCTTAATTGATGACTGTCTACTTACTTTTTCATAAATTATATTCTACGGACATCTTATCTGTTAGACACAGAGGACCAGAGTATACTTAGTCTAATATTTATGCAATTTGATGCCGATCTTATAAAAACACAAATGCGTCTTGTACCATGTAACGTTGTTACCCTCTTATTCTTATAGTTAATGGGGACCGGTTCGGGATTTTGCGATTCCGTGCAATTAGCGGAAGTGTGCGTTAATCAGTTGTGCAATTAACTGGCTTCTACTATATTCTCAGAGTTCTCCATCGGTGCCATTAGACGGGACACTTCAGTATGCAAATGAGTCAGCTACAGGTCGTCTTCATCCTGCTCATCGTGGCGGGAGCAGCGGTGTACCATGTCCAGGTGGGGCAGAGAAAAATCTACTGTTTTTTTAAATATATATTTTTCATTCTTATTCAAGTGAAAAGAGATTACAGACGTAGCGGTGACACACTCAAGCTGACAAACTTATATTAGCGCCACTACTAAACATGTATACACAGTACATAATAGTGAAAATCTACTGTCGGTATAACTATCACCATCAAGAATTTGAAAAAAATACAGATAAATTGATTGTGGCGTCCACTGACCGAGTGGGTAGTATAGAGGTCATAGGTTCGATTCTCGGCTATATCATTTTGCGTATGTTAGAAATAAGAAAATACAACTGCTAAGGGAGATACATATGCTCTTTGGGTCTCTGGATCATTATCACAATTGACATTGCAAGGTGTTGATATTTTACTACTAACTCCGTTGGATTACAATTTATCTGGTATTGCTATCATACTCTTCTCAGGACAGCGTTTTCCTCAAGATGTACCCTGTAGCCAGAGCACAGCTGGGTCATCATCTTGGACTGCGGAGCGATCAGGTGGAAATTGACATCAGAAATACGAATGACACACTTGCAGCCCCCCATGAACATCTTGACTTTGATTCTGAAGTGCCAGAATCTATTAACAGAAACAATTTATCTAGGTAAGCTTCCCACATATGTCATAATGGTTTCTTTTTCCTTGTCATAATCATTTTGTCCAATTTAGCACATTACCTGAAGGTTATCATCATCATGTCTTGTTGCTCCAGTGAAGGGGTGTGTTTGTGTCTGTGGTTGCAAATGTCTGTTTATATCATATATTAGTATAGGTGTTGGTATGTATGTTTGCATATGTGCGTGTGTGTTATATGTGCGTTATGTATGTGGCTGTGTTTATCTGCGTGTGTTTGTGTGTAGTCTAATCAAACGTTCAACCTGTAGTTGAAACTGGCTACGAGAAGGACCAATCTACTTCCTTGACATCCTTGAAACTGAACTTAACTTTACGATGTTCTTTTTCTAGTCATACACAAAGTCCAGACAACGGCACCTGTCAGCCCCATCTTAACGTGGCGTTCCTTAAGGTTCACAAGTGTGGGTCTTCTCTACTATCCCACATGTTCCTCCGATTTGGTTACGAGAACCGTTTACTTACTGCTCTCCCTCGGAGAAAGGGCGGTTCTATCATAGGCAGTATGGGGAAGATCGGGTGAGTTACCAACACCATGAGTGCACAATTGCTTTAGATACATTTCTATGTCCATTATGTAATGTTTCGATCAATGCGTCATCTGTATGACGTAATGATCAGTACCATAACTCATTAAATGTCTTTGATGTTAATCATAAGAATAGTGCCGTGATAGGGCTGTTTTGTTGTTGACATGTTTTACATCTTAGCAAAAACGTCACATACATGTACGGATCGAATATTAAAATGCTTTAGCTTCCAGTTCGTATACTATTTTCTAAGGTATTTATTCTTTAACAAGAGGTAATCAGATATCCTGGAAATTGGTTTGCATATTTGTAGATGATTTCTGTGAAGGGTTGAAGTCCGATTGCAAACAAATATTTTAATTCCTCCTTGTGAAACTGGAAGCCGTTATCGTTGTTTCCTTGCACAGAGACGGTTCCTACCTGAACACACCTGGCGGAAAACGATGGAACATCTTCGCTCACCACGCCATGTACAACAGGACACGCTTCCGCCAGCTCATGGCTGCAGATGCAAGGTACAGTTCGTATGGATTTGTCGGGTGTTGCGTTAGCTAATATCGGTAGGCCTATAGGAAACTGTTGCAAGAATAAGACAATGTGAGAATGCATGTACTTAATAATTCGGCGAAAAAATCTAATCCTCTTGAGGTCTTATCAAGACCTACCCGAATACCATACATGTGTATCAAGACAATCCATTTAGGCATTCTCGAGTTATCATGGTCACACACAAAACCAGTTAGCTTATGATCGAAACATTATGCAAGCCCCTGGGATGCGTATATGATGCTAATATGTACCACACATGATTTTCATGTCCTTTTTAGGTACGTAACCATTCTACGAGAACCACTGCAACGGCTCCAGTCTTCTTTCAAGTATTTCGACCTTGGGTTAAGATTCTCTGGACTTAAGGAGAAAACTCCCAGGGGAACACCTTACGTCACAACATACCTTAAAAATGCTACTTACTGGGATCCAAAATACAAAGTACCAAAAAGTTTAAAGCATCGGGAGCACTACTGCTTTAGGAACTGTATGGCGCGCGATTTGGGACTTCAAGAGCACGAGTACGAAAACCACACCGCCGTTCAAGAGTTCGTACGAGGGATCGAAAACGACTTCTCTACGGTCTTGATCTTAGAACACCTGCCTGCATCTTTAGTTCTGCTAAAACGACGAATGTGTTGGACGCTCTACAACATCCTCTACACCATGGGGGTTCACACAAGAAGACAGAGGTATAAACGAGAGGCGCCCATCACAGACGCGATGAAACGTGCCTTCTACAAGCACAACTATGCCGATGTCATGTTATACACACGTTTCAATGACTCCTTTCACAAGCAGATCAGCCAAGAAGGCGCTGACTTTTTTGAAGAGGTGAAACATTTTGTGCAAGTCAACCATGCAGTCATGCGTTACTGCAAATCCGGTAAAAGGAAGCAAGGAAAGATGACAGTGAAAGCAAGCAGATGGGACGAGGCTTTTTCTGTTGACCAAACGCTCTGTAGCCTATATGGCAAAAAGAGACCATATTTTGACAAGCTACTAAGACGAGCCTATCGTCAGAAGTCAGTATGATGAAATTCGATTCGTATATGTACATGTACGTAACATATCACCACATGTGGGAAGGTGGTCCACAGGTAGTCTTGTGGGTTCGAATCCCTATCAGCAAATCACCAAAATGCTAACTTCACAGATTGAATGTAGTATAATTTCTTTTATATTATAAGCAACCAATTGATTAGTGCAATAACTTGAAGTGTTAAGTGTTTTAAAATATTGTATTAAATGCATGACAATCTTCTCTATAGATGAAGATTGCACTAAAAGCTTTGCCTGATACATTAACGATAACTATTGTCTAGAGTCAGAAATGTCATGTAAAACTTTAACCATGTTACATACCATGAGGTTATAATAACATGAAACTGCATCAAATAGACTGCTTCAGGTTAAAAATGTGATAGACTTAGTGCCCAATGTGATAAGTTATGTACCTTTCAATCATACATGACAGTGTATTCTGTGTCAATACGAATGTCAACAACAATACTGTTAGTTGGCAAGGAAAAATCTAATGCAGAGACCTACATTTTTCCTCACATACATATTTATGTCATGTACTGATGTTGAAACTAACCTCAACAATACAACTATGCCTGACTTGTACCTAATACAAAGTCTGACATACAGTTACATATATGTCTACTTTTCCCTCACAGACATATCTATGTCATGTACTGACGTTGAAAACTAACCTCAACAGTACATGACGTACAACAATGCCTGAGGACTGGTGTACCTGATACAAATTCTGACATACATGTAGGTCTACTTTTCCCTCACATACAAATTTATGTCATGTAGATGTTAAAAACTAGCTTCATCAGTACAACTGTTTGTATGTCTGACTTGTACCTGATACAAAGTAGGTCATTTATACATACTAATGGGGATTATAGTGGACGGCAAAGACAAAGAAATCCATGTCAATGTCATCATCCTCCTCTTCCTCGTCCTCATCACTCTCCCCAGGACAAGGTTCACACAGAAGGTTCCTGAACCCCGGGGCTGGCTTCTTGCTGCACTTTGGACACTGGGGGCCATTGGGGGTCTCATGTCCAGTGCCCTATAGGACAGGGAAGGTAGAAGAATAACTTTCTTGCATGACAATTGTACACGGTACAATGTATGGCAACAGCTATTAAATATATTAGTTACATTTACCTTCGTGGAAGGGAAACACTACTGTTCTTGCTACATCTCTTCCTCTTTAAACAAATAAGGTCAATGACCTGGACTAGACAGCTGTCACCATGATACCCTGTGGTGTGCGGTCACATTATGTAACAATTGCTGGTCACCATATTTATGAAAGTGTTCCATAAGAATGAACAGAGCAGTAGTTTGTTAGGCTAGACGATGTGAGGGTGAACGTTATGTACTTGCTTGCAATTTTTTTTTACCTTTCTACATGTAGCTAAAAGCTAAAATGTTTCTCACACCATCCCCTGTATGACACGTGGGCTACACATCCGTGCACACATCACAACAGGGAGCTAGTCCACTTGTAATGTATCTGTATCTATCTGTATTCGATACAGCCTGTTTTACTGCCCTATGTTTTAACACACCAGCTTTACAGGCATGTGGCAAGGTTGCAGCTGTTTATGTCACACTGAACAACCTAACCTTTGTACATCTAGTTGTAAGCATTGTCTAAAGCTACATGTATCTAATGAGGATGCTGCAACAGTACTGGGTTGTATTAATACTCTTTCTCATAAGGGCAAAGTGTAAAGCACAGAGGGTAATATGTACCATTCTTAAAAGTCTTGACATTGCAAAAAAATAAATGAAACAATTGGATAAAGTATTAAAGTTACAGGTATGCTTTAGGTGAACCTATACACGTTTGACTCTTGGGTCAAAGATAAGTTGAAGATACATGTAGATACCAAATATTCATTACACTAACAGTAACACTTCTAAAACTACATTGTTTGGGACGGCTGCACAGTGTGAAAGTAAGACCAGTGTAGACTCACATAAGTGACCATTCTCCTGTTCATGGTGAGGAGATTGTCCGCAGGTATGGTCTGTCCACACCTGGGCAGGTTACAGGTGAGGGCCACACCTTTGTTCACCAGGTCCTTTGTCAGCTCGGGATAAATGAACTGCTCCTGTGACAAAGAGGAAACAAAAGACAAAACCATGTAAAATCGAGAAGAAACTCCCGGGACAACCCAATTTTTTCCTTCCTTTTAATGCTAATCATAACATTAGGCCACACCAATCTTTACCAACTCATATGAACTTTCATGCTGCCAAAAATTTGATGAGGGAGAGGCCATGTGTGGACTGAAAAGGGCTGTGCCATGAGGAGAGGAGGGAAAGGCCACGTGTGGACTGAAGGGGCTGTGCCATGAGGAGAGGAGGGAAAGGCCACGTGTGGACTGAAGGGGCTGTGCCATGAGGAGAGGAGGGAAAGGCCACGTGTGGACTGAAGGGGCTGTGCCATGAGGAGAGGAGGGAAAGGCCACGTGTGGACTGAAAGGGCTGTGCCATGAGGATCTGACCTGTACATCCTTCAGGGCCAGCATGACAGTGCTGGTCAGCAGCAGGCTCTTCTTGGCCCGGGTGGCTGCCACGTACAGGAGGTTCTTCTCATCCTCATCCATGTTTGCTGGGGCGAAACAAACAACAGTGTTAAAAACAAAAATGTTATGGATCTTGGTATCATCCGTGCACCAAATCCACATGTTTTTTTGCACACTTTTGACAGATTAGACGAAGAGGCTCGGGTGGGCGCCACTCCACTGACAGGGAAGGCCGTGTAAATAATAAAGTGCATTTCTCAAGGGCACAAACAGCAATATTAAAATTATGGTACAAGTATACATCACACGCAAGTATTCAAACTTTCAAAGAGACAAATTTTGGATAACTATGAAAGCTTGAATGCCCTCTTAACACTCTACTGTGAGAATTTCCCCCACAGCAGTGTTAAACTTCAGACCCTTGGCTTTGTTGCTTTACTGTAACTGTAACTATGAACGGCACAAGTCAAATGTAACTGTTGCACAACACGTAACAAGTTGTAAACAAGTAAACATTTTTTTCTTAAATCAAACACTTTCCTTAATTGCACTTCACATACTTTGTACATCAGTGTATATTGTAAAGTTCTGTCAAAAGAAAATAAATACACAATAAACAAATGTTTGTATGTCACTATCCCTATCTTCTGTTTTTAACTGTGTCCAAGTCAAGCTTTGCACAAGGTTTGCATAACCAAAGAAAACATATGATTTGAATCTAGAATCATGAATTTACCCCAGGGATTTAGTCCTACAGGATTGGTTCCTCCACAGAAGTCATCAGCAAGTCGGACAGTGTCGAACTCCAGACCCTTGGCTTTGTGGGCTGAGGTTAATACTACATCTGTGAACAGCACAAATGTTGTAAAACAGTTATGCATCTGTAAAATTATCAAGACTTTACAGTTTATTGTTTACAACAGCTTGTGATGACCTCAATGTATTACCTCCATGTACTCTCACAGGGAAAGACTTAGTTACATCATATTCAGAGTTGGAGTGACAAGATATATGATGATGTTACAAATAAATGTAGATCGATTACTAGTATACTGACAAATCTGTTGCAGTTTCATGGCCGGAAATAAACGTGCCAACGAACAGATTAATGAAAATGATTCAGCAAAACAGATTCACAAAGCATCAAGTACATCTTGCACACGTAGCTTAGAATCTTTATTTCTTACAATTCCAACTTTTTCAAATTAGAAAGTATTATTTCTGGAAGGATAAGCAAAACTAAAAAAACATGTTGGGAAATGGGGGAAGCTAATTCGTTTTCTTTGATATGGGAATGGTAAGTGGGGTCTGACATCTGATGTTCATTATTACGGTGACAGTCAATTGTTTTTTATTGATCAGTTTTGTGTGTGTCAACTTCTTAGTTTTCGTATCATGCATGTCCTTTGCATTGTCTTTTTCTTTGAAACAAACAATAAAGAATATTTTCTTTTTAAAGTATCAAGTAATTAAACTATATTTTCCATCTAAGGATTACACAATATCTGACAGCATCTACATACGGTATGCTGGATGTACATCAATCACAAATTGATGCTACTCATAACGCTTTCTTGTGTTGCCAGCTGTGTGGCAAGGGAATCTGTCATGAGATTTGACAAAACTCAAAGCATGAAAACATACCTTTCATACACAACATGTAAGTAGATAATGTAACTTAGTAACAAACATCCCATAAATTTGACATGGATGTTTGCAGTTCCTTACCTGCCAAGCTCATGTTGTCCGTTGCTCTTTCCCTGATCCGCTTGATGAATTTGGGCGTGTCGTGACGGTGGGTCTCAACGATCCTGATCTTTCCCGACAGCTCCACGTCCTGCGCCCTCTCTGCAAACTCCTTCAGCTTCCACAGGCTGGCGAAGTTACCGATGAACTTGTCCTTAATACTCACATTTTCTGGATAAAAAACAACAACAGGAACATTTGTGTACTAGATGAAAGAGAATGTGTGGGGCGTGGGGCGTAATGGCAGGGTGTTCCTCTCAGAGCCAAGTAGTCCCGGGTTGGAATCCTGTCATGTCACCTATCTTGTGTCCTTGGGAAAGGCACTTTATATGACCTTCCTCATTTCACTCAGGTGGAAATGAGTACCTATGTAGGGTACATGTTAGGGATGTCCGTCAGATAGGACCTTAAATGGAGGTCCCGTGTTTGAGGAGGGCAGTACCTCGAGCATGTTAAAGAGCCCGCCACACTTTTTGAAAAGACTATATTAAAAGGAGTCCTTCCCGGTGTGAGTGGATCAAACCTTACAGTTTTGTCTTATGTACCGTGCTTGAAGTCCTCAACTTAACGAGGTTAAGCTCATAGTAACAAAGTAGAAGAAGGAATTCTGTACCGTAGACTAATGCAGCTACAATATGAATGTCGAAACAAAATATACAAAATACAATGCTACAATTAAAGTTACAAATCACCTTTCACTCTTTGTGCTGGGGTTAGGGACAGGTAATAAATGTCCAGAATTCTGCCTAGTTGATATCCTGCCAGGCCCTGCAGGAAAAAAAATCACAGCAACATTTAACAACACAAGACAGACGTTAAAGACGTTAACTATAAGGAAGATACACATCGGATGCTCAAAACACTGGCACAAACTAAAGTTGGCACACTGTTCATAACAATCATAGTACAACCTACTGCTGTATTTTAATACAAAGCACCTAACACTCTAATGTCTAGGGTAACTGGTACAAGAGACCTCAAAATGACATACAGTAACTGTAAATGTATCTATGGTGATTTAATTGCGATGTAGGGAGTGTTTGTGGTGGTTCGTTTGAAAAAAAAAAAAGCTTACATGTGAACAGGTCTAACATCAAACCACTGTGAACTTAAATACATTAAATTCTACAGTAAAAGGTTACGATGAAATTCTGTAAATACGAATTGTGAAGGACTGTTCGTACCCCAGCGAATGCGATCCTGACAGGTAGCCTGTTAGGGTTGGTCAGTCGAACGGCCTCGTTGAAGAGTGTGGAGTTCATCCGACAGATGACCGCTTCCTGTCCCTGCTTCCTGCCCATCACATTACCTGTGGACACGAGTTAACTTTTCAATGGAAGGAAATCTTTGCAAATTGTAGACCATGAGGTAAAAATATTAGCAGACAAAAATTTAATACCATCAGTATACTTCAATCATAATTATTTTCTCATTTTATTGTACACAGAAAAAAATCACCAAAATAAGTATTCGTAGGTGACTGAAGGTGAACTTGGAGTAACATGAACTCGCTTTTGCTCAGCAAGGTAAATGCAGTTTCCTGCAATACTGCTGTATCATTCTACAAGTCACATTTTTGATTAATATAATTCATGTGAAAAATGCATCCAGCAAAACCCAAAACAAAAGCTAGAACTTTACAGGGTCCCCCGAAAGTGCGAAATGGAACGAAATGGAACGAAATGGAACGAAATGGAACGAAATGGAACGAAATGGAACGAAATGGAATGAACTAAAACAAGAAGTGAGTGGTAAATACATAATATAACGTGTTTTATTTCTTGAAACTATGTGATAATATTAAATACAACATTTTTGTCGCGTTTGTGTGGCTAGATTCTTCCTTGAAAATGGAGGCGCCGCGTGCAAAGAGATCCGCCGCTCTTCCTTGTGTACCAACGATCTGCAAATGAACTGCTGCAAATAGCATGGGAAAACAAGCAAACGGAACTGAGTATCGAAGTTAGGACTAGATTATACAGAAGTTGGTGGTAATATTGCATCTCATAATTCACCAAGAGGGCATGAGGCAAGCGTTATCTTATTATTCATACAGCGTGTTTGCGTGTTGCGGGACAGAACTCTTCTCTCCCAAATGGAGCCCCGCATACAAATGAACCGCCATTGTTGCCAGCGCGACGGAACTGTGGGCGTGCTATCGACAGGTTGAATCAAACTCCGACTTTCCAGTTATTTACATACGGTTTTAGTCCATAACTAGTACGTAGCATATGCATATCTCCGCAACAACGATTTGTATACAACCAATTCTTCGGCTCAAAGTCAGACCGCTGTCGGGGAATGGACCCCTCCGTTAATGATATGCAAATGAAGCTCTGCGCTGCGTCACCAATTTCACACATTTCACACTCCATTCAAACACGGACGTGGAGTCCTCTGGATACATTTCTGCTTCCCTGTTCCCGACAAAATAAAGGGAGGGTGTGAACGAGGAGGACATGTATTTCACGGTTCACACAACACGCAAACACGCTAGCTGTATACATAATAAGATAACGCTTGCCTCATGCCCTCTTGGAGATGCAATGTTACCACCAACTTCTGTATAATCTGGTCCTAACTTCGATACTCAGTTCCGTTTGCTTGTTTTCCCATGCTATTTGCAGCAGTTCATTTGCAGATCGTTGGTACACAAGGAAGAGCGGCGAATCTCTTTGCACGCGGCGCTTCCATTTTCAAGGAAGAATCTAGTCACACAAACGCGACAAAAATGTTGTATTTAATATTATCACATAGATTCAAGAAATAAAACACGTAATATTATGTATTTACCACTCACTTCTGTATTTAAAATGCTTCCTGTTCCGGTCTACTCCTTATATTTCGCTATCTAGTGGTATTTCACATCATAATGTTACATATGTTGTTTTAGTTCATTCCATTTCGTTCCATTTCGTTCCATTTCGTTCCATTTCGTTCCATTTCGTTCCATTTCGTTCCATTTCGTTCCATTTCGCACTTTCGGGGGACCGACTTTACATTACCTGTGGACAGGATTTAATTTTTCAATGGATGGAAATCTTCTGTCAGACTGTATACATTTGTACTTTGTACAGCTGTTGTGCAATAAAGTTCATTCATACATGTGCATGCATTGTCCTACGAGTTACAAATGCACATGATTTTGTACATTCTGTATTTCTGTGCATCATGGAATTGATCTCTATAATAAATCTAAAGCAATGCTTAGTTTGCTGGTACATTCATATTCAAGTCTCTAAGTAAATTTGCCAACCTCTGACGAAGGTGTGTCAAACTTGAAGGCCTGTTTTGATATCTTACCTGTCTTGCTGCTGCCCACCAATGTCTTCTTCCTCACTCCTTTCAAGACGTCCAACAGACAGGCAGCAACATACGCAATCTCGGGGCCAAACCTGAAGGACTACAAGGGAAGAAAGTCATTTGAAAAATTTAGTAAAAACAAAATGGAGTTATACAATCATGATAATACCGTTCTTTTTTTAAGCTTAAAATACGAAACTTTACACAGAAATTCTATACAGACGAGGCAGGTGTGCTTCTTGGAAAAAATTGCATGGGGGATGAAGATGCAAGGGGAAGCATTGCGAGGAAGTGGTGCGGCCAAGCAGGGGAATGGGGGTTCGGAGAGTTTTTAAGTTAAACTGGGGCATTCCTAGGCTTTCTTCCTTCACAATAACTATCAGACAGGTACTAGTACTAATAGTATCTCTGATTAATCAGAATTTCATACTTGTCAGAGGATCTGCTACCTTGGGTAAGAAAGCACATGGTCAGGGCACGAGGGTATAGCACCCTTGTTCCCCTCTTTAGAAAAAGCCCTGCGTAAATAAAGCTGTACAAACCTGAGTGAGATAATAGGTGTGTGTGCATGCCGTTCCTTGCATGGCATTCCTGGCGCCACGGAAGGTATAGATCTGCTGGTGAGGGTCTCCCACCAGGATCTTAGCCACATCCTGGTTTAACAGGACGTCATTGATGGCTGTGCAAAACAATGGTGAGAGACAGTTACAACCAAATAGCATGCAGGTCCCAGCAAGATTTGTTCTGTAGTAGTGTAAACTACACTGCGATAAATAGATTGACAAATTTCAAGCCATGTGGACAAGCTGACACATCATACAACCTTGCTAGAATTGTAATGATTTCAGACTTGAGAGTGGCGTCGTGTGGCGTAATGGTAGACTGTGTTTGGCCCATAAACCAGAGGTCCTGTGTTTGAGTCCCAAAATGCCTCGGCGTTGTGTCTATAGGAAAGGTGCTAAACACGATTTCCTCACTTCACTCGGGACAGGTGAAAATTGATACCGGATATTCAGCTTGTACTGTTCAGTACAAACCTGGTGTGCTGCGCAATGAGGCAGTTTAGTGGGTGTGCAATACAGTACAACCCAGATTGTAATCAGAAGATGCTGAAACACATGACAGAACCCTGCAGTAATGGTGCCTGTACCTGGAGTCAGGTCCTGAGCCTCGTCTATCAGGAGACAGTCAAACTCTGTGATCTGTGGTCGACTCAGCTGGTACAACTTCAAGTAACCTGCAGGGAGGCAAGGAAACATTTCCAGAAACGCTGTGTTTGTTTATTCTGACCCTTGTAGTTCCTAGTGGTACATAGGGAAGCAAGTACAATTGCTGTTTCAGAAGCAGGGTATATTTTTACAGTGAGCCCTTCCCCTTTTAGTTTACCTCACATTTTATATCCATTCGAAAATATGGGCGAAGCCCCAACCAAGATGTCATGACCCAGGGTTGAGATGGGGTCTCCCAGTTACCAACTAATGGGGACCAGAAGCTCAACTGTGAGGCTGATACCAGCTGAGCCATAGCGACATCCCTAGAAGGGTATTACTGTGATAAGTTTACTCTGCATAAAAACTTTTCCTTCTTGCCTTATAATATCATTTGTGACAAGTATACGATGAGACTGAATGAGAAACACAAGAAAGTGAACACTGCTTTAAAACATCATACAATGAAGGACCCATGTCCTGTCCTGAGGTGTAAATGATTGACATAAAGATGTGCTCACCGTCGTGATTTATATAGACGTCACGGTCCGCTGGGTCGGACATCCTGTCCCAAATCAGCTGGGCCTCTTCTGCTATTTGCTGTGTAGTTCAAGATAAACATTATATGAGTTCTACATTCTTGCTTATACAATCAGAAACAAATGCTACCTATACTGATTTTTGCAGTAAAATGTACAACTGCAAGCAAGATGAACAGATCTTCATAAAAATAGTTTTAACAAATCATTTCCTTTGAATGAATTAGTACACCACAAAGCAGCTAAAAATTGAATAATCTTAAACAGGGATAAAGTTGTTTGAATAGTAGCCTTGAAGTTCGTGATGATTGCTTGACAGAACTACAGAACCAGTGAGGCAACAACACTGAAGAGTACAACTGTCTAAAATTATTTTTATCTAGCTCATGGCTTCCTTTTTAAACATTCTTATCCTACTACACATGAATAGGTACATGTATGTCCACAAGAGGTAAGACCACAGACAAAACAGTATTTCTGTGGCTTTAAGATGTTTGGTAGCATTTATATTGCAAGAAGGTTTCCACAAACCATTTTCTCCTGGTGAGGGATGGGAATCTTGGTCATATTAGGCCCTGGCTTCGTCTCAGGTACGTGGGCGGTCGTGACAACGTCCTCCACAGACGCGATGTAGCTCGACAGGGTGTCCAGAACGTACTTGGCAAACACATAATTATACCTGCTGTGGTTTGTAAGGTTCCTGGCAACGGACTCAGTCTTTAAACTGAAGGCCATCTTACCTCTGAATCTGAATGAAAAAATCAACAGCACTTCAGTCTTTTCAACACATCTCTTTTTAAAAAAAAAGAGCAGCATCAGTGTGGCGCAACAGTTAGAGCATTGGACTCTGAACCAATAGGTCCTAGCTTTAATGCCCACCATGCCCCGACACTGTACCCTTTACACGACCTTCACTGGCGGTGGAGTGATGCCCACCAAGCCTCTTCGGCTAATCTGTCTAGTGAAAGTGTGCCAAAAAAACAAACTATGGATTTGGTGCGCCGATTTGCCCACATCTAACACATTCGCCACCAAGGACTGTATTTTATCTTTTTAAAGATTCTTTTTCAAAAACATGATGTACAATTTTTGCCAGAACTGCTTGACTCCTTCACCATAGTCTATCTAGTGAGGCCTTCTAGTACTAAGACCCAAACTCAAAGACACTGCAATCTCCTGATTTTCACCCTGTCACTAATTCAAGTGCCCCAAAACTAAATGAATTTACGGTATGTACATTTTCATACAAAATTATCATGAATATGCTAATGTTGCCCTCCCCACCTGAATCCACAGGCTTTGTATGCCAGTGAGTGGACTGTCTTGCACACCACATTCCCTGGGAACAGCTTATCAGCATGCTCCTGAACAGATCTGTGTTCAACAAAAGCAAAAAAGTCACACTTGTGATTTTGAGCAGACTCATAGTCCAGTGGGTACGAACTAGGATGTTTGTAGAAGGAACTAAACATTTAATCAAATGTTGTGATGTCTCCATAATAATTCTATGTTATAAACACATCTCAAACTATATATACTTAAAACCACCAAGAGAAGAAGCTGAACCTATGTATTAGTAGTTTTATAACCCATGTTTTACATTATGTAGATTTGTATTAGAAATCCTGTCACTACATTGTATTCTATTACAACTCTTATACTTGTGTGCCTGAACTTAGCCCGATAGAACATGAATGCACACTAAAGGATATCATTCATTCGTTCATAAAGCATACAGATGACATGCCAATGTAGACTACATGTACAGTAATTTTACAGCTACATGTATATTCAACATCTCTCTCCTTGTATACTTGCCTCTCTGGGTAATCTCTTTGCTCTTGCTACTAAATTGAATTTTAGACTTCAAATTGATGACTATCATGTAAATACCCATCTATCTAATTTCTACCCTTCTGTTCTCAACTGTTCTTACTTGTTGAAGGCCAGCATGAGGAACTTGAGGTGGGGGCGAAGCTTTGTGTACTCCACTAGTGTTGTTGTCTTGCCTGTACCTACAAAAAAACACAGGATACTGCATGTATGAGCTTGGAAAAACTGTTTATGCAGAAAGAAGCATTCAAGCCAGGAGATTTTCTGCCCTTTCTTAACACTATGAGCATATACAGTAATCATTTTTTCATCACAGGTAAACATATATGTCCTACAATCATACTAATAGAGACATATGAAAAAAAAAGTAATATATAAAGGTCAGATGAAAGCATAAAATTCCTTAATAACATGTAGGATACACCAAGTTTAAAGTACAATGTACATTGTATAACTTGTGGTACATTTTATCATTGACCTTGTTTATACAGAGTCATGTTGGTAAGACACTGTAGTGTAAGACACTGCACTGACTGCAGTATAAGACACTGTGACTGTTTTTTTTATTATTAGAGGGTAGTGTGTCAAATTGTGTGTACCTGCAAAAGCAATGATCTTGATGGTCTCTCTGGGCTTGAGCTCATGGTTGATGATACGCAGCTGTTCGTGAGACAGGCGAACAGTGTCCTTCGCAGATCTGTGATACAGTCAAGAGCCAGTTGTGAGTTTCATCTTTGATAATTCATGGTATAATAAATAGTTTTAAATTGCTTTTGTATTAATCAACTGTTACAAATTACAGATGTTAAAAGGTAAAAAGCTTCTTTTGTGCTGTTTCATCAACATTCTCTTCGCCTTGATAGATACATTATATGTGTAAGTCTTACAGAAATGATTGAACCAACTAAGTCTCATTAACCCTACATACAGGTTAGACCTTGAGAAAGGACCCAGTTTGTACTTCTGCTAGCCTACAATAAAACAACATTGTGTGTCAGTGTAGATTTACCTTTCTAAGAAGACATCTAGAACACAGCAATTTTCAAACAACATCATTAATTTAACTCTGACCTGTATCTCATCATGGTTTGTTGACCTCTGTGCTTCCCCTGCAGAGTAGTCAGTTGACCGCAGGAGACCGATGATGCATTCTCGTACAGGTACAAGGTGTAGTACAGTCGGTAGTGTAGACTAACAGGACACAAAGTTTCATATGAGTACGGCTCTTCAATGTTGCTTTAGGCACTAACAAGGTAACTACGTGCTCTTGTCTCTTCATTGATGTGCAAAATACTCTACTAACAAGCTGGTACCCATCTGTTAGAGTAATGTGTCATGTACAGTGTTGGATATCATTAAATTTATCTTTAGTTCAGAATGCTGATTGAAATTTGGACTGGCATCTTGGACTGATCAAAATAAATGTACATCCGATTTAGGTTCAGAAGTTCTTCCAATACAATATTTCAAATACATGTATAGAAAAAGAGTTTTTACCCCAGGTTAATGTTGAAGTGTCTTCGTAGTGCAAAAAGGAGCGTAGCGATACAGTACAGCCCCTCCAGCACATCCACCACCATACAGGGCGTGGGGTGACGGGTCAGCAAACGGAGGAGGGTCTGGATATCACTGACCGATGATGCCAGAATAACTACAGCTGCCGCCACTGACCATGCTGGACATGCCTGTTCAGTTCATACAAAAAAGAGATGTTGGTCAATATAACATAAGCAACCTCTGTCATAGGTATAAAATAAGGTCCAGGAATTTGAACTTGTCTTGGCACATGAGGTTGATATGTTTATCTTCAGAAAAATTTTACTAGGAAATATCTATTTAGCTCCTGACGATAAGAATCTTTAATAATCTTTATTGCATGTTCATTCCCCAGGGGGATAAATGCACAGAATGCCATACATGGGTAATTGAGATAACAAAACAATAATAATAACTAAGGATATGTGACAAACTGAAATGTTCAGAAGGCTACATCATAAGCAGAAAGGCAACATGTCAATACATTTGTGTATATCTCTCTATATCTAGAAGATACTGGTCTATATGGCAGAACTTGCTTATGTGTCTTCATCAGTCATAGATCTAAGGATACACTCTCATCTGTAAAGAAGAGTGGATTCATTCCTCAAGCTAACCAACATCTTTTGAACCACGGTCATCGCTCAGTAAGACAACTGGAGCCACATACATTTTGTAGTTCCCGTTTAGAACTTTTATTCAGCCTGTCACCCTGATACCCTCCCATCAAAAATTGTACTTCTGAGATGACAATACAATACATTTTCGGGCCCGAAGGTGCCTAACCATTGAGAAAGCCACACACAAGACAAAACTAGTCTGTGTGTGGGTGCTTGAAGTTCTAAACAGAAACTATGCAGCTACAGCGTCTTTTCTGAAGATGTGGCGTGAGTGTGTGTGGTTGACTTGAGGTTGTCCATAACCCACTATTTGCCAATGCAGTACATTTTTGTGACATCCGAAATTTCTACATCACTGAAGGTGTGATAAGCTGCATCTCACCCCATCTTTGAGACAGTCTGCAGCCCTGCTCCTGATCAGGTCCTGGGCCGCTGCAGCCATGGGGTGGGCCCGCACGCGATCCAAGATGGCTGCCTCCTCACGTTTCTGCCAACTGGACATGTATCTGACAAAATATGACATTCAGCAACAAGATGTAAAAAAAGAGTTTGAACCTTTGCTCCTGAAGCGTTGCCAAAAAGAAGAGTCAGGATTGCAATTCATCCTCTTTATGCAACAAATGACATAACAACGTTGCCCTGGTAAGGAGGTAAGGAAGAAGAAGTCCCTTAGCTTGTTTTGTGGCCAGATGAGCAGTGTCTAGGGCATGGTATTGGAAGGCAGAGCCCAACCATCTCCTTCCATCGCCTTTTACCTCCTCAACCTAAGTCAGGAACAGGAATGCCAGGAATCGAACCAGTAACCTTTCGATCTTGTGTCCACTAGCCTAGCCACTGACGGCCATTCGATGCCAAAACTACTAGCCCTGACTTGCAACAAACCAATTACACAGCTTTTGTTGCTACATGTACAGTAAATGAAACACTTTTTACCTGATGAGCTCAAGTAGACAGCCATCCTTGGTGGTGGTGATGTTGTGTTTTCCCATCAAGATGTTCACTTCTTGGACTGTTTCTGCACACCCCTGCTTCAGCATGTGGTACTTCTTCTTCCATGGAATAAACTGGTGCAAATGTAGGACAACTGGTTAGAGTTGGAAACATGAAATAAAGGCTATTCCTGTTGGATACGAAATGACCAAAATAAGATTCCCATGTTTTTACTTGTATTGTACGTAAATGTGCATAGAGAGTAAGCATCAATTCTGGTACATTGCAGTCAAAATTATTTTTATATACTCAAACTCAGTCAAAGAACATTTGCCATGTACCTTTTGTACAACAATTGCATGGCACTAGTTAAGAAACCTGGTACAGTATTGGTAATGGTAAAGCATGACAGCCAAAGATTCCAAACTACTTTATTAAGTATGATATGAATGAGGTATCCATTTCTATTTTAGCACTAGTCCACTTCAATGATCACTTCCTGCAAAGGGGACAGACATTGACTGTTGAAGCAGATTGTCCAGAGTACTTACCGTCTCCCTCTGTACAATATCTCTCCACTGGCGGCACACCAGACTCAGGTGCAGACACAGGTCCAACATGGGCATCTGGCAGAAGATGTTCTCCAACAGTTCCTCCGGCAGCATTTCAAACGGGTTCTGTTGTTCTGTCACACTGTCCGAGCTGTCCTCGTCGTTGCCGTGACAACCGGAGGAAACTCCGAAGAGGCCGAACTTGTTGCTGTGGTCTGTGCGTTGCTGTGACGTGCACTGTTCCATGTCGTAGTTGGCCAGCAAGTTGTCTAGCTCCGAATCATCCAGTGATGACAGCTGCTGTTCATCTTTTGTGGAGCTCAGCACCTGTTGAACTGATGATGTCACCTCCATTGCTTTAGAGCAACCACCTGAATCTGCGGCTGCCTTTCCAAAGATGTTCCGTACAACCCTTCCGGTAGCATGGTCAGAGTTTCTATCACTCAGTGTCAAGGAATTGCTTGTAGACGTCTGTCCGGTAGGGGAAGACTCATTGCTACTCTGAGAAGGTGAAGAAGAGTGTGCCCTGACTGTGGCCTTATCTGGACTTGACATGAATATGTGTGTTGTCATGTCCGGTGAAGTTGTAATAGGTACAGAGGAGTTCTTGGCAGGCCATTTGAAAATCCTGGAACCGGGGCTAACCCGTACAGAACCAGGGCTAACCCTCTGTGAACCGCCCCCTGGAGATGACATTGAAAATGGCACAATGTTCTTTGTCGGTGTCCGTAGGCATGATTCAGTTGTCGTCTTGTGTGTTCCTGGCCTCTTAAGATTCTGTCTCTTCGAACTGTGCGCAACCTTTTCTGGAGAAGATGTGTATGGGCTTTTTGGCACTTTGGAACTTTTGGAGTCTTGCATGAAGTAGTTATCCATTGTGGAATTTTTCATTCTGTTCGTTGCCAAGTTCGCACCCTGAGTCGAAGTACTCCTGGGTTTCGCTGAAGGAAAGGTACTGGCCGTTCTAAATCTGGTATTTGTAAACACCCGACCTGAACTTGTTGGCATTTTCCTGCCGTTATCGCCTCTTGGTTTTCTTGGCATGAGAATGTCATTGATGTTCCGGCTGCTCTTCTTCACAGACAAAGGATTCTTGAGAGGATTCGCACCTACCTCTGAGTTTGAGTATTCAAGACATGCTCCTGGGTCCATGTTGATCTTTCTCCGCTTCTGCTGGTGCTCAGCTTCTTCGGAAGTCAGTGTTTGTGCAAGTTCTGGAGGGTCTGTGGAGGCCATATTGGGGGGAGGGGGGATTCTCAGATCTTCAAACTCAGCAGAAACGGCATCTTTCGGACCTCCGGAAAGAAAACCCGGTGACTCTTTGGGAGATTGTTGCTCTTCAAGTACCTCACCACACTCCATATGGTGTTAACTCTGTTCGATATTCAATGAAATACCTCGCGAAAATCCAAACAAAATCAGTCCACACAGCCAGACGTATGACCTCTGAACTGTTCGATAGTGGCACCTAGCGGTTGTACGTAGTATTGCTCTCCAAGCAGATGTTGGTAGGGAAGAATGTGACCCTTTTTCTCATATGCCCAGTGGGGCCCGCAGAATGAAAACTGGGTTCCAACCTCTGATTCGAGAGTACGTAGTATAACATATTGACGTCAGCATCTAAGTTAAGCATGCAGTCTAACCAACTGTTACTGCAACTGATTTTCTTGTAAAATTCCTTTCCTATTTCCAAAATTAGGAAAATACACTAGTTCGGAAAATTGAACAACTCTATATCCTCATTGGCTACACAGGCTTGATGGGACAAGTAACAAAACCAGGCAATACTCCACTGAATGATGTCGCACGCGAGTGACATATGTGAATGTGTATTGACGAAGTCTGGCCGATCGGATCACGGTCCCACTGTACGAAGTGTAGGTACTCCAATGCATAATCAATGACATTTACATAATGTCCTTGGCATAATGTAGCACTGTCGGTGCCCTTCGATCATTTTCTTCCTACGTACACAGCTGCACGATTGAATGCAGTTGATAATTGTTTTGAAATCGACTAACAAAGACGGATAAGATATCGTCATTGCACCCTTCTTATGCAAATCTTGACTATCATTATACGTCACTTTTTGGCGGGGAATTTGAATGTTAATGCCCGTCGCGGCCAGTCTTGATCAGATTGTCTACCGCTCAGACGAAGTCAAGAGCTGCCTACAGGTGAACACCAGCCGACACTTCCACCCAGGTCTTCTCGCCGCCGCCATCTTGTAGTGTCCAAACGATGAACTACATTGTGCAGGACACCATTCAAGAACTAAGGGCCGAGATGCAGCAAGTCCTCACCAACACCATCGACCAACTGTCCCTGTCGCCCGACCCGGCCTACGGGCCTCCGGGCGACTGCTACTACCCGAGGGACTGGCAGAAGTCTGCCGGGTGGTACCATCCATACTTCGACTACAGCTTTCCCGAAAAATACGGCGAGTTTCCCGACCACCCCGTGATCGTCAACCCGAGGACGTTCTCGCCCGTCTCCCAGCCGTACCCGTGCGGCGTCAGGACGGGCATGTACACGAACTCGTTGCCGGCGGTCGGTGGTGTCGGCACCGGCCACACGCAGGGACACTACGGCGTGAGCGACGCGCACATGAAGTACCGTAATGACTTCGTTGGCTACGGGTCGACATCGAGCGGCAGCCCGAGCCCTCCCTCCGAAGCCAGCCCACAGTACAGTTTTGCCGACTCGCCGTCCGCAAACCGACTGGGATGTTCTGCACAAGACTCTGAGGACGAGGAGTTCTTCCCCAAGCCCCCGTACTCCTACAGCTGCCTGATCGCCCTAGCCATGATGAAAAGCCGGACTGGCAACATGCCCGTCACAGAGATATACAGTTTCATCAGGTGAAATGTCTGGACATATTTGTAGTGACAACGTTTTTAACGTGATTATTTTGTAAACTATCAGTGATGATAGTTTACATAAGCCAATACTATGATACAAGCCGATACCATGATACAATAACAACTGTAGATTACAATACAATATGTCCAATTTGACGTCTATGACACCATGTGCTACCGGTGCACCTCAAAGTGAACATGAAGACTTAAAACTTTTTTTTGTCTTCTTATTTTACCGTATTCAATTGCTAGGATATTCAACATGAAACATGCATTGTATTTAAATGAATATTTATTTTCCTTTCAGGGAGAACTATCCTTACTTCAAAACAGCACCGGATGGCTGGAAAGTAAGTGTGCCTTTTGTTTTTGGTGGGAGGGACGGGCTGGGCAAATTTAGGATAGAATGTGTATTCGAAGACAACAAGTCAACACCTTGGCAGCTCTAAGACAAAACATGGCCTATGTTTTTTTACGCAAGATCATATCTGTGGTCGCATCCTAGAGATTATCAAACTTGTTTCAAAGTTTAATACTCTATAGCACATGACATCAAATGTGATCTAGCTTTGACAGTGTTGTTGAGCCATTCTTATAAGCTAGTTCGGAGTTAACGTTGTTACTACGCATGTGCACTGTCAAAGATGAAGGCCCCCGAGACGTGAACAAAGCCAGTCGGGGCGCTGTTATGCAAATCTAGACAATGTCCAGGCGAGCACTGTATACGAGCCGGGAGCCTTCACCTTTGACACTGCACATGCGTAGTAGCAACTCCGAACTAGCTTATTATCAACATGAAAAACGAGTTCGACATTTACATAATCTATGCTTGGTCATGTCCACCTTTAACTAACTTACACATGTGGCAATATTGGCAGGGCAATCATTTACCACTTATTCCCGAGTGGAACGCCCTGCCTGGCGCGGTTGTTACGGCTCCCACCGTTGAGTCTTTCCGCGCCAGGCTGGAGGCCTGCCCGCCTTAGCCTGGGACCTCCTCCCCCCCCCCCCTACTTTGCCCCTCGCGGGGTTATCTGGGGGTTCAATAAGTTGAAGTTGAAATGACTTTTGCATTGATTATGAAAATTAAGTATTTATTTGCATAATTGGTATTTGTTAATGTTCTGCCGTAAACTACATTTGTTACATGTATTTGAGTCCCGTAATGAAAAACACTGCAGAACAATGACTTTGCTCATTCATTATCAAAATCAAGTCCTGATTCGCATAATTTTCATGTATATCTGCATGTATACCTCTGTCTAAGCTAAATACTAACATAGAAATACGTCGTTCCCTTGTTCGGTTATTCTCCTTGGAAGATTTCGACCAAATCGCTCATGTAGTTCCAGAGCAAGCTGTTAGAGGGTCCAAACCTACACCACTTCCTTACATCATAAGCTATCTGCCACCAAAAGAATCAAGACCATAGCACACCCAGGTCAAAGGATACAAAAACCGGAAATTCTGCGGCAGTACACCAGGGGCCCAAAATCGAACTTGACCTACGTCTTTCCAACACCTACCCACATACCAAATATCATCTTGATCCATCTGGCGGTTCTTAGATTATGCTGACTACAATAATCCATTAACTCACACACAACACACACAAAACTATATCTCCATTTTTCATATCCTTATAATCTTATAATCTATACCTCCATATAAAAATTAAGGCCTAGATTTGGTGTGTCTGTGCGCGTGAGTCTGTGCAAACGTGAGTCGAGAGAGTGTGTTTGTGTTTTTCGGCGGATTTTGGAGTCAGCATAACTCCTTCAGATGGATTATGATGATCATGATAAAAATAGATATTACTTATCACAGCCTTTTTTTTATAATCAACGAGGCAAGATAGGATAATACATCTACAAAGGCTCAAAATATTTCATGGATGTTCAAGGTCTCCGAACTGCCATTTACTACTGAGTTACCACAATCAAAAGAGCGTACAGATTTTATTATCTTCGCCGAGTACTTGTATTGTCTTCATTTTGTTTTTCGTTCCTGTTGTTCAGAACTCTGTGCGCCACAACCTGTCGCTGAACAAGTGCTTCCTGAAGATCGAACCGAACCAGGCCGACCCCAACAGGAAAGGTTGTCTGTGGGCGCTGCACCCCGACAAGGTGGACAAGATGATGTCTGAGATCCGCAAGTGGAAGAAGAAGGACCCTGAGGCAATCAGAAGGAGCATGGCGTATCCCGGTAAGACGTCAAAGCCACATCCTCCCCAAACCACACACCTTAATTAAGAACAGAATTTCTGTTCAGTCGTCCACAATGATTATGATATGGTAAAGTATGTATTTACAGTGTCTGAAAGGAACAGACTGGTTTATGTGAAAAGTCCGTTGTAATCAATTTTGCGAGTATTTTGCATTGATTAGCATATCAATCCCTTACGGCTATCTATATAAACTGGCAAAGTACAGCCAGTGTTGGACTGTTCCGTCAAGATGTTGAATTTAACGTATGAAATAACTGATAGGACATTGAACATGAGCTGTACAATAAAAATATCTCTTTTCCCCGACATTGACAGTGGATTTTCATTACGACGGCTGTACCCCGTCGTCCTCGGCGAGCCATTCTCCCGTGCCCTCCCCAGCTGAGGTGTGTCAGGTCCCCGCCCAGGAGAAGGCGGTACCCCACCCCACAGCCGGTCGCCAGGCGTATATCGGTAATGTGGGGAACATGGCCGATGACTCCTGCCTCAGACACAACGGCTACACCACGAAGCCGTACAACCAGAGTCAGGTAAGTACAGACTAAATGCGTGCCTTGTTTCTAATTCTGTGTTAAATCGACATACTTATCAGGACGAAAACTAAGATTTAATGTCTTAGCTACTTTCAATACAGGATCAATACGATTTTACAATGATGCAAAACTAGAAGAGTACATAATTAATGGAACATATAAGATTTAGATACAACATCATTGGAGCATATTGGCTTTAATTGTTTGTATTGCATCTCCGGTAAACCGTCCCATGGCGTAACACACCAGGTTTGTACTGAAGAGTACAAGCTGCATATCCAGACTGATTAATTTGCTCCATTCACACCGGGATGGACGCCTTTTCGGTAAGTGTGGTGGGTTCGTTAACGTGGTCGAGTCGTGTCTCTCCTCAAACACGGGGCCTCCATCTATCGTCCTATCCGAGGGACGTCCTTACCGAAGCTAGGTACTCAATTTACACCTGAGTCGAGTGAGCAAATCGGGGTTAAGTGCTGATGCAATGTGCATACATGAAGCTTTGAGTGTTTTTTTTTATTCCAACAGAGTGCACCTTCCCCAACTGCACCGTCCCCAGCGGACAGCAGCGGAACGCAACCATCGCCGGAAGGGAAGACAGAGTCACCTGGCACGCCTGAACAGACACCCGACAACTGGATAGTCGTGCAGGGAGACCCTCTCATGTACTCAGCGGCGTACTCCGTACACGAGCCTGCGTACGGTTTCAATCAGGGGCACTTCTACAACCCCGGAGCACAGCTAACGATGTACTAACGACGTAGTTTGTAGATTTGTCTTGTATATAACTGTATTAACAAGGTAGTCTAGTTGTAGCTTGCCCTGATATTGATGTGTAATGTAAATATAACTTTTGTTGAATGTATATGTGTACAGGAAGGTCCTCTTGTCATTGTTAAGACGGCAAAAGAATGACCGACTGACAAGGACATGATCTTCGCCTTAATTCTCGCCACGACCTCGGTGAGGTATTCTACCGTTTGAAAAAATGCCTTAGCGATTTGTGAATGAATAGATTTTAGTGCAGACCTAATACATAAACCTGTGCTCTTCACAATGAACTTAACAGTAACCAGTCGCTAGGCATTTCAAATGTTAGAATACCACTTGGTCCCCAATTGGTCACGAGGTTTGCACGTGCGGCACAGCTTCCTAGGGAACAAGAACCTTGTCCTGTTGGGAAGAAAACAGAGGAAATCCCTGGAAGGCTCACGGGATGCCTAAGACTCTGAAATGCTATGCCCATAGCGCTAGAAAAGACTAGAAGTGGCATTCAAGTTTGTGCAAAAGGCGAATTGGCGAAACCTTTCTAGAAAAGTGTAAAAATGTACAAAACAGAGGCGGTGTTGCTTTATTTTTGTATGCCATGTAAAAATTTGTCACGAATGTAATGTGTGCCAAAAGGTAATCATGTCCTGTTGCAATGTCCGTTGTGTCTTTGTTTTTCTTGCTGTAAGTGCAATATTTTTTACGGTGCAATCCGGCTATTGTTTGACTGAGGCACAGCTGGCCTCAAGGCTGTGAGTAGGTACCGTTAAAACGTCTCGTCGATGCTGCTAGTATTATTGTGCCATTATTTTGAAATACCCCCTGTACAAAGTAAATGTTGTTCTCTTGCAGTGGACACCAAGTGTTTGTCTTATTTCCTTAGGTCATGTTTATTTGATTATATGACATCCGCGCGTATCAATTTTCGTTCGTTTCCAAAATCGGCCATACTGTAAATAGTACAAAATGTATGCTGTAAATTGCAAAAAAGATATATCGGAAAAACGGTTCCATACTAATGCCGTGGAATGTCAAAGTCAATTCTAACGTCAAAGATGATGTGAAAGAACAAAATGAAGAATCTTTCGCCATACTCGATGTGTTCAGCTTTGCGCATCCTTTATGACCACGTAGATTTCACAATGAAGGCAACTTTTTTTTTGTATTCACACGCTCGCATCAGTTTTGGGGTCCCCAGCGGATGTCATCCATATGATCAAATCAACACGGCCTTATTTCTGCTTAATGATTTATGATACTCGCACTTTACACCCGATTAATTGGATATTTCTGCGCCTTGGTTCAAACGGTAAATGGATTGACTTACTTTGCCAACTGTCCCAATGTCCAGAAAGCTGAGGCCGTTGTGCTTAAACAGTTTATTCACAAACTTAATGATTGTTATTCTCCAACAACACGCTCTGAAGAGAACAATTTTTGGCAAATAGCCTTCAAATGTAATATCCTCCTAAACAAGAAGCATCTTGGAAAAGTTTTGAAAACACGAGTAAACAAACAGCAACTTAACATTTCCTGTAAGAACGTCAAAATATATAACTACTTCATGCAACCTTATGCTGGATCACGTTTTGCAAAAGCACGTTAAGATTTCTAAATATCCAGTAAAACATCACATATCAATGCAGAGAAAATGTACTTGTACAAAAACCAGTTCCATGATCACCAAAAAAATATAAATGCATATTTACACAGCTTGCAGTTGTGGAACGTCACTATCATGTTCACGTATTTGACCCAAACTGGGAATCAGTCAACAACAACAACAAAATCCCTCCCCAACAACGCAACATAAGGTCATTATCATTGACGAACACGGAATCAGAATTAGAAATAAAAAAAAAGGTCATTATCGCTGTTACGTCTATCATCCACCCAATTTTATCATTATAACGAACATCATACGAAAGAGACTTATTACAGAAACAGCGTCTGTCACAACAGTTCCAACGTTTTGCTTAACTCTATCATTGACCAACCATTTCTATCATCGGTACAAGTACTACTACGCGTAGCTGCTCAGACCTATCTTAGAGTCATCATAGCGCATCATTCTGTTGAGGGATAGGACCTTACAGCAGGTGATGCAGGTGATGAAGAAGACCAGGATGAGGAGGATGGCGATCCCGCCCACGACTCCCAGCTGGATCAGGTCGTTCCTCCTCAGTCCCAGCAGCACGGTCTCCTCCAGCCAGGGGTTCGTGTTGGTGTTGTCCTGATCATCGGTCGTCTCCGGGCTGGAACACATATGTTTTGTTGAGCGCCATGTAGTATTTCCAAGGAGCTTTGTTTACAGCAACTCAAATCATCTATTCATTCATTCCCTCGCTTGTCATTCATTCATTCATCTCCACGTATACAAGATGTTTTGGGTTTATCCTAATTCACAGACTTATCAAATTGACATTTTTAAAGTACTTAACAGTACATTCTTGCCTCCGCGAAAACAGAGGTACTGTGATCAGTCGATGTGTTTGTCTGTAGTCGTGTGTGTCCACAGTTGAATGGTTAGCACGCCGGAGACAGTATGACAGGAAGGTAGGTCAAAGGTGGTAGATAGGTCAGAAGAACAGGAAACGGTGAAGCCTGCAGCTGGTTGCAATCCTATAGCTAGTTAGTTTACAGGGGCTTCCATACTCTCCTCAATAACAGTACGGGAGAGTATGGGAGCCCCGATAAACTAACTAGGACGACACCCAGGCTACACCATTACCTGCTCTTCTGACCTTTCCAGCACCTTTGATCTTTAAGTCTACTGACGCTGTTTCGTGTGTGTACCTGCAGGATTGTGAGTCGAGTGCAGGCATCATTTTGGTCCAGAAGAAGGTGCGCCTGGGTCGGATGTATTGTCCTGCGGAGTTGTCTGACATCCGGATCGTCAGGTCAATGAAGCGCTGGGAGGACGTGTAGCGGGGCCAATTGGTCGGCAGGACAGGGTTGTACGGTAAGTTGGGGTTCCTACACGGTTATATGAATGAATAAAGACGTTTATTGCACGTTTTTGACACACTGGGCTGCGCACAGGTCATGAAATAACACGTTGAACGTTAATGCAAAATAAAATAACTAACATTAATATCAAAATTCTGAGTGATTTTATTAGGCAATCGAAAAATTGTTCTCACTACCTCTGCCTTTCAAAGGATGAAAATATGGAATGTTGGCTGTGATATCAATTTTGCAGTGGTTTTAGCGATCCCAGCCATGGGTACTTTCTGCAGGAAACAGAGTAGATCGAGAACTCATCCTGGTGTGGGAATAATAGTTGGCTGACAATTTATGAATGTAAACTATGGGATATTTGATACGTTTTTCATCAACATTTTTTATATATTGTTAACTTGCAATGTTGCCTATGCTGAAAGACTACGAATCTTCCGTTCCTTGGGGGAGGCTTTTGTGGCGATGATAATGAAAAGCAGCAGAACCTCACCCAGTTTTGGCAAAATTAGACCAATACGTCATCATGGACTCGACCAGCTGCATCTCGTCGTCCGTCATGAGGTCGGGGTTGTTCCCCCTGACGGTGGGGAAGAGGTAGTACAGCTCGTCGGCGTGCGCCGCGCCCGCCCAGGCAGGCAGGTTCGAGCGGCGCGCATGCGTGAACTGGTATACGAAGGTCGCCATGTTCAACTGGAAATAACAGGAAAGGTATACCGTAAAGAAGAACAGTACTTTTTGTCCTGTAAGCTTCTTAATCTATCTGATATCTTTGTGGATGCAGAGTATATTAGTATCACTTTAATATTATTTGGAGTATATATTGACGCAAACTATTTCTAGGTCTTGATAATCTCCAAGCAAATCTTTCGGTGGCAAGACAGTATCTATTGGCCAACCTGCATGTTTGAGTTCCCTCTTAGTGTCTCTGTGGTTGGCCCGTGGATTCTGTTTCGGCCCAGGGATACTGTTTTGTCTGTTTGAGTACCGGCAGATCCATGAGATCTCTATGGTTGGCCAATGGATGCATGCATAGGCCCATGCATGATGCTTTCCCTCGGAAGATCTCCTTGGAGATTAGGTCTTGAGACAAAACGAGGCCTACCTGTCTGTAGAGATTGGCCATCTGCATGGTGGAAGCTATGTACGCGAAGTCTCCGTACATCGTGGTGAAGGTCTGCTGCAGGGCGTCAACGTTACTCGTCTCGTTCCAGGAGCCGTACTCCAACGCAACGGCTTCCACCACCGCCTGGGCGCGAGGGAATATCATCAAGGAGGTTAAGAAAACGCATGCAAGGATTTTTAGTTTACTGCGAAATATGGACCAGTGAAATGGTCAAGTGAGTAGAGTGTTCTCTTGGTCATACGTTTGATCCCGGCCGAGTCATACCGAATACTTTCACTTTTAAAAGAGTGGTACATTATTCCTTCTGTTTGTACTCGGCATTTGTAAAGGGTATTGCAGTTGAAGACACACCACTGCCAGTGGGCTAGCCCCCTGTTGTAGTGATCGCATGGCTGTGTGGCCTAGAGCTTTAGAAAAGGAAATGGGCTCCGCCCTATGCACCGCCTAATGCGGAAATGACTTTTACTTATAAGATAAGGATTAACAGATAAAGCAATTGATTAAGACGACGAGAAGACGTAATCAAAGGTTACTTTTTCCATACTAAAGGGTAGGCACCATAGGCCATGCTTCTTGACACCTATATACGGTTTCTGACTATGGAACAAGCACCTGCAGTACCAATGTCAATGATGAATCAAACACAGTATTATGTCCTTATAACTGCTATGGGCATAGGTTGACATCTTGATAGTCATTTTGCGAAGTGATAGGCCGCGAAACACGACACAAGTATGCCTACAAGTAAACATCTGTAGTACCTCGGTGTTAGTTGGAAATATGTGGAAGAGCGAGGCGTTCATGTAGTAGTTGTAAGTCGCCTTGTCCCTGATGTAGTATCCAGGGAGGCCCTCGTTCATCAAGTAGGCGCCTTCGTCCTCATTAAAGCCGAGGAGAAGTTGTCGGTCCGGGACGGACCCCCTCTCCAGGAGACGGACGGGGTCGTCCGGGAGGAAGTCACCGTCGATCACCGGAGTCCAGATCCTCTCCGTGAAGTTACCTGGAAAGGAAACCTTATGAGAAGAGTCTCGCGATGATCAGGATGCAGTGGAGAGAATTGAAGACTGGTTGCAGCTGCAGGGTGTCCAGACTACTGCAGCAGCAGAACACCAGTACTGTGAACTACTACTATAGGCATACTTCAACCATGATTGACCAGCTGACTACACTACAAAGCTAATCTTTCTTCTGGCATCGTGCTTCTGGCGAGCAATCATGGACGGCGTTATCCTGTTATCAAATCATGTTGATGAGCACATGGATCAAACGATTGTCAGTCATGCGCTGCTATGTACAGGGCACATATTCCCTTATGCAAATTGCCTTGGTCTATAAATAGCCATTGGTTGAACAACAGTTTCGACATTCATAGGGATGTGTTTAATCAAAATGTGTATTTCAAAAATATATCTGGGAATGAAACGTTTGTGAATAGCTGGGTGATCAGGTGGTACACTGATTGGACGATTACATTCACAAAAGCAGGGCCTGGGCCGAACTATTATTTAGCCATCTACTGGCTGAAACAGAGCTGATCGGACATAGAACCACAGAAGATTCCATTTTCAAAGCATTTCACGGACATGATGATAGCAGCTTTAATATAAAACTCAGGTCCAATTTTTTGTCTGTTAGAATTATTACCCTTGATCCACCCTGTGACCCTATGGGCTTAAAGGTTAACTTTTGCAACCGATACACAAAGGGTTTGTCATACAGTATTTCGATCTCGGTAAAAGATCAACTACTATCCTGGAGACTTTGCTGAAGGCATTTGTTCGGACTTGACTTCAGAGAACATGTCTTGGATGTCTACACTGTGGTATTGGTATGTAGCATTAACATTATCTTCCATGTTTTGACAGTTTGACTTGCATACATGTAGCTGCATGTTTTCTACAAGTCACATCCGTTGTAGTATTATTTTCATCTTATTCATTTGAAGTACAGTCAGTGGGTACCCATCTGAGTAACGAGGCTCTTGTAGTGCCCTTTAACGTGCTCGATCGAGGCATCTCCTAGCTCGCGGTCACCGGGGAACCCCATTTTACCGACGGTCCCTTCCGAAAGACGAACGCAGCTCCAACCAGGATGCCCTTCCCTGGATTCGAACCGGGATCTGCCAGTTATGCTAGGGTCACATTTTCAAGCCGGTGCCCGACCGGGTTGTTTGACAAAACAAAGAATAAAGAATGCATATCAAGGATACACGCAAGGAGTATTTTCTTTTACGTTTTGTGTGTTTTGTTGTCTTTTATATCGTATTTTTTGTTCCCGCAAACCACCCGGCTGGGCCCCGCTTTGGAAATGTGAGCATTACCGACTACTGTACTTCAGGAACCAGGAGCTTTACTGTGAGTATGTTTAACTTTAACTTACCTGTGAAACGTGCAGCCGCCTGTGCCAGCTCGTTGGCGCTGACCCTCCTTAGAACCGTCACCATGTCCACCGGGTCCTGGGTGCGACAGTTCAGGTACTCGCACAGCTCCCGCGTGGCCTCCAGCGGGTCCGGGTTGATCATCCCCGGGCTCATGGCCACACCGCTCTGGCAGATCGCTCGCTGGAACAGGCCGGTGTTCTGGGGAGACAGCATCTGCATGCTCACCGACGCACCGCCCGCGCTCTCGCCGAACAGGGTGATTCTGTTAAAGGATGATAATCCTGTTATTGTACTATGGTGAATTTTTTTCCCAATGATAATAGCTTGTACAACACTGACTGGTCTTCCGGGTTTATACATATATAGATTGAACGAATGATTCAACAGAATTGACTGAATCATTATCATTCCAGTTGATAAGTTCTAGACTCACAGTACATGTAGATGAATGCAAATGACGTTTGCATTAGAATCTCATACAAATCTAAAACTACATCCCGCGTTTATTTCTCACATGCCAACCTTTTCAGAATGATTCTGCAATGCTATACTCAAGGAAAATGAAGGTATATAACTCATGTATTTATATATAAATGCACACAGATAAATATACTCAGGTGCTAACAAGCCTATTTTTCAGGTATCCCTGATATCAGAATGTAAAAGCACAACTTGCACTAGTTACACAATAACCATCATTATCACCACGTTACATACAGATATCATTTGTCGCCGATATAGCGATTCTTAAATGTCTTGTAATTAAGCACAGTTCGTTGTTCCAGTGACAGAGTGTTCCATAACTGAGCCCATAAATGTTTAGTGCCTTCACCTGTTAGCGTCCCCGCCGAAGTTGTCGATGTTGTCCTTGACCCACTGTATAGCTGCCTGCTGGTCCATGAGCCCGTAGTTCCCCGGTGCGGTCCTGTCTCCCGTGCTGAGGAACCCGAACACGCTCAGGCGATAGTTCACGGTCACCACGATGACGCCACCAACCGCCGCCAGCCACTCGCCGTTATACGACGCCGCCGTGTCGGAATTAAAGCTGTAGAAACACAATGATTCATTGAATCTACAGTATACAAAGAGGAAGTCAGTGATGTTTTTTTCTGTTTGTTTTTTTACATCATCGTCTGTATTGCACAACCGGATTTATGCGCATCACACCAGTTCTTGTACAGTGTACAAACTGCGTAAGGCTGTGTTTGATCGACTCATGATCACGCCGGGAAGGACAATATATCTTTGCCACTGGTGAATCTGTTTTGAGATTAGGGAAGGACCACTTTTTTTTTTAAATGCGGAGGGTTTTTTAACGTGCTAGAGGTCTGGCTCTCCTTAAACACGAAATATTCGGGTTGAAGACCCCGCAAATGATAATCATTTAATTTCATTTTATTTCATTCTTTAAAAGTCCTAACCAGGTAAGTTATCTCGATGAGGGGCAGTTAAACCATTAATCCCTTATGGGCGTTTTGAACAGTCTATGTTGTGCGTTAGGAGGGCTAGTTGGAAAATAGGGATGTAATTCTAATTATATTCAGTAGACAGTAGGTTTGTTCTGTCAACTAAATATTCTCGACTGGTATCTATTTGTCATAGGCATGCTACCTGCTGGCTACATAGTCCTCCGAAAAAAGTCTCCTTGTCATAATGGACAACAATGCACGTACACTACATGTACACATGTCGATCAAAACCTACCAGCACATAGTGTTATACGCCATGCATTTCCTTATTGACCTTATCTGATCATAAACGAGGAATCGGAACGTATGTGTACACTGTAGGTTAGTATCTGGGTAGATTGGCATGTCAGGACGAAGTTAGAAATAAGATGAAATATCATTGAAGACGTTCTGTTAAGGGAATAGATAATACAATCTATGCTGTTCACAAACCCGTCGTCAGGAATCCAAATCATAACTGCCAAGTCATCCGTGTCAGCTGTTCCTCGGGGCACGAAGACGTTTAAGAACAAACAGTCCTCCGACATGGACAGGGCGGATGGCTGGGAGAGTCGCGGGGCACGCATGCACAGGTCCCCGAAGTCCGTGGCGTATCGGATACCTTCCCACGGGCGTACTTTCTCGGGCGGTTTGAAGCGAAGGTTTCCAATCGGCGGGGCGGCGTAAGGAATTCCCAGGTAGTTCTCAACGGTTACGCTTTCCACCGTTGTGGTGAAGCCCAAAACTCGACCCGAGTCCGTCACTGTTGTCGGGTTCTGTGCGGCCACAACAGTGAAATATACTCCAAACAGCACGTCCAAACGAATCCCGAGAAACGAAAAGCCCTTCATAATTCCTTTAATGTAATCCGATCGAAAGTAGATGTCGATTTAAATAGTCCCCAGGGAGGAATCTTTAACCAGTAACAGGTAGAGAGATTCAATTTATATCTGTTTACTCTGTGACACTTGTGTCAGGTCACCGTTGGTTGACACAGGAGTGTCTTGTTGACAAACGGTAAGAGAGTCAACATTACGTCACGCCACCTCATGTCACTAGCGAACATATCTCCTTTTTTATCGATGAGTTTGAAAATTTAATGTTGTGACAAGGAGACGTTAAAACTGCTTGGTTGGTATTCAGAGGGCATATATCGTGACAGCTTTATCTAAAATGAAATTTTACATTTGTGTACTTTTGATTATAAATCTGAAAAGGTATGCTCACATTTTTGTTTCAAATTTGTTGCGACATAACGACATTCCTTGCTTGTTCCCCTGGCGACTTTCACTGGTAGGCCTTCTTCAGCAAAATAAGTATTAGGCGGACAAGGCACTAATAGACAACAGAGTAGTTACCAATCTTCAGACGTAATAAAATCGATCTTTATCGACCATTCTTCTGGTAAGGTTTGTATACATATATAAGAGATGTAGTCGAGTGCTCCTTGTTAGAATTTCAACGTCTATTGAATTAGTTTCCTGCATGCATGTAAAAGCAGCATGTTATATCCTTGATGTCACAATTCCCGTCACCTCGAGGCCTCATACATGTACATCAGCTGCTGATTGTACATGTACATATACATGTACAAGTGTACGTTTTATCTATTTGTAAGGGGTGAAATACACGAGAATTTTCTATTGACTCAGTCAGTATCATATTGTTTCCGTTATAAGCATGTCTGGTCTGTTTATGACCATGACGTAGGGTGTTTATGGTGGTACAGGTAAGCGGATTCTTTTGTTATCCGAGTGTGGCAGAGCCTGGCACGATGTTCATATGTTCGCAGGCTAATTCCGCTGTTACCAAGAACCGCACGGCTTGTATTGACGAAGTGAGCTTTTGTTCCGTTAAACAGCGACAATCTGGGGGTCAATCATTAACTTATAAAGCAAAGGATTACCTCACCAAGACGAGTCCAACCATGCAGTCTGGCGGAGGGGTGTGTGTGATCAGGTACTGTCAGAATGACAGTTTGTGACAGATGTCTTCGGATGTGCAAGAAATGTAAAACGATTCTGATGCACTCCTGTGATCTTTGCATGTTTCTTGAACGCTTCATTTCTCAAGTAAAGTGCATGATTGAACACGAAAAAAGGGTAAAATTTGGATAACTTCTCATCTAAACTGCCTATCCTAGTATTTCGGTATACCCTAGAGTTAATACTGAGGTTACTGATGACAACAGGTATAGATGTTAAAGTAGATTTAAGTGCTACCTTTGAGAGACTCTAGAGGGTTCTTCATGTTGTGTGCTCGAGTGTTGTTTTGCATTGAGACAAATGGTTTTATTAGTAGGTTGGAAAACATCTGAAGAATGGTATACCAATATAGGAGTGCGTTATCCTGGGAGACATTGGGTTGGAGATCTGTTTGGACATTTTTTTTCAGGGTGGCGGAATTATGTACCCTGGTAGAATTATGTTAGTAGATGTTACCGGTTTGAAATAGACATCTACAAACCTTCAGATTATTTCTGTATACGAAATAAGAATGGTTGTACTAACCGTCCCCCGTGTATGTACACCATGACCGCCATCTTCTCGTCTTCCTCCTCCAGCGTCACCCGTGGCACAAACACGTTCAGGTACAGGCAGTCCTCCGACGTAGGGACATTCTCAGGCAGCGGGAACTGCATGCACGAGTCCCCGTAGTCATTCGCGTATTTAACGCCCTCCCAGGCCCGTACAGCCTGAGGCTTTAGGAAGCGGAGGTTGCCGAAAGGCGGCATCGCGTAAGGTACACCTAGGTACCGCTCTATCACAACCCGCTCCACGGTTGTTGTCGAGCCCATGATTGTCCCCGATTCAGTGACTCTTGTTGGACTGTCCTGACCGAAAACCGACTGTGAAATTGCTAGTAAGAACAATACGAAGGTTCGCAAACAAACCGATGACCGTCTGTGGAACATCTTGCTTTCAAGAGAAGGTAAAAAAGATGCACTTGAAGTTGCAGTATGCACTCCGAAAACAAGCTATGTAGAAACTGACGGTTATGGACGCTTTCCCAGGGTACACCGGGATTCAAAGTTAAATATTACCTATAAATGTCTGGCCCAGGGCATTGATCGATCCAATGAGGTGACCTACGCTTGTTTATTTTTCTGTTCAAGTATTTGAACACACGTAGTGCTAGGCATACAGGATAACTAACTCAAGGAATGGATACTTTTAACGTACTGGATGCTCGAGCTCTTATCGACAACGATGAAGACATGATTGACACTTGTAAATCACTTGAAATAAAAACAAGGGCATGCCATGTAACGTTGGGTAACCTAAATTCGGGATTTTTCCGATAATGGTTGACTGAAATCAATCTAGCAGAACAATAAACCATCCTTTTTTTCTATTATTCTGTCAGTATCATGTACTATCTTTGCACTAATCATATATATGGTAGATTTTGTCTCTAGTCGTGCTGACACCATAATATTTCAACTTGAAACTACCGTCTGCCGCACGTTCAATGACGGTGCTGTCAGACAGGGGGGCACATTAATTCGGGAGAGAAGATTCGTCTTGAATATCTTACCGCTAATCACATTTTATACAGCAGCTATTCGTTCCATCCTTGGCTTGAGGAGAGTGCTATGGATATAGACGTGTCCAAGTAAAAAAAAATACACGAAAAAACGGCCGCACCGCACACATCAGGCCTTTGCTAACATCCCGTTTGTTGAGTCGGTACCGGTAGAACGTCACTCAAAGTCGATCCCCACCGTCATGGCAACGTGTAACGTTACATTATTCATGGCAAGTAAGCTGGATGCCGTAGCAATGGTTATACTGCTATGTCCATGTGTTCCTTGTTGTGTTAGGAGCAAACTTTGAGGAAAATATCGTCTTCAGTCCACTATCACACGCAACATTTAGACAAAAAAGTGTTCCTCACGACCTTTTGTCGTCTGCTTGACGACATGATTCTGGGTAACAATATGGCGGCGGGAAAATACACGTGCCGTAGGTTGTAGCAACAAAGAGGAGTTTTGATGATTGATCACACTTAGAATCCAGTTGCAGGTTAAAAAAAAGGGATTCTAATAAGTTGTCTTGTAAATAATTGTGTTTAGCAGGCAGGAGATGTGACATTTGTCTTATAAACCAGCGAACAACCGAGCAGTGTGAGTCTCCCACGAAGCCCCCAGACTCTGTCAATAAGGGACGGAGAGTTTTTGACGTCGCCAACTTCTAATGTGTGGTTATCGAAGCTTTTCAGACAGTGTTCTGAATACGTTAGTCTGTCAAGTTTGCATTTCTAGCGGTATTACTGATGTTGCATCTAGCACATATCCCTAAATACCCCGTTTTCGAAAAATCCCGACTTTAAGTACCCCACGAATTTAGGTTACCCAACGTTACACCATCGACGGACAAGTTACTGTATGGCAGCAAGTCTGATCAGTTCAAGAGGTACAGGGTGCTGAGTTATCTACAGTTCATATATAGTAAGTGGGATTTTAACAGCGTGAAGCTCAAGATTTCCTTCGTAGTATACATGTACAAGTAACGTTGTATTGAGTAACCATTGTGTGTGGCGTCTGTCAATCAACTATCATGTTGAAAATCATAATAAGTTGAAGAATGTTCACAATTATCGGATATGCCTTTTGTTGTTGTAACCGCCAATATGTAATTAATTTAATACCCCCTTTTCTTTACACAGTGTGCAATGTTTGTGTGTGTTTATTATTGTGTTGTTTATTGTTCACTTGCACATAAAGTGCGCCAGAGGAAATATCGTAGAACTAGAAACCTCCCGGTTTTATTGAGGGTTTTCCCCCAAAACTGTGATTATTTACGTATGGTTATAACAATTACTGTTGATTATAACATACATACATACATCCGTAAATAGAATAAAACAAAAGAGAAGAGCAAATGGTTATAGATATACAAGATCAAAGGAAATAAGGAAAATCAATGAACTAGCTAACCAAAGAAATAATAAGATAAAAAAATAAAGAAAAATAGAGAAGACGCTGACCCATTTTTAAGCGGTGTTAATTCAAATGCCATTGAATGATCCGCACATCATTTGATTCATAACCTCCATTTCAATAGATACAAAGGACAATACCTCTAAATTCGGGGCTTGGTAATTTGAACAGTATTGTGTTTTTCCTCACCTAAATGTCTTTAGCTCTTTGATAGCATCAAGATTTGTATCTAACATATCAGTACTCAGACGTGCATTTAACTAAGTATAGTGGTTTGGTAGCTTTGTTTGAACAAAGTAGTTTCTTGAACATTGGTTTCTGACATTGTATATATATTCAACGTAGCACGTGTGCAAAAGCATAATTTCTTATTCCCTGGGTTGAACATTAACACATAACATCACATGTACACTGGCAGCAATGTGACAGATAAACAATAGTTTCGATAAAGCTTTAATTAAGATTACTCTTATGTAAATCTAACATTACAGGTCACGTATCCTACTCTGGTTTGCAATTTTCGATTTTTTTCATATATCTATATTCTTCAACTCACTCTTTAGTTCTAGAATTGGAAGTCAAGTACTCAGAAATAACTGTTAACATGAAGATCAATCATGTATGATTACTGCTATGTTTGGAGTATATTTGAGTTCTTAACAACTCATCAGTGCAAACGATGTCTTAATTTCTCTAAATCACAACTTCAAATGAACATCGAGTCCCTAGGATTCTAAGACATAATATAGTCCGGCACAAGCTTGAGCCAAGTGTCAAAGTAGCAGTCATGGCTTAGGTAGACACAGACAGGTAAACAAACCATTAATCTTGAATTATTAATTCTAGCTTCAAATTTTTAAAAGTACAGAATAACTAGTCGGTGAAACGATGTCTAAGGTTCTCAAAGGTACAATCTCAAAGAGATGGCTTGAGACACCGTTGGACCCAAGTGTAAAAGCTTTCCATGCATATGGGTCATGACTTAGGTAGACACTTGCAGAGGCTGGAA
This sequence comes from Branchiostoma lanceolatum, assembly GCF_035083965.1. Taxonomy (NCBI): domain Eukaryota; kingdom Metazoa; phylum Chordata; class Leptocardii; order Amphioxiformes; family Branchiostomatidae; genus Branchiostoma; species Branchiostoma lanceolatum. The sequence continues at coordinate 9,508,573 of NC_089726.1, read as the reverse complement.
GGACGGTCCGCCTCGTCCTGATGGCCGTCTGTAAGATATACACAGTCTTTAGGAACATGAAGAGATTATAGACGGTACATCTTACTCGTTGTAATACAAAGAGAATATTTCATGTTACATGACACTCATTGTCACTAGCTATCTATGAGAAAATTGGTTGAAAGTTTGAGAGACCTTAAAATAGGATGTCATTTTGACAAAGGAATAGACGAGCTTTTCGAGTACTTTAACATGAAGGGACTCACCTCTTACGGAAGAACCAAACAGCAGCAACGACAAGGAGCGTGAGGATGACTCCAACCAACAGCCCAACAACCACCCCCGTGCCGAGGCCACCGGTACCGCCGGCAGTTTGTTTACCTTTGGACAAAGCATCGTAAATGATTGAATATACGAGGGGAAACGCACCCTAACTGGAATTTCGTAGGTTAAAATCACTAGGCATGTTAAGATCCGGCCATGTCAACAAGCATTTAAAAGTGCGCAACTAGGGATATGGAGGAGATGAGGGACTGTTACGTTAATTTACTGACCTCTCGAACTGTTAAAGATGAAGCCCACATCGCCATCCGGCCAGGCGTCACTGCACGAACCGTGAGCGGCACCCGAATACAGCACACCAGAACCGCTCTCCCCCAGCTGCAAAACGAGCAAAATAAAGTCTTGTGCACAAAACTGAAACTGAAAATATTACCTTTTTCCCGGAGATAAAAAAAGTAGGACTTCATCGTGGATTGAACCCAGGCCTTATCGCTCATGTGACGAGTAGAGGTCATAGGATTTTACAGAGCATCGTCATAACGGAAGTATAATTTTCAGCAAATGCTTTATGGCTGACCAAATATCTTCAGGTCTATTGCTACGGCAGCAAGACCATTGCAGAATTGAATGCCCCGTATAGTGTTTGACTTAGAATTGTTAAGTGGAGGAACTCTAGTCACCTCGGCGGCTTATACATGCAGAAATGTGTTTTAGGTAGTAAAGATACTCACGTGTCCAACCATTATACATGTCAATGACTGCCATTCAGGCTCTAGCAAATGCAGCAATAGAAGTTGTGGTATGGGGATGAAATGACCTGCAGGAATGTTTGTCGACAATTGTTTCATTAGTGTCCGTTGTAATAATTGCACTTCCTCAATGATATTCGACTAAAAGTACGGAAACTTGATTTCGTTGGATTATATCTCGGTGAATACCCTGTCAATTGTATTGCATTTCGTAGTTTGAAATTTTCCCTTTATCATACGTCTGCTGTTCTATCAATGATTCGCATTGTTTGTTCTATCATCGGAAAGCTTGTACATTTTCGTCTAAAATGATACCCCATATTTTATCACCACGCTTTTGTAACTCAAGAGAGACCTCACTAATAACTATTGATCTCCATGAAATGTTCTGATTGTGCAGATGATTTCGACATTTGCATGAACTATGCTAGGTCATGTACACCTTTAACTAACTTACACAGGTCACAGTGTTGACATTCCAATCATAATACCCCAAAGAAGAATTATGGCACTTTTGCACCAATTATGTAATTTAGGAATGTATTTGCATAATTCATATCTTATAATGTTACACCTACCATTGACTACACATATTTTTTTACATGCATTTGAGTATATGAATGTAGGATGATAAAAATTTTGGCTTCGATCACTGCAACGGGTAAGAAACAAGCTTTCCAGTGATCTCTAATACTATGCAGTTCATAAAGTAACAGCGGAAATATGATTGATCAAATTTAGATCCCTAACCTTTTTTTGTGATGAATGGCTCATCACATACTTAATTTAGACGATAACATCACACATAAATGACATTAGAACTTTCCGAGAAGTGAACAGAATGTACCTGACATATCGATGCTCCATGTGCTATTGGAAAGGGTAGCGTCGACCCTTCCCGTAAGCTCGAATGTATTGATCACGAGGCTGTAGTCTTTGTCTCCTTCTGGCAGAGATATTTTTCCATCCAACTGCATGCCTTTGTCAAACCCTTGCGGGGCAGTACTGGCTGGAGCTTGAGTTATTAAAAAAAAGAGAGAAAAAAGATGCAATAACCATTTATCTAAGTCATGAACATGTATTTCAACGATCAATTCCGAAAGAAGCACAGATACATGGAAATGATGTAAAGGAACCTTACCGATACATCCAAATTCATCAAAACCGGCCAGGTCCATCGTAGTCCTGATCACCACGTTTGTTATCTTCTTCAGGAATCCTAGCCTTTCGTCCGTCAGCGGTAGTTTCTCGTTACTGCCAACTTCTCTGCCGCGATTTTGTTCTTGATGGTGCACAGGAAATTAATCGGGAAAACATTAGTTCAGTCCTCCGTTTGGACTCCAGATGTATGTTTTGAAGTGCCAGTAGTATATTTTTGATCCGAACAAAAATTTTCTGACACCTGACATCTACTACGAAAATTGCGTGAATGGACTTAGTATCGTTAGTGCAAAACGTGGTCCTTCCGATCTTTTTCTGCATAATTATGATTAGGAGTAGGAATTATTCACACCTAAATGCGTCAAAATATTCCTCTTACATTGCCAAAGCATTGTATGTAATGATGGGCAACAATAAAAACAAGATATCACTGATGTCAGGGGGTATGAGGGCTAAACGAAATCTTCTTATGAAAATTATTTTACTTGATCTGCATAGCTAAGACGAACCTGAATATATTCCTTCAAAGTACTTCAACTGCTGTTATAAATCTATCCTTATCCTGTCGTGATAAGCACGTAGCACGAAGGAACCCTGTTTTATAGGGTTTTGCACCCACGTGAATATGACGTAACTATTGTCCGTCATATTGGATGTTTATAGCTGGAGGTTTCCAGGTAGAGTATATTAAGTTGTAGATATACGCATACGTGCAATCACGTGTTCACTATACACATGCAACTGGCTTTTCAGGTCCAACCAAACAGCATGGTGACTGTGGCGCAACGTGAAAGTGCATTATGGCTATGAGACCCGCTAACCTGTGTCAGACAAGAGCAGTCCCTTGATGTCATCGCTGGCTTTCCAGAAGCTGCCAAGGTCCTGTGACACGTGCTGATAAAAACCCCAGTAGGGATCCAAGGTGGACTCTATCTCATCGGCAATGTTCTTGTAGGGTATAAGCGCGTCCTTCAAAATGTAACAAAGAACATGATTCGTTGATGGAAGTTAGACATCCATGTAGTAAGATACGCCCAAAATAGTTCTAACCTCAATAATAGTCTTAAACTCATTAACATATCTGTTCAGAGTTTTAGTATAAAACCTGGTTCTCCAGTCCTGTCCTTATCCAGTTGCTTGAGTAACTATTTTGGGCGTAGAGAACATAATTTCTATTGGGATGAAAGCGGTTTCTTGATGATGAAGATTTATTTGCTTGTCATAGCTTTTCTGTGACCGAAATCTTTCAGTACCTACCCGTCTTTTGTACTTTGGATCGCACTCCTCGTCCCATCTGTCGTGGAAGATGGAGTACAGCGACTGGTCGTAGCCCTGTCTGGTGAATATACTGATGAAATTTCCTCGGAAGCCCTCAGCTTGTGCCTGCACATACTCCTCGTCCCACAAGGGAGTCTATCAAAAGATATGTATAATCGTGAAGACACGTGTTCCGTAGTGAGATGATGTAGCAAAAAGTCTGGTCTCTTTGAAGTATTTCCTTACACAGTCTCTCTCTCTCTCTCTCTCTCTCTCTCTCTCTCTCTCTCTCTCTCTCTCTCTCTCTCTCTCTCTCTCTCTCTATATATATATATATATATATATATATATATATATATATACATATATATATATAGAGAGAGAGATAGATAGATAGATAGATAGATAGATATAGATATATCTATATCTATATCTTTATCTCTCTCTCTATATATATATATGTATATGTATATGTATATCTATGTCTATGTCTATATCTACATATCTATCTATCTATCTATCTATCTCTCTCTCTATATATATATCTAAATATATATCTATATCTATCTATATATATTTATATCTATATATCTATCTATATATCTATCTATATATCTATATCTATCTCTCTATCTACCTATCAATCTATCTCTCTCTCTCTCTCTCTCTCTGTCTCTCTCTCTCTCTCTCTCTCTCTCTCTCTCTCTCTCTCTATATATATATATATATATATATATATATATAACTTTTTTTCCCCTATAGCTTATCAACTTCCTATACCTTATCAACTTCGATACTAGGTACACGTACGTTTTCGAACCCCGGAGGAACCTGTTGGGAGTATTTTGTGTTGTTGAAGTTCAGTATGGAGTCCATAATGATCACACCACGAATGTCCGATAGTTTCGTGTCAAGAAAGGCCATGTATGGGGTAAGAACATTTTCCACAAACTCCTTGCTTCCACACAGTCCTTTAGAGCACGCTGACATGTCATGGGTATCTGAGGAAAATTGAAAAAAATACATTGTACACTTGTTTGTTTTTTTAGATAAACTTACTCCTACTTTTATGTCCATTCTTTCACCTTTGACCAGCAAGTAAGAGATATGCGACAGTGTCTAGCCGTAGTCAAAGTTTGATTCATCGCACAAAAATAGCAAGTTTCACACAATTACATAGCTTCTCTTATGCATAGCATTGTATATGAGTCAGACAGGCTGCTGGGAGCGCGATTTTAGCCAGGATACGTAATCAGTTGCTGTCTACGTAGCTTGGCTAAATCCTTAATCTTCCTCTGTATCTTAACTCCCATCATCGTCAGTGATAACGGCTTACCCGGGGATTCGCCACACTGCAGGTCGAACGCGATAAAGACCACGGAGTAGTTAGGGATGCACCACTGTGAGGTGATGACCCTAGCGGCTTCCATCAGAGCTGCAAGACCGGATCCGTTCTCGTCCACTCCTGGATTGTTCCTACAGGTGTCGTAGTGAGCTCCCAGAATCACAGGTTTCTCTTGTCTAGGATTTCCTCCAGGGTGGAAGCCCCGCCATATTCCTATAATATTCTGACCTTGGTACTGAGAGAGACACAGAAGTGGATTCATTTCATAACCTTGTTCTTTTCAAGCTTCTCGCACCCCTCGGTAGATATTTTAATTTTGACCCAAGTTAAACTTCAGTCTTATAGTTATGCTTCGGTCCCAATTCGAAAAAGAGTTTTTTTTTGCACTTTCGGGCGACACCCCAAAGTGGTTCCGTGGTGCTTCCGGGGCATTTTTGAGCCCGGTGGGGCCCTGTGGTGACTTTAACTAGGATTTAAATTCAACGCGGGACCCGGAAACAAATAGAAGCCGTGAGCTAATCGTGCGAGCACCCCCCCCCCCCAACTGACCCATCAGTCCACCGGGAAAAATTTCTGGCTTCGGGGCCCGATGCATCATTTAATTGTTTCTTGATTCTTTGATCTGAGGTAAACACGCATTGATGAGTATATTACTGCTTGTTGAAGACAAGATCGCTGAAACATTTCTCACCCCATCATACTCTGTGTCGAATACATCGATGAAAATCTGCATGCCGTAACTCTTGAATGTAGAGTGAATGAAGTCTGCTGCCGCCCGCTTCCCGGCGAGGTTGGTCACGTGGTGGCGGTTTTCGCTGAAATGGTCGGTCAGAAGCGAGCGCAGATTTTCCGTAGTGGTTGATGGGAAGAGGCCACACGATCCTGTAAAAGCAGAAGTGATTATCTTTTATTTCAGTCATTTTTATGTTTCTTTTGTTTACAACCTTGACATTTTGGGTTACAAGTATTAAAAATACATGGCAGAAACAAAAAAAAGATAAATCCATGACCGTGGCTTTACGTAAACCTAACATCCTAATTACTAATACAATAAGGGCTAGCATGCATCATTAGTTTCGATATTTTTTCTAATGACAAAATAGTATTTCATATAATAACCCTTTTTAATTGTAGGGGTTGTTGTATCTTAAGATATATTAAAATCTGTCTGCAGCATTGAGACTCTTACAGTCTGTTGTGCTTGACTTGAGAACTGTGACCTATGGAGTCGCTGGCTACTATGGTGCGGATATTATATGAGGATATTATATAACGTTACACATAACCGAGCATGACTCCCGACCAACAGCCGACTATGGTGAGCTTTGGGCCACGCCTAGCCTATCGAACATGTCCCAACCATCGGCTAACCAGTAAATGCCTTATTCCCGACTGAGCCCCGAATGCTCTCTAACCTACTCACAACCATCCCGACCTCTAGTCGCAGACTGTCGAATCTCTCCTGACTAATTACAATCCCCGACTGATTGCTAACCCTCTCACGAATTGAAGTGGATATATTCAGCGACTTTCAAATGAGGGATCATTTTCGCTTTTGATCAAAATAATCCCTTCTACTATGTTGTTAACATCACCGAGAGATAAAATTTGGATCACGGTTAACTTCAATAAGACTTTTAGAGTTCTTCTTTGTTTTTGGTCGTGTGAAGGTCGGAGGTGATAATTCACCCACATTCTGGTTGTAGCCAGTTTGATTGGGACTGAGTTAGACGAGACTTGTCTACGGCCTTGGGGTGAGTCATGGGTAGGTTGGAAACTAGTTGGGAGTAACTTACTCCCGAACACCAGCATAACACAAGCCGACCACACCGAACACCAGCCAACTCATTCCAGACCTCCCGTTCAGAGCCGAATGTTTAATTTTTTTTTTAAAACTGGGGCAGCCGAATACCAGCCGACTGAGCCGAACGCCAGCCGAACCACTCCCGAAGCACTCCTAATCATGGTCTCCGGAAGGTCCGGAGACCATGTTCGGCTATTTCTAACCGAGGCTACGTACCTGTGGAGTCGCTGGCTATAAGTGGGATGATATCATGTGGCCAATCGTCACCGCACATTCCGTTGATCTCCCCCACAAACAATACTCCCTTGTTTACTTCATGTAGCTGAGAACAAATGCAATGTTCGTTAAAGAGTCGTTCTAAGTAACGTGAAAAAACGTTGTATCTTACAATAACCTCTTCAAACGAAGGTTTATGACCCAAACAGTATAAAACGTAGTACCAGTATAAGTCCATTCCGTAAGTCAAAGAAACACTAAAATCCCAATGTTATACTCACGTGACCCGACAAGACACAATTCACTCCGTCCCAGTCAGGGGTTGGATTCCTTAGCGCCACACGATGATTATCTCCATTGAAGCGTCCTTGCAGGGAAAGATATTGAGCCGAAATGGTTTTAATGGATATCATGCTCATTTATGTAGCAATTCTTGCCTGATATTTGAAATGTCGTATCCACGCCTGCTTCAAGTATGGTTTGAAATATATATGTGATCAATGGATAGCATGGAAATGTTTTGACACCCGTTCAAGTTGAAACTAATATAGTATGTACAGTACCTGCAAAGGTATATTCCCATCCGAGCGTGGTTATCACCACAGAAATCACAATCCTTCCGGAAGATGTGAATGTGTCCACTTTGGCAGTCATGTTTCGATCCCCCTGAGGTAGGGTAATTATCCCGGTCAATTCGGTTCCTTCATGGAAGGATGGGGGAGCTGCAGTCATAGGATCTAAACTCAACAGAAGACAGCAACAGTGTCGTGTCAAGACAAGTCTTAGAATTACAAATCTTAGAGTGAGAAAAATAGTTCTTATGATATATATATACATGTAGTAGTGAAAGGAAGCAGTAATTTAATTCCAAGACAATTAGGATAGCATTGCAATTATAAAATCATAAGCATGTCATAACTATTCAACGAATGATATCACCTTTACACTCGAGCTTGAACTCAGCTAGGTCCATCACTGTTCTGGTGACCGCATCTGTGATCTTCTTGAGGAATTCAAGCCGGGCGTCCGTCAAGACCATCTTGTCATCAACCCCGCGGTTGGGTCTCCCTCTTCCACGATTGGACACTGATGCACACCATGTAAAATCAACCATATTGTCTGTAGGCCATTTACAAGTGCAATTATCTCTTTTGAAAGTTTACTGTCTGTCAATTTTTTTGTTACCTGAACGTGAACCGCCTACGCAGAGGGAAAACTTTTGTATCTGTTTAGCCGGTATAACCGCCCTTCGGCGTAACACACCAGCTTCGCAGGCACGCGGCGCGGCAGGATCTGGTCAGATTGCACCGAACGACCTTTCACATCTAACCTTCGCCTATCTAACTGCATGCATTGTTTAAAGCTATCTAGTGAGGATGCCTCTACAGTACTACTTACGTGTGTCAGTCAGCAGCATGGCCTTGATGTCCGTGCTGGAGTTCCAGAAACTCGTCAGGTCGTTACCGATGAACTGCTTGTACACCTCCCAGTTAGGATCCGACTGTGTTTCTACAGCTGAGACCACATCCTTCAGAGGGAATAGCACCGACTGAAACAAAGGACGTTCGTTGGTTCATTTGGTATAACATGCCCTGTAAGATGAAAACATCTGCAATAGCATTGTAATTTGTAAGTTATATTTCCTTCCTACCTGCCGTTTGTACTGAGGATGTCCGGCCGCGTCCCACCTGTTGTAGAACGCCGAGTACAGCGGGAAGTCGTACTCCTGTCGGCCGGCCACTAAGATGAAGTTTCCCCGGAAGCCGTCCTGTTCTACACTCTCGTACCCCTCCTTTAAGCCAGGAACCTGCCAGAAATACAATGATTTTATATTTGAGGAAAGTTATTGAAGCCTTCATGCCGCGTTTATCATGATCCTAGCTACAGTCTTTTTATTATTATAATGATTATTTTTATTTGTTGGCGACATGTTTATTGGTCAACTATCGAACGTTGACACCGTGACATCATATCCTTTTTGGTTATAGCCCCAACCATTGTTTTTATCGCATGCTAGCTGATAGTGTTATGGCTCACCTGTTTGAAGGTCTCGGGAAGTGACTGTGCCCCTAGGGTGTCATTAAAGTTGAGGATGGAGTCTAAGATGATGACGCCGTTGATGTTGGCAACGTTGACGCCAACAGAATCAAGATACCGGGCCATGACCTGATCAACGAAATCTTTACTCCCACAGTACCCGTTATAACACGCTGCGTTGTCGAAATCTGTGGTAAGGAATATTGCTCTAGTCAAGAATAATGTCACAAAGAAGCCACTTTCATTCAAAGTCATGAATGGTATTGCAAGATTCCTGTGCTATGTTCATCAATTATGATACCATCATGATCAAAACAATATACAATGCATACGCGAGTTTTAAGTCACGTATCTTTCTCTAAATGATGTTATAAATAAGGTTGCATATATTTGTGAATTATCATATGTAGAGTAGAGTCGATTTGAAAATGATTTGACATGTAAAGATTGCAATGTTATGAAATATTTTCTTTGAAATTTTGGTTTCAAGATGAAGTCTTTAATCTTCTGTACAAAAAGGACAAGAACAAACTTTCAAATGCATTTCTAAAAAATTGGACAAATGTATTTACATGTATAGTATTAAGGGATATATGCGTCATACAGGAATTCGTTACTCTTATATGGGTCAGTTAGGATAGGCTATATGGTAATAACGTTATTATTTTTTAATGACCCGCCTATCCCTCGGTGTATTTGATGTCATATTAAAACGCCTGGTCATTTGCTATAACCACCTCATCGTGATGACAAGACGTTATGACACCATATACACCACGGGCGGGTCATGTTTGAAATTGACAGAGGGTTGAGCGTATTTTTCGCTTGAAACGGCACCCTGTCACATTGGATGTGACTCCAATACCTGCGAACATCGGCCGATCTTTGAAAATCGCGCGTCACCGGGCATATCATGATAATTTAGAGCTCGCAGAATCGTCGACCGATCAAGTTATCTACTTTGTGACAGTGGCATTATTGCAGCGGTTTACCTGGACCCTCGTCAAACTCAAAGTCAAGCGCAGCAAACACGACCAGGTATTCCTGCACGCAGGGCTGGGATGTGATGAGCCGAGCGGCCTCCATGAGGGCGGCCAGACCGGACCCGTTGTCTTGGACCGCAGCCCTGTCTCGTCGACTATCGTAGTGAGCTGTCAGCACGATGGGTCTGTCCAGCCGCGTCCCGGTCAGGCGACCCGGCCACATTCCTACTACATTTTTGCCTCTAAACTGGAACAAAAAGGCACATTTTTAAATAGAGTCTCTCGACCATATACCCCTCCCCCTTCAATCATCATCAGCACTGATGCAAGCACAAAGAAAGCGATTAGGGCGTTAAATCCCAATCATAACTTGTTTATGATGCACACATATCACATCTCTGTGCGACTACAACATATCATCTATGTTTACATGTTAAACCTATCTACATCTATGCGGTTCTAAGTAAAATCCCTCACGGGGCACAAGTCATAGGGGAGTGCTAATTCTGTAGAGCAGTTTAAAGTTAGAGTAGCCAATCATTATGTCTACTCCACCCCTGTCCATCTCTAGGGACAGTATTAGACCCTTGTGTGGTATCATATACACACATGTATCACTTCACCTTACCTATTTTTGTTTTCACGCATCACTTTCTTTCTGGTACCACCACCACTAGTATAGTGGGCTCGAGATGTTGCCCAAGCGTAGCCATAATGATGGGCTACCCTAACTTTAAACTGCTCTACAGAATTAGCCTCTACCAAATGCTACGTTTGGCCCATGGCGTTCCATTAAATAGGTGAGCTCGCCAAGTGACTGTTGTTATGATATGTTGCTGGTTGTACCGATGTGTGATTAATCACCAGACAATTATTCTGTGTACAGAAAAAACGAAGCAAAGGGCCAATAAACCTACGGCACAGGAAACCTTTCCGGGGGAGTAAGACTTCATCTTCGTTTTCTAAGATTTTCACAAAAGAGCTGTGATGATTGGTTTTTGAACAAAAAAACTCATGTAGTAACAACAGTGATATGATTAAGAGTGAAATCTGCCCGCTCTAGCCCGGGGCCTCCCCTTCTCCCTACTTTGCCCATGTTGGGATCATCTAGGGGTACCTTAGAAGAAGAATAAAGAAGAAACGTAAATTTCAAGGACACAAAAACTTGAAATATCCTTACGTTTGGGTTGTCTGTGTCGAAGTCCTCATTGACTACCTGCATGCCGTAGCCCTTGAAAGTGTTTTCTATGAAATTAACCGCAGCAGATTTGGCAGCAGGGTTGGTGACATGATGGCGGTTGTCCCCGAAATGGTCATTCAAAAGCCTGCTCAAATCACCAGTTGTAGTCCATGGGTCGACGGCACCCGTCACTGTGGTGTTCAAAATTTGATAAAAGAAATGTTGCTGTTGTTGCCATTGTTTTTCTTAGTATTCAAATTAAGAATAGACCAGTGTTCTTCCATAATTCCACACCTACTATGAATCATGATATACCATGTGCCTCACCTCCAATAGTGAAAATGGCACATATGACGATGAACGTGAGGGCCATCTCGTAAATCGCCAGAGCAGGTTGACACAAGTAGCTTCCCTAGGACGACAGGAACCCAACAAACGTTAGTTACATCTAACCACTTGGAGATGTATCTTAATATCAAAGGTCAGTGGATGGCTAACAAAAAAAGACTGATTGGTTACTCCGTGTATTTATAGATCACCTGGTAAATCATTTGCTACAGGTTTCAGATAGCACCAGTTCCTCTTGTTATTAGGAATTCGTGGTTCTGATTAGGAATTTGTTTGTCAATGAACCGATCTCTACACATTTACGACATCACAGTACAATTTAGAAATAACAGGAAAATTTGATTCTAACGTGATTTCAATGTTGTCGATCGTTGTTGTTCTTCACATATACACCTCCATAATGGTGCAACGATTGTGAATATTTGCCACAATGGAGCCATGGCACCGAGGCTCCTGCATTTTTAAAGCATGTATTAAGGAAACTACTGTGTTAGGGAAAGGCTCTTTATCCTTGCACCTACACGAGAAAGCAGTGCAATATTAGCCATATGTTAAAAAAAACATCAATCACAATTGCACAATGCAATCATCGTTAAAAGTAAAGTCCTCAATGACTATTGAAATCATATGGACTTTTTTGTAATAAGTTTGAAATATTTTGAATAAAAGAATAAACTAGTCGTAATAGTCGAAATTGTTCAAACAATTGAAAATGACAGTTTGGATATGATTGCATCTATATATGTTGAGAACCCTTTTGAAAGTAAAGGCACAAAGATCTCGTTACTTAGAACAATTTCTAACATTTGTTTGACGTTCTGAATAGTTCTAGAGTTCCAACATGTTGTAAATATTTGCATCATTTTCCAAATGGTAGATTTGGGTTATTGCCCCCATAACAGTAGATGCTAACAAGCTCCTTTGTGGTTAGCAGTCTATGCATGGCGGGAGACATGGTCCCCTTTGCTTCACATGGATGTGCGAATTGCTTTCCTCCCTGCCCACTGACCGTAATGTTCAATATATGGATGTTAGAACAAATGGTGACCTTATGTTCCAACATGTTAGAAACTAATATGAATAACGTAATCTATGTTTAGAATATTTCTAATATGTTGTAACGCTGTAGAATATAGAATTTCAAACGAATGATAGAAATTAGTATATTTTTATATAAACAGTTATTTATCTCAATAAGACTTTTACCGAATGTTTCGGAAATGGCAACTAACACCCATACATCATGTGGAATTGCCCCTTCTCAATTCTATCAAATTTGGTGGCGAATGGAGATAAAAGAAAATGTATTACTTGTCACTTTTGTTCTAATCACATCAGCCGTCTCACGTGAGGCGGTATATGACACTTAAACTGGGCCAAAAGGTATAAGGTTACTAAGAGTAACACATCCATTGATACCGAAAGGGCTTGCCACTGTGAGCTTTGGAGGCATATAGCATACACATGCATGCATACATATTTGCATACATACGTATATAGAGAATTAAAATCAAACGATCTCGTCTTCAAAAAAAATAAACGAATGTAGTTGCGATTTTTGGGGTTTATCTTTTCACTTTCACTGTTCACAGAAACACAACTGTTTGACCTGGTGTAGACATCACTCCGCGTTAACCCTCATCCGACCGACACATTTTTGCGACGAATCTGGCCGTATGGGGTCCAAACGGACCCATTTTGTTTTGCCCCCTAAATATATTTCTGGTGGATCTTATTGTAGTTATTGTGCATATCCTGTTGCAATAATCTATGGAGAATATTTTGACAAGTTTTGGGGTTGATGATTAATGCTCATTATCATAATTTATGCAGAAAATGAGGAGAATCCACATTTTCCTTTAATCCTATCTAGACTGGGGGGACTAAAAGTGCCCGCGCCAACTTTGGCATCGTATAACTGCCAAACGATGTATGCTAGGACTACCAAACTTAGTGAATTTTCCTAAAATTTAGTTGGAAACAATTCCATGATAATAGTTCAAGTTTATCATTGTTCCTGTTGCCATGGCAACGGGTTTCTGACAGGCATTTTATACAAAAAGTCACTAATTTTTTAAGAACAATGATATTTCTCAGGTTTTCTTGCTCAACCACACTAGTTTTCCAACATGTATAACATCATATGTAATTAGATGTAACTTTCATGATTTATTATTCCTAATTATGTTTAGCCATACCTAGTATGGCTAAACATATTGTTTTTACTCAGGTTTCTTCTCCTCCTCCTCCTCCTCCTGCCAAATCTTCAAATGGATTCATCTCTGTCATTTTTATACCAAATGACCTGAAATTTGGTACAAAGGTAATGTAGGCAAAAACCAATCTGCGTTTTTTTCCTTTTTTTGATATTGACCTTGAAAGTGATTTTATTGAGGTTTTTATGACCAATTATGCATATCTTGGCCTCCTGGGCCCTGGTATTTCAACCGAATGACCTGAAATTTGCTGTATATGTGCCTTGAAGAAATATTTAAAGGACTACATTCTCATTTTTGGCATACATATCTTCAAAACGATCTATTTGGGGCTTTCTTGACAATATTTGGCACTTCTGTCACTTTCAATACTACATATGACCTAAAGGTCAGTGACCCCAAGTGCCTTGCACCTGGCCTTGCATGCCTGTGAGCCTTGCGACCACCTGATTGGTCAATTGAATTAATCTAAATATCTTTCATTTCTGGCGCAGGTGTGCTAATATCCAACTATGGTATGGGAATTCCTAGGACATGTGATTACATGGCTTTGTTCACTCTTTTTTTGAGCAAAGATACACATCTCCAGTTCCTATGTATTAAACCAAAATAATGTGAAATTTGACATGTGTCTGCCTTGGTTATGTACACAGGCCCTCATTCAAATGTTTGGCATACAGTCTTTCAAAACGATTTTTTAATCAAAGAATTGTATACTATTGAATCATGCATTCAAACAAAGGGGTGTCACATTCTTATATTTCACCCATACTATCGCTGAAATATGTTGTTTTTGGTCATTTCCTTCTTCTCCTGTCAAATCTTCATATATATCATTATGTATGCTATGGAAAACTTGATCTTTTTAATTCAATTTTGAACTGGGTTGATTATGCGCAAGAGTGTAATTTTCAGCGGATCTTTTTCGACTGGTCTAGTTTACATGGAGATGGCGCGGAATATCCCATTCTTGCAAGGGGAGGATTCTTTGATTATTTCTTTCAATTTTGAGCTGGAATGATTATGAAAAAGTCCATTTGTTAGCAGAAGTGTATTTGTTAATTAATAAGTGGATATGGTTTTGGACTGGTCCATATTGTGTTGAGGTGCTACTGGAAGACTACATTCCTGTATGGAGGGACTGATAATTGTTTTTAAACTCAATTTTGGACTGGGGTGATCCATTCTTTTAGTGGAAGTATTTTAGAATGGTCCATTGTTATTTTGGGAGAGACCATTTTTTGCATGGCGAGGAGTATGGCTAAACATGCTGTATTTGCTCGCAAATGTTGCCTTTCTAGTTTATGCTAATTTGATGACGTAATCGCTCAAAATCTAAGATTTGATATTAGTAGCCAGTAGTATTTTATTTTTGCCTTACATTGTACCTGTTACAATCTTTGTACAATAAACATTGACATGACTTGACTATTTTACGAATTGCACAGAGCAGCATCAGAGGCTAACATCAGCCCCTACAGCCATGGCGGCGTAAGGCTTATTGGCAAAGTTAAGCTGGCCAGATCTTCACTACGCACAATCACTGCTATCTCAAATGGTATTTTTTCTTTATCAATCAAAACTGCAAGGAACCAATTATAACTACAAAAAACATCGTGGCTGCTCGGCACTTCCATCATCGCTTTCAAGCATTATTTACTTAGATGGCGATTTATGAAGCCTGGGGCCAGAACCATAAACTAATTTAGGAAGTGCTTCCCACTGTGGCCTTGCTGCAGTTCGAAAGGTGGATTGACCCCCATAAATACATAAACACATAAAACTACCAGACTGTCTCAACTTAGAAACAATGACTGGAGAAGATTAGCATAATACTGGTGAACGAGATTCAAATATTGTTTTCTACTGGTTTTCTAAGTAGCATTATGAAACCATACATAATGACACATAATGAATGTAGACAAAGTTAGATAATCAAAACAACTTTCAGTTTAAAAAAAAATCAACCTTGTGTTCAAATATCAACGTTCAAATCAGCCTTTCAAAGTTGTTTCAAAATGTACTGTACCTATATTTGCAACCTGGAAACGCCCTCCTCTTACTTGAATTCAAATGTTTGGTAGTTGTACGTCTGTAAATATGACTTGTAGCTGTGGTGTCTACATGGTATTCTAAAAGCCAGTTATATAGACACTGACTGGCGCTGTAGAACTCGTAAGGTAGAAGAACTGCACATGAACTGCTAGCAAATGTCTTTACTTATACTACCAAACAGAGCATGGTAAGCCAGTGTTGCCATTTATATTCTGGGTTACATAAATCTAACTTCTTCATGTATAGCCATACATCAATTTCTTATCTGACTACATTTCAAAGGTTTTTTATTTATTTATTTATCTATTGGTTCAGCATGTACATGCCAGGGTTGCCCAACTAGCCGTAGGCTATTACTAAGGTCTATTACAAAGGTTTATTGAGAGAGTAACTTGTGTTGGTGGTGTGACTATCTTAGCCAAGCCTCAACCGATGTGAACACCACGAGAGTCAGTGGCAGACTGACCCTAGTAGTTTACGTTAGCCGAATTTATTGGGTAATTTTATAGTACAAGCTTCCTCTTTAATTTTACGAAAAAAAGGACATGGACAATTCGAGTTTTCTGGAGAGTAGAATACCAGATCCGAGGCAGTCCTCACATCCATGTCTTGTTGTGGGTCAAAGACGCTCCTAACGGAATGGAGACGCTGAAAAGAAACTTATTCAACGGTTACACTGCCTAACGAAAAGGTAGACCTGGACCCGCATAACAAAGTCATTGAGTGCCAGCAGCGCCATCATACTCATACATGCTACAGTAAAGACAATGAAACACATAATATTGTAGATTCCATTATCCTCGTGACTCACAAAGAAAAACCATTATCCAACCTCGAAGTAGGTACTTCAGCTACATTCAATACAAAAGTACTATTTAACGAATTGCACAGAGCAGCATCAGAGGCTAACATCAGCCCCTACAGCCATGGCGAGGTAACATGGATACACAGCTAATTCAATCGTCATAATCAACAGCAGCTAACGTTAGTCACTTCCTATCCAAATCATAACGACGACAACTCTACCAAACGGTCTAAAAAGATTGCACAAACTTTCATCAACCTCCACAACACGTAACGGGGGGTTTAACGCGCTCGGTTGCTAGTTGCTAGAATTTGGACACATCAATGTTAAGAACACGTTTGAGAAAGAAATGTATTCACTTCTGGCATTAAAACCGGTGAACGCTGTGAGACATTTCCGTGAATGCAGCTTCCGATTTTTTGTCCTAACTTAACACGCTTCTGTACTTCTGCTCTCTTCAAAAGCTGGTGATGATTTTAAGTAAACATAAATAAGACTTGTATTCTATGATATTCTAGTTTTCTATAAACCGGAAATTTGTGACAGTGCACTTCTCACCTCAAGTGAGGAGGGCTGTATCAGCGCAACGGTACGGTACGCACCTACACTATACATCGACAACACCTCGTCTACTTATTGGTAAATATCTTCGCCATCTCTCTTTTCAATGTCCTTTTCATAGAAAACCCCTGCTTGGAGAATAGCGTGCAGTACAAGTCTCTTTATAGTTTATCCTGTATATTCTATTTTCAACTGATATTTTAATTATATAATCTCCCATTACAATTTTAATTTTACGATTTTAAGAAGCATTTGTCATTATCAATTTCTAGATGTTCAACAAACCACTGTAAAAGTCAGCATAATTCTGACATATAGTGTCTACGAAGTTGCACTTTGAGAAGAAAATTTCAAAGTTTCATCTAAGCTAGAAATTAATCAACTTGAAGGCAAAAGTCATATGCAGAGTTTGGAAGGACCCAGTATTCGCCAGTGCATGCAACCGTACGTCGTCAAAACTTAACACCCCCACGAGCAATAGAAATTATCAGCCGGGAACAATATTTCATATTTTCAACTTGCTCCATGTGATATTTTCCGGTTTCGATGTTCTTAGTCGCACCGAATTTTGTGTCAAATGGTTGAACTCAAATGAGTAGATTTTTAACTTTGTTCGATTTGCATCTGCCGCCCCAAGGGAGACGGGGCGGGACAGTTTAAAAACTGGGTCACGGGGCCAAAGGTTGCCAACACACTCGTTGCTCGTTAATTTGGCTTTGGGTGGGCGTTTGCAGCGTTACATATCAAAACAGGATATAGGAGGGCTGTCACAACACACACACACACACACACACACACACACACACACACACACAAACAAACATACATACATATAAATATACACATACATACATACATACATATATGAAATGATAGTTCAAATCGTTGTCGTTAGTGCCCAAAAAAGAACGGATGTAACGCCTACTGCCGTGAGTTTGTCTTATAGTTCACTGTCCGATGTTATCGGCCCACCTTGTATAAAAGCTACAGCCATCTAAAGTGCGGTTAAGAGCATAACATCTCCCTTAGTCAATATAAAATATTGTTTGTTAGTTCTACGCGTAAACCATCACTATTGTGGTGTTTTTCATGTTGTATAGATGCAGACATACTAGCAGGGTAGAACGAGATTACCACGGGAAATGCCACACAAACACATCATACTCGATATGTGTTGAGAGAGAATCATGTACCTTTTGAATGCAGGATCTACACGTACCGGCTTCTCTTCGTCTCCTTACGTCCACAGAGAACAAAAAGTACGACGTCTACCCAACTGTGGATTTTAGACCAGTTTCAAAATAGCGGCATGGTTTCTCCGCCCACCTTTGGAGTGTCAGAGCACCCGGGCCACAGAAGCGTACGGACAATAGCGCCTCGTTTGCACAGCGACGCCTTATCTGATGTGTACTCTCCGCTATCAGTCCCACCTAACGTTACTGTATCTCAATGCTGAAATAGCCCCAATTTGCTTCCAGTGATCAAGAAAAAACGTCCAATTTTACGACGATATGATAAACACTCTATATGTGGAAATGGGCCGGGATGGAGGCTAGGAACAAGATGTTTGAACACACGAGAGGACATAAGGGCTATAGAGATAAGTAATCGAGTTGTGGAATCGTATGCCCTTTGCCGATATTACATAGATTTGGGTCGAATTCTACTTTGTGTAAGAAGAGTGGCCTGGTAGATGATGGTCCTTGAACCGTCCTTCTGATACATTCATGATCGTCACATATTTACTCCACCGGGTATCTAGAAGTGTTGCAAAGCTTACAAAGCTCATAGTAATAGTATTGTTCTAAATACAGAATAAGCCCAATTTACCAATATTCACGGAACGACGTTGACGATGATAACACATGGTTCTGGCCGGAAATGGCAATATCCATCCATCACCAAGATATATACAAACCTTGCACGGTGTGACATGGTAACCTTCATTAACATTAATCCAGGAGGCTACATAAATCCGCCACATTGAACAAACAGTGTATTTGCGACTGCCATTTTCTCGTCCTCCTCTAGCGTCACCCGTGGCACAAACACGTTCAGGTACAGGCAGTCCTCCGACGTAGGGACATTCTCAGGCAACGGGAACTGCATGCACGAGTCCCCGTAGTCATTCGCGTATTTAACGCCCTCCCAGGCCCGTACAGCCTGAGGCTTTAAGAAGCGGAGGTTGCCAAATGTGGGCATCGCGTAAACGTTTATTTATCTTTACTTTCAAGTATTTGAACACACGTAGTGCTAGGCATACAGGATAACTAACTCAAGGAATGGATACTTTTAAACTGTTGAATACTCTTACCGACAACCATGAAGCATGGTTGAAACTTAAAAAGTGGAAAAGCAGCAAGTCTGATCAGCTCTGGTGGTACAGGGTGATGAGTTATCTACAGACTCATGTATAATAAATGGGCTTTTAACCGGCCGAAACTCAAGATTTCCATCACAGTTTGTATTGAGTAGCCATTGTGTGTGCGCGTCTGTCAACCAACCATTATGTTGAAAATCATTAACTTGAAGAATGTTCACAATTCTAAGTACTGGATTGGGTTGTATATGCCTTTTGTTTGTTGTTGTAACCGTCATTATATGCTATTCATCTAATATCCCTTTTGCTTTACACAGTGTGCGATGTGTTTATTATTGTGTTGCTTGTTGTTCATTTGCACATGAAACATGTCAGAGAAAATATCGTAGAGCTGAAAACCTTTTGTTTTTTAGGGTTTATTCTGTGATTATTTACGTATTGTCATAACTATAACTGTTGATTATAACATACATAAATCAATAAATAGAATTTTTTTAAATCGCTATGGATATACAAGAAAATAAGGGAAATCAATGGACTAGCTAACAAAACAAATAATACAATTTTCAAAAATATGGAAAAATAAAGAAGACACTAACCCATTTTCAAGCTGTGTTTATTCAAATACCATTGAATGGTCCACACATAATTTGATTCATAACCTCCATTTCAATAGATACAAAGGACAATACCTCTGAATACGGGACTTGTTGATTTGAATATAGTATGTATTTTGCCTCATACTTACTCATAAATGTTTTTAGATTATTAACTTAATAGTATCAAGATTTGGGTCTAACGCATCAGTACTCAGACGTGCATTTAACTAAGTGTAGTAGTTCGGTAGCTTTGTTTAAACAAAGTAGTTTCTTGAAAATTGTTTCTGACATTGTATGTTTATTCAAGGTAGCACGTATGCAAAAGTATAGATTTCTTATTCCCTGAGTTGAACATAAACACATAACATCACATGTACATTCGCAGCAAGTTGACAGATAAACAGTAATTTCGTTAAATCTTTAATCAAGATTACAGAAATGTAAATCTAAAACTACAGGTCACGTATTCTACCCTGGTTTGCAATTTTCGATTTTTCAAACTATATCTGTATTTTTCAACTCACTGTTTAGTTAGTTCTAGAATCGGAAGTGAAGTACTCAGAAATGACTGTGGACTTAATTATCAATATTGTCTGATTACTGTTATCTTTGAATTTTCAAGGATTTCAAAACAACTCATCAGTGCAAACGATGTCTTAAGTTCTCTAAATCCCAAGCTCAAATGAACATCAAGTCCCTAGGATTCCAATACATAGTCCGGTACAAGCCTAAGCGTCAAAGCTGCACTCATGGCTTAGGTAGACACAGACAGGTACACACAAAAAACATTAATCTTGAATTATTAATGCTAACTTTGAATTTGTTAAAGCACAGAACAATTAGTCGGTGAAACGATGTCTAAGGTTCTCAAAGGTACAATCTCAAAGAGATGACTGGAGACTTTGAACCCATGTGTAAAAGCGTTCCATGCATATGGGTCATGACTTAGGTAGACACTTGCAGAGGTTGGAAGGACGGCCCGCCTCGTCCTGATGGCCGTCTGTAAGATATACACAGTCTTTAGGAACATGAAGAGATTATAGACGTTATATCTTACTCGTCGTTGTAATACAAAGAGAATATTTCATGCTACATGCTTTGGCACTCATGGTCACTAGCTATCTATGAGAAAATTGGTTGAAAATTTGAGAGACCTTAAAAGGCTGTCGTTTTGACAAAGGACGGCACGAGGCGACCTTCGATTTTCGAGTACTTGCATATGTTTTTGGATACGTATACCTTCGGTTACTTGTGTTACTTATGTCTCAACAATCCTCTGTTATTTATGTTACAATTTTGTCGTAAGTTTATTTTCTTTGTTAAACTGACTTGTAGTCTGGGTCCCATTGAAAATCCATTTATCAAAATTGAATGGGCCACGTGTGCCCAGCTGTCTGAAAATTCAATACATGAATAAAACAAAAAATAGAATAAATAGCTTTAAAATTGACACGAAGGGGTTATGGACTCACCTCTTACGGAAGAACCAAACAGCAGCACCGACAAGGAGCGTGAGGATGACTCCAACCAACAGCCCAACAACCACCCCCGTGCCGAGGCCACCGGTACCGCCAGTAGTTTGTTTACCTTTGGACAAAGCATCAAAAATGATTGAATATAACGTTACGCGAGGAGAAACGCACCCTGACATTTTTCTTAAAAAGGGTTACTGGAAAGGTTAAAATCACTAGGCATGTGTAGACCCGGCCATGTCAACAAGCATTCAAAGTGCGCGACTAGGAATATGGAGGAGATAAGGGATTGTTACGTTGATACCCATAAACACATATACCAAAACAGAAACAAACTGTATGAAAATAATATTCATCATGTTGGACTATTAATGCCCACTAATGCTTTGGTCCCAATTTCACCGGTGCCCGGACTACTTGGGGGTGTAGTCCGGGATCCCGGCCGGGCCCCGAAGCCACAAATTTGTCCCAGTGGACTGTCGGGTACGGCCCGGTGCTCGCACAATTAGCTCACGACGTCTATTTGTTGCCGGGTCTCGCGTTCAATCTAAGTCTGAAGTAAACCGATTCGGCCTCCGGCCAGACCCCAAAATAGCCCAGCAACCACAGGGTGTCCGACAGGGCTACGTAGGGTTTATTTTTCCAATTGAAACATGATTAGGAGCATACGGAGGACGGATAGAGCATTCTGTTAAAGCTATTCATTGCCGTTGAAAAAAAAGCTGTGTAAAACTTCAAATTGTCAAGACAACAATGGGATTAATTGACTAACCTCTCGTCGCACTGTTAAGGGTGAAGCCCACATCGCCTTCCGGCCAGGCGTCACTACACGAACCGTGAGCGGCACCCGAATACAGCACACCAGAAACGCTCACAGTCAGCTGCAAAGCGAGCAAAATCAAGTGTTGTCTGGTTGTCATTAATTATGCGAAAACAGTGAATAAACTCACATTGCCATCGTTAACAATAAAGTTTTGTTGAAATCACCTACCATCAGTGACCCATTGATTCGGACTGTTTCTGGAATATCATACCTTAGTCGGCGATGCTTTTGTGTAGGCCGAGGCTACTTACAGATTTTTCACTATTGGCAGTGTTTGTAGTTCTGTCCTCGCACTATTGACAGGAAGTTGTAAGGAGCCAATCAGAGTATACTTTACAGCAAGGCAAGTTGATTTTGATACGCTGAAACTGAAAATTTATCCTTTTTCCTGGATATGAAAAAGGAGGACTTCATCGTGGATTGAACCCAGGATTTATCGCTCATGTGACGAGTAGAGGTCATACAATTTTAGAGAGCATCGTCATAACGGAAATATAATTTTCAGCAAATCATTCATCGCTGAGCAAATATCTAAAGGTTTATTGCTACGGCAGCAAGCAGAATTGAATGCCCCGTATAGTGTTTGACTTAGCATTGTTAAGTGGATTTTTGAATTTTAGTCACCTCGACCGCATATACATACAAAAATGACTTTTAGGTAATTAAGATACTCACGTGTCCAACCATCTTACATGTCAGTGACTGCCATTCAGGCTCTAGCAAACGCAGTGCTAGAACTTGTTGTCTGGAGTTGAAATGACCTGCAGAAATGTATGTCGACAATTGTTTCATTAGATGGCTTCATTTTGCAATAACATTTTCCTACACTCCCTCAATGACATCCGACTAAAAGTACGAAAACTTAATTTCGGTCAATCATATCTCGGTGAATTACATTATAAATCATTTCAAAGTCTATTCACTGCCCTTTTAAATGTTATTCCGTTTGACCAAAAATTCGCGGGTTGAGTACCAGCAGAGCTACGTAGGCGGTGAAAAAATTGCTAGAGTTTCCCTTTATCATAAGTCTTTTGTTTTTTAATGATTAGAATTGTGTGTTATATCGTCGGAAAGCTTGTATATTTTCGTCCTCAAATTTACCATCACGATTTTGTTAAATAAGCATCACGATTGATTTCGTGGGTAGATCAGACCCAAAGGGTTGAAATTCAATGCCAACATCAGACAATGCTGGTCGGAGAATTTCGACGATCTCGCTTTGTGACACACTGGTATAATCATCTCTGGTATTCAATCTTTGAATGAAGGGTCATAACAATTTTGGTAGCATTGTAAAGGATAAGAAATAAGCTTTCCAGTGGTTTATAATACTATGAAATTGATAAAGTTACAACGAGGAAAAAGTGGATCAAATTCAGTTTCCTAAATTTTGGTAATGAATGTACTTAAGTTTAACTGACTCGTTCACATTTACTTTAAAACAATAACACCACATATAAAGGTCATTAAAACTTTCCGAGAAGCGAACAGAGTGTACCTGACATATCCATGCTCCATGTGCTATTGGAGAGAGTAGCGTCGACCCTTCCCGTAAGCTCGAATGTATTGATCACGAGACTGTAGTCTTTGTCTCCTTCTGGCAGAGATATTTTTCCATCCAACTGGATGCCTTTGTCAAACCCTTGCGGGGCATCGCCGGCTGCAGGTTAAGTCGTTACAAAAAGAGATAGAAAAAGATACAGTAGCCATTTATCTAAGCCATGAAAATGTATGTCAACGATCAATTCCGAAAGAAGCACAGAAAAATGGAAACGATGGAAAGGAACCTTACAATAACATTTAATAGGGAAAACGGCCAGGTCCATCGTAGTCCTGATCACCACGTTTGTTATCTTCTTCAGGAATCCAAGCCTTTCCTCCGTCAGCGGTAGTTTCTCGTTACTGCCAACTTCTCTGCCGCGATTTTGTTCTTGTAGGTACACAGGAAATCAATCGGGAAAAATTAGTTCAATCCCCAGTTTGGACGCCAGATGTATCTTCTGAAGTGCCGGTTGAATATTTTTGATCCAAAAAAATGTTTTTCTGACACCAGACATCGACAATGAAAATTGTAGGAATGGATGTAGTATCGTTAGTGCAAGACGTGGTCCTTCTGATCTTTTTTTTTTCATAAATAATGATTTTGACCAGGAATTATTCACACATTTATGTGTCAAAATATCCCTTTTACATTGCTAAAGCATTGTATGTTAATAATAGCCAAACATGATATATATATATATATATATATATTACCGACAAAACATAATGAGGTCCATTTGGACCCATTCGGCTATCTTAGTTGCAAAAAATGTCAGGGGTGTGCGAGGGTTAAACGAAATCTTCTAAAAGTTTTGTTTTACTTGATCTGCATAGCTAAGACGATCCTAAAGATCTTGCTTCAAAGCACATTAAGTGCCCGTTATAAATCTATTGTTATCCGTTGTTTGTAAGCACGTAGCAACTGCAGTAGATCAGCATAGGTTTCCTTGAAACTACAAAGGAACTCTGTTTTATAGGGTTTTGCACCCACGTGACTATGACGTAAGTATTGTCCGCCATGTTGGATATTTATACCAGGTAGAGTACACGCTATAGATATATGCATACGTACAATCACGAATTCACTACACACAGGCAATCGTTTTGAACTGACTTTGCAGGTCGAACTATCCAGAATGGCGGCTGTGGCGTCACGTGAAAGCGCACTATATAGCTATGAGAGCCACTAACCTGTGTCAGACAAGAGCAGTCCCTTGATGTCACCGCTGGCTTTCCAGAAGCTGCCAAGGTCCTGTGACGCGTCCTGATAAAGAACCCAGTAGGGATCTGAGGTCGTCTCTATCTCTTCGGCAATGTTCTTGTAGGGTATAAGCACATCCTTAAAAAGGTAAAAAAACAACATGAAAGTTAGTCATCCAGGTAATAAGATACGCCAAAAATAGTTACTCGAGCAACTCGACATCCTAAATTTTCTTAACCTCATTAACATATCTATTCAGAGTTTTCGGATAAAACCTGGTTCTCCGGTACCTATCCTTAATCACTGCCGAAAGACAGCGGATGCTGTCTGAAACGTCTGTTTCAAAATTTCATCCACAGTTGGTTGAGTAACTATTTTGGACGCAAAGAAAAAAAAAATATTATGGGATGAATGCGGTTTCTTTCTGAAGACGATTCATTTGCTTGTCATAGCTTTTCTCTGACCGAAATCTTTCAGTACCTACCCGTCTCTTGTACTTTGGATCGCACTCCTCGTCCCATCTGTCGTGGAAGATGGAGTACAGCGACTGGTCGTAGCCCTGTCTGGTGAATGTACCGATGAAATTTCCTCGGAAGTCCTCAGCTTGTTCCTGCGCATACACCTCGTCCCACAATGGAGTCTATCAAAAATATTCGTGAAGAAACGCCTTGCGAAGTGTGATGATTTAGCAAAAAGGCTAGCTCTCTCTCTCTAGCTCTCTCTCTCTCTCTCTCTCTCTCTCTCTCTCTCTCTCTCTCTCTCTCTCTCTATATATATATATATATATATATATATATATATATATATATATATATATGCATAATATTTTCCTAACGTTTAAAACATGTTGATTCAAAAGTACCTGCATGATAGTTGAATATTGCTATCGGGTTGGTTCCTTCGAACGCCACGAAGCCAATGAAAATACTCACACTGAGCAGATTGTGACAATGGCATACATAAGCTAAATATACGTACACACCTATTTTCATATTGTTCTCTGCTAGGCCTGGACAAATGTTGTGTTTGTAGTTACCCGAACTATCATAGCAAAAACCTGGCCTTGAAGCGGCAGCTGACAAGGGGCACAAAATGTCCGATCTGAATGATTGGGTTCAAAACAGACCTCCGGTGTTTCCGACTCTCTTAACAGCTTGAATCTTTGGTGAGGATGTATAGTAAACATTGTGAAATGTATGATATTTGAAATACCAGTGTCCTAATGCATTTCATTTTTACATTGCCTACTTTATTTCTTGGATCCCTTTGGCCTACATCTATTCTTTTTCAAAGACGAAAAAAAGAATATCTACCGACGCCTTTCCCAGGCCTTATCAGCTTTTCAAAAATCGATAGTAGGTATACGTACGTTTTCGAACTGCGAAGGAACCTCTTGTGAGTATTTTGTGTTGTTGTAGTTGAGTATGGAGTCCATAATGATCACACCCTGAATGTCCGATAGTTTCAGGCCAAGAGAGGCCAAGTATGGGGTAAGAACATTTTCCACCAACTCCTTGCTTCCACACTGCCCTTCAGAGCACGCTGACATGTCATGGGTATCTAAGGAAAATTAAAAAGAAAAACAGAAAAAAAAACATTGTACACTTGTTTCTTTAAAATAAACTTACTTATACCTGCATGCCTATTCTTTCACCATTGAGATATACAACAGTGTCTAGCCGTAGAAACTGGGGGGGGGGGGTAAGCTAGCTGTTATCGGGGTTTAAATGGGGCCCTCCCATGAAGAGATCGGTTATAGTCAAAGTTTGACCTATTGTACAACAATTGCATCAGGTACAATGTATGGCAAATAACATGAAATATCAGCAACTTCGAAATATTTGTACTAGTGTACTGATCTAATATCATCACTTGATCCATAATAGAATAGTAGGTTTAACATAATTACACAGCTTCTCTTTGGCATAGCATTGTCTGCTTTAGAAGAATGTTTTTATCATTTTCATTTTCATTCCTCCTTTCCTGACCTGGATGACTAATATTCACAAACGTAGCATTGTATATAAGTCAGACAGGCTACAGGGAGCGTGACTCTAGTCAGGAAACGTAGCCAGTTGCTGTTTCTACGTAGCCTGACTAAATCTGTAATCTTCTTTTGTATCGAAACTCCTATCATCGTTAGTGATAACCACTTACCCGGGGATTCGGCACATTGCAGGTCAAACGCGATAAAGACCACGGAGTAGTGAGGGATGCACGGCTGTGAGGTGATGACCCTAGCGGCTTCCATCAGAGCTGCAAGACCAGATCCGTTGTCGTCCACTCCGGCACTGTTCCGGCAGGTGTCGTAGTGAGCTCCCAGAATCACAGGTTGCTCTTCTTTAGGATTTCCATCAGGGTTGTAGCCCCGCCATATCCCTATAATATTCTGACCTTGGTACTGAGAGAGACACAGAAGTGGATTCATTTCATAACCTTGTTCTTTTCAATTTTCTCGCATCCCTCAGTAGATATTTTGAATTTTGACCCAAGTTTAACTTCAGTCTTAGTTATGCTTCGGTTCCAATTCGACAAAGGGGCCCCGCCGAGCAGTTCACGGGTTGTTTTTTGGCACTTTCGGGCGTGACCCCTAAGTCGTTCCGTGGTGCTTCCGGGCTATTTTTGAGCCCGGTGGGGGCCCGTGGTGACTTTAACTAGGATTAAAATTAAACGCGGGACCCGGTAACAAATAGACGCGGTGCGCCGTGAGCTAACCGTGCGAGCACAGGGCGGTAACACATCCCCCCCCCCCCACACACACACAACCCACCGTACCCGTCAGTCTACTGGAAAAAAAACTGGCTTCGGGGCCCTGCGCAATTTGGACCAAAGCATTATTTCATTTTTTCTTGATTCTCAAATCTAAGGTAAACACTGATGAGTATATTATTGCTTGTTAAAGAGAAGATCGCTGAAACATTTCTCACCCCATCATACTCTGTGTCGAATACATCGATGAAAATCTGCATGCCGTAACTCTTGAATGTAGAGTGAATGAAGTCTGCTGCCGCCCGCTTCCCGGCGAGGTTGGTCACGTGGTGGCGGTTTTCGCTGAAATGGTCGGTCAGAAGCGAGCGCAGATTTTCCGTAGTGGTTGATGGGAAGAGGCCACACGATCCTGTAAAAGCAGAAGTGAACATCTTTCATTTTTAGTCATTTTCATGTTTCTTTTGTTTACAATCTAGACATTTAGTGTTACATGTATGAAGAATACATGACAGAAACAGAAAATGATAAATCAATGACCGTGGCTTTACGTAAACCTAACATCCTAATTACCAATACAATAAGGGCTAGCATGCATCATTAATTTCGATATTTTCTCTAATGATAAAGCGGTATCTTATATAATTACCTTTTTTTATTGTAGGGGTTGTTGCATCTTAAGATATATTCAAATCTGTCTGCAGCATGAAGTGTGACCTGTGGAGTCACTGGCTACCATGGTGAGGATATTATACACATGATCGAACATGACTCCCGATCACCAGCCAACTATGGTGAGCTTTGGGCCACGCCTAGCCTATCGAACTAACCAGTAAATGCTTTATTCCCGACTGAGCCCCGAATGCTTTCTAACCTAACTCTCAACCATCCCGACCTCTAGCCACAGGCTGCCGAATCTCTCATGACTAATTCTAATCCCCGACCGATTGCTAACCCTCTCACGAATTGAAGTGGACATATTCAGCGACTTTCAAAAGAGGGGTCATTTTCGTTTTTCATCAAAATGATCCATTCTACTATGTTGTTAACATCACCGAGAGATTGAATTCGGATCACGGTTAGCTTCAATACGGCTTTTAGAGTTCTTCTTTGCTTTTGTCGTGTGAAGGTTGGAGGTAATAATTCACCCACGTTTTTGTTGTAGCCAGTTTAATTGGGACTGAGTTAGAAGAGACTTGTCTACGGCCTTGGGGTGAGTCATAGGTTGGAAACTAGTTGGGAGTAAGTCAGCAGTGGTTGTGGCGTGGTTAAGATTCAAACACCTTTGCTGACTTACTCCCGAACACCAGCCCAACACAGGCCGACCACACCGAACACCAGCCAACTCATTCCAGACCTCCCGTCCACAGCCGAATGTTTTAATTTTTTTAACTGGGGCAGCCGAATACCAGCCGACTGAGCCGAACGCCAGCCGAAGCACTCCCGAAGCACCCCTAATCATGGTCGGCGGAAGGTCGGGAGACCATGTTCGGCTATTTCTAACCGAGGCTACGTACCTGTGGAGTCGCTGGCTATAAGTGGGATGATATCATGTGGCCAATCGTCACCACACTTTCCGTTGATCTCCCCCACAAACAATACTCCCTTGCCTACTTCATGCAGCTGAGAACAAATGCAATGTTCGTCAAAGAGTTGTAATAAGTAACGTATGAAAACGTTGTATCTTACAATAACCTCTTCAAATGATGGTTTATGACTCAAACAGTATAAAACGTAGTACCAGTATAAGTACATTCCGTGAGTCAAAGAAACACTAAAATCTCAATGTTATACTCACGTGACCTGACAAGACACAGTTCAGTCCGTCCCAGTCAGGGGTTGGATTCCTTAGCGCCACACGATTATTATCTGCATTGAAGCGTCCTTGCAGGGAAAGAAATTGATCCAAAATGGTTTTAATGAATGTCATGCTCATTTATGTAGCAATTCTTGCCTGATACTTGAAATGTCGTATCCACGCCTGCTTCAAGTATGTTTTGAAATATATATGTGATCAACGGATAGCATGGAAATGTTTTGACACCCGTTCAAGTTGAAACTAATATAGTATGTACAGTACCTGCAAACGTATATTCCCATCCCAGCGTGGTTATCACCACAGAAATCAAAATCCTTCCGGAAGATGTGAATTTGTCCACTTTGGCAGTCATGTTCTGCTCCCCCTGAGGGAGGGTAATTTTCCCAGCTAGTTCGGTACCTTCACGGAAGGATGGGGGAGCTGCAGTCATAGGATCTAAACTCAACAGAAGACAGCAACAGTGCCGTGTCAAGACAAGTCTTTATTAGATAGAATTACAAATCTTAGAATGTGCAAAATAGTTCTTATGATACATAGAAAGTTTATTGCAAATTCCTGCCCGTAGGCTAATTGCAAGTACATGACTGTACAGTACATGTATACGTAACACAGAGTGGACGGACAGATAATGATGAACAATAGTAGTGAAACGAAGCAGTAATTTAATTCCAAGACAATTAGGATAGCATTGCAGTTATAAAATCATAAGCCTGTAATATCTATTCAACTAATGGTATCACCTTCACACTTGAGCTTGAATTCGGCCAGGTCCATCACTGTTCTGGTGACCACATCTGTGATCTTCTTGAGGAATTCAAGTCGGGCGTCCGTCAAGACCATCTTGTCATCAACCCCGCGGTTGGGTCTCCCTCTTCCACGCCTGGACACTGATACACACCATGTAAAATCAACCATATTGTCTGTAGTGCGATACAAGTGCAATTTTGTATTGTGATTATCTCTTTTGAAAGTTTACTGTCTGTGAAATTTGTTATTACCTGAACGTGAATCGCCTACGTAGAGGGAGAACTTTTGTATCTGTATAGCCGGTATAACCGCCCTACGGCGTAACATACCAGCTTCGCAGGCACGCGGCACAATAGCAGCTGGTCATATTATACCGAACGATCTTTCACATCTAACCTTCGCCTATCTAACTGCATACCTTTTTTAAAGCTACCTAGCGAGGATGCCTCTACAGTACTACTTACCTGTGTCAGTCAGCAACATGGCCTTGATGTCCGTACTGGAGTTCCAGAAACTCATCAGGTCGTCACTGATGAACTCCTTGTACACCTCCCAGTTAGGGTCTGACTGTGTTTCTACAGCTGAGACCACATCCTTCAGAGGGAATAGCACCGACTGAAACAAAGGACGTTTGTTGGTTCATTTGGTATAACATGCCCTGTAAGATGAAAACATCTACAATAGCATTGTAATTTGTAAGTCATATTTCCTTCCTACCTGCCGTTTGTACTGAGGATGTCCGGCCGCGTCCCACCTGTTGTAGAACGCCGAGTACAGCGGGAAGTCGTACTCCTGTCGGCCGGCCACTAAGATGAAGTTTCCCTTGAAGCCGTCCTGTTCTGCGCTCTCGTAACTCTGCTTTAAGCCAGGAACCTGTCAGAAATACAATGATTTTAACCGAAGTTAAGTCTTATCAAATGATATTGGGACTCGATTGAGGAACGTTATTGAAGCCTTCATACCCTGTTTATCATGATCCTAGTCTCTTTATGATTTTGTATTTATTGGCGACATGTTTATTGGTCAACTATCGAACGTTGACACCGTGACATCATATCCTTTTTGGTTATAGCCCCAACCATTGTTTTTATCGCAGGCTAGCTGATAGTGTTATGACTCACCTCCTTGAAGTTCTCGGGAAATGACTGTGCCCCCAGGGTGCCGTTAAAGTTGAGGATGGAGTCTAAGATGATGACGCCGTTTATGTTGGCAACGTTGACGCCAACAGAATCAAGATACCGGGCCATGACCTGACCAACGAAATCTTTACTCCCACAGTACCCATTATAACACGCTGCGTTGTCGGTATCTGTGGTTGGGAATATTGCTTTAGTCAAGAATAATGTCACAAAGAAGCCACTTTCATTCAAAGTCATGAATGGTATTGCAAGATTCCTGTGCTATGTTAATCAATTATGATACCATCATGATCAAAACACCACACAATGTATAAGCGAGTTTTAAGTCACGTATCTTTCTCTAAATGATGTTATAAATGAGGTTGCATAGATTTGTGAATTATCATATGTAGAGAAGAGTAGAGTAGATTTGAAAATGATTTGACATATAAAGATTGGAATATTATGAAATATTTTCTTGGAAATTTTGGTTTCAAAATGAAGTCTATAATCTTCTGTACAAAAAGGACAAGAACAAACTTTCAATGCATTTCTAAAAACTGGGACAAATGTACATGTATAGTATTAAGGGATGTATGCATAATACAGGAATTTGTTACACGTATATGGGTCAGTAAGGATAGGCTATATGGTAATAACGTTATTATTATTTAATGACCCGCCTATCCCTCGGTGTATATGGTGTCATATTAAAACGCCTGGTCATTTGCTATAACCACCTCATAAATCCACCTCGTTCGTGATGACCACACGTTATGACACCATATACACCTAGGGGTGGGTCATGTTTGAAATTGACAGGGGGTTGAACGTATTTGTCGCTTGAAACTCTACCCTGTCACATTGGATGTGACTCCAATACCTGCGAACATCGGCCGATCTTTGAAAATCGCGCGTCACCGGGCATATCATGATAAGTTAAAGCTCGCAGAATCGTCGACCGATCAAGTTATCTACTTTGTGACAGGGGCATTGCAGCGATTTACCTGGACTCTCGTTTAACTCAAAATCAAGCGCAGCAAACACGACCAGGTATTCCTGCACGCAGGGCTGGGATGTGATGAGCCGAGCGGCCTCCATGAGGGCGGCCAGACCGGACCCGTTGTCTTGGACCGCAGCCCTGTCTCGTCGACTGTCGTAGTGAGCTGTCAGCACGATGGGTCTGTCCAGCCGCGTCCCGGTCAGGCGACCCGGCCACATTCCTACTACATTTTTGCCCCTAAACTGGAACAAAAAGGCACATTTTTAAATAGAGTCTCTCGACCCTATACCCCTCCCCCGTTAAACCCCAATCATAACTTGTACGACTACATCTCATCATCTTACACCTATCTACATCTATGCGGTTCATAGTAAAATCCCTCATGGGGCACAAGTCATAGGGGAGTGCTGTAGAGCAGTTTAAAGTTAGGGGAGCCAATCATGATGGCTACTCCACCCCTATCCATCTCCAGGGACAATATAAGATCCTAGTTTGGCATTATATACACACATGTATCACTTCACCTTCTCTATTTTTGTTTTCATGCACCACTTTCTGGTACCACCACCACCACTAGTATAGAGGGCTCGAGATTTTGCCCAAGCGTAGCCATAATGATGGGCTACCCTAACTTTATACTGCTCTACAGAATTGCTTACTTGCTTTTGTCGAGACCTTCCAGTCACGAGTCGAGATGGCAGCCCAAATCTCTCGGTCCTTCATCGCCTACAGAATTAGCCTCTACCAAATGCTACGTTTGGCCGCGGGCGTTCCATTCAATAGGTGAGACAGCCGAGTGCTTGTTATGATATGTTGCTCGTTGTACCAGTGTGTCATTTATTACCAGACAATATATACAAATGGTAGAGATGTATCAGACAATATGCTGTGCACAGAGAAACGAAGCAAAGGGCAAATAAACCTACGACATAGGAAACCTTTCCGGGGGTTAAGACTTCATCTTCGTTTTCCAAAATTTGCAAAAAAGAGCTGTGATGATTGTTTTTTGAACAAAAAACTCATGTAGTAACAACAGTGATATGATTAAGAGTGAAATCTGCCCGCTCTATCCCGGGGCCTCCCCTTCTACCTACTTTGCCCATGTTGGGGTTATCTAGGGGTACCTTTAGAAGAAGAATAAAGAAGAAACGTAAATTTCAAGGACACGAAAACTTGAAATATCCTTACGTTTGGGTTGTCTGTGTCGAAGTCCTCATTGACTACCTGCATGCCGTAGCCCTTGAAAGTGTTTTCCATGAAATCAACCGCAGCAGATTTGGCAGCAGGGTTGGTGACATGATGGCGGTTGTCCCCGAAATGGTCATTCAAAAGCCTGCTCAAATCACCAGTTGTAGTCCATGGGTCGACGGCACCCGTCACTGTGGTGTTCAAAATTTGATGAAAGAAATGTTGCTGTTGTTGCCATTGTTTTTCTTAGTATTCAAATTAAAAATAGACCAGTGTTCTTCCACCATTCCACACCTACTGTGAATTATATATATGATATACCATGTGCCTTACCTCCAATGGTGAAAATGGCACATAGGACGATGAACTTGAGGGCCATCTCGTAAATCGTCTGAGCAGGTTGACACAAATAGCCTCCCTAGGACGACAGGAACCCAACAAACGTTAGTTACATCTAACCACTTGGAGATGTATCTTAATGTCAAAGGTCAGTGGATGGCTAAGAAGAAAGACTGATTTGTTACTCCGTGTATTTATAGATCACCTGGTAAATCATTTGCTACAGGTGACAGATAGCACCAGTTCCTCTTGTGTGACTCGTGCTTCTGATTAGGAATTCGTTTGTCAATGAACTGATCTCTACACATTTACGACATCACAGTACAATTTAAAAGTAACATTTCATTGTAACGTGATTTCAATGTTGTGAATCGTTGTTGTTCTTCACATGTACACCTCCATAATGGTGCAACGATTGCGAATACTTGCCACGATGGAACCATGGCACTGATGCTCCTTCATTTTTAAAGCATGTATTCAGGAAACTACTGTGTGAGGGACAAGGCTCTTTATCCTTGCACCTACACGGGAAAGCAGTGCAATATTAGCCATATGTAAGAGCTTTGAAAAAACATTAATCACAATTGCACAAGGCAATCATCGTTAGAAATAAAGTCCTCATAGACTATTGGAATCATATCGATTTTTTTGT
This sequence comes from Branchiostoma lanceolatum, assembly GCF_035083965.1. Lineage (NCBI taxonomy): Eukaryota > Metazoa > Chordata > Leptocardii > Amphioxiformes > Branchiostomatidae > Branchiostoma > Branchiostoma lanceolatum. The sequence continues at coordinate 9,474,066 of NC_089726.1, read as the reverse complement.
AATTGCTTTGAAATATTTTGGATAAAAGAATACTTTATAGTTCGAAATTGTTCAAACAACTGAAAATGACAGTTTGAAGATGATTGCATCTATATATGTTGAGAACCTTTTTGAAAGTAAATGCACAAAGATCTCGTTACTTAGAACAATTTCTAACATTTGTTTGACGTTCTGAATAGTGCTAGTGTTCCAACATGTTGTAAATATTTGCATCATTTTCCAAATGGTAGATTTGGGTTATTTCCCCCAATAAAAAGTAGATGCTAACAAGCGCCTTTGTGGTTAGCAGTATATGCATGGCGGGAGACATGGCTCCCTTTACCTCACATGGATGTGCGAATTGCTTTCCTCCCTGCCTGCCCACTGACCGCAATGTTCAATATATGGACGTTAGAACAAATGGTGACTTTATGTTCCAACATGTTAGAAACTAATGTAAATAACGTAATCTATGTTTAGAATATTTCTAATATGTTGTAACGCTGTAGAATTTAGAATTTTAAACGAATGATAGAAATTAGTATATTTTTCTATAAACAGTTGTTTATCTCAATAAGACTTTTACCGAAGGTTTCGGAAATGGCAACTAACACCCATACAGATGTGTCATCATGTGGAATTGCCCCTTCTCAATTCTATCAAATTTGGTGGCGAATGGAGATAAAAGAAAATGTACTACTTGTCACTTTTGTTCTAATCACATCAGCCGTCTCACGTGAGGCGACATATGACACTTAAAACTGGGCCGAAGGGTTTACACCCATTGATGCTAAAAGGGCTTGCCACTGTGGGCTTTGGAGCCATAGCATACACATACATACATACATACTTGCAGGCATAGGTATATAGAAAATTGGATCAAAACGTTTTCGTAATTAAAAAAAGACGAATGTAGCTGCGATTTGGTGGCTTATCTGTCTACTTTTAACTCTTATATCACTGTTCACGGAAACGCAATTGTTTGTTGTTACATCTGGCATAAACATCACTCCGCGTTTAAAGCCGCATCCATTTTGGCAGTGTGGCGAAGAGGATAACAATCTAAATCATAATTTTACCTCATAATCTAATCCTACGCAAAGTCTTAACCATGACTTTTGTGATGTTTTTCAAGATGCATTTTTGCAGCCATACTTAGAACATGATTGCCACAGGAAACGCCACACACACATTACTTAATTCATATATTACATGGGAATCAGGTACCTTTTGACTGCAGGGTTTACAATGACTTCTCTACGTCTACTTACGTCTGCAGAGAAGAAGTACTGGGTATACGCAAATGTGGCTTTTATCACGCTGTCACTTCGGACAAGTTTCAAAATGGCGGCGTGGTTTGCATCTGCCCACCTCTTCAGTGTCAAAACACTGACTGTAGAAGCCTTATGGACAATAGTCCCATGTTTACATAGCATGGCTTGATCCAATGTGCTGTCCGTGTTATCAGTCCCACACCCATTGCCCGTAGATAACGAGGGTTGAAGTCTTTGTGCATTACACTAATAAGAGTAGGTTAGGTAACGTTCCTTTTCACACATAATCATCACATCATCAGAAAATTGACTTCACATGGAAAAATCGGTACCTTTTATTTATTTTATTCAATTCATTTATTAATAAAACTATAATTTTTTATTGATAATTCATTCTTTAATAAAACCTTTATAGTTAACATAACCAAATCAAGAATCAGTTTACATGTGCACTGCTTGGAAATAGAAAGAGGTTGGTATCATAATATAACAACCAACCAGAGAAGATGTCCTTCATGTCAAGATAGCGTTAGATATGAATATAATTTTTTCATGACATGTCCCGCATATACTGTGAATACGCCATATACGTCCATATTGTTGCAGTCATAGGTTATTTTAGAATAGACTAGTATTATTGTATTGTTTGCTTTGTCATTGTTGCCATACATTGTGCCATGTACAAATTGTCGAGCGATAAAGTTCATTCATTCATAGAGATACAGATACATTCGTTCATTCATTGATTCATTCATTTATTTATTCATTCATTCATTCATCATATTTTGGCGACGCCTCAGGGGCGGAGCCGTTGGCATAGTATTGTTTTTACCCTTTAAATCACTAAAATATTTCCCAGACGACATCAACCAAAACACATGGGCGTTTATGCGTACCAAAAGAGGTACCGCCGCTTACTGGTGCACATTTAGAATAGACCTCTATGCTACGATAAAAAAATTGATTAGGACCAACGACATTTTTCGTATTATTTAGCTCCAATGACCATAATTGGCCAGATCTTCACTACGCACAAAATCACTGCCATCTCAAATGGTCCTTCAGCCAGACATAAATAGACTAGAGTAGTCACATGCTATGTTGTTACCCATTATCTGTCCGTTCTTCATGTTACATGTACTTGCAATCAGCCTCCGGGCAAGAACTTTTAATAAACTTATTAATAACTAGAGTTCCACGACCTCATACCTTCGCCCAATTAATTTATACTTTATGACTGACGTATTTAGGAGTGTTTCTCATCAATCATAAATCATACCAGTTGATCGTCTTCAGCCAAATAACAGAAGTTGTCCAAAGTATGAGCTTATCAAAGAAGGTTATGCTAACATTTATCATCAATTATGCAAATGAGTTCCTTATTAGCATAATTCGATTCAACGATGTTCACATTCACATAACTTTCAAATGCCACAAGGATGAAATTGCCATCATTTACCTGTATGTAATTATAGCAGTTATTGCATATTTTCTATCTATCAGCATTCCTCTCTTCCTTAGTTACATATGTCACATATTTGAATTGTAATATCATGGAACACAGCGGGCTTGTCTCATTAGTTATGCAAATTAGAAAATCTGATTTGCATAACTATATCCAATCATACAAAGCATCACGTAAGATATCTACATACCAAAAATCAAGACCATTCATCATGCCCATCTTGAGTTATAGTATGTTCTTATTAATTATGCAAATGAGGTCTTCTCTTTCTCTCCTCCTCAGTTACATATGTCACATGTTAGAGAGTCCTATCATGGAATTTGGCGGATGTATAAACTTTCCTCATTAATTATGCAAATTAGATACTTATTTGCATAATACGTATCTAATCATGTACATCATCACTCAAGCTATCTACATACCAAAAATCAAGACCATCCATCAAGCCCATCTTGAGTTATAGTATTTTCTCATTAATTATGCAAATGAGGTCATCATTTGCATAGTTGATATCTATTAACATTTCTCTCCTCCTCAGTTACATATGTCACAAGTTTGAGAGTCCTATTATGGAATTTGGCGAATGTATGAACTTTCCTCAATAATTATGCAAATTAGATACTGATTTGCATAATACGTATCTAATCATGTACATCATCATTCAAGCTATCTACTTACTAAAAATCATGACCGTCCATCAGGCCCTTCTTGAGTTATTCCATTTCAAAGTCTGAAGCAAAACCTGCTCCTGCAGTTCCAAAAACAGCCGCTAGGGGGCCCAAACCTAGACCCTGTCTAAATAGCTATCTACCACTCAAAAATCAGAACCATAGCATGTCCAGAACACGAGATATCATAACAGGAAATTCCGCTGCAGTACCGTAACAAGCCGCTAGGAGACCCAAAATCTAATCATTTCCTTGTCTTATCAAGACCTACCCACCTACCAAGTATCAGGACAATCCATCGAAGCCTTCTCGAGTTATGCTGTACGTTACACACACACAAACAAACAAACGCTACCCTCTGCATAACCTTCTTGGCGAAGGTAATTACCCTAAACTAAAAGGCACCTATTACTACTACAAAATCCCCTAGTTGCTGCTGGGCAGTTCCATCATCGCTTTCAAACATTATTTACTTAATTTTACGAAAGAAGAAAGTACTTGCCAAGTCACAAGGAGATTTCGACTTTTTCTGAAAAATAAAATATCAGATACTGTACGCACCTACATCAACAACACCTCATCTATTTATTGGGAAATATCTTCGCCATCTCTCTTTTCAATGTCCTTTTCACAAAAAAACTCTGCTTGGAGAATAGCGTGTAGTACAAGTCTCTTTATAGTTGCACCTAAGCTACAAAGCAATTAAGGCAAAAGTCATATGCAGAGTTTGGAACGACCCAGTATTCGCCAGTGCATAATGCAATCGTCGTCAAAACTCCCCAACGAGCAATGGAAGTTATGGAAACATATTTCATATTTTCAACTTGCTCCATGTAACGTTAAGCTTCTCCGGCTTCGATAAAGTGTTCTTAGTCGCACCGAATTTTGTGGCGAATGGTGTTGTAATCTAATGCGTAGATTTTCAATTTTGTTCGAATTGCATCTGCCATTCTACTGGAGACGGGGCGGGTCACACGTTAAAAACTGGGTCACGGGGTCAAAGGTTACCAACACCCACGTTGCTCCTTCATTTGGGGAGTGTGTGGACGTTTGCAGCATTACAGATCAAAACAGGATACAGAAGGACTGCCATAGCACACACACATACACACACACACACACACACACACACACACACACACACACACACACACACACACATACATACATAGACACAAACATGCATACATATATATAAAAGAATAGTTCAAATTGTTCTCCTTATTGCCAAAAAAGGAACGGATATAACGTTTTTTACTGCCGTTTTGGAGTTTGTTTGTCTTAGATCACTGCCCAATGAAATGCAACTGTTTATCGGCACACCTTGCATAAAAGCTTCAGTCGTTTTAAAGCGTGGTAAAGAGTATAACATCTCCCGTTGTCTAGATAATCTATTGTTTGCTATTTCTACGCCTAAACCATCACTTTTGTGGTGTTCTTCAAGTTGCATATATGTAGACATACTAGCAGAGTAAAACGAGATTACCACGGGAAATGCCACACAAACATATCATACTCATTCATATGTTGAGAGAGAATCATGTACCTTTTGAATGCAGGGTGTACAGCGACTTCTCTTCGCCTCCTTACGTCCGCAGACTCGGAACAAGAAGTACTACGCAACTGTGGATTTTAGGACCTCGTCACTTTAGACCAGTTTCAAAATGGCGGCATGGTATCTCCGCCCACCTCTGGAGTGTCAGAGCACCTGGGCCACAGAAGCGTACGGACAATAGCGACTTGTTTGCACAGCAACGTCTTATCTGATGTGTACTCTCCGCTATCAGTCCCACCGTAACGTTACTGTATCTCAATGCTGAAATAGCCCCAATTTGCCTCCAGTGATCAAGAAAAAACGTCCAATTTTACGACGATATGAAAAACACTCTATATGTGGAGATGGGCCGGGATGGAGGCTAGGAACAAGCTAGACGTTTGAACACACGAGAGGACATTAGGGCTTTGGAGATAAGCAATCGAGATGCGGAATCGTATGCCCTTTTGCCCCGTAGATATTAACGTTACATAAATTTTGGGTCGAGGTCGAATTCTAACTTGGGTAAGAAGAGTGGCCTAGTTGATAACGGTCGTTGAACCGTCGTCTGATACATTAATGGTCGTTACATCGCATTTTTGACAGTGTCACATATTCACTCCTCCGGGTATCTATAAGTGTTGCAAAGATTACAAAGCTAAAAGTACTGTAATAGTATTGTTCTAAATACAGAATTAGCCCAATTTACCAATATTCACGGAACGACGTTGACGATGATAGCACATTGTTCTGGCCGGAAATGGCAATATCCATCCATCACCAAGATACGTTCACGTTACAAACGACTTGAAAAAGCGTGCATATTCTTTTTATGTGAAAAAGGCTGACAAAAAGTACTGTTTTGTTTGTCTCCGAGCAGTGGTGGAGAAGATTTTTACTTTTTTTTCATTACATGTTGGCGGAGAGTGCGCACAGAAAACGGGGCATATAAAAAGGTAACGATCTTCTCCAGCTAACCTCTGCCTGGAGAGTAATGTTTTCTTATGTTGTAACATTCTGACTGATATCCATCCCAATTTAAGTCGTTATCTTCCGTCAGTGTGACCCAAAATGGTCACTGAAAGTAACTAGTATCAAAAGCCAAGTTGTCAATGAATGATTACTAAATGATACAGGCGACAATTTCGGGCCACACTCATAAAAGATTATGACTTAAATCGGAATGGTTTAATAACAACATACGCAATATAGAGTGCAATGTAAATACAACAAAAGCAATATAGAGTACCATGTAAATATCTTTATTACCACCATACACCATTTTGTGGTCAGTATATTAAGTATACGTTGCGATCAGTTGCATCAACAATTTTGTATCGTTTACAATATGATTCATTCCGCCATGTTTCACCAAAGAAGCTGGAGAATAGTTGATAATTACCTCGATGTTTGTCGCGTTGAGACAAACCTTACGACCGCTCTTCGTGTGAGAGGCGGGGCATGTTTGCTGACCAACAAAGCAGACTGATAGTGTAGCAAGGGTCTGTCCAAAATAGTTGCTGTTTGATCCTACAGTATACAAGTCATCCCCCCCCCCCCACACACACATCCAGTTCCATTTAACGTTACCAGCATACCTTTGGATTTGCTAGCCTTCTTTCGCAAACTTCCTACAACGGCGGCGTATATATTGCGGGGGGGGGGGGGGGCGATTTCTTACACGGGCCAAGGTTCTCTAATGCCGGCAAGGGACTTTCGCCGCAGAAATCGTGCCCCCCCCCCCTCAAGTATATACGCCACCGTTCCAGGAAGTCTGCGAAGGAGGCTAGGATTTGCGTCGTGGAGTTAACGTCTCTATACAATTACATCATAGATCATCCGTGTTTGTCATGTTCACAATCACCGAGCAATGTTCTGCGTTAGGAGTGAATGTTACAAATTGAATTGAATGTTTAAGTATTCATGCACATCATGTACGCCATGTATGTATTTGTGCATCCCGAAAGCTATCTGGTAAATATACCTAAATCATTGAACACGTCATATCTTGAGGAGATATGTAAACCTCCATTCAGTATCAGTAACAATTTATTTCTTACAGTTTTCTGTACGCGATCAATCTAGTACCATCATGACACAAAAATTATGTCCAGCAGGAAAGGCGTTTCTGTTCGCGAAACTGATCACGAATATCGCTTACTCGGTGATGCTAGGTACTGAGTCCATTTCTTCAGACCTGTTTTTCCAGCAACTGAAGTAAAGCACTGAGAACTTAAATCATGGACAAAAAGGCTATTACTGTTCTTATAACTGCTATCTTGGATTTTGAAACAGTTCTGACAAACACGTCGATGAAACGATGTCAGTTTGTATGATACAATCTCAAAGGGACAGTGTCTCCGGGATTCCATGAGAAAACGTTGGAGCCAAGTGTCAATACTCAATCCTTTGTAGCTCTTATTGTATAAGTCGTTAATGTAATCAACTGTAAATCTCGGCGCAATTCAGCTTTTGGTGCAAGACCGACTTGTATTGTTTCCTTGAAATATACCATGCTACTACGTACTCTATTTGGGTCATGACTTAGGTAGCCACTTGCAGAGGCTGGAAGGCCGGTCCACCCCGCGATGATGGTCGCCTGTAAACAGACATAGCCGTGACTGGCGTTAGGAGCAAAATAAGATGAATTAAAACATGAATATTTTTCCTTAGAGCCTTGTCGGCTATAGCCGCTCTTCAGAAATAATTACCTCAAAGATAATTACATGGCACTCATGGTGTTCAGGATCTAGGAGGCTATGTGTAAGAAGGGGTTTATTCGAGTAGTTGCACAGCTTTGAATTTGACATGAATGGCTGAATGTGTAAGCACTCACCTCTTACGGAAGAACCAAACAGCAGCACCGACAAGGAGCGTGAGGATGACTCCAGCCACCAGTCCGACAACAACAAGGCCGCCATTCCCCACACCGAGGCCACCGAAAGTTTGACTACCTGTGCACACATAATTACAAAGTATTGTGAGTAGATTAACTTGAATGGGTTAGGAGGATGCATAAAAAAAGAGGAAGAGGAGAGAATGTAACCATTACACCAGTGTAGGACCTACGGTGTCAGCCACCATTCAAAAATGATGTAGAGCATGCTTAGGGACATTGAGGAAATAAGGGACGGTTACGTTAGTACCCATGAAGGTGCATAGCAAAACAGTGTGAAAGCAACCTGGTATTTAAATAGTGTTGGACTATCAATCCTTACTCAAAGGAACATACATTGACTGAATATAACATACTGCTGAAGCCATTAACGTTAAAAAAGATGTGTAAACTTCAAGTTAATAACGACAACAATAAGATATTGAGACTTGTTTTACGAACCTTTCGCACTGTTAAGGGTGAAGCCGACATGGCCTTCCGGCCAGGCGCCGCTACATGAACCGTGAGCGCCACCTGAATACAGCACACCGGAACCGCTCCCCAACAGCTGCAGAGTGGTGTGACGCGTGGTTGTCATTCATTAGAAGAAAACAGTGAGTAAAGAACCCTAATGATTCAGAATAAACTTTAACCCATCGAGTCGGAATATTTCTGCAATATCATTCTTATTCTTTACTATTATTATTCTTTAGATATTCTTCTTAAATCGGTGATGCTTTTTCATATGCCAAGGCAACTGACAGCTTGTTCTTGTTAATTTCATTTACTATTGACACGGTGTTTATGTCAATGGGATTTATTACCGATTTTTTGCCCACTATTGACAGGATGAAATGACTTTTTCTCTCACTATTGACAGGAATAAATTTGTTAGGAGCCCAATCAAAGCATACATTATGGAATTTAATGATCTTGCCAATAACACCTCATGATCCTAACTCTAACTCCCTACTCTTAACATAGCCTCTTATATAACAATAACCGCGAAGATGATCCTGTGAGATAATACAAAAATAAGAGAGAGAAAAAAAGGACAAAAATAACAAAAATGTATGAGTTCATCAAAAATTGAACCCACGACCTACCGCTCACGAGGCGAGAAGACGTGGTTTTACAAAGCTCGAGCATCGTCAAATACTGAAAGTCTCATTTTCAACAAATCAGTTATGACTGAGGGAATATCTTATTGGTTTATTGGTACGGCCTCAAAAACATAGCAAAATTGAATGGCCCGTATAGGGTTTGACTTGGTTGAGGTGAGTATTTTTGCATTTAGTTCACAGCCGCCGCTATGTTATAAATGCAGAAATTGACTTTACGCAGTTTAGATACTCACGTGTCCAATCATCACACATGTCAGTGAGTGCCATTCAGGTTCTAGCAAACGCAGCTCCAGAATATGTGAATTGGAGATGAAATGTCCTGTAGGAATATAGGTTAACAGTTGTTTCAAAAGACGGCTTCAGTTTGCAATAACAGTTTCCTTCTTTTCCTCAACGATATCCAGCTGAATTTACTTAAGTCTAATTGTCTCATTATAAACTTGCATTAAGACGATATAACATCCCACATAAAAAACATTGACAATTTCACAGTTACTGAACTTAGAAAATAATGTACCTGACATATCGATGCTCCAGGTGCTATTGAGGAGAGTAGCGTCGACCCTTCCCGTAAGCTCGAATGTATTGATCACGAGGCTGTAGTCTTTGTCTCCTTCTGGCAGAGATAGTTTTCCATCCAACTGGATGCCTTTGTCAAACCCTTGCGGGGCAGCATTAACTGGAGCTAAATGTGTTACAAGAAGAAAGAAAAGATACAGTAACCATTGATTGTATCAAAACTTATCAATGAAAACGTATTTCAACGATCAATTCCGAAAAACACAGAAAATGGAAACGATGTAAAGGAACCTTACAGTGACATCTAATAGGAAAACCGGCCATGTCCATCGTAGTCCTGATCACCACGTTTGTTATCTTCTTCAGGAATCCAAGCCTTTCGTCCGTCAGCGGTAGTTTCTCGTGACGGCCAACTTCTCTGCCACGATTTTGTTCTTGCAGGTACACAGGAAATTAAGCGAAACAAAACTATAGTTTTAACGAAATTGTCTGATAAAAATATTTTTCCTTGACCTGAATAGCTAAGATGCGCCTCAACATGCTGCTTTAGTCTCTATAACCTCCTTGTTTAAAGTAATTCATTTGTTTGTTTGTTGTTTCAAATCTATCGTTATCCTTCGTTGATAGCAGGTAACAACTGCAGTTAGCTCTGCATGGATTTCCTTGACACCACAACACAGACCGTATAAGAAGAAACCCATGTGTATAAGGTTTTAGCACTCATGTGACTATGACGTAATGTCACGTGACTATGGAGGTATTTTTGTTGTGTCAATAAAGATTGTTGGTATTGTCCTCCATACTGGAAGCTTACACCTGGCCATGGAAGTCGCCAGGATCCACCAACCAGGAGGCGGTGGCTTTGACGTCACGCCATAAGACCTACTTACCTGTGTCGGTCAAGAGCAGTCCCTTGATGTCACCGCTGGCTTTCCAGAAGCTGCCGAGGTCCTGTGAAACCTCCTGGTAAATAGCCCAGTAGGGATCCAAGGTGGACTCTATCTCGTCGGCAATGTTCTTGTAGGGTATAAGCGCGTCCTTAGAAAGGTAACAAACAACATGTTGCTGACAACATCCTCGACGGTATTTTACAAGTCAACGTCACTTCCGGTTCAAAGAACCAGCTTCCACTGGGAGAGCTAAGATGGCCTCTTTCAATATGCGTGGTATAAATTTAATTTTTTCATAAAGGAGGTTTCTAGTTGAATATGATATATATATTTGCTCGTCATTGCATTTCTGCGTCCGAATTCTTGCAGTACATTTCGCTTACCCGTCTCTTGTACTTTGGATCGCACTCCTCGTCCCATCTGTCGTGGAAGATGGAGTACAGCGACTGGTCGTAGCCCTGTCTGGTGAATATACTGATGAAATTTCCTCGGAAGTCCTCGTCTTGCTCTTGTACATACACCTCGTCCCATAAAGGAGTCTACACAGAGATGCATATCAATAGATTCACGTCTTGATGATATTAAACCAAAACCTGGTCTCCTTCAATTTGATTTCTAAATATGCTGTTTGAAATGAGATGTGATGTGTACTGTTACGTGTAAAGAAAGCTAAGACATATTTGCCATGTAACAAATAGCTAAACGCATAATTCGTTTTTTTCTTCTTCTAATGTTTACAATGTGTTGATTCAAAGATATGTTGATTCAAAGATATCCCGTGGTTGACACGTGCCATGCGAATTACGATGAAACCAATGAAAGTGAAATACCCTTGCAGTGTAGCATGTGGTAATAGAATACATATGCTAAATATATTTATGCTCATATTTTTGAATTGTTCTCTGTTGTAAACATTTTTTCAATCTAGATATACGAACGTTTTCGAACTGCCAAGGAACCTCTTGTGAGTATTTTGTGTTGTTGTAGTTGAGTATGGAGTCCATAATGATCACACCCCGAATGTCCGATAGTTTCAGGCCAAGAGAGGCCATGTATGGGGTAAGATTTTTTTCCACAAAGTCCTCGCTTCCACACTGTCCTTTAGAGCACGCTGACATGTCATTGTCTGAGGGAAAGTATACAACAACAAAAACAGAATGAACACTCAAAAAATCTAATAAACAAGTTAGATATTTGCGACAGTGCCTAGCCGTAGAAACTGGGTAGACGGTAACCTATATGTATTAAACAGTATCTCGTCAGGAGCAACATGGCCCCTCACGAAGAGATAGTAGACGGGCGGACCGCTAGGACCGAAGTTTGAGTCACGCTATGTTTGTTAGCTTCTTTTCTTTCGGATCTTCTAAAATTGGCTAGTGATAACCGCTTACCCGAGGAATCGTTACATTGCAGGTCAAACGCGACGAAGACCACGGAGTAGTTAGGGATGCACGGCTGTGAGGTGATGACCCTAGCGGCTTCCATCAGAGCTGCAAGACCAGATCCGTTGTCGTCCACTCCGGGATTTTTCCTACAGGTGTCGTAGTTAGCTCCAAGAATCACGGGTTTATCTGTTTGACCATGTCCTTCAGGGTTGGAGCCTCGCCATATTCCTATGATATTCTGACCTTTGTACTGAGAGAGACAGAAGTAGATTCATTTCACAACATGGTCATTCTGAGATTACTTGCACCATCCGTTAGACATTCTAAATTTCAACAATAGCTTGAGTCTTCGTTAATCGATTGTTTCTTGATACCTTAAGTAAACACGCTTTGATACGTACGTTACTGCTTGCTTAAGAGAAGATTGCTGAAGCTAATCTTACCTCAGAGTACTCTGTGTCGAAATAATCGACGAAAATCTGCATGCCGTAACTCTTCAGAGTGGCGTGAATGTAGTCTGCTGCCGCCCGCTTCCCTGCGAGGTTGGTCACGTGGTGGCGGTTTTCGCTGAAATGGTCGGTCAGAAGCGAGCGCAGATTTTCCGTAGTGGTTGATGGGAAGAGACCACACGATCCTGTAAAAGCAGAAGTGAACATCCTTAATTGTGGACTCATTTGTTGATTCTTTTATTGATAATCTTGACATATTTGGTTACATGCACTATTACATTGCAGAAGCAGAGAATTCAGAAATCAATGACGTCGATGGCTTTACGTACCTGTGGAGGAGCTGGCTACTATTGTGAGGACATCGTGGGGCCAATAGTCACCACACTTTCCGTTTATTTCCCCCATAAACAATACTCCCTTGTTTACTTCATGTAGCTGAAAACAAGCACAATATTCGTCATAGAGGTCTCAGGAAAACGTTGCATCTTACGATAACCTATTCAAGCGTTGTTTTCTAAAAGTACAATAGTGCATCAACACTCAACAGTATACGTCCATTCAGTATGCAACGGATAACATGTAAACAATCAAATCTTGAACATTTTCCCAATGCTATACTCACGTGACCTGACAAGACACAGTTCACTAAGTCCCATTCGGGGTCTGGAACCCACAGCGACACACGATGGTTATCTGCATTGAAGCGTCCTTGATTGGAAACAAAATGACCCAAAATGGTTTAGTATGTCTACCTTCACGGAAGGAAAACATATTGTTTTTGCTCTGTTCCTCTCCGTCCTCTTCTCCAAATAAATAAGATCAATGACCTGGCGCAGACGGCTGTCCCCATACTGGTAAAATAGCAGGCACCCTGTGGTGTTCCATTACATTGCATAGTAAGTGGCAGGACAGATCTGAGGAGCTGGTCACCATATATATGAGCATGTTTGAGTACGAATAAACAGAGTTGTAATCTGCTAGGCTAGACCATATGAAGGCAGACATTATGTATTTGCTTGGAAATGTTCCCTTTCTAGTTACATGACTGGCACCTCCGGCGGAGTGCAAGTGATAATCACAGATTATATAGATGAGATCATACAACTGGTCTATATACATTAAGTCTCAACAAATGCTTCTAACAATCACAGTAATCAAGAAATAACAATATCTAGTCATAAGTAAAATACAGAAATCACAATAAGTAGAGATAAAGGTAATACATAAAGGTACTAACTAGTCAGAAGTATTGAAGCACACTCCGAAAGACTGCAACCAGCACACACAAAATGGTTGCCATGCATGTAATGCCCATTGGTGTACCTTGCATGATATTTATAATGCCGTATCCATTGCTTGAAGTATGGTTTGACTCCTTCATGTGATCAATGGATGGCATGGAACTGTTTTGACGCTTATTCAAGTTGAAGCTATGTATAGTACCTTCATACTTGTGTACCCCTCCAGTCGCAACGAACGTCACAGTTATCTCAAGCCTTCCTGAAGACGTGAACTTGTCCACTGTGATAGTAATGTTGTGGTCTCCATCAGGCATGGCGAGTGTCCCGCTCATTTGGAGACCTGTTCTGAAGGCTGATGGAGCTCCAGTCATTGGATCTGAATTCAACAGAAAACAGCAAGTGTCATTAACGTGTCGACGTACAAATCGTAAAATTTCCAAAGCATAATTATTCGGATCAAATTACGTCATATCGAACATCGACCAACTAGGTTCAAATTCAGCTGGAGTTTCTAAGTCTGAATTTGACCACCGGGTGTCATGAACGTGTCAACTTACAAATCGTAAGATTATCAAAGCGTAAAATCATTTTTTTATTCTGTGCCACGAGACAGTACTTTAATACATCTAAGACAATGGGGCAGCATCGAAAGTATAATAGGTGAATAGGTAACTCGGCTGCATTCATTCAATTAATGGTATCACCTTCACACTCGAGCTTGAACTCAGCCAGGTCCATCACTGTTCTGGTGACCACATCTGTGATCTTCTTGAGGAACTCAAGCCGGGCGTCCGTCAAGACCATCTTGTCATCAACCCCGTGGTTGGGTCTCCCTCTTCCACGCCTGGACACTAATGCACACCAGTTTAAAGCAGAATTATGTAAAAGGTATTGTGAGAAGTGCTTTTAAGTAACATTTGATAGTTTAGTGTCTTATATAATTACTGTTTAAACGAATGCAGTTTGCACTTTTACAATTGTCATTAGTTAAAATGATAAAGAAATGTGGTTTAAATGTCTAAAAGTCTCCATAAAACTGCTCTGTCAGTTCGTATATGTTTTGCAATAATGAGAAGAAGCATGGCTGCTCAGAATGCATCGTGTATTTCAAACCGCTTGCTTGAAAAAAATTCTTACGTGTGTCAGTCAGCAACATGGCCTTGATGTCCGTGCTGGAGTTCCAGAAACTCATCAGGTCGTCACTGATGAACTCCTTGTACACCTCCCAGTTAGGGTCCGACTGTGTTTCTACAGCTGAGACCACATCCTTCAGAGGGATCAGAGCCGACTAAAAAAGGTGTATTTTTGTTGTTGTTTTAGTACATTGTATGAACGTCGAACAGGCATTGTGAAACTAGAAAGGCAACATTTGCGAGCAAATACAGCATGTTTAGCCATACTCCTCGCCATGCAAAAAATGGACTCTCCCAAAATAACAATGGACCATTCTAAAATACTTGCACTAAAAAAATGAATCCCCCAGTCCAAAATTGAGTCTTCCAGTAGCACCTCAACACAATATGGACCAGTCCACAACCATATCCACTTATTGATTAACAAATACACTTCTGCTAACAAATGGACTTTTTCATAATCATTCCAGCTCAAAATTGAAAGAAATAATTAAAGAATCCTCCCCTTGCAAGAATGGGATATTCCGTGCCATTTCCATGTAAACCAGTCGAAAAATATCCGCTAAAAATTACACTCTTGCGCATAATCAACCCAGTTCAAAATTGAATTAAAAAAGATCAACCCCACGGAAGAATGAAGTTTTCCATAGTATACATATGAAGATTTGACAGAAGAAGGAAATGACCAAAAACAACATATTTGAGTCAATTCCAAGTCACCGAGAGGGTTTTAATATAATATTTGTAATATGTTTGAACTATTTTGATTAAAAGAATGTCTAAGTCACAATAGTTCTAAAGTGTTCAAACAATTAGAATTGAAACTTATAACATGTTTGAACTTATTTCACATACGTTGGAAACATTTCGAACGTAACTACACAAAAAATCTCTTTATTTAGAACAGTTTCAAACCATCTATCCAAATGTTTCAATGTTCGAACAATTTGTAACAAAAGATTTTCACAATTGCCCCCATAAACGAAGGTGCTAAGTCCTCCTGTGTGTTTCTGCCTATTTTCGGTGGCCGCGCTAAACCACCAGCGGATTTGTTTTGACGGAGCGTCACCCGCGCGCGACGATGTACACCGTTCGGCACCGCTAATATCCGGCATTTTCCCGCTCCAAAACACTCCACAAGACCCACGTTTTTAGTGTTTCGCCTCGTGTGCAACACGATTCGATTTGCAATACTAACGGGACGAAAATGTTATGATAGAAAAAAATCACCCCGTCCCGGCGTCCGTCCCAAAAACATAAACGACATGAAAATATATTTTCTTACAGATTAAATCACGAAAATCAACAGCATGGGATTCCAAATTTTCGCAACGGCCGACCATTTATCATGGTTGAACTTCCTTCCAAGGCGTGCGATAGATAAACATTCCCGGCACATAATAGTCACTAGTACCAGACTAACGCAAGCTCATGATGATAATAGGGAGAAAGTTTGTCAGTGAAGTTTGGCCACCAGAGGGTGCATTCATTTAACGTTACAAGCTAGCGCAAACGGGCGAATCATTGACCTTACCGGGGACTGACTCTACTGGCCTAATCATTCCTTTTTTGCCGAATTCTACGATCCATACGCCCGTACGTAGGACATGTAGGAATGCCTGGTGGACGCTACACATCACGGGAGACGCGTGTTGGTCCGAGACAGACAGCGGCGTGCTTTCGATCGCGTAGCGGCGACGCACCGCTGCGACAACGTGCGGGACCAAAACGCCTGTCCCCAGTGAGACCGTGTGTTTTGCGCGGCATGCCCCGAATCCGTCTACCATTGCTGAATGTAGCCCGATTCATAGAGGTCTATTTTGTAAGCATTATTTCATGTACCCCTCAGCGTGAGAATTCCTTGTGCAACACTTCGCTACATTATATATATTGAAGTTTCCCCGCGCACCGCCTACCACCCGCCTCTGATCATGTATGCGGCAGAGAGAGATCATCAATCAATTTTGTCAGGAGTTGCGCGCCAGTCTGAGGAGAAACGATCTCCCGTGTTGTGTTGAAGAATTTGGAGTTTGAAAATATCTGGAATAACTAGTGCTAAAATAAACATTCACAAAATCATTGATTTAACTTATTTTCTGTTATAAAATTTCCTAAACTGCAGTTTAACCACTCAGTTTAACGAAACATGGTGTTTTCCCGATAATGACGTTAAATGTTTATGTCCGGTCTTTCCTCCTCGTAAGCAAACGAGGCGATATGTAACGTTACAGAAGCTGAGCGCGCTCGTTGTTTTGTTGTGCTAGCCATGCCGTGACGAGTCTTCGATTATCTGTAGTTGTTGAAGGACACACAGAAATCTTCGGACTGTAGTTTTACCGCTTCGAAGGGCGTGACAGTCAACGGTACTAGTAGTAAGGTTTGAACGAGCGTTGTGTTTCTCAGCTCACCTCAGTTCCAAACGTAAACAACGGGTGCGGGTTAACGTGAGCGGCGGGGGATTTGTTCGGCTGGCGACACCCCCGTACCGTGCCGATAGCGTGGTGTGTGTCGTGTTTCCTTGAAACTAGATCTATTCAAGATTTTAACAAATTTGATGGAAACTTTTCTGTCCGGCGTAGTAGGATTTTGGGAGTACCCAACCGCGCTCTTCACGTGGAAATTTTTGATACCGCGAAAGTAAACAAAACACCTACGATCGCCTGCCAGGCTTCTCGCGGTGGGGCGTCTTTATTGGTCTATCATTAGGTGCTATCAGCTACTTAGCAGGGACGTGTAGATTGCTTTCGTATGGCTCATTTAACCAATGTTCGAAACTGTACGAACAAAAGATGAATCTATATTGTGATAGTTTCGAAACTTATAGCAATATTGTACATGTATCTTTGTTAAAAAAAGAGTGAACAAAGCCATGTAATGACATGTCCTAGGAATTCCCATACCATATTTGGCATGAATACTAGCACACCTGCGCCAGGAATGCAAGATAATTAGATTAAACCAATTGACCAATCAGGTGGTCGCAAGGCTCACAGGCATGCAAGGCCAGGTGCAAGGCACTTGGGGTCAATGACCTTTAGGTCATATGTAGTATTGAAAGTGACAGAAGTGGCAAATATTGTCAAGAAAGCCCAAAATAAATCGTTTTGAATATATGTATGCGAAAAATGGGAATGTAGTCCTTTAAATATTTGTTCAAGCCACGTATACAGCAAATTTCAGGTCATTCGGTTGAAATCCCAGGGCGCAGGAGGCCAAGATATGCTAAAAATAGCCTAAAAACCTCAATAAAATCACTTTCAAGGTCAATATCAAAAAACGGAAAAGAACGCACATTGGTTTTTTGCCTACATTACCTCTGTACCAAATTTCAGGTCATTTGGTCAAAAAATGACAGAGATGAATCGATTTGAAGATTTGACAGGAGAAGAAGAAACATGAGAGAAAACAATATGTTTAGCCATACTAGGTATGGCTAAACATAATAAAAACATCTACAATAGCATTGTAATTTGTTAGTCATATTTCCTTCCTACCTGCCGTTTGTACTGAGGATGTCCGGCCGCGTCCCACCTGTTGTAGAACGCCGAGTACAGCGGGAAGTCGTACTCCTGTCGGCCGGCCACTAAGATGAAGTTTCCCTTGAAGCCGTCCTGTTCTACGCTCTCGTAACTCTGCTTTAAGCCAGGAACCTGTCAAGAAATCGATTATGGTGTTCATCAACAGATTTGAGTCGTGTCGAATTGTAATCAATCTGTTTGGGACGTAAATCACGTACTACACTTAACTGAGGAAAACATATTTTTTGTCACTCAATCTTTTGACGTCATTGCTGTTGCTGTTGACAACGAAAGTCTTAGCAGACATAAAAATTGTGCTAGTCACCCTTGCCTTTTTGTTAATTTTGTTTGCATACCTTTGAGTTTTATGGGAATACATGTACCCCATTGATACGGTTCTAGCTAATAATATCACAGTAATGCTACGGTATAAAATCTATTTTTTGGGGGGAATGACTTCTTTTTTGGCAGCAGTGCTCCACTTTTCTGAGGTCTAGAAATAGTAGTAGTCTCCTGATAAAGGTCACGAGTTCATTGTATGCTTCACCACCGATTTTGTTTGCTATTATATCATATCCATCTACGCTATATCCTTAATCTCTTTTTCTGTTGCATGCCAGCTGATTGCATTAGGGCTCACCTGTTTGAAGGTCTCGGGAAGTGACTGTGCCCCCAGGGTGTCATTAAAGTTGAGGATGGAGTCTAAGATGATGACGCCATTGATGTTGGCAACGTTGACGCCAACAGAATCAAGATACCGGACCATGACCTTATCCACGAAGTCCTTACTCCCACAGTACCCGTTATAACATGCTGCGTTGTCGTCATCTGTGGTAGGGAAAATAGCACGAGTCAGGAATATTGATGTCACGAAAAATATCACATTCATTCAAAGTCATAAATGCTATTATATACATTCTGTGCTACGTTCATCAAATAGAAATGATAAATAGAAATATAGAATAGTGATGATTAGTTTAGTTACGTATCGTTCCAATGACGTTTTAAAATGAAGTCACATATTTATATTATACCCCTTTCAGTCGATGGGTTTCTGCCGTGTTTGCTGCGTGCAAGAAGGTTGAGCGTATTTTTCGCCTTAAAATCTGCTGTTATATTTGATGAGGCTTTGTAACCTACAAACATCGGCCGATCTTTGAAAATCGTGCGAAGATCGAAAGAACACCGGGCCTGTTACTGCAGAAATTGTCATTCAGAACTCGCAGGCTCGTCGGCCGATCGATTTTCCTGCCGTATGACAGGGGCATTGCAGCGATTTACCTCGACTCTCCTGTATCTCAAAGTCAAACGCAGCAAACACGACCAGGTATTCCTGCACGCAGGGCTGGGATGTGATGATCCGAGCGGCCTCCATGAGGGCGGCCATACCGGACCCGTTGTCTTGGACCGCAGCCCTGTCTCGTCGACTATCGTAGTGAGCTGTCAGCACGATGGGTCTGTCCAGCCGCGTTCCGGTCAGGCGACCCGGCCACAGTCCTACTACATTATAGCCCTTCCGCTGGGGAAAACAAAAACGACATTTTTTAAAAAGATTGATAGTTCCTCGATCCCCATAAATCATCATCATTACAACCTCAAACCCCAATCAGGACTCATTGATAATAAGCACATTCAAAACCTAAGTAAAACTCCAACATATCGTCTTATGTTTTGTTGTTCGGAGAAAAACTAAGCAAAAAGCCAATAAGACGTCTGACTGTTTCAAAAGTCTATTCAGTTGCTTGGTTAGCTATTTTTGGCGTATCTTATTACCTGGACCTACGGCACCGAAAACCTTCCGGGGGGTTAACTAACACATTCGCGATCGTTGACCAGAAAAAGCTGCATCATTCGGCTTATGAACAAATATCCCAAAAATCATGTAATAACAACAGCGGCATGATATAGACTAAAACGCAAACCATGTGCCTTACGTTTGAGTCATCTGTGTTGAAGTCACCACCGACCATCTGCAAGCCGTAACCGTTCAAAGTGTCGTGTATGAACTGACGCGCTGCGTCTTTCCCGGCAGGGTTGGTGACATGGTGGCGGTTGTCCCCGAAACGGTTATCCAAAAGCCCTCTCAAATTACGTATTGTAGTCCATGTCCTATTTCCATGATTGATAACTGTGAATGTACCAACAGCCATAAATCACTTACGTTACATGTATCAATCATAATGTAAAGTTCAATAATGTAAAATGATGGAATTATAGATATTGTTAAGTCTACATCTTAATTCCGAATTTGCAAGATTGTATACATCTCTATCGAAGCTACCTGCATAGAAAATATCATGGAAATCCATCGGGTTTTTTCAGTTATCAGCTATCAGAGGTCCAAAATCGACCTGTTTTCCCTAATGTTTCATCTCCTTCTAATCCTTCTTTTTCTCCTCCTCCTCCACCTCCTGTCAGATCTTCCAATCGATTCATTTCTGTTATGTTAGGCCAAATGACCCGAAATTTGGCGCAGAGGTTAATACCCTCAGGTGGGTTTTTTTGTTCATGTTTTCTTTATATAGGCCTTTAAAATGATTTTATTGAGGTTTCTAACCATTTTTTTAAATGTATAATTAGGCCTGTTGTGCACAAGCGTATATACCGTTGGCACGCTGTTACATCATTCTAAAAAAAAGTAAGAGTAAATATCGACGTCAGTCTACAATATCTCTCCTGTAATTGTGAACATTGAAAACATGCTAATCTCAAATGAAAGGAGACGAGTCTCATTATTTTTTCTTAAGCTAAATTCGTGCGCTGGCAACTAGATTTAGTGGACATCACGCTACACAAATTAACTTTGTCAACCTTCATGTCCACACTAAGCACCGTTGGAAAAAGTAAACACAAGAACAAGATGGAGGAAGCAAACAAAAGAATAAGATTACTGCATATTGTATGTGTATTGCATATAGAAAACAGATATCATTAACGTAACTATTTATATTGTAAAACAAATCGAAGTGTATTCAGTGCTTTACGAACTTCGTGATCAACGCTAATCTGCAGTTCCGAGACTAACCTCCGCTGTTGCTGCACCACGCCCAGTCATCTCCGTCGGACTCCGGAGTGATGGAACACCAGGGGTACTCGGAATCATACATGGTGCAGGTCGTGAACGTCATTCCTTGGTACGTGAACGGGAACGAACAGTAGCCTGGCGAAACAAAATATACAATTTACACTTACGTTTACATGGACAGTTAACACGTACGTTTACATGTAGTTTACACGTACGTTTACATGTACAGTTTACACGTACGTTTACATGCAGTTTACACGTACGTGTACGTTGTGCATCAGTGCTAGTGAGGTTGATAGAAAATGTTTCCATTGCAATTAAATACACACGTATTGCCTAGCGTGATCAAAATTCTGTACCAGAACGTTCATGATGGAGTAAGGTAATGTTGTTGCATAAATTCCTAGCAGAAGACTGTACCTTCACAAATTCTGTCAGAAAAACACCTCTTCTGCTATAGATATTATAGAAAGTCACAATCGTTTGAATTTTTCCTAGGTCCCCCTAGGCCCTGCTTTTATAGGAAGGGAAAAGTACAGGAATGACATTTCACAGCCACTGATACTTACGTTCATCGCAGTAGATGTACTTCCCTACGTACACGGCGTCTGTTGAGCACCACGGCTGCGTGTCATCGTCAACAACGGTACAGGTGTCATACGTAGTGCCATTATAGGTGAACGGGAAGACACAACTCTGCCCTGGGGAATGGTTTAGATATACGTACAGCCTTTAAATGCTACTGTCCATATGTGGTGACTAAAAGCCCCCCTCTCACTGGACCCGCGGCACGCTGGCGGCGTCGCTGCGGCCGATCGAATTGACAAAGCACTCAACGAATTTCATCGACAAAAAACGAATCTTTTTAAGCTTTGTGTGTTTTGTTGTCTTTTTGGTCATACTTGTACGGTTTGAATGATATTTCCATTATAAAGTCAAGGGTAACACAAATCCAGTTTAGGACGCGACGACGCCGCCAGCGTGCCGCGGGTCCTGTGAGATGGGGGCTTAACACCTGTCGATGAATCACCTGCAGTTAAGACGATTCAAAATTATGTACTTGAATGATGCTAGTGCAAATTTAGTGGATCATGAACAAAAGTTTTTAAATCAGACGACGTGTGAAACGTGGTAACTCAGCAATATTAGACACATTTAGCCACTGCTACAATCATTATGGCAAACACGGCGAGTGTGGATGGTAACTTTGCGCGTCTAGCATAGCCTGGATACCATGCAGAGCCCTAATCTCTAGAATATCTATCGTGTGGGGGTCTGATATGATGCAGTGGGAGGAGAAGCTGTGGTCGGATGCTACTTACACAACAGGTATCCTACTACATGGCACCACAATTGGCCAACAGACTGCTAACAATAGCGAATCATGGACAACACACAGCTCAACAGTTAATCATTAACCAGCCAACTTTCCAAAATAACAGCAGCACTGTTAAAGCATTGAGTAGCATCATGTTTGTTAAACTGAGATCTTGTGCATGGTAACATTTCTACAACCAAACGGGGCATTACGTGCCTTATCTACAGTTACATTTTACAGATGCAAAAGAAAGGTGCAGCTCAAAACTAGGTAACAGGAAATTCTACAATTCATTGAAAAAGACAGCTAATCTTTTAAGATATTCTTAAGATGTTCACAAACCACAAACTTGTGTCACCCAAATTCCATTAACCTAAAGTTTTGCACTTAATTCTGTTTCATCCAAAGGTTTGTGCAGAAACCAAAAATGCAATTTTCTAAATTAGATTGACCTATTTTGTATACGAAAATTGTAATATTTTACCAAGAAACTAGATGCAGCTGATACATGTATCAAGTACATAATTATGTCCATATTCTAGTTCCAGTTTTTCTGTGCCAAGTTCTCTAATTCTTAGTTTAGACGGTTCTTTTTGTTGATGAATCATTATGTTAGTGATATTCAATTTAAGCACATAGTGATGTCCATCGACGATTCTCAACCTACTGTGCTTTATCATTTCTGGAATAATCTTTCTTACCTTCGATGACACATATGACGGCACATATGACGATGATCTTGACGATGATCATTTCGCTCAACGTCAATCTTCCGAGCAGGTTGACGTAAATAGCTTCCCTAGGACGACAGGAATACCACAATCATTCGTTGGTTCACAAGCGACATAAATGTAACCACTTTCAGATGTACCCTAATGTCAAAGGTCAGTGGATGGCTGGTATAAAAAAGACAAGAGCCCATTGGTTGTTCGTTGTATTTATAGGTCATCTGGTAAATTATTTTCCACAGTTTGAGGATCACACCAACCCTCTCTATTATGTAAAGCTAATCAATCTCCAAGGAAATCTTTCTGTGGCAAAAGACCGTATCGAACTGGCAAAGGGAGTTTTATATAAATATCAAATAATCTGGTGAATAAAACTACATTTGCAAGTTGGATACGGTCTTTGCCACAGAAAGATTTCCTTGGAGATTAATGTTAAGCTAGACTAATTTGGTTCGGTGTTTGTTTAAACTGGTGTCTTCACATTAAGTAACAAAGAAGACTTAAGACCATTGGTCGGTGACTGTATTTATATATCACCTGCTAAATTGTTTGCTACAGATTGGAGATTATACCAACCCTTTCTATAATGTAAAGCTGGACTAGTGCTTTGTTTAAACCAGTGTCTCCACATAGGTCCCCAGTACAATTTTTCAAAAACAAAGACGTTTGATTCTTAAGTGATTACAATGTCGTTGATCGTTGCTGCCCGTTCCCAATATGACAGATGATGTTGTCCCGCAACGTACCAAAATGGTCTTAGGGACGACAAAATTTTCGTCTTAGGGATGGAAAAGATTTTGACCTGGGGGGAGGGCCATGGAAATCTTTTTTAACCCGACCCTAGCCTCTGACGGCTGGATCACTTCCCATTCCACACCTGCTAAATATTGTACCATCCCTTTAAAGACTCGACGAGATTGTCATTGAAAATGCTACACACACACACACATTACTCACTTCATATGTTATATCAGAATCAGGTACCTTTTGAATGCAGGGTCTACACCGTCTCCTTACGTCCACAGAGAAGACGAAAAAATGGCGGCGAGATATCTCCTTATTTACTCCGACCACATCTACAGTGTCAAAGCACTGACCAGAGAAGCGTACGGACAAAAGCGCCCTGTTTGCACAGCAAAGTTTGCTCTGATGTATACTCTCCGTCATAAGTCCCACCTAACGTTACTGTAACTGTATCTTGATACTGAAATAGCCCAAGTTTGCTGCCAGTGAACAATGAAAGCGCCCATTATGATATTATAAACTCTGTATATGTGGAATGGGGATGAAGGCTAGATGTGTTACTATTCGGGACCAACCACTTATGATCACTTATGCTGTCTCTCTGCTAGAGCATTTCTCACAATGGAACTACGGGCAATTAACATGTCTGAAGGATTGCTTGAACCAAGGATTCGAATTGATCAAGAAATTAGCGGCAAAGTCAAAATGTCTCTTGGCTGTCCAACAATAGATAGACACATTTGAACCATTAGCCATGCGGTCTGGCACTAGTTGCAATGTGTCAAAACATAGCTTAAAATGTTAATCATAAACACCACTTACACAAAGCCACTAACTCATGGCAATACGTTTTATTGCCTTTCTTGTTTTAATTGTAAATGCAATGTTCTCACTGATATCCATCCGAATTCAAGTGGTTGTTTTTCGTCAGTGTGACCCCAAACTGTCACTTAAACAATTAGTATCAAAAGCCAAGTTGTTAATGATTGTCGAAGAACAAAGACAACGGAACATCGTCGGTGAAATGGTTCGATAACAAAGTTAGCAATATATAACTCCTTTTTTATTGACGTATGTACAATTTTGTGGTCAATATACGTGTATGCGTTATGATAAGTTGTCAAACCTATTCGTATGATTGAGAATATAGTGTCTTCATATCCAGGTTTGACCAAAGAGGCCGCAGCTGGTTGATGATTGCCTCCATATTTGTCGTAAGATATGTCAATCGGTCACAAAAGGGCTGGGTACCTTACGACAGGTCTTCATGTGAGAGACGGGGCATGTTTAGCGACCAAAGAAACATGATAAACAAGAGTCGAGTTAAATAGTACAGATCTCTCCGAAATAGTTGCTGTTTGATCTTACAGGTCATGCCGTATTTCTCCTCCAGCCTTATTCCAATTATCATAATATCTCCATCCATCCCATCTTGACTTATCCTGTTTCAAAATCTGCTAATGAAACGCCCCTGCAGTTCCGCACAAAGCTACTGGAGGGCCCAAACTTATGTCACATGAGTAGGATTATATCGTGGAGAATTTTGTCTAGCGAAGGCCCTAATTGAACGTATATGTATGTCCTGTAGCTGTCGATTGTTCCTCAGTTGCAACACATCTATAGTGCATTTATAGCATACTTCTCAATCAGTCTGACTTGGAACACAAGTAATCTTCCCTTTAGTCCTTTACTTGGTTTCTGTCTTATCTTCCTAGATCCTTCTGTTTTCGTTAACGCCCCTGCATTTCTTATCCCGTGTTCACATTATGTAAATACGATTTTAAGTAAATATTTTGGCATTGTACACCAACCAAAGAATCTTGCCCCAATTAGATTTCGTCCTCATCGTTTTGCTGACTCAACCTTACACTTTGGCCCCTCTAGGCAATCTGGTAGCAATAATTTGTGTACATCAACATGGACGATCAGATTTAGACATTTTGTAAATGTTTTTTTCCAATTCAGAGGGGCGTTATGTTGAACACTGTCTATTTTGATTGACATGTTTCCATGTTCCACATCTCGGAAAGAAGTTCCATGCTGAAAGCTTCTTTTCGAGAATTATGTCTTTGCAGAATTAAAATAAGCTTTTCCGAAATTGCTTTCCTTATGAGTATCACCTTAAACTTTTCGCAGTAAAGGCGAACAGACTTCTATCATCATAATCCAGTAAGTGTAATCCAAACCATTTGTGTGGCTCACAATGAGCCTTGTTTTGTAGTGACCTGATTTGAATTTTAGCAATGTGGGTCATGACTATGTGATCTGTAATGAGCCGGCGTGACACCCGTATTTAGACAGTGTGATGTTTTCTGGTGGTTAGGATTCCAGTGAATAACACAACACGGGCGTACAAATCTATCCCGATTTTCGGTGACACGAGGCAGAAATGCTCTTTGAGTTCTCCTTTCTTAAATGGGGCCAAAGTTCGCCCCCACCTTCAATCCGATAATAGAGGTCAACAAGGGTCAGCAAGAGACCAGATACTCCACATATACAATGGATCAGTGATGCTAGAGAATGAATCAGAACCACGAATCAAGAGCCGACACCTTATTTCATCTACATACATCAACTTCATCTCCAACAGAAAAGTTCACGCTGAGCTGCACATAAAAAACATTCGCATTGTGACTATTATCTCCAATAGTAGGGATCTGTGCTTCTTACAATACAAACGCGAGATAAGAAATACAGCGGCGTTACGAAAACAGAAGGGAGATAAGAGAGACCCACAGAAAGGGACTGGCAGGAGAATCGCTTTTTTTCCAAGCCAGGCGCATCGACAGGTATGTCCTAATATAATGCACTACATACTGGTAGTTATGAACAAGCAAAAGCTAAATACATTCAATTAGGGTCTTCCCTAGATCTTAGCATGATCATTGCGACAAGAGGCATTCGAAGAGCGTGATCAATGTGCAAAATAGTACTGGGCATGGAGACTGTTAACCAACTTTTTAAATATGCGGATCCCTACATTTTCCACAATGAAATAAGACATTTTGCGGCAACTTGAATGTTCGGTAAAATTTAGTACAATTTATCGAAACACACGTAGGACTTTGTACTTTGAATGTCGTTGATTTCGTAGAAGATGGTAGCGCGTTTAACGTCACTGTACTTATAACTACTTTATTTACAGGACCACAATTCGTGAAGTGCCCGTCAGAAGAAGGCAGTATGTCGAAGATCATCTTGTCTGCCTTGACGATCGCACTAGTGACAGGTTAGATTCTGTCTTGGACGTTATACTTTTAGCCCTATGTTTTCTAAACTAGCTGAACATTTGGAACATTTGGTATTGTTAGAAAATCGTGTACAAGGGGTAACTGTTATATACTACTTCATTTTCGCTGTGTGAGCAAGGTTTTAACAAATACAAATACTCCATATCATATAAGCAAACAACCTCCATAACTTTAGAGTAACCAAAGGTGTGTGTGCATATGCAAATATCATCATAATTCAGACTTTATCATTTCAAGTCTGCGAAGTGATATGCCTAATAAAGCTTTCAAAAATATATTCTGGAGAAGTGTTACGCCTCATACAAGTGTTTTTTTCACTCTGTAGCATTCACAAATGCTTACCCTGAAAGCGACATCGACAACCTGAGGAAGCTCATGACTGACCAGTTCAGTACCGACCGTCACCACATTACAAATCCTGACGGGAAAATGGCTGCACAGATCTTTCTCTACGAGACGTTCCGGAGTTACGGACTGCAGACTTGGGCGTGGCAGTTCCGTACAGAGAACGAACAGGTACATGTTTAACCACCACTATTTTATTTCTATTTTTACTATCTAAATTATTATTTCACGTATTGTTTTGTATGTAATGATACTATGATTTTGATTTTTTATTTACCTATTTTTATAGCTATTTAAGTTTTGTTTACAATGTTGTGTAGTAGTACTAGTGTTTTTTAACGTTATGACGTTGTGATTTTAATCTTATTCTGATCATGGTTGTGAGAATGGTTGGTCTTGAATAAAGTTGACAAAATGAAGAAAAGGGAAGAAAAAAAACACATGTTGAACCACCTCATTCTTCTTTACTGACAAAAGCACTCTATATGAATTCTGTTGCTATCCGGATGAATGAATGGTGATATGTTGTAGTATTGAAGCAGAAGGAATGATAGTGACTAGGACAATCAATCAATTGATCGGTCTCGCTTGTAGAACACTCCACCGGCCAAACAACCGGCAAATGAGTTAACTTCTTGTTGGATTGTCATTTCTTTATATCTAATAATATCTTGGTACTATCAAAAAGATGTGACATTTGCTTGGATTTGATCAAACGCGTCAAGCAGTATTGTTGTGATCTGTACCCCAGTACCCAGGCACAAACGTCGGCGCCCTGTGGCCAGGAAGAAACACAGGAACAGGAATGGACCGGCCTGTCTTCCTGACGGCTCACGTGGACACCTCCAAGGGAAGGCCGGGGAGAGACGATAACGGTTCGGGAATGGCTGCCGTGGTGGAGTCCGCTCGACTCATCTCCTCCCAGACGTGCGTGCAGGACCACACCATCTTCTTCCTTGTCTTCGACTTTGAGGAAAGGAAGAGCGGTAAAGCATTACATCATACCATATTGGAGTTGTTGTTTTTTTACACATCCAGTAAGTCTCACCTGCTGACGTTTCGGTGTCTTTCAGACACCTTCCTCAGAGCTTCTGACTGGAGTACTACTGCTCACCGCTATATATAAGCAGCCGAAGTAGGTGGCGCTTTTGCGTTGAGAACGCCATCCCAAACGTGGCTAAGTTTGTATCCGCCCTCGAAACGTCAGCAGGTGCAGTGAGACTTACTGGTTGGAAACTTCAATATACTATGTTTAACCAACCTGATGAAATTATTTTCGGAATTGCATCATACCATTACATAACTAAGATGCCTACGATAGTAGATATCTTTGACAACTACATTAGCGAGGAGAAATAGAATTTATCTAAAGATAGTCATATTATTTTTGTATCCGTTAACTGTAATTGTTATTTTGTTTTGTTGTGACCTGTACTTAGCCAAGTGTGGCAGAAATTTGCAATAAAGGTCTTCATTCAGTCCTTAATGACGACTTTCCGCTAAAACTGGGCATTCTGACTTAAGGATATACTACAAATATCGCGAAAAACCTGTTGGCGGGCCAAAAACGACAATCTAAGATATCACGACCTCATACCTTTTCCAAATGATTAGGTCTCATTACAATGCAAATAAAAAGAGATATAAAAGACTGCAGGGAACTGCAAAACCAGGGAACTGTTTTCCTCGACCCATTGTTGTCCTAGATTCCAGGGCCCTCGCTGTCTAGTATCTGCCACTATAGTACTTAGACTGTACCACAGCGTACCATGTGCATTCGCCATGTTATAACCAGTATACTAAATATCATAAAGACCCATCCACGACTTCTCGAGTCATACAGTTCACAAACAAACGAACACCCCCCCCCCCCGAAAATATAACATTCTTGGCGAATTCGAAGGTAATAAAAGTAGGTACAAGCTTTCTTACCTCTTTTTCCATAGGTCACATATATATCATACTATCAATAAGTAGCAGATTCCTGTAACAGATTTCTATCTCGATGTTACAATGGGTCCAGACAGTCCATGTACAACTGGAGCTTGTGGAAGTTGGGAGTTCTCCTCATATGTGAAGACATACTTTGAACTCATCGGTGGAGATATTTCAAAGTGGGGAGGTGTCATCGTCTTGGACGCTGTTCTAAACTACAACAACACTGAGATGGCGCAACGTCTAATGAACGAGACTGTGTTTAAAGAGGTGTGCATTTTCTTAACACACCGTATTTCTAGCTTTTTTTCTGTGTTCTGTCAATGTTCTGTCAGTAGACATCTGTCCTATGTGAAGTTTTGACGTGTGCTCTGTCTGTAGACATCTGGCCTAGGTGAAGTATTAACACGTGTTCTGTCTGTAGACGCCTGGCCTAGGTGAAGTCTATGAACACGTCAAGGCAGACCAGTACAGAGGGAACTTCATCACAGCTGTCTACCGACCAGACGGGGATTCTTCTCTCCATGACACCTTCACCAAGAAGTGGAGTGAGTCACCCGACGCTCTTCAAATCAGACTTGAGGTACTTGAATGTACTTTGATATTCCTGATCTACATCTTAATGTATACTTATAAACAAGTCCAAAGAGATAAGATGATCTAGAATCCTAAAAGAAAAGACCCTCAAATGACTATGTCCTGTAAGAGTACAGTGAGTACACTAATTTGTCGGTAAACACAAGCCTTGAATCTTCAATGTTTTTTGGCCACATGATTACAACAGTCTTATTTCCAGCTGAATTACCTGCAAAATCAATGATATAATAGTCTAAGAACTATTTCAATGAATAGATTTCATGAATGAGTAATGCTTTCAATCTTTCATGTCAGTCCCCGGTCATCCCACATAAGAACATCACGTCCATTATCGAAAACAGAAGCAGCCCGTTTTGGTCCGTGTACGAGTACATCATTCTGCATGACGTGTACAGCTTCTGGAAGGGGATTGAAGACATGCCGGCCATACTGGTGTCAGATACAGGTACAGGAAAGAAAACTTTTATTTCGCAGAGATTACTTCACAAGAAGTAGTGCAAAATTCAAGTCTTACGCGTAGCCGATTGTGACAAATTAACCATTACACAATAATAGGGCAATAGCTATAGGCAGCTTACCTCGTTGACAGATAATTTCTATTTTACCATTACTGTATTGCTCTAATCGCTTCTAGTGCATGTCATCGTTGTCAAAAAACTGATTGCTTATTGGTAACGACGTGCCGACCTGGTACCCTATCTATCGGCGATCTTTTTTATTCACTTTTGCTCTTCGTGTGCCGTCTGAATCAAAACACACGCAATTCCCAACCACTGTCTTCACATATTTTTGTTTTTGTTGGTCGCAAGGATTTTTGCGTGGCAGAGAAAAGGACTGGTACCGTTGCGGGCCAAACGACAATATGGAGTTGACCGGAGATAGGCTCCTGTTTCTGAAGAAGGTAACGGATGTCTCCACGGCCGTTATAAGGGACAAGGCGGGTACAAGAGAGCAGTGTCGAGGTGAGACACTTTGTCACTTTAATGTCTAAGAAATGATTCATCGCAAAGATAAGCGAAGACCTTTGACACAACAAGTAATCGTGCCGACAGACGTATCCTATCAATGAGAACTACAGCATGGCTTTACCTTTATTCTTAAGATCCAACTGCTGAAGCGCCTAAAGACTTCAAAGATGGCCTGGAACTCTACGGCGAGTTGACCATGGGTCCAAGTGACACACATCCCTATACTCTCCGCATTTCATCTTTTGCTTCTTCTGGTATTGTCCACGCGAATATGTCCAACTCGACTTGGAGTAAGAGCCTGGAAGGTGCGTGTGTAATTAAGTTTACATCTATCAGCCTTGCAGGTTAAGTGCATTACAAATGCTATTTTAGAAACGTTTCTAATAGTTATAAACCCCCATGGTGGATATTTTTTTCTCACAACGTTAATTTTTCTATCCGGGCTATTTCTTTAAAGACTGGACATATCTTGAATATCGAAAATATCACGACAGCAACAGAGGTTTTTGGTAATAAAGGCCATGTTCATCAATACATCAAAACGAAAGCTTACAAGATATATGTATTGATAAAACTTGCTACACTTCACTGTCGCCGTCTGTGCCTGGATAGGTCGATACGATGGCGACACTCATCGTCTTCTGCTGCGGTTTATGTCAACAACCGAGGTAGAGGAGACAATCCTATGCGGCATGAGCGGAAATGTGAGTAAACAAGTACTTATCTGTTTCTCAAGTTGTACATGCGTGTTTCTTTAAGTACTTATCTGTTTCTCAAGTTGTACATGCGTGTTTCTTAAAGTACTTATCTGTTTCTCAAGTTGTACATGCGTGTTTCTTTAAGTACTTATCTGTTTCTCAAGTTGTACATGCGTGTTTCTTTCGTTTTTGACAATGCTAGACGTTGGTATGAAAAGTAGGTTACACTTGGTAGGTAGAATGCAATGTATACTTTTCTGTCCATCTCTTTTTGGCTCTTTCTACACATACATACACAGAGAGAGAGAGAGAGAGAGAGAGAGAGAGAGAAAGGGGGAGAGAGGCAGAGACAAGGACCCTCTCTCTCCGCCTTTCTTTCTTTCTTTCTCTCTCTCTCTCTCATGCACACACTCATACACACACACACACACGCACACACACACACTGTGTGTATGAGTATGCGCATGGGAGAGAGAGAAAGAAAGGCATATACATATACACGTGCATCATATATATTATATATATAGCGTTTCTTGTTATTGGTCGCAGTTGGACGAGCTGTTCGATGGTGTACTGTACAGTGGACAGCTAACAGGACTGTGTGACGTGTCTGGGCCACTTCCAATTCCAGAGTATATAACCTTCGTGCTCTACAGCAAACAAGGTTGGTACTTTGCCTTAGCCTGCTTGGGAAGATATTTTGTTGGTCACATCAACTCTTAGTTTGCACAAAGTATAATCTTTATGCAGTCTATTTTCACAATAGTATGCGTCATCATGGAACATTATAAAATGATATTGTTCAGGGAAGAAATTGTATGAATCTTAAGTATGCGAAGTTACTAGTGAAGTCATATATATGTATATCTATGAATATATACATATATATGACGTGAGATATATATACATATATATATATATGTATATATATATATATATATATAGAGAGAGAGAGAGAGAGTGTGTGTATGTGTGTGTGTGTGTGTGTGTGTGTGTGTGTGTGTGTGTGTGAGTGTGAGTGTGTAATGGTCTGAACATATCAACAAATGCCTACAGGTATGTAATTCATACATTTAGAATATCATGTTTCTTGTTTTAAATAGCGTAATAGGAGCAATCAGCTGGTTGCGTGTGGACGCAAATGGAATGTCGAACCTTCAACATTACGTATCCTATGCTTACACAGGTGCCTCAGGAGGTGGACCCAGCTTAGCTCTACCTGTCATCCTCAGCCTGGTCAGCGGGGTGTCTGTCACTGCGGTGGCTATGTGGTGCATCTACAAGAGGTACGCCCGAAATACAGTTCTGCATCCATGTTGATTTGCACTGTGACTAAATGCATACCAAATGCACCTTCTTGGGTTATATGTTGTTCAATCACAAACAATTACACGGTCGCTACTTACTTAATTTCGAAACTAACGTTATATTGTGCCTGTAGAAGTATAAACATACTTGTGATTTGTCCTACTGCTCTAGGAAAACCCGTGATCAAGAATTGCGGACACCCATACTGAGTAAGGGACCTCAGTCGCCATGAAGGCGAGTGACATTCAGTGAGGACAGGAATACAACACGTCTTCCCTGCTACACATACATTCTGTGGTGTAATGGTACTACAAAGTGTAGATCTATCGTACAACAACAAAAACAACAACGAAATTCTCTCTTATACTGAAAGAATGGTAATATAGAATCTCTTCAAATTCAAAGTCAGACGATTTGGACCTGGTAAATGCCATGATTTAGGCATATTACCTTACGGGACAAGTACCTACAAACTGTAGATCATATGGTATTCATGAATCGTTACCTTATTGTAAAATCCACTCCTTACCATCGCATAACACTACCCGGTGATTTTAAACATGATAAACACAAGACATCTACACTGCAATTGTAGTATAGAGACGTTATTAACTACAGAATGCAAATTTAAAGATATTGCTAAGGCTTAAGAAGGAGAGACGTCATGACTTGTAGGATCAAACAGCACCTGTTTTGACAAGATCTATGATACTTAATTCTACCGTTGTTTATCTTGTTTCTTTGGTCGCCAAACATACCCCATCTCTCATAAGAACACCGCTGGTAAGGAACCCAGATATCTTGTGACCTATTGAACTGTCCAATGACAAACATCGAGGTAATCATCAACCATTTTCCTCCGGTGCCTCTTTGGTCAAACCTGGATCAAGACATCAAACTCTCAATGATAGAAAATTATTGATGCAATTTATCGTAACTTATACACGTTACATGTATACTGGCCACGAATGTTATACTGTATGATGTTCTTTTTCAATAAAGAGTAGTTACTATACATCTCTCACATGAAGACCGGTCGTGAGACACCCAGTCCACTTGTGACCGATTGACCTGTCTCACGACAAACATCGAAGTAATCATCAACCACTTCTCGGCTTCTTTGGTCAAACCTGGATCAAGACAGCATATTCTCAATGATAAGGACATTATTGATGCAACTTATCGTAATGTGCAGACGTATACTGACCGCCGAATGTTATGTCATGTTCTTTTTCAATAAAGAATTCAAGCGTTACTACACGTCTTTAATTCGACGGTCGGTCATACTCGTAAGGCCAGAGTCCGGTTGTGCCAGATCCGGGCTATCTTAAAACGACAAACATAGAAGTAGTCATGACAAACATTAAAGTAATCATCAACCATTTCTCGGCTTTTTTGGTCAAACCCGGATCAAAACATCGTGTTCTCAATGATAGGAAACCATTGATGCAACTTATCGTAACGCACACACGCATACTGACCACAAAATGTTATGTTCTTTTTCAATAAAGAAGCGTTACTACACATCTCTAATGTGACGGTCGGTCATACTCGTAAGGCAGAGTCCTCTTGTGCCAGATCTGCCTACCGGGCTATCTTAACACGACAAACATAGAAGTAATCACGACAAACATAGAAGTAATCATCAACCATTTCTCGGCTTCTTTGGTCAAACCTGGATCAAAACATCGTGTTCTCAATGATAGGATATCATCGATACAACCAGATGGTTCAAATGTACACACATGTACAGTGGATCAGTGGTGTTAGAGAATAACACAGAGCCACGTATTTAGAGCCAACACCTTTATTTCAGCAACGTACATCATCAACTGCTTCCCAAAGAAAAAACTAAATGCTTGATTGAACAGAGACATGCGCATTGTGACCAATAAGAGTAACAACAAAAATAATCTAGTACGTTTCTAGATATCTAGGCATCTGTGTAGCTAGGGATGATTAATATATCTAGATAGTTGGTTGTGTTTCATAATCGATATGTTTGTCTATATCCATGATGCCCTGCATATATCGCAGTGAGAGACTGATACGCACAGAGGCTATTTCCAAAAGAAGATAAAACTTGCAAATCACAAGAATCAAGCACATCACATCAAAGGTGTATTAACAGTCTAACATACATTTCACATGTACGAATTGCCATGTCTATATCCAACATAGAGTGCACATAGTTATGATGAAGGGTTCAAATTAGGTACCAAACTACAGTACAGTTGCAAACTACAGTACAGTTGCAAACTACAGTACAGTTGCAAACTACAGTGCAGTTGCATGAGGCAGTTTAAGAAGCATTGCTTTGGCCTAACTATGTTTTTATCTCTTAAAATCCGTTGTGTAAACATTTTAAACGGAGTAAAACATTGAAGACGTCGAGACAGCTTCGCTTAGTTGGCTCAGGTGTTGATAGCACTCTTCTCGGTCAGTTCGGTGAACGGCTTGCGTGTCCGCCTGGGGTTGAACCATAGTACAGTATTAAAGCAGTTTAGCACATCAGTCAACTGCCCCCTGGCGACCACTTTCTGTAATAGCAGCCCTTGCTAAAACTTGTGAGATACAAGTTTACCTTAGGTTTATGCAGATTGTTTCTAAATACTAGTACATCAATAAAACCTTGAAACATTATGGTTCACGTATGTAATATGAAGTTCGAGAGCAGGAAATGTTATACTAATACAAATAAACATTTTAGCTATCATAACATTATTGATCAATAAAACAAATATATCGTATGAGTTTATTAAACATCCTGGTGGCGATGGTCAGCAGGATCAGTACATACAGTCTTAATCTCAACATTACATAAAAGCATACCATGTGACTAGAAAGTAAGATGAATTAAAGTAAGTGTGATTGATATATACTTACTTAAGGTACACGAGGTACACAATCACGACAATTATAGCGATCACCGCTATCATCAGTAGAACGCCCAGAACCACGTTTGCCTGGTTGGGTCCCACTGAAGGGTCTGTGAGAAAGAAAAGATTTAGACCAGAAGGTATCTGTTATAGAGATCTTTATTGATCTCTTTTATGGTATGAAAACCAAAGCTACTCGAAGGAACATGCCGCGTAATGACTCAAATAGACATTTAAGGCATGCACACATACATTGTATGATAAACATACACATATGATTGTACATTCTAATTAGCGCTTCATGAACACCTAACATCTGCTAACATATTTCCACCAGGGTACATGATTCCGCCACCCTGAAAAGATACGTCCAAACAGATCTCCAACCCAACGTCCCCAGTATAATGTACTCCTGTATATCTATACTGTGCATTCTTCGGGGGTGCTACACTAGAGATCTCTCAAACCCACTGTTTTTTTTTTCAAAGTGGCGGATTTATGTAACCCGACGGATTAATGTTAATGGAGGTTGCAATCAGAGAATAAGACTCAAGATATCTTATCACCTACCTTCAGAGTAGGTGACGCTGAACTCCTCCGCTTCATTGGTTGGTCCGGTTAGGAACCCGTAGTACAGTATGCCTCCTGCAAACCCAACTACCTGGAAGGACAGAGAAAGAAGTTGCACAAGAAATTTAGAAGTTGCTTGATTGATTCAAATCAACCCTATC
Organism: Branchiostoma lanceolatum; assembly: GCF_035083965.1. Taxonomy (NCBI): domain Eukaryota; kingdom Metazoa; phylum Chordata; class Leptocardii; order Amphioxiformes; family Branchiostomatidae; genus Branchiostoma; species Branchiostoma lanceolatum. Next base: position 9,437,485 of record NC_089726.1, on the reverse strand, counting down.
ACGTCTAAATGTCAAGGAATCGTTCTTTTTGAACTCCTTAACACCCTGTCTCTGTCGGGACGTCATGCAACGTCTTTTAACGACATCTGACTTCACGTCTTGATCAAAGACATGAAAAATGCCGCAGCAAGCACATTTATAAATGACATCCGCGCGCGCATTAATTTTATTCCGATTTCGAAAAAAAAATCGTTCCCTCCGGTGATGGTCAACATGACCAGAAATAACCAAAATTGGGAACATCTGCATTGGTAGCCCTGAGTGCATTTGTAGAAATAACACCAGTGTAGCCTTAGGTGTAGTTGGTAAGTGATACTATGCTATCACACCACAGAGCTTTTTGAACGCGGAAATAAAAAAAACTTGCTGGCTGTGAAGCCATGTTTTGGCGATTCAATTCTTGTTACAACATTATGATCTCTATTTGGCAATTTGGTATCATTTGTAGAATTTAGGCATCTCTTTTTGACCATGCATCTTGTTGTTGTTGTTGTTGTTTCGCGCTCTCGCGTTCGATGTGGAGTGTGCAGAGGATGTAATCGATAGAGTTCACTTGCTGTTGCCTTACCTCACCGTCATGGCTCCGACCCAAACTCAAATTTCTTTTAAAAAAACTCCAACCCATGCGCTTCACAGCCATGTTAGTATTCAATATCAGTAAGCAGCACATTGTGAGAAATGTGATCTCAAACCTAGGCCCTCGAAACCCTTTCGGCACTTTTTTTGTCGTGCCCTACCACGGCCCCTGTCGCGGAAGAACTGCGGTGTGCACCGCTGATGTTGCCTTACCTCGCCCGTCATGGTCCACTTCATCAGGTACACGGGGTCGTACTTGACTGGCAGCGGGGCAGTGTTGCTGGGTTGGGCCATCCGGAGGATCAGCATTTTGTTATCGGCGTTATAGCGACCTAAATGCGTCACATTGAAGAAATGTGTACTTTAATATAAAAAAAATTGAACAAGACATATCAAAATCGGACGTTACGTTGCAGTACCATGGAAATCGTCAGAGACTGAGAGAGGCCATAATGTAATCATTTATTCATATTGCCAACACCTACGTAACTACTGACATACCATATCAAAATCCATCCGCAACTTCTCTAGTTATGCTGTTCACAAACAAACAAACAAACAAACAAACACACAGACACACAGACCATAAAACAAATTAACCCTCTTGGCAAAAGTAATAAGGCCAGGTTTTGTACAAAAATGAGAGAGGAACGCATGAATGAAATATAGTGCTTGTACCATCTAAGTCCAGGGTGATGCTCCCGTTCTTGATCGTGGCCACAACTGCGCCGTTCGGTTTGAACTCCTTCAGGTGGATTTTGAAGGAATGACGTGTCTTCTTGGTGTGCCACACTTTTCCCGTCAGAAAAATCCCGCTCTTCAGCATCTCAGGGGACTTGGTCCAGGGATCTGCAAACCACGGAAAACAAACTCATTTTCGTCTTAGAATGAAAAAGGTGATATCTAACTATCTTATGAGAACAAAATCATATCATATCATATTGTCTATCAGAGACGATTTGGGTTTGGGGGATAATACATCTATATCTAATATATTTTGGAGTAGATCGAGAGCTTGTAGAAATGTTCTTGCCCGTTGGCTAATTGCAAGTACGTGTAATATCAAAAGGACGGACAGACAATAATGAACAGTATAGAATGTGACTACTCCAGTATATGTTGATGATTATGGTGATGATGATGATGAAGATTACATCTACCTGTACAAGTTTCTGGGAACACAGCCAGCGTCATGGTGGCATCGATGGTAGCGTCTGTGACCTTCTTCAGGAACGCCATGTTGTCCTGGGTCAGGTAGTCGGTGTTGTCACAGGGTTTGTGGTAACACTCCTGCATGTATCCTCTGAGTGGGCCTGACAGGGTTTTTGAAAAAAAAGTAACATCACTCTCTTAAATACTCAATTAATGTATGTCACGATGGAGTGAACGCTTTGTTTATCAGCATGTTGTATTTCAAATTGAAGCGAAAAATGGCGACATTGCATCTTCAGTCTTAAGCAGCCATCTGAAACAAAATTAGATCAGAGTTACTCATTTCTTCCTTCAATTTTGCCAACCCCTGACTAAGTACCAAATATTGTAAAGATCTATTTATTACTTCTCGAGTTATGCCATTCACAAAGAAACAAACAAACACATGTACACACACACACACACACACACACACACACACACACACACACACACACACACACACACACACACACACACACACACACACACACACGAAAGTAGAACCTTCTTGACGAAGGTAAAAACGTAAGTACGAACCCGTGTCGGTAATGTGGATAGCCCTCAGGTCAGAGTCGTATGTCCAGAAGCTGAAGTGGTCACCGAACGTCAAATCCCTGTAAACAGGCCAGTGTTCGTAGTTTGGGTCGGTAGCAACTGGTGGCACTTGCTTGAGGGGGATGCGCATCAACTGAAGAAGTGGACAGACCCGAGTTATCAGTAAATAGAGACTTCATCGATTGTATTCTTGTGATCATGTAAACTGCAAATTGATTGTCATTTTGTTTACCGACCTGATCTTTTTTTTGAATTTCGCTTTTGGACAGACAGGGACGACGTGGCACTGCACTCAAGTTTTTCATAACTTATGTAAGCAATAAATGTACAGAGAACAATCTTTACTGACCTGATCTTTATATTGCAGGATGCCCAGATTTGACCAGCTTCGCATAAACTCTTGGTACAGAGGGCTGTCGTGATCTCGTCCTACAAGAGTGATAAAATCCCCCTTGTGGTTGTGCGCGGTGATAGCGTTGTAGGCGTCCTCTAGTCCCGGTGCCTGGATGAATGAAACATAAACCATAGGAGCATATGGAAAATATCGCTATTTTGAATATCTATTCATGTACATAAAGATACTGCTTAGCAGTCTATGATATGACATGAGTTACACTCCTTTTCCACTAGAGGCTGCGACGACTGAGGGTCCAAGGATTTGTCAGATCGCTCAAGGAATCTCATAGAGAACGATTTCTTTTACGTTTTGTGTGTTTTGTTGTCCTTTAAGTCATACTTTAACATCTTGCCTCACATTCCAAAAAAGAAATCACAGATCGCGCAAGTCCAATTTTAGTTACTCAACGCGGTTACTCAGTGATCGCCGTCTAGGGGAAAGGTACCTCAATCCATAATGATACTTGAATACTGCTTCCGTATATCACATTTTCATGTTCATTGATAATATGATTATTAGACAGCACTGCTGAGTGACAAACTATAGGGCCTAAGGCAACAACCATCTAATAGCATAATTCCACCAGGGTACATAATTCCGCCACCCTGAAAAGATGTATCCAAAAATTCCAAACAGATCTCCAACGCAACATCCTCCAGTATAATGCACTTTTGCATATCTTAACTGTGCATACCTGGGAGGTGATGTACTAGAGACCTCTTAAACCCCATGGTACTACGTCGTGGTGAAACAAGGGTACGTGGTAGTTCTCCCCCGGGCCTCAACTACCACGTGCCACTGTTTTTCAAAGTGGCGGATTTATGTAACCCGGCGGATTAATGTTAATGGTGGTTATATCTGTTGAATGGTGCTATGACGTTCTCACGTTTTGAAAGTCGCCGGGCGGGAGTTTCTGGCTGTCCACGGAGCCGTTGAAGTTGAGGATAGAGTCGAGGATGAAGGCGCCCTGGAACTGTGCCGAGCTGATGCCCACGAACTTCAGATACTTCACCAGAACGTCACTGACGTACGCACGGCTGCCACAGCCGAAGTTTTGGCAAGCGGATCCTGGCGTCGCTACAAAATGATTATCATAGATACAGCAAAATCAGCAAACTTTATGTGACACAAGTTGAGGTATCATATGATACCGTTTCATTGTTACAAAAGCTCATCTGTGTTGGTAGCGAAAGCATATTTTCATCATGAAGAAAGCTCAAAAGGTATTAGAATTAGTGTGATTAGTTTTTTAGTTGAAAGGAAAGGACGAAATTTAAAAGACGTGTCCACGATATCGTCCAATTAACTGATCTCGTGTTGCTTGTTTGTTCATAAGAAGTTTTGTACGAGTAAATCATGCCTTAATTCAGCGCTTTTGTAGCTGCAATGGCATGTTATTGATTGTGTTGTTTTATTGTGATTTTATTTCTGAAAAAAGCAGTCATACTTAAGTTAACATTTCTCTTGCTAAGAACTAGTTGATTGTATATAGCAGTCCATGTGAGTAAAAGAAAGGGGTGAAATTCATGACTTACTCGTATCTTTTTCCTCAAAGTCGAACGCTGCGAAGATGATGGAATTGTACTGTATGCATGGCCGGGCCGTGATGACACGGATAGCCTCCAGCAGGGCGGCCATGCCCGACCCGTCCGCGCACACCCCCGGGGTGTCCAGGTACGAGTCGTAGTGGGCAGCGATCAGGATCGGGCGGTCCAGGTGAGTAGCCGCCCTTGTGCCCGGCCACACTCCGATAAGGTTCTTTCCCTTGACCTATGGGAGATATGGTTTTTGCGCTTAGTGGATGCTTTGTACTCAAAGTGATAGAAGCAATCAATGAATTGACGCTTTTGTGGATACATACTCGTATATTACGTTCCTTTGGTTGAGAATCGACCTTATCGCCCCTATCTCATTGGACCCGCGGCACGTTGGCGACTTCGCTGCGACCGGGCGATTTGACAGCGCGCTTAACGAATTTCATTCTTTTTACCCTTTGTGTGTTTTGTGGTCTTTATAGTGTACGTTTGGCATGATATTCCCACTATAAAGTCATAGGTAACACAAATCCAACTTAGGACGCAGCTAGGTCGCCAACGTGTCGCGGGTCCAGTGAGATAGGGGCTCAAGTCTGATGCCTCGATGACAGCTAATGGCCTTTGGTATGGGTATGGTTGTCAGCCCCGCATAGTACGCACACTCCTTTTTGAGGCTATACGGCACTGTGACCTTTCCACCTTAGCTTTCTCCCACACCCACTGAAAAACAAATGGACCAGATTGAAAACGGCCATAAAAAAACTAGAAACTCCTTTATCCCCTCTATCACACTATATTTCACCAATGTTAATGTATATTTCGTGTATTTCAAGGGGTATTTTGCATACATTTATTTCGGTAAATACATGAGCAGCCCTCCTATCGGGGTGTCTGCGGGACTTTACCTTTGTATTATCCGTGTCGAACGTATGAGTGAAGACCTGCAGGTCATGCTCTATGAAGGTGTCGTAGGTGAACTGCAGTGCAGACTGTTTCCCGATCCGGCTGCTGTGGTGATTGCGGTTGGTCGAGAAATGGTCCACCAGAATCTTCCGCAGGTTCTCTGTGGAACTCTCGCCAGCGACGGTAGCTGGGGCGGCGGGAACATACGCTAAAATCATACACACTTTCCTGCACAGTATACTGTGTATTGTACATTGTGTTTCAGTATACCTTAAAGTATACGTAAAGATTGCGTTTATTCATACCGTACTTATGTATAATCTCTATCTGTATCTATGCTTTAAGGTATGTTTAAAGATTGGATACGTGAAAATAAGGTACAAACTTTTTATGGCTTGCGACAGACTACTACGTACGTATACCTGACTACACTTACAAAGGTCACATCCCACCCTTATCAGGCAATGAAGTAGAATGTTCACAAGCCAGCAAACATACCACATTCGGTGGTGTGAAATATCTAAGTAGGTGGCTGTTAAGTTACTCAGACTGTAGCAATGCGTTCCAAAAGAGTACACTGTATTGCATGCCTCGACTTACACAGTCCAAGAGTAGCCTTCTTCATAGACCCCATCTAGCATCTTTCCTTTAACCACATATGGTGTCTGATTAAATACCTTGTCCGTGTTTTGATTTGGGGGGGGGGGCTCTGGAGGACGGCTATTAAACAGACATCTACAAGCTAAGCAATCAGAACTCGGCAGTTATCAGAAAACTGCTCGTACTCATTTGTTGAACGAATACACGTCTGACGGGGTCTGCGATTGAGGCCAGACCCAAAGCCTGTACTTACATGTAGTTCTATCGTCTTTTAAAGGTCAGTAAACCAATTAAGAGGGGCCTTGTGGTAACCTCAAGGTAACTGCGTGTCTGTTTCCACCCTTTTTTGCAACAGGATTATTGTCATTACTAGTATTAGATTCAATTAGATTCCATTGATACTTATGTCAAAATGTGTAAGTCTCACCATAGCATTAAATGGGAATAGATAATTCGCGGATATCAACTTAGTTTTGCAATTGATAGGCTAATCATTCCAGTTAAGTTGTCAATTTATATACTGGTTTGGGAGCTACGCCTTTTTCAGCAAAGTCTAGTCTCTATTTTTGTTACTTTAAAAGGTATCAGGGTATCCAACTTCGGTTTGTTTGCTATGCACAGTTTTGCACAAATAACAGCTACGCACAAATATATTCACTAGCTGGGAATAACTAGCGATTACTAGATTTAGCGAGGCGTGGCGACACTATTCGCCACGTCTAGTTTGACAGAAATCCTGGTTTTCATCCAAACCCACTTACCAGCCATCACCACAAGCAGGAACCCAACCGCCAGCCAGTGGTGTAGAGCCATGTTCAGATACCCCAGCTTCAGTACCAGCTCATAACCGGCAACACGCTAAATGTGAACGGCTCTGGCTGTCTCTAAACATACGTGCGGGACCCTCGGGTAGGCTCTGCAGTCGGGGACTAAAAGTGGAAAATCCGGTCTTTTCGATTGGCTTGCTGGCAAGGACAAACAGGTCAAGCATACATACAGCCTTAGTGTAGGAGATTTCGTTATGATTTGCTTTAATGCATGTTAGCGTAAATTTGAGAGTATGTCTACCTACAGCAGACAACTTGAACCAAGAATATGATAACTACGGATTTAATTACTCATAAGTGTAAGCTGATAAGCTATGAGTTATGGATATTCCATATGTGGTATATTTAGGGAGGGGGCTTACAAATTAGCGATAAATGTTCTGCTTCTGCCTCGACAACCCCTTGTTTCAAGCGCAGGAATCGTGAAGGTTGGCGGTTCATTGGTTGGTTAGTGATAAGCGGGTGAAAGACGCAAAGAACTCAACATAAGTGTATCTTGATAATTTATTGTCAATAACAGAACAGTAAAGAGACCTTGTGTACATGTTGCGATAGTGGAAAATATACAATGTTCAATCAATGGTTCAAGGCAACAGTAAGATATAGAGACTCCCAAAAGACTGACTAGGTTTTACGGAATAGCACACATAAACTTATTGTACATGTACATCTTCGGGACTTTTTACTCATTCAAACCTAAACAAAACCTCATCAACTATATCGAGTGGAAAAAGTACGTGACGAGCACTACATTCCAATCTGTTAGATATGTTACGTCGCGTCGGTAGAACTTGTGCGCACAGATTATGAATTGTCTATGCAAGGAGGTTGGTCTATGTCAGCACGTTGATAGAGGTCTTCTCTGTCATCTGGGTGAAGGGTTTATAGTTGCGCCTGGGAATAAGAGGGTAGAAAAAAATGTGTTATCCTATATAGCTGTGAGCAAATTGCAAAAGTTACAGAAACTCGTGTGCATCGCCGCATACCGTGAGCGATTCAATACTTTCTATAACATGTTCTTCTAATTAGTTGATTCTATGAGAATGTTGCAATTGTGGCATTGCATCTGACAACATGAAGTGCAAAATGCTCCGCTGCATTCAGGAGTATACAACGTGGATGAGCGACGAATGGTTGATGTTACTTACTTAACGTAGCAAAGGTAGACCGCGGTGGCGATCAGCAGTATCAGTGTGATAGTGAGGATAACGGCCAGGGCAGTGTTCGACTGTCGGAGTTCTGCTGTCGGGTCTGTGGGGGAAAACATGAGGTAAAATTCAAAAGCCCTTTTTGAAGTGCCAAAAAGACGTGGATTATAGGCGACTCCAAAAACATTATGCTTCGCCTTAATTGAGGAGGACTGTTTACATTACCTTACATGTACGGACGATTAATTAAAAACTTTCAAAAGCGAGTTGATAGTTATGAATGGGATTTCGCGACGACTTGATTATGAATATACTTATTTACATGCGAGCTTTTGGTCTGGAATACGACACACACCCAGCTGGCGTAACTAATGCATATGCGTACTCACCAGTAATAATGGTATACATTTCTATATACAGTGTACAGTACTTGCAATGAAAACAAAAACGAATTTCTTACATCTAATGGCATTCAAAAATGAAATGACTGTCCCTACCTTCTGAATAGGCGATGTTGAACTCTTCCTTGGTCATGCCATCCTGCATCCCGATCAATGAACCATAGTACACCAAACCCCCGGGGAAACCTACAACCTGGAAATATCACAATTGAGAGACTAGCTTTATAGACAAACGTATGAAAAGGTTTTTTAATGTAGTTAACAAATTCCTGCAATCGGTAAGAAATCAATACTTTCAAATTCGTCAGATGATAAAGCTTCCCTTCCAAGCCAAATTTGTGCAATCGTCATCATCATCGTGCAATACGTTTTCTTTTATTGCTCACCCTTAGTGTATCTCGTTCCATTTCGAACTTTCTGTAGTTCTTTTTCGTTCCATTTCGTTCCATTTCGTACTTTCTGTACACCCGTTATCAGTGTCTGAAGATAGATGAGTGCTTACCTCCCCGTTCACGGTCCACCTCTGCAGTAAAGACGGATCGATCTTCTCGGTAGCCTTGGTCGTGTGACTCGGCTCCGACAGACGGAGGACAAGTCTCCTGTTGTCAGCGTTGTACCTTCCCACAACTAGAGGAGGAAAGGTGTAAATTCAGAATTACAGTGTGCTGTGAGAGCAGACATACGGACTTTCTTCATAACAACATCATGTCTATAGCTATCGTTGTTAGAAAGTTGGAATGGTGAAACGTTGTCCCGTCGGTTTGAATGTTATAACGTTTTGGAGGACACTAGGTACTCCATCCTTTTAACTCCAGATAGTCTAGCTGAGCTTCATGAAAAATCCTTTGGCGCTCAAAGTTCGAAATTTACCGCTAGCGATAAACTATATGAATATGTGTTCGTATTGTCATGTATCTACCAGCTGACATACGATGTACCTGTTGCAATTGTCGCGCAATAAAGTTCTTCTTCTTCTTGCGCATTGCAAGAGCTTTCAACAAACCATGTCTTTTCACCCCATCTTCTTCGGCCATGTTTTCATTGGTCAGTCGTTAGAGCTTACCATCTAGAGGGACTTGTAGTTCCGAGTTTTCCATGACGGCCTCCACTGCACCGTTTGGTTTGACCTTGTTGATGTCGATGTTGAAGGAGAAGGTTTCTTCTTCTCCCGTGGGAGTCGGTCGCCATGACTTCCCGTTCAGCGCTATACCGCTCTTCAACAGATCAGGGGATTCGGTGAACGGGTCTGAAAAATTAGAACGCATGCGCATGTCAGCTCTGTGTCCAAAACTGTGATGATCTTAGAAATAAAAGTAAAGGTCGCGTTTTCTATTTGAAAAGCCTTTTAATCTTTGGAAATGATGAGATTATCCTCGGTATGAATATGTAAGAAAAGTATTGATAACAGTCCTCCAAATGACGACAGGATTTGCATTCCAAAGCCTGCATATCTTGGGCAACGCAAAACAACCTAAATATGTTTTCTTTCCAACACCCCACGTCAACAGGCATAATTATAAAAGACGTGTGTACGATTACAATATTGCTTTATATTAAAAACAAATTATTACCAAGGCACTTGTCTGGATACGTGGCCATCTGCATGACTGCCGTGATGGTGGCGTCTGTGACCTTCTTCAGGAACGCCATGTTGTCCAGAGTCAGGTGGTCCGTGTTGTCACAGGGCTTGTGGTGACACTCCTGCATGTACCCCCGCTCCTGGGCTGGAATGACAAGTCACACTTCGCTTGGATAACTTCAGGTTAACGTCGGAGTCTTGCTTAACAATACTCTACATGCATAGACTCTTTCCTTTCATACACCAACACAAAAATTTGCTCAGCAACTATTCTAGTCGATACAACGACTTGGTGACATTGACTGTCAACACTTGCTGTTTTCCTTAGTGTATCATTAAAAAAATCTTAACGGTATATCGTTTGGTATCTTTGAAGCTATTATAACTATAACTACCTCTGTGAGTAGCTTTCGCCTTGGTAGCAATGTATAATGTCTGACGTATTTCATGCGTGCTATGCGCTTAAAAACAAAATAAATCTCTTCTCACCAGAATCAGTAATGTGGATGGCCTTGAAGTCAGGATCAGCTACCCAGAAGCTGTAGTGGTCTCCTTTGGTCATCTTTGTATACACGTCCCAATATGGGTCTGTTAGTGCTGGGAGATCCTTATCTGGCATGTGCAGAAGCTGAAGAGAAATAAGATAAAAGGTTAACGTTCTTAAATGCTTCGTCTATCTGTTGATTTACTCCCCTTTCTACAAACCCGTTATCCTTACATCGTAATGATATATTCTGCAGCATGGCTTTTAGATTGGCTGCTGCCTTATGGTAACATTCTTATATGAGGTAACATACGTTGCTTTAAGTGGCGAATGTTGTGTCAATGATAGACGGTAGTATGCTAAATGATATCACAGAAAGTCACTTGTATGACGTTCATGACTTAGGCAGTGCGTCGTGCCGTATATCCCCTTTGATGCCAGTGTATCGAAGGTAGTCTTGTTACCTGATTTTTAAACCTGGTGTCAGGTAGTGACTCCCATGCTGAGATGAAGGTCTGATACAGGGGCGAGTCGAAGTTCCGCCCGACCAGAGCGATGAAATCACCCTTATTTCCGTCGGCCTTTATCCTGGTGTACGCCTCTTGAAATCCCGGGGCCTAAATATAGCATATGCAATCATGAGTGTCACTTTTTAAGATCATCATGAGAAATAATACCACCTATGGTTACGTACTTCTTTGAGAGGTGGAAACTTAAAGTTATTTTATTCAATGTATACATTTTGCTCTACTATATATCTTCTGAACTGAACATGTGTTGTTGTTGTTCAAGTTCAGATACTACAGCTCTCTATCTTAAGCTTACCTTAATTTCATGATAAAGGGAGAGGAAACATTTGTAGTATGAGATCTCAATTCGAAAGCAGTCTTAATCTAAATGACCTTGCTCACCATTGGTGTTTTCATAATTTTAGTTAGATCTTAAGATAAAGGATGATTGAAACATATGAATGACTTCATGGCTTGTTTGTTTGTTGAAACCTTTCATGAGGGCCTAGGGTAAAAGTAAAGCAGCCATTCTCAATCCAAGCAGGCTAAGCACATCAGATCATATCTACACTTTTCGATAAGTGCATTGGGTTCAATTATATATCGTACCTCTTTGAAGCGTTCTTCATCGGGAATCCGTTGACTGTCCTCGGTGCTGTTGAAGTTCATGACCGAGTCCAGCACGAAGGCTCCCTGGAAGTCGTTGGAGGAGATCCCAAGACTCTTGATGTAAGGAATGAGAAGTTCCTTCATGTACTTGGCACTTCCGCAGCCGGCGTTATGGCAGGCAGCTTGGTCGAGAGTGGCGTCTGCAGACGTAGACATTAAAACTGATCATGAGATGCTGGTACTTAGTCTGGAATCCGGCCTACTCTAGCTCCGGTCCGCTTAACTGATCGCGTCCAGTCAGGATATTCAGCAAGGGAAGTGGTCAGAGGAGTGAGCCAAATCATAAGTAGGATAGATAACAGGCTAGGTGCTTCATTGTACGAAACACTTACATGATCAGTGAGACATATCCGATTTGAAACATTAAGCTTGAAAGCAAAATATTTTACTAGAAGCATCGTGCTGAAATCAACGTATTTACAGTCACGTGATATAAATGTATCTTCTGGAGCATTTAGGCGAAACATGTAACGTAGTTTTTATCCTGATACAGTCCTTTTAAAAATAAACATGCCATACTCTTGATCCTGCCTTACCACTGTCACGTGAAATAGCGAATTTAGTTATTTTTTTAAGGGGAAGAGATTTTGTTTTCGGTGTGTCTGGATGTTATGTTTGTGTTCTTGTGTGTCCGTAGTTGTTCGAATGCGGTCTGTAAGGTGGCAGGAAATGAGTGGGAAGATGGTCTCACTGAAAAGGTTCAGATTTACGGGAGTGGCAAGGAGTATAGTTCAGAGGTGTATAACCAGTCGTTAATTGGACATACAGATATTCCAGGTCATGTGGTCAATGCACGGGTAGGTAATGTTTTGGGTCTATATCTGTTTATGTTTTCGCAGTTAAGTTATCATCAAGTTATTATAAAGTTATTACAAAGTTATTATAAAGTTATTAGGTTATTATAAAGTTATTAGAAGGTTATTATAAAGTTGTCATACAGTTATCATAATGTTATCATCAAGTCATTATAAAATCATTATAAGGTTATTATAAAGTTATCATACAGTTTATATATATATATATATATATAAGTTACTATAAAGTTATGATTATTATCAGTATATTTTCCATTGAACTTACGTTCTTGCACCTCGAAGTCGAACGCTGCGAAGATGACGGAGTTTTCCTGCATGCATGAGCGGGCCGTGATGATGCGTACCGCCTCCAGCAGGGCGGCCATGCCCGAGCCGTCCGCGCACACTCCCGGGGAGCTCCGGGCCGTGTCGTAGTGAGCGGCGATCAGGACGGGACGGTCTCCTGTCGTCCCGGTGTTCAGGCCCGGCCAGGTCCCGATAATGTTCTTTCCCTTGACCTGAAAACACCAATCGATGGTCTTCGTCTTTAACTTTATTTCAACTCAAAAATTGTCGTCGTCACTTGTCAGACTTTTATTCTTACGCTTCTTTTAAAATACCAGGTACATACTGAAATGTGTTTTTCAAGAACTTTCTTTGAGTATCTCACTACCTGGATGTCTAACCTTCATCGACGTACATCTATTTTAGAGTTCAGTAGGCGAATAGGTAACGTTACAGTTCTTTGGTTATTGTGATGTTTTGTCTTTTTTCTTCATTCCTAACACCATAACAGTTGAGTTATAAAAAAAATACAACTTACCCCCTTGGTGTCCGTATCGAACACCTGTGAGAAGACTTGCAGGTCGTACTTCTTAAACTGCTCCATGATGAAGATGGCAGCATCTTCCTTACCCTCAGGGTTGGTCACGTGGTGACGATCAGACGCGAATTGGTTGGCCAACAAGTGACGTAAGCTGTCCGTGGAGCTTTCATATGTGCTTCCTGGGGAAAGAAACGGTCTTTCAATACAACATACTCGTAGTTTTTCTGGTGTGGTTATATACAAACCTTCGCTTTGACGAATAACATTCATTTAAGAGGCCATGTTGATTTGAGTGTATGGATGACATCCTCTGGGAACCCCAAAACTGATACGAGCGTGTGAATAAAAAAAGTTTGACCAAAAAATAAGTTGTCTTCATTATGAAATCTACGTGGTTGGGACAATGCTGGGAGGACGCCGCAAACATAACGTTAACTAAACACACAGGGTATGGTATAGGTTTTTGTTCTTTCAGAACTTCTTTGACTTTGGAATTGACTTTGGTATTCTACGATTTAAGTATTCGTTTTCCGAAATGCTTTTTTGCAATTTACAGCATATATTTTCTCATTTTGCAGCTGCTTTTTACGATTTACAGTACGAGCAAAACTCTTTTTCTCATATGGAAACGGACGAAAATTGATGCGCGCGCGGGAGTCATCCGTATAATAAAATCAACACGGGCTTAAAATGTTAATCCGATGGGTTACGTAAATCCATCACTTTGGAAACCAGCGCGTTTGAGAAATCTCTAGTGCAACAACCCCAAGGTATGCAGAGTCTAGATATACAGGAGTGCATTATACTGGGGGACGTCGGGTTGGAGATGGGACGTATCTTTTCAGGGTGACGGAATATTATATACCCTGGTGGAATCCTGTTAGTAACGGTTACCTCACATGAAAGCAATTATCATTAATTGTCACTGTGGTCTTGATATTTTTACTTTTACATCTGTATGAATCAGAGCGTGTCGACCGGTGAACGGGGGCCGGTTTGTTTGCGTATAAAAATCAGTAGTACAACAACTGGAACGCAAAAGAAGCAGTGCCGAACCACGGGTACAGACAACAGAACGGTGTAAACAACAACAACGGAACACACAGGTCACCCGTCCTAACCTCATAACTATATGTCTACATCTTTTTGCTACGTGTTGAACATCCTGTATATAAGCTAGTTCGGAGTTGCTACTACGCATGTGCAGTGTCAAAGGTGAAGGCCCCCGCGACGGAAACAAAACGCGTCTGGGCGTTGTTATGCAAATCGAGACAATGTGGAGGCGAGCGCTGTTTTCGTCGCGGGGGCCTTCACCTTTGACACCGCACATGCGTAGTAGCAACTCCGAACTAGCTTATTGATACAGAGGCTGGGTTTACACACGCGTTTTGGTGTCGACTCAGCCGTTCCAAGTCGAGTATAAACCCCAACAGATTCCTGTCCACATTCCTCTAACTCAAAACAACAGGTGCAGCCGTGCAGGTGCACCCATCTCCCCTGCACTACAACATCATACATCAGTCACGATTCAGGTGACAACAGTCCTTGGTAGAAAAGTCACCGTTTGATATAGCAACATATTCCTTCGATGAAAATAACATATAAGAGTGCACGAAAACATTCTTGTAATTGTTTCGTGAAGTACTATTTTGTCGCTCATACGTACATTGTACAAGAAGGGATTTGGTAACGAAGACAACTCGACGGTGTTCTAAACTCACCTTTGGCAACAAACCAAGACAGCGCCAGGATCAAGCCGGCTATCCATAACCGCATCCTGGACTTCTTCTTCTGCCTTGTTTTTAAGTCGGGCTCCGTACTAGGTTCGTTACGTGCTGTTTTCCGAGAAAAAAGCGATGAAAGTCTGAAACGTCGTAACGCCCGTTTTCGATGCGGCCTCATCTTCTGGCAATCTGTAGCTGGCTGTTATAAGAACCGGTTTTTCTTGTCCAGCGAATAAAGGGTGTCTGCATCTACATGTAAATACATGTACTAGTATAGAGGTAGCATATTCTACCACACCTGGTCGTAATTAGTGCCATAACCAATAATTGCCCGATCTACACACGAGATTTCGGAGTCGACCCGGGGCTGAGTGTAAGGACATTATACATTGTACAGGTCTTGATGTGAGTAGCTTTGGACTGTCCAAGTGGAATTTTCCAACTAGAATAGCTACTTGAATGGCCTGGGGTTCTCCTTGTAAAGTTCTGCAAAAAGTCATGTGTAAATCGGGCCGTTACGATGAAGCATACTAACAGAGGTAGGTCACAGTGCTTCTACATGTTTGTGTAGTGAACTGATTGATCAATTGTTTTATTCAATTTCTTGCCGACAATGTCTACATGTAGAAAGTGACTGTTCATAAAATAAACCTAAATTCTAGAAAAACATCATTTGATTACAACTACACTGCAGAATGTTTACCTTTCCACTTTGAAACAAGTGTTGCCCTTAATGCATACCTTAGAAGAGTAAAATGCTCAATAAAAAGTTATCAATCAATACTTATTGTAGTAATTATTAATTGTAGCATACTGAATTCGAACATTCAAACTTTTCAAAAATATCACAGATGCATGCATTCCATCTTCTAGATAGTTTTACTACCTACTGTGTATCATACAGCAAGTATCTTAACTGTTTCATAACCACAGGGACTTGTCAAATGACAACTTGCTGAATTCTATGTTACAGTACCAAGACTAACTTATACATCGATTCTGAAATGTCTAGTCAAGACATTCATAATTAGATGAGATGATAAGCCATCAGGTATTCTTAAAGTAAAAGAATAAAGGAATGTTAAAATAGTTATCTTCCAGTTTGCAAAAATGAAGTAAAGTATGAATCATAGCTGTTTATAATCAGCATCATCAGTAATTAAAAAAACTCCATTACCTCAGTGCCTCAGTTACACTGCTTGAATTGCTAAGCATAATCAAATTGGAATTCCAAACAATACCCAAAGTATTCAGCTACTGATTGCACTGGTCACCATACCATAACAGATGTATTTTAAGAACATTAGAAGTCCCATTTTCCTTTGCTCTATAAGGCACACATTAAAGCTACTTGCTTCCTGGATATAGAGCTTGATCAAGACCATTTTCTTTTCAATATACCTGAGTTTATCACTGTTATCACCCAACAAGTATGATAGGTCTGGCCTACGAAAATGTTATTTACTAGCCATATGCAAATTGATATTTTGAATCAGATTATGTACTTTGATTGCTAATAGTATCAGGGCTCTAGTCAGCTTGAATTTTTTTGTAATTCCAATTCTCATTGACAGAAAGATAGTACATTTCTTTCTAGTATTGTGTACAAATTTCCATCATTTTATTAAAATGTGACCATTTCTACATCCACAATTCTTGTCTGTCAATGTTGACGGACTTGTCTTAAAATTTTCTGTCATATGCAGCAAATTTCTGTCAAATGATGGAATGACGGGTACTGGGAAGAGCCCTGATTAGTATCAAAATATAATATAAAAAATGTCAATTGTTGACTATACGCTCGTTCTCATTTAAATGTACACATTTTGTAATCTCCATTACCGATTGAAATAAGACGATCCTGTCATTAGGATATGCCACATATAAGATGTCAAACTGTAGTTTTATGACGACTTGAAACTTTTCTAGCTTTTAAAAACGGCAGTTACGTACCTTATATGTGGCATATCTTAATGTCAGGAACGTCTTACTTCTAACGGTAACTGAGATTACAAAATGTGTACATTTAAATGAGAACGAGCGTATGATAAATAGCTTAGGCCTGATTCCACATGGCATCTCAGGAGCTTGTAAGTTTGTCATACACCAGCTTGGCTGACACCACATCCTCTATTGCCAATCCTACACCAAGAACAGAACAAAAACATGATGGTCAATCAGACAGAATTGTAAAACTTGAAAAACTTTCACAGTGATTTTATTTTCACAGTTTTCGCAGTGACCTCTCCATCACTAGTGACACACTGAATATGCGTTATAGAAATAATTTGACCACGAATACTATCCATGCTATTGTGAAACAAAACCACAGTGAAAGTACAAGAATTTACAGTATAATTGAGTTCAATGTTGATGAAAGATAGTGGATGCTCTCTGAAATGCTCTCTACCTCTTTTGAGGAATTCATCCAATGGTTTGATTTATCTTAATATATAATGTTATACTGGATGTCTAACCTTCATCAACATATCAACACACTTTTGATTGCCAGGTGGAAGTTATAATCTCCTTTAAGAGGGCTTTAGAACTTCAAATTGAAGATTTTCAGTATGACAGTGACTAATGTTACACAAAGACTGACCTAGTGACTTAAAGATGGTTGTCTTGTCCTTACAGGCCTCCTTCTTCCCTAAGATGACCTCTCCCACCTCAGCATACACTTCAGCCTGAAGGAAAAAAAGACAAAAGTCTTATCAGGACAATAAGACAAATATTCCTTGTCATAAAAATATGTTCTTTTGTTTGTGGTCCTTAGTCTGCTTTAAAAAGAGCTGTAGTACAGTCAGTTCATTGATAACTCACTCATACACACACTCACTCACTCACTCACTCAGTCACAAACAGATACTCACTGGCACTAGCTCAGTCACTCCATATTCATTGTCCACTGCTTCTTGGTTTGAAATACACACTGACACCTAGTCTCACACACTCACTCACTCACTCACTCACTCACTCACTCACTCACTCACTCACTCACTCACTCACTCACTCACTCACTCACTCACTCACTCACTCACTCACTCACTCACTCACTACATGTATCATCCATTGTTTCCTTGTGAGGGTAACACACAGTTCATCATGATCACTTGAAAAATTCACACAGGCTACATGTATAATACAGGGAAGTAACATGTTGGCACCTTAGACAGAATAATGTCTCCTGACTCCTTGGGTGCAGCCTCCTTACTGTCCACATACACCACCGAGCTGAGAACCAACTCTGGGTCCAGTTCCTGCCAGTCTGGCCGACATGCTCCCACAGCTGTGATCAGTGGATAGGACAATTTTGTTTAAGTGAAAAAGATCTCAACCCAGTTAAGCTCACTGAAGAGTGTAACTTTCACTGGTTGTGACAGAGAAAACAGATGCTAACGTTGGGTAACATAAATTCGTGGGGTACTTAAATTCGCCATTTTTTGAAACGGTGTATTTTAGGGATATGTGCTAGATGCAAAATTAGTTATAACGCCAGCAATGCAAACCGGATAGACTAACGTATTCAGAACACTAGCTGAAAAGCTTCGATAATCATGCATTAGAAGTTAGCGACGTCAAAAACTCTCCGTCCCTTATTGACAGAGTCTGGGGGCTTCGTGGGAGAATCACTATGCACGGTTGTTCGCTGGTTTATAAGACAAATGTCACATCTCCTGCCTGCTAAACACAATTATTTACAAGACAACTTATTACAATCTCTTTTGCTAACCTGCAACTGGATTCTAAGTGTGATCAATCATCAAAACTCCTCTTTGTTGCTACAACCTACGGCACGTGTATTTTCCCGCCGCCATATCATTACCCAGAATCCTGTCGTCAAGCAGACGACAAAGGTTTGGGAGGAACACTTTTTTGTCTAAATGTTGCGTGTGATAGTGGACTGAAGACGATATTTTCCTCAAAGTTTGCTCCTAACACAACAAGGAACACATGGGCATAGTAGTATAACCATTGCTACGGCATCCAGCTAACTTCCCATGAATAATGTACACGTTGCCATGACGGTGGGGATCGACTTTGAGTGACGTTCTACCGACTCAACAAACGGGATGTTACCGAAGGCCTAATGTGTGCGATACGGCCGTTTTTTCGTGTATTTTTTTTACTTGGACACGTCTATATCCATAGCACTCTCCTCAAGCCAAGGATGGAACGAATAGCTGCTGTATAAAATGTAATTAGCGGTAATATATTCAAGACGAATCTTCTCTCCCGAAATAATGTTCACACCTGTCCGACAACACCGTCATTGTGCATGCGGCGGACGGTAGTTTCAAGTTAAAATATTATGGTGTCAGCACGACTAGAGACAAAATCTACCATATAAATTATATGATTAGTGCAAAGATAGTACATGATACTGACAGAATAATAGAAAAAAAGGATGGTTTATTGTTCTGCTAGATTGATTTCAGTCAACCATTATCGGGAAAATGGCGAATTTATGTTACCCAACGTTACATAATATAGTATTTACAGGTTCTTTGTACTGGGGAAATTCCTCTAGCTCTTTTAGACAAGAACAATGAACAGTGGACCACAGCTTAATGTCCTGTCCTAATAAGGACTCCAATAGTGCGCATGTTGGGTGAGCCTAGATTCGAACTCCCAACCTGTCGGTCTACAGTCAGGGTTGCTATGTTGAACCACTGGATGTGCACACTACAAATAATGGATAGTTTTCCACTTTGTAAATGATCTTGCAAATTAATTGTGATGACTTTTGCCCAACTGAACCTCAACATCATTAAGATGTTCTCTATTGATCATTCTAAGCTATGATGAACTGCTCTAGAAAAGGACACGGATTAGACACTAGTTGAAGAAACCAACCTTCAGTTGTGCTCGATGCTGGTGTCTGCATTCCGTCACCCAAAACATGGCCATGAGCAGAGTACAAGTTGTATGTACTTACAGTGTAAATATTCATCATCTCGTTTACAATGCACCTTACAAAATGATATATATTCATGGTATCTCCAAAACTCTAAAAAAAAACTCACCATTGATGTGGACACCAGGTTTGGTCCAATCTTTCTTCAAGACTGGTGTTCTTGACATGGTGACTGTTGTAATGACATCAGCATCTTTCACAGCCTCCTCCACAGAGGAACATGGGGTAGCTCCTGTCTCAGCCGCAAACTTCTGCACATTTGCTGGAGTTCGTCCCCACACACACACCTAAAGTACAGTTACACTATCATCAAGTACAGTTACATGTACACTATCATCAAGTACAGCTACACTATCATCAAGTACAGTTACATGTACACTATCATCAAGTACAGTTACACTATCATCAAGTACAGTTACACTATCATCAAGTACAGTTACAATATCGTCAATTACAGACACACTATCATCAAGTACAGTTCACTATCATGAAGTACTGTAACAGCAGCCTGGTATTCAAACCTATTATAGCTCATCATGAGTCCTTTCTGTCCTCTCTGCAAATAGTTATTTGCAGAGAGGACAGAAGAAACTCAGTTGCTATAATAGGTTTGGATACCAGTCTAGAAGTACAGTTTACTATGATGAAGTGCAGTTACACTATCATTAAGTACAGGTTACACTATCATGAAGTACAGTTACAATATCTTCAAGTACAGTTATACTATCATCAAGTACTGTACCCTGGTATTCAAAAATCATGCTACCATGTGATGTTACAATATCATGAAATACGGTTACACTATCATGAAGTACAATATCATGAAGTACAGTTTTCTATCATGAAGTACAGTTACACTATCATGAAGTACAGTTCACTATCATCACGTACAGTTCGCTATCTGGAATTACAGTTCACTATCATCAAGTACAGTGACACTATAATAAGTATCAAATATAGTTACAATAGCATCAAGTACAGTACAATCTATCATTTGGTGAATTTATCATTTAGTTCTACATGTATATGTCAGGGTAGAGCTTCCGATCTGGTAGAATTGCTGATTCTGTCGGTGGAGATCCCGATCAAAGTTTCTGTCGACAGAGACCTGATCGAGATCTCTGACAGCAGAATTGCAGATTCTACCAGATCGGAGTCTCTACCCTGACATATATATCATTCAAATTCCTGGTGGCTTTCCAAATCTCAACTTCCTTTTGAGAAGTATGATGATTGTTTATACAAAATTATCCATACATACCTGGTCAAACTTGTAAAGATGGTTCAGGGCATGGAAATGACTGTAGGCCTGGTGACCTGTGCCAAGTATGGCATGGACACGGGGGGAATCTTTGGCAAGATGCTGTATATATATATACATTGGCACAAAAATCAACATTACATGTATCAGCCAGGGCATGTGACAGCTTTTATTTCTAAGGAAACACCCACTTAATTTGGTACTTGAACATTGTCATGTAAAATTTCAGCATAGCAAGACTAAAAGGACATCACAAAAACAGAAGGCTGGGAGGAAAACTTGCATCTGACTCTGTTCACTCCCTAAAACTGTGTGAACCAAGGTACAGATTTTCCCATCCATGTTTTCATGTTATAATTTTGCAATATAGCATAATTTATATTCAAGAACCAAGAAATTGAACTGGTCTGGCCTTAAATACATCAATATGGAGACCATTCAGGGACATGAACCAGATCTGTAATATGGTGGACTTTATTCTGCCATTACCGGTACTACAACTTGCAATATAAATTGCAGTAATGGCAAAATAAAGTACATCCCCATATTCTAGATCTGGTTAATGGCCTTGAATGTTCTCCATATGGATGCATTTAAGGCGAGACCAGTCTAATTTCTTGCTTCTCAGATTTAGAAATAAGTACATCAGTAATTCAAGTTGACCTTTGTGGCTGCTGCAGAGGCTGCTGCTGTCCTCATGTCAGTGATACTGGCACCATCCATGACCTGAAGAGGGAAAAAAGCTGTATTGATACACATGTACTTGTCAGAGACACTGGAGCTACTATTTCTTTTATTCATCATCATCATCATAGCCGCCCACGGTCGAGTCCACCGACGTTGAACAGATCGTCCGACAGGATGAAAAGAAGAAGACATCATCAGTTGGCTGCAATGCAGTAGTGCAAGTTTGCTCCATCATTTCTGTTGCCAGCAAGGTGACTGATGAATGAACGGTTTATTGTATAAAAAGTGGCAGCCTTGCACTGAAGTGTGTTTTACATTACAATCTTTGTGTTTTACATTACAAACTGTGTGTTAAAGACACATAAAAATTCATAACAACAATACAAGTTGGCACTACTCTCTCTCTCTCTCTATCCAATTTAACGTCTTTTGTTCCCCATCACCTGGGGGTTAGACGTGCTTGCACATGGATGGGGAAGCCCCAGAACTCCTCATCAAGTACAAGTCCTTTTTTGTAGCAAGAGTTTTTACGGCTGGATGCCCTTCCTAACGCCAACCCAAACCCTACTGGTGGGCTTAGTGTGTTAAGTGCCTTTCCCAAGGGCACAACATCTGGGTGCATGTCCGGACATGTCTGGGTACTCCACTGGGGATTGAACCTGGGTCTTATTGGTTCATAGCCGGATGCTCTGCCACTGTGCTATACAGACGCCACATAAAGATATTGACGTAAATTAAAAGACATGATCTCTCTAACTAGAGTCTAAGAGATAAGAAGAAGCTGATTTGGAACCTTTGTTAAGTGAGAGTTACCGAAGTTTTAGAACCAATGTTTTATAGATCAGTATCAGATTTAGAAGTCCGGTCATACATACATGTAATGATGTACTTTATTACAACTTTTATATCCCCATGCCTGTACTTAGCCTGATAGGGCTTGAATATACAATAAAGGCTATCATTCATTAATAATAAGATTGTGTAGCCTGAGAAGACATTGAGTATTATACTTACAGCCAGCGGAGATCCATTAGTAGTATCAAACAGCACAATGCTGGCCTGGTGGGACGGGCGGTCTGTGTTGTTTGGGTACAGAGTCAGCAGCTTACATGCCATGGTGTCACCGGCTACATGGTACCCAGGTTTCACCAGGAAATACCTGAGTGTACAGAACAAAGTTTAATTTCTACTGGGTACAGTCTCCAAATTAGTGCATCAAATTTTTGACTGTCCTAATGTATTATAATATACTGGAGACTTTTCCTCAGAATTCAAGAGTCTGATCAATGAATACAAAATAATTACTGAGCTCAAATTTTAAGTGTAAATTACGATATTACATAAATCATATAAAAACTGATATAAAAAAATGGAATGCACAGGTTTGGCCTAGCAAAAAAATGCTACGTTTCCGGTTAGAGTCTCGCAAAAAATTAGGGTCGGTAGGTTGGGATTTTGCTAGGTCGGTCGGGTAACCAGAAACATGTACAAGTTGTCAACATGTTTCTCCTAGGCCTTTATAGTACCCTTGATGCTGGTCCACAGGAATGACTGTCCTGACAGGCTGCACCACAGTGCCATCTCCACGGGAGAAGTCACCCAGAGTCTTCTCGATCACGGGGATCAGATCTGCGTACGTCAGAACCCGCGAAACATCGGAGGCTGACACCATTCGCGGAAGCAGAGACTCCATCTTGGCAAACTGAAATGAAAAGTACAGGTTTACAACACCTCTCAAGGGAAGAGTTCAGGAATACTGTATGTATACTTATTAACAGGCATAACACTGGTCTTGTTCAGGTCTAGTACAGGGGATATTAGGGAACAAAGTATATGTGTTAAAACAATCTATACAGTCGACAATCTGCAGAGAGACTAGCTCACCTGCATGTCTGCGTCTGACACATGGGATTGCGGAAAAAGCTGGCCCTGTCTACCTGGCCTGTCTACCCTGGCTGTCAACCTTTTTTGTGCCCCACGGGTATGCATGGGGGTTTGGGCTTTAATGGAATTTCCTTGAGGAAAAACTGGGTCAATGTGATTCCAGATGTGTGTGAGCTGGATGGAAGACAATGCCTATTGGGTTGGGGCGGGGGTATGGGTGAAGCTGGTAAAGCAATTCCACCAAGACTGGAAAAAAAGTTCCAAGTACATGTATACAATAAAATGTTCCTGAAATGTTAAACAAAATTGAAGTAGAAAGTAATACAGGGAAGCAAATAAAACTGGTAGGATGAGCCAGACAACAATACATGTAGGACCTTTGTTTGTCATAACAGCTAAATTCACAACAGATGTCTGACACTCCTGGGGGTTACTGTAGCTCTGAAACTACGAAATCTTTAGCAGCTGCTGCTCCCGCAAACCACCCTATCAGGTTTCTTTGTTTATCCTGTACCCCATCACACCTCTTCTATCTAGTGTAACAATCCTAGTACATTTTATTGTACATTTAGATGTTTGTTTATCAATAATAGATTTTCTTCCAGTGTTGGTGGAGTTGCTCATTAGTTATTAACTGTCCCTATCCTCCAACAGTATAAGCCAGCCCACCCACAGCTGGGATTGCCACTGACCCAGGTTTTCCTCAAGAAAATTCAAACAGATGCAAAACCCCCATGCATGCCCTTGGGGTCCAAAAAGGGTAGATAGCCAGGGTAGACAGGCCAGGTAGACAGGGCCAGCTTTTTCCGCAAACCCTCTGACACATTAACAAAACCCGACTGGGCATTGTTATGCAAATCAAGATAATGTCCAGATGAGAACTTGTTTATCAAGCTAGAGGCGTTCACCTTTGACACTGCACAATTGCATTGCAAGCTCGAATCTACGAAAGCGATTATTGTCTAACCTGAGGCAAGTTCATCCAGTGCGTTAACGTTACATTTAAATAGCAACGCTTAATAATTCCACAACAAAACACATTAGAAAGGGTCTGCATGGGGGGGATCCTGGCAATGTTTAACTGTAAATTCGACAGGCCGACCGACAACGCTTAACGGTGAATTCAGAATGGCCGGCAATGCTTAACAGTAAATTCAAGACCTTCGCTATATGCTATTCAGGCAGTGTTAACGTCAAAGGTTCGCCGACGACGTTGAAAACAGGGACTGTCACATATCTAAAACTAAAGTCAAGATACCCCTAATGACAACGGCTGGTTGCCACCAGTCATCCTGATCTTGTGGCAAGAGACCTGGTACGCCATGCATTAATCTTGCCCATGCACGCCTGCTCTGAGCCCTTTAAATTCAGAGATGGCGGCAGGAAATTTCGTAATGGTGGGGCGAAATGTTGATGGTCACAAATACTAGGTGGGATCGGGGGCATGCTCCCGCGGAAAATTTTGAAATCTTATATAAGATGGTTTATTAATCCCAGCCAGGCTCAAATGGTACAGAGTGGCAGGGTTCCAGCTTGATTTCTGAGGGACGTCACCCCCTCCAGACATATCTTTAGCCGGGGCCACGACATGCTCCCGGGGAAAGTTCTTTTAATCTTGCCACCCTGAAACGCTATTTCTTGCATTTTGACGGACAAACATTGCTGGTAATGTAAGTTAAATCACACCTCCCAAGAATATTTTGGACGGAGGCGTGACATGCTCCCGAGGAAACTTTTTATCCCCTGAAACACTTAATTTCCTGAATTTGGAGGGGCAAACTTTGCTGGTAGAGTGCAAATATACAGAAGTGTTTCAGCTTGAATTTTTTTGGGACGGTACTCTCCTGACATATCTTTCGCCGGAGGCGCGACAATCCTAGGGCGGTCCGGGGCGCGCTCTCAGGAGAAAATTTCCCGGTGTAACGAGGACAAATAACGTGCTTCGTAGAATTGAAACAACCAGTAACGCTTTAATATATTGATAACGCTTAACGTTGAATTAGAGCGGGCCGGCTACGATTAACAGTAAATTAATACAGCGCATAGCGCATAACGGAAAAGGGCATGCAGGCCCTCATTTAGTATTAGGCATAGAGTAGATTTCTTCAGACAACTCATGTTTGATGTCATAAAGCAATTTCATCGCAAACCTGCCCATATTATGCGGATCAGTCTCATCATATTTGTTTGTTGTTTTGTTTTATATCTGTTTGGGTTAAATTTTCTTACCTGCACCAGCAAGTATGCAGTCACCAGGCTCTGTGGTGTTATGTCATGAGTACAACTACAGAGTCAGTGTTTGTGCATGCAGTTTGTCTTGGAAAGACTTAGATCTCAGTAGAGTAGATCTAGACACTATATATAACGTCCTTGATCTAGAACTGGTCATGAGTAGAGCTACATGCATATGAATGTAACGTTATAGGGTTCTGATCTTTGGCTGGTACCGTTAACTTAACTTCCAGCTTTTTAATAGAAATCCTGATCCTGTTCTTTCCAGTTTGAGTGACTCGCCTACAAAGCAAGGAGGTAAAAGTCCTCCCTGTTCAAATCAAAGAGACGAAACAAGTTATGATATTGTCCAAGATCATAATTTAAAGCATTGTCGTATAATATGCTTAATTTGCTTCTCTTTGCATATGCAAGGACTATGCTATACGATATAAAGTTCAGTTACCTTCCTGCCAGCTGTGAGGTTACTAAAGGTCAAGGTCTGTTACCCGGGAGGCCTTGCGATCGACGCATGCGCATATGGGTGTTCTTGTTTGGTCTTTTTAATTAACCGCATAAAAACATTGCAGCATTACTTTCACTTTCTACACATTAAACCATTTTACACCAAAGTTTCTCCATTTTATGAACAAAATCTACCACATATTTAATTTGTGCTGCAATATCGTACATTTTGGTCAATGATTACTATGATTTAATTGGAGTATAGATTGTTGAATATTGTTGTCTTCTTTACGTTTGTTTGTCATGAAGTTTTAAAGATGGCGTCGGATCCAGACGAGCCGCTGTACTGCATCTGCCGACAGCCTTACGATGTCACCCGCTTCATGATCGAGTGTGATGTCTGCGAAAATTGGTTCCACGGAAGGTCAGTCACACCAGGCATCTTTTGTGAAAATTTGAAATGAATCGGCGAAGGTCGGAGGGGGAAAAAATGATGTGAAATGCGATCGCTTTCTGTGGGGAGGGTCATCCTTTCTTCTTCTTGTCTTCTTTCGAAGTTGAGACAGATGGTTAAAAATTATGTTTACGGCATCAGTAGCTCATACGAGTGGTCTTATGCAGCTGGATAACATGTTAAAATCTTAGATTAAGTATTTGACATGTAAAACGCAGGTTTAAGGGGAAGAAGACCTGGGACAAAACACGTTTGTGGCCGAGCGAACAACCTACATACATGTACATCAGATCCTTCATCTGCTCTTATGAAGTGGAAAAGCACAACATACTGCTGTAGCGATTTCTTTCTTTATTTCCGTAAATTCGAACAAGTATTCTCATGCCACTACCGTGCCCTATGTAATGTATAGAACATATGTTATGGGTGCCAACTGTACAACTACTCGTAGTTTCACAAAGCAAGACAAAACACATAATTTATGCAGCTTTTTGTAAGTGGTCACGTAGGCCACTGGTACCTTTCATCCTCGTGCTACAATCATGTCTCCTCTAGATAGCCAGACTGTCTTTTTTTTTTCATAACATTGTTGAGATATAACATACATGGTATGTACAAAGCTGCCACTACAAAATACTGCAAAAAAACAACAAGTATATCCAGTTAACAATTGAATGGGGAACTTTGATGGTTACTTTTGAGTGGCAAAAATGAAACAAGATTAAAGTTACTTGTAAATTGATAAACATTCTTCACTGTACCAGATATTACTTCCAGACATTTCAAGTGACACCCATCACTCTTTTTCAGCATCATTAGAAGCTTAGAATGAACTGACAGATCAAGTCAATACTAGTACATATGATAAGTTTATAACTGGAAAAACTGGTGAGTATGTCAAAGTCACTAACTCATGATGTTGTGTGTAAATGACACTGATAATGTGATATATAAATCATTTTAAGGTTGTTTCTATGATAGATCAACTCCATTGGGACTGTTTTATTTCTATTTTCAGCAATATTTGATTAGTACCAAGCCTATAAATATGATATCTTAGCTTGCCCAGCCAAGTTGTTCATACGCCAAAGATAGTTACACAAGCAACTGGATAAAATTTTGAAACAGACGTTTCAGAAACTTTTCAGACAGCATCCGCTATCTTTCGTCAGTGACTGAGGTAATAAGATATGGCAAAACTAGTTACTCAAGCAACTGGATAAGATTTTGAAACAGTCAGACGTTTCAGACAGCATCCGCTATCTTTCGTCAGTGACTCTATTACCTGGATGTCTAATCTGAAAATTTTTCTTCAAATTTCAAGTAGCAGGTGGATTTTTCAAGCTCTGATTTGACAACTTCACTTCTAACATTACATAAAAGATGGCTGAAACATTTTGAAGAGTACATTTGTTCTAAGTTTCGTAATAGTAATACATCCTAATTGTACATTTGACAGTTGTCTAGACTTGTCCATTCATACATTAAACTTAAGCACTGTAAAAACTATATCAGCCATTTGTGCTTTTTTTAAATCAATAAAATTTTCTCTCTTTTTTCCCTTCAGCTGTGTAGGTGTTGAAGAGCACCAGGCAGCAGATATAGACAAGTACCGCTGCCCCAACTGTGCCAGGGTCCATGGACCCCTTGTCTGTAAGTGCCAACAGCCAACATTGTTCCCTGAAATTTTCTCTTGATTTCTTTTTATTCTATGTAACTACGTTATTTTCTACAATCATGTTTGTGAACTACTACATACAATGTAGATAAATGTGCATCCATGTAAAAATGTAGGTGTAGAATGTTTAAGTAACTGTTGTATTTTCCTTCTGCATGTGCAATAGAACATTGGATGAATAAAATTAATGATACATGTAATAAATTATGATTTACTTTGCACCTTTATCACCCTACATTCTACTGTACATACGTGTGCATACCAGGTGTCGGGTATAACAAATTTGGTGCCATATGGTAAGCAAAATGCTAAAGTAAAGGGTAATTACAACTAAATCTGGAGCTTAATGGCAGCGATGCAATCATTTATCATACAGCATTGTCAAAATGTAATTATCAATATTAGAGCACATTATAATTGAAGAAACAAAAGTTGATTTTGATTTTGCACATTTATGATATGCAGTAATACTTAACTTCAAGTCAAGTCAATTCACTTAAGTGTGATTTTTGATACGCCTTTAAAGACTAATGACAATTGGGATGATAATCATCACGATGCATCACGGCAATGGCCAATAACACGGACGTAAAACCAATGGGATCATCCCGGATGTATGCTACATTATTAATGTTGTCGACCGGCGTCCATATAAATTTCCCCTGGTGTCTCGTCTGTTCACAGTGAAGAGAAGGAGAAACTGGCACCGACACGACTATTCAGAAATTGACACTGGTTCCAAGGTAGGTCGTTTGCCGTGCTTGCGGTTCGCTAATCCCGGCTAACCCATAATTTCTCCCCTCTCCGTGCAGTGAAGAGAAGGAGAGGGGCATGGCTACGGCCGGACTACTCAGAAATAGACAGTGGTTCGAGGGTGAGTATGGTTTGTTACAGCTACAAGGCCGACAGATCCATACCCAAACTCGTAGTTAAACAGCTCCAAGTACACTGTAGAAAATTAGTATGATGTAAAGATATACATGATGTACATGTAAGTCCAATATGAGAGATGAGAAATGTAATGGTCCTGAATGTCCAGAGCCACAAGACCTCATTTGTACGCAATAAATAATACACATTTTGGACTTGAACTTATCATAAATACAGACTACTGTCTGTTTTTGTTATTTAGAAACTTAGCAAGCAGATCTAAAACACTTTCACCATTTGTTACAGTGAATGGATCTGATTAACAATGTCCAAAAATTCGTGGGGTATATTGTCACATTGAGAACTGTAACAACAGTACAACATTTTGCACTAATTCTTTTAAAGCTTTGCCTTTTCATGTCACCATTGTCTTTATACTAATGCAACTAGTAGGTGCATTCATCCTGTCATTAGTTTGCTTTATGACCATTGTTTTCTTGTGTACATTTTGTAGAGTCATAATTATGCATGTGCAGTATCAGTATTTGCTCTTTCTGTACTACATGTAGTTACAGACCAGAAATAATAGCATGGGCTGTAGTTGTGTAAACTCTTTTTCTTTTTGAACAACCTCTTTTGTTATTCTTTTATATTATTTCATTCTACATTTTATTTTGTTTGTGTACCTTCTGGTGCAATTGTTTTTCATATTTACACAGTTCCACCTGCTATATTGTTCCCAGTCTATCCCTTACATGTACCTACAATGTATACAGTGTAGCTACTGACTGTTGTACTGTTGCTGTACATTGTCTACATAAACTTTGATAAAGCACAAAGTTGTTTACTGTCTTTTGATGCTTACTATGCTCTTAGTATTAGAAGTTACAGTATCATATTCTATACTTTGCTAGTTACATTTACATGCATTCCATTTGTCTTGTAAGGCTCATCGCATATACTTGTGTGTTATGTCTTTATGCGTAATGCTGTTACACTTGCTTTATTGCCGTCTTGTTATACTTGCTTCATTGCACACTGTCTGCTTATACCATAATTTGCACTGTATTGAACATGTTCATCTCTGTTGATGCCATTGTACTTTGTAGTGCTATAATTTTCTATTTGCTTGTTTTGGTACTCTGAGTGTGTAGTCACTACCAGACTCTAGATTGCTGGAAATAGACTGAATAATGTGCCAATAGTTAGCTGGCAAAACTTACAGGAATGAACCTATATAGGTATGCCCAATTTCTACTATTTCCAGCAGCCTAATTGGCTAGGGAGTCTGATAGAGACTAAGCTTACCGTTGGTGTTCTTACCTAAAACGATATATCTATCTCAAAGGCTGAATATACAGATTGCATTCTTTTAACCCTTTTCCCGCTTTGAGCTCATCTATGATTAGTCCATCTGTAATGTCAGAAGTCAGCAGGGAATATGTTTGAGTTTTTGAGGGTTGGAAAAAGAATTCTTGACTGTTTTTTCAGGCAGTGCAAACGGGGACAGTAGTATTCATCAAGGAGCTGAGGAACCGCACCTTTCCAAGGTCAGGACGTTTTTCAAGAAACATTCTCTGGCTTCTTAAAGTTCTGCATTTAGTTAAGAACAATTCACGATGGACTGCGCTGTTGCCATGCAGAGCGTTTCTGCTAGTGGATGAATACAGATTACAAGCTTAAGCATACATGTACAAATGTAGTTGTACATACAATCGGGAAGTTGGTATAATCTATAATTGTTACAGTTAAGTATCATGTGGACCATTGCACATCAGAGGTACCATTATACATGATTTCAAATTCTTACCGTATTATGAATAATGATGATGGATTTTCCTATTGCTGTGTACACATTTTTATAGTGAATTATATACATTTGTACAGTATGTAAATGAATGCTCAGTTGTTTTCTTACCGTTTTGTATCAAACATATAACACATATCTGTGTTCCTTATCCCTCAGTGCTGATGAGGTTCTGTTGAGGTTAGCAGGCCATGACTTGACTGTAGACTATCTGGAGAGAAATGGGTTCTCTGTACCCCTATTGGTGCCCCGTAAGGATGGGCTGGGCCTGGTGGTGCCCCCAGCTACCTTCTCCATCAGCAATGTGGAGGAATGTGTCGGTGGGTATTGGGAAGAAAATAGTTTTATTTGTGTAGTAAATATTATGTACATTTTATATAGATAGCGGGAATCAAGTTCACCGCTTGGTCACACAAGACTAGGGTTTAAATCCCAGGCTTTGAAGAGAGCCAACATATTGTATACAACTGTTATTTGAAATCTAAATGGTTTTTCTACTGACCCTTATCGCTTCTCAACTTCCAAACCATGTTATTTTGCCATGTGGTGATTTGCCAGTCTTGCAATTCATGGAAAACTTAAAGTGTGTTCCCCTATTGGTACAGTAGATATTGTATAGTTACTTGACATATAACACGGATGTCACCATACATGTAGGTGTTTCTTTACTAACAGATTCTGAAATACTTACAATTTCTTCTTGTTTTTCTAGGTTCGATGCGTGAGATCGATGTGATTGACGTGTGTCGACAGGAGGACCACCGCATGCTGATGAGGGAGTGGACAGAGTACTACAACTCTCCCAACAGGTGCAAGGTTCTCAACGTCATCAGCCTGGAGTTCTCCAAGACAAGGTGGGTCCCAAAACTAGAGTCATGAAGAGTGGTTATCAAACTGAAAAAAGGAGCTTTGAAAGTATTCGTTGGTCACCAGAAGCAGAAGGTCGCTAGATTTAAGACTCATCAGACACTCAAGTGTTATATTTTTCACCTGAAAGTCTACCTTTTCATCCTGGATGGGTCTCAGAAACCAGCGAATATTGGCCGATCTCTAAAAATTGAGAGAACACCAGATTTGCTGATGAAAACGTCATTGGGAGCCCAATTTGCCTGCTGTGTGACAGGCATTCGGGTCCTTTTGAATGTTGTGATATTTCTGAAACCAAGCTGGTATGTCTTCTTGGAGACCAATGTGTCATGCCTCATGTTTGTAACACCTTTTTACTTTTGATAAACAATGATACTAATTATTAAAGACCTTTCTGGCACTCTGACAAATGGTTGTATTTCTATCCAGGTTAACTGAGCTGGTGAGGCCCCCCCACGTCGTACGACAGATCAGCTGGGTGGATAACTACTTCCCGGATCAGCTCCCAGAAGACTGCCCCTACAGCAGGCCTTATGTCAGCAAGTACTGCCTCATGGGGGTCAAGGACTCCTACACAGACTTCCACGTGGACTTCGGAGGGACCTCCGTGTGGTACCACGTTTTAAGGGTAAGTTTTGTCGTTTCGCATAACCCATAAACCGCCTTTGGTCGTAACACACCAGTTTTTGTACAGTAGCAGAACAGAGTCAGCTTACAGATGTGACAGAGGCTGTCATTCTCAATTAGAACTGTTTAGCCATAGCCTATGCTGTGGGGCTGATGTGAATTAGGCTCAATTCACTGAAACTGGAATGGACCCCTACTATTTTAGATAGGTGTGTTGGGATCTTGAATGTTCACGAGGTGTGGCTCTCTCCAAACAGGGGACCTCCAGTTTTACGTCCCATTCGAGAGGACGTCCCAAAGTAACTATAGCTAGGTTTACGTTACAAGTTGTATTGTACGTTATAAAGTATGTGAACTTGTCAGAGAATTTCAAAGTTGTTAAAGAAGCACCAACAACTTAACATAGATACATTCATGTACTTGATTTATTTGGGTGACACATTAGTCAGAAGCCCATAGGCTAATGTAGTTCTATTATTTGATACCGCAGGGAGAGAAGATATTTTACCTCATCCGTCCGACCCCCACCAACCTCGGCCTGTACGAGCGCTGGGCTTCCTCATCCAACCAGAGCGAGATGTTCTTCGGCGACCAGGTGGACTCGTGCTACAAGTGTGTGGTCAAGCAAGGACAGACCCTCTTCATTCCTACAGGTCAGCATGCTCAAGCTTGGAGGGTTTTTTTTTGTGCACATAAGAGACGAATCTTCTTTAGACGTAACACACCAGTTTTGTACAGAAGGAATTAGAACCCAGAACCTTCACTGGCTTTAGATTCTAACTAATCCAAGTCAACAACCCTAACCTCGTAAGTGTGGTCAAATACTGTGGTCAAGTGTAGTACATTGTATGGTCGTCAATTTTGAATGGCAAATGAGGTGTATGTTGTGCAACTGTACAGTACAATACAGATAAGGCACTGACAGTACAAGGCAAAGGAAGAGCATTGTAGATTGTACTCTTATTTATATGTTTTCTGTTTTAAATGAAGTTTGTGTGAAGCTTTGAAAGGAATAAACAGTCAACCCATTTGAATGTGGTAAGCCAGCAGTAAAACTAAAAGCTTCTTCGAAGAAAAGGTGTCGTCATAATACTTTGGGGCCCTTGTTTGTTGTCTGAGTCATACATATACTTAGTGATCTGATTAAAGCTCATGTCTGTCTCCATCCAGGTTGGATCCATGCAGTGCTAACTCCCGTAGACTCTCTGGTATTTGGTGGAAACTTCCTGCACAGCTACAATATAGGAAAACAGTTGCAGTAAGTCCTGTAGTTCCATTATACATTACTGTGTTGTGTTTCTAAAAGTAAAACAGTTTCTGAAATCTTCGCAATGTTGATGACACTCTTGTAGGTTTGGGATATAAATGTTAAATAGCATCATCAATGTTTCAGAGTTTACGACATGGAAAAGAGACTAAAGACCCCAGAAAAATTCCTGTTCCCGTATTTCGAAGCCACAAACTGGTATGCAGCCAAAAACATCATGGAAAACCTCAAAGGTATGTGGAGAGTGCCTTCATGTAGCATTTTTATAGTTGATGAAATCACATATTACTTATGTTTACTGCTACATGCACGTTTATATAGTGTTCAGTCAATTAAATATCTATATCTGTACATACTGGCTTTAACTGTGAACCCAGTTTCTTGAAACATGCGCCTTGGAGGCCTACATTACCATCAATTGTATGAAAATGTATGTCTGTGCCACTACCACATATACATGTATTCTGTTAAAAGAATCCAAACCCTATTAATGTTTTCAAGATTCGTTTTGTGAATCATTTTTCGTGACACATCTGTGCCTGTTTGCAGAGTATAACGAGGACTTGCGAGTCCCCCCTCGGTACCTGCTGGATGGAATTCACTCACTCCTCACCGCCCTCAGGAGCTGGACTTCTCGCAAAGAGGTGAGCATAAGTCAGAGGCTAAAGGTCAAAGTTTAAAGGCTATGGGGAATTAGTTTAAAGTTAAAAGGACTTTACAACAGTGACTTACAAATGTATTAGACAAATATGTACAGACGGCTGTTGTGATGGTCAATGAAAGTATAGATACATGTAATGCTACAATATCACTATGCTTCATTATGATGCTATGTATCTTCTGAGCTGATCTTTTGATTGTCACAATTTTCTTTTTGAGAGACCTGCTTTGTGAAGGTGAATGAACATTTATGGCTGCTATCCTTTCAAGCTCTGCGGCCAGTTTCCAAGCATTTGCCATGTCTGGCTTTGCACATTTTCTTGTAGAAATCCCAACTAACTAATATACTGTACAACTATACCCATGATCTTCCCAGTGAGAATTGCACTACATGTCCTAAAGTCTACACTACAGCACCGAACCACTAGATTGTTCAGTACAGTTTTAACTAACATTCTGGCCATTTTATAGCGTTCCATTGACATAAGCCATCATGTTTTTTGCCCATGATGCCACCAGGGCCTGTCAAAGCTACAGGGCATTGTAAGTTCTTCCCAATACTAATTCTACAGTGGCTGTGTATGTGGGGTGTTCGTATACTGCACTTGTACACACAACTGTGGCTTGATGATGCTTGCGTGTGATAATAACATCCCCCAAAACCCCTGTGTCACCTCCCTTTTCCTATGCACATACAATGTACATGTATGACGTTTTTAATGGAAAACCTTGGAAAAATCTCTTACATAAATATTCAGATCCAGCATGCAACATTTAGTGGAAAACATGTCCACATATTCTTTTTGAAGAGTCCACCGAAGAAATTTTAGAAGAAGACAAGAAGTCTATATCCTAATCAGCAACAGTAAGCCTGTTAATGATTTAAACGTAGTATTCACAGCAAGATGTACAATGTTTTGTGGATGATATCTCAACCTCTAAGTTGAAAACATATCTTGTCTAGACCATACTTGATACACGTCCAGACTCTTTTGCTTACGTCTTATGGGCCTTCATGACAGACATATTACCCACAGTCCATTTTGCTGTGCATGCACATTCTAATCCATCACATACATGTATATAGCACGTACATGTACCATGTACTTTTTGGTGCAATCTAATAATCCTCCTTGTTTCACCAGTTTGTGAAGAGCCATAAGGCAGAGGTCCCAGAGGTCGTCCATCACACCAAACTCATCAAAGACCTGGCCAGGGAGTTGAAAACAGCAGAGGTGGGGGGAACAGCATACAACGTAAGTCATACAAATTTTCTGTATCATGTTAATATGTACTAGATTTTCTTAGATATGATTTTTAGAAATGTTTGATTATGATGATGGCTTACAAGTGGTATCCATTGTTGCATTCAATAAGCTTTACAAATTGTCACCATAACCAGCTAATCTATATCTAGATGTGTGGACAGGAATCACAGGGTTTAGTTTCGTCCTTCATATTTACATGTGCAAAATGATGAATTTTGTGTGAGCAATACTTATATTTGATGTACAGAACCTCTAGACCATCCCACCCATTGTGTCAGGGGGAATGCTGGAATCGTATTTCATGCATTTCTAGAAGTAAATTTGATTCAATTGGAGTTCGGAAGCCCATGTTGTTAATTTTCCTGTTGAATCTTTCATTTTAAGCTTGCAAAAATATATTTTCATGTTGTGAAGTCCCAACAAGCAAATTTCTGTCCAGGGACAGAGAGACAGGTCCTGGAGACAGCCCTGCATTCAGGCAATACGTAATATTGTCACAGAAGTGTCAACACATTTCTAATTTTTCATCACCAGACACTAAACGCGAAGCCTGCTAAGTCAGAAAAAAAGAAAAAGTCTAAGGAGAAGCCCTCCAAAGGGAAGAGTAAGAAGGTGAAAGCCACACCTTCTCAAGAAGCCAACCTAGACCTGCTGGAACAGTTCACACAGAACAAACTACAAGAGATCTCTCATACAAAGGTAACATTAACTAACAAGCTATTAGATAGTACCAACTGCTGTGACCTAGTCAAATATCTAGTTCTATTGCCTTTGCCTAGAAGGTTATGTTTTTTGTAACATTTGTATGTATGTATGTATGTATGTACATGTATGTACGTGGTCGAATAGCATAATGCAAAAAGTTATGGATGGATTGTCATGAAATTTTTGATATGTTGTTAGATATTCTGCTGTGAAAGAAAAAATTAGATATTGGGCCCCTGGCACCTTTCCTAGGTACTGCAGCAGAACTATAGTTTTGATACCTCGTGTTCTGGACAAGCTATTCTCGTGATTTTTGGGTATTAGATAGCTTTTGTTAACCATGTGAATGTTGCTTTTAAGACGCATACCTTTGAAAACTCTTGCACTAATACTTATTACCAAGTTCACCTATCTTTAAATGAGTAATAGTATGTTGACAATTCCTGTACTTGCTCTTGTCCCCATAGGATGCCATGCCGTCCCTGAAGGTGCGTATCCCCAAGGCTGGTGCCTTCATCCCTCCTGCCACATCCACCCCAGCCACCGCTCCCAACACCAACATAACCACCGACGGGAAAGGACTCAAACTGGTGCTCTCTAATGGGAAAATTGTTAGGTAAGTCCTCAAATAGAGTTTACATTGGGCACAGTTACCATGTACATATCAACATTTAAATTATATATCCAATCTTAGATGTTAAGATATTTTGAATGATTGCTTTCTGACCCTGAGCAAGTTTTTGATCTATAATCTATGGTTTACACAGTCAAATTTTTAGTTTAAGTGTAACTCTTCCAGAATGTGTGTAAGTACCAGCACATTGCACTAGATTTTCCATCTCTAAGATGCTTCATTTCTACTGTTCGACTATGTCTAACTGAGAAAACAAGTCCTTTACTTTATGCTGGGGCAAAGACCTATCAATAACATGCAGTACTGTTGTTCTCCACCTGTAGCGGTGAATCAGGTCACCGCCAGCAAAGTCGAGTTGGAGAGTTCCAGCCCCTGGTGATGAAGGATGATTCGAGCGACGAGGAAACCCTGGTCATCAGTGATGAGCCACTGTCCGCCAGCTCAGGCAAACTCAGACTCAAACTATCATGTGAGTCTTTCTCTTAATGACGCGTCTGGGTATACACAGTCATGCAGTTTTTGTCAAAACTGCTAGGTGACGCTTCTGTGTTGGTACCACGAAGTGCACTAATGTAGAGCACTTACATTTTGTACACTGTCAACAAAATTCTAATTGTTGTGTATTTGAATTGTGTATTGTACAGTGTAGAAACGGATTTTTCTGGTAGATATTTGAAGTGTACATTATAAGCATAGTATGTACATTGTAACATAACTTTGCCTTGTTTTTCCAGTTAACGGTAGGACTAATGTAAGAGATGCAGCCCCTGGCAACTTGTCGTCCCCTGACAGAGGTTTTATGTCATCAGACAGCAGTGTGGCCTCCCCTCTCCACCAAAGGTAAACAAGGGTTGAACTCAGCACAAAACAGTCATTGGTGTGATCATGTTAGATATTAGGTCCATGTGAAAAAGTTGGTCAGAATTGAAGTGAATTATACTACTAGATTTACAAGACATCAAAGTACAATCATGTATATTATATTTTGTACACTCAGAAGTCAGGGAACCTAGACAATGGTGATTTTTAGCAAAACTGATGCCTAGAGAGCACCCTATAGCTACATTTATTCCATGCAGCAACGTTGATGCATGACCAATGATTTTGCTGTCTTACTATTCATATTGCTGAATATTTCCTTTGCAACAAAGACAAAAGATGGCTTCATACTTGCAGCAACATCTGGAATGCTTCTTGTTCATGTTCTGCCAGGGTATTTTCGTTACAAGCAGAATCATACATGTATGAAGCCAAAGAACTTCTTTCTTTTGGACTATCTAAAATTGTCTTCACTTTATTTGCATATCAATTCATAGTTTGTGGTTAAAACCTGCTGATCGAGAAATCTTGTTCAGTGTCACTGAGGAAAAGTAGGGGATGACTGTTTCCAAAACCATATACTATTTGGCATCTTATTACCTGGTTATCTGCATGTAACCTTCATTGACGTACTGCTTGTTTTCCAG
This sequence comes from Branchiostoma lanceolatum, assembly GCF_035083965.1. Taxonomy (NCBI): domain Eukaryota; kingdom Metazoa; phylum Chordata; class Leptocardii; order Amphioxiformes; family Branchiostomatidae; genus Branchiostoma; species Branchiostoma lanceolatum. The sequence goes on along the minus strand of NC_089726.1, from coordinate 9,399,035 downwards.
ATTAATTCCCGGGGGTCAGCTGCAGATGTCTGGCCGTCAGCAGCAGCCTGCCCCGGCCCCCCACAGAACCGTGGGGACCATTGAGGACCTGCTGCAGGCCAGTCAGTACAGCGAGGTGCCCGACATCACGCCTGGGCAGCTGCAGGTCGACTTTCCTGATATTCAGGAGGAACTCAAGTAAGAAATACTGTCCTTGGTTATTGTTCATCGCTATACAAACATGTAGCTCTGTGGCATTTCCTTGTCATTACACATATTTGTGAACCAATACTTTTACAGCAATATTGATTGTGTGTGTCATCCAGCTATCCAAATGTTCTGATGCTACATGTCCATTGAGAGAAATGTAGCTGCTTGACGTGTACATGCACATGTTTTCTTTCTCCATTTTTCCATACCTACATGTAGACTACTGGTAAGATGATTGCAAACTGGTAGTAAGATATTGAAAATGTTTTTTTGTGCTTTTCCAGAAATACGCCTGCCTCCCCGGCTATGCAGGATGCAGTGCAGGCCATGCTGTCAATGGCTCTTCCAGTCAATGTCTCCCCTCCCGCCCCTGTGCGTAAATCAAGCCTCCTGAGCAAGAAGTCTAGGAAAGACCAGCCAAGGTATGGAAAAGAAAACATTCACATCAATATCTAGTACTTAAGCACTTACAACAGTTATGTTTTCCTTTAAACAATAGTTGTGTCTTCTAGTAACAAAGGACTGGTCTTTTTGCCTTTAAAACATACTAGTTCATATTGGGCTGTTTAAAGAATGATCTGATGTTGACGTGAACTTGTTTGTTGTACAGCAGATCTACTGAGTCCAAGGAAGAAAGGGCAAAGAAGGTGTACAGCTTTGATGAGGAAGATGACGATGCATCTGTGGATCCCTGTTACAAAGATGACCAGTATGGTAAGCTTCCAGAAAGCAGCTTTACAAACTGTAAGGCCTCTCAATGTTCTATTCGTAAGACATGTAAAAATGATTTCAATGTGTCCCAGAAGATCACAAGTTAGAATTTGTCAGTAGGTAGACCTGTAGATTTAGCTGTGACTGTAACTTGCATAAAACCATGTTCTTGAATGCCACCCATTCATTGATAATGCTGTTTATAACATTATATTGAAAGAATACGATGGGACTTGGGAGGCCTTGCTGCAGCAAATCAATAGTTGCTCCTCAGGATATCGTTACTGATGTATTTATGTCTGGTCCTTCAGTTTACCCGGCACTCCAAGGTTCTGAGGATGAGGCTCCTGTGTTCAAACCTCGCTCCAAGAAGCCAAAAAGGGACCCACAAGATGCTCCATGGAATCCTAAAGGTGTTTTATACTTGATTGTTTAGCAACTTATCTTAACATCCGACATCATGTTGACTTTCTTTTTAGATATTGTTGTTTTGTACAGAAGCTATTTTAGGATCTTTTATGTCTGTTTATATACATGTAGATGGCTTTGAAAAGTTAAGCATATACCACATGTACATGTACTTTAATTTAGTTTTGTATGTCGTTACATTGAAACTGTTTGTAACAACTATGTGTGTTTACCTCAGCCAAAGTCATGCCATCGATGCCCAAACCAGACCGCGCACCCCGGGAGGGAGTTCGTAAACCTGAGGTGGAGAGCGCCTTGGCTGATGCTGCGGCTAAGTTGAGTGAGAAGGTGAGAAATGGCATCTTCAGGTTTTTTCCAGGACGCCTTTTGTGTGAAGATTGATGTTTTGATTTGTTGCAAACTGTGATGATGTTTGAAATTTAGCCCCTCTTTGGTCATAAGTCAGTAGGAACAGACAATTAAGTATCTTTTTGAAAAGCTACTTTGTGCAGATGTAGCTAATACTTGGATATTATATTGAGAGTCTGTACCAATCTTTTATGGTATCATGGTATCAAGTATCTAACCAACAACATATTTGCTCAGAAGAATGGTCAAGTTTTTGGCAAATATTCGGCAACCAGATTTACTGAAATGACATATCTACCTACATATAGCTTAGTGCAAAATGATACTAATCCTCCTAACCTGTCCTGCAACCTTTTTGTATAACACAGAAGCCAGCCAAAAGGAAATACACGAAGAGGAAACTGAGTGAGAGCCTGGATGATCAGCCCTCCCAGCCCTCCTCCCTCCTCAGTAAGTCCCACAGCGCCATCAACCACCCGCTCATGAAGAGCAAGCTGGAGGGAGATGCGCTGTCCGAGAGCGCGCCTGCTTCCGTGTTGGGAGCAGCCGGGAAGATGGCAATGGAAAGTCCAAAATGTAAGTGTGTCGAATGATAAAACACTGTATAATTCTCCTATGCAGAGCCTTGCCCACAACCTGTACAATATATCTTGAAGAGGCTCAGTTAAACCGGGCTGAGGTTTCCATTTCTGTGGACGTGGTCTGTAGCCAGATGTCAGCCGATTCTCTGACATTTAGGAAAAGCAGATTCTCTGATTGGTTGATACATGTAGGTGGTTAGAGACCACTTCCACAAAAGTGGAAACCTCAGCCCAGTTTAGCAGAGCCTCCCCAGGTATATTGCATAGGACCTGGGCAAGGCTCTGTGTAGGAGAATGTCCTGTGTGGGAGTATTATAGGTTATTCTACTCAGTGACATGAATTTCTGGCCATCAACTTTGAGATAGATGCATTTGAATCTTTGTATTCTGTTCCAATATTTGCATATCAGATAAACACAGCTTAATGGATTTTAGGAAGAAGAAACTACAACGTAGAAGTATACATTTTATGGCAGTTGTTACTGTCAAAAAATACTGTCATATGAAACATTTCTGATCAAGTTGTTGTTTTTTCCACACAGTGAAGAGACCGAAAAAAGGCATGGCCACTGCCAAACAAAGACTCAGCAAGATCCTCAAGCTCAACAAGGGAGGTCGACTTATTATTTAACAAAGCAGTAATTATAGTACACCGAGGAAATAAGTTTTTCATGTTTACATACAGCACAGTATCACTGACAGAAAAAACTTACGGAAATGTCTTCAAAGTTTAGAAGCCTTACTAAATAATTAACTCTGAATTCTGACTTGTACAGTGGAAGATATGGAAGTTGTGATATTTTCCTGTAACCAGTTCCCATTTTTTTGTTGCATGCCTGTATGATAGTATGATTTGAAACAAACCAGAAACCCGTAAACTTATACAAACATGACAAAATCATTTTCGCTTGCATGTATAAAGGCAAAAAAAAATCTGAAGACTCTATATCCATGTAAAAATACATGTTTGGTAGTATACTGTTTTGAAAAAAAGGCCTTACTACAAGTGTAGAAAAACAAGATTTCACAAAAGGATTTCTCTCAGTGTAAATTAACCATCAGTACCCGGCTATGACTAACAATGTACAAAGGCATCAGCAAAACCTGCTGAAAATTACTACTTCATTTTTTGATTGATATATAATGGCCAGTTTTGAACATCTTTCAGTCAAGGGCTTGTGAATAACGCTCGTTTTACTGGTAGGTAAAACATGACTGATGAAAGTAAGTGGCAATACAAAAACTTCTCCATTTGGAATGAGGTTACTGTAGTGAAAATAGGATACAAGTTCCACTCTCCTCTGAAAGTTTTTGCAATTGTACATATTTTTGTTTTTGTGTCAGTACTAAGAATATGTTTGTCTTGGCTCAGTTGTGTGGTTGTGTAGAATACTGAGGTAAACATGTTGATGAATATTGTGGCTAAGAAGTCCCTGTCATGTTTACAAGGTTCTTAGGATGATTTCTGATTATGTTATGAATTTTGTATATATCCCAGTACAGTGTAGGATTATCCACCTATATTTCAAGTGCTGTTGCTAGAAAGATTTCCCCAGAAAATGCAAAGGTTGTTACAAACATGCTTACATGGTAACAAAACAAAAAAAGCATGTATTTTTGACCCCAGCCGAAACAGTGTTAAGCCATTTTGACTGTTATACATCAAAAGCACTGCCTAGCAAGATCTGTGTGAACTACAGCAAACTGGTGGTATAGATATGTGGCTATAAGCCTGCATGTGGCTTTTGTGTGTGAAGTGAATTTTGTACTAATGTTGAGAACAAACCATTTTCTTCCTTACCTATACTAGGCTGTGTGTTGTGAGACTTTCGGGTGCCTATATGTAACATACATGCAGCTGTGGCCAGTCGTAAGACAGAATAATCTTTTGCATCCACGTTGTCTTCAGAAGTTTTGGATTCAGAAGTGAAACCATGTCATGGTGCTATATCAAAACAAAGGTCCAGTATTGACTCTATCAACCAGTTTATTGATATGTCATAATTGAGGATGGCATCACAAATTGTTTTCCAAAGTTTGTTCTTCCTTGATTCTTGCAAAGTTAGAATAAGAAGTCATGACTAATCTCTAACATGTTCCGACCACCTTTTTGTATGGCCCTGTTTAACAATAGGTAAGTGACTAGATAATGTACACATTTTTGTGGAGATAAATTGTACAAACAGTTCCCCACACGTCTGTTTTTGTGCATGTGCAAAGATCATAACAAGTTGATAAGTATAGCAATAAAGTTCATGGATTGTTAGGGAAAAGGTTGGTGTAAAATTCCAGTAGAGAAGTTGTGTGGCATTAGACTTCTGTACAGTAGAGTAAAAAAAGGATATAAAAAAATAGAGCATACATGTAGTCTTAATTTGGTAGAACTGTGTTTCGTAATGTTTCCCTTCTTGCACTGTATTCTGTACATAAATTAGAAATAGCATGTGTTGAGAATGCTGGAAAAGCACTGCATAGTCTATAATTGACCACTCTAACTGTTTGTATTTCCTGCACTGTTTGGAAGAGAAGGAAACAAAAAGTTCATATTTATTTCTACACATATGAGGTTTTTCTGTATATCAACATTTTTTTGTACTTTATAAGATGCTTGTTCTGTGGAAGGATTTTTCTTACATTACCTCAGTGTTTGTTGTTATATCCCAACCTACCAAAATAATATATTAATTGAAAATCATCCTTGGGTTGTGTATTTCTTTCCTTATTTATACCTCCGTTTTATAGTGGAGCCTGTAATGTATAGATTGAACTAACATTAACTTTGTACACTACAAAATGTTAAATATATATTCCACTAGTGTGTCAGGTGAAGTATAACCCTTATAATGTGTTAGTGCAAGATGCTGGGATCTTGTAGCGCTATATACACATATCTGATACAAAACAGCCACATCACACATGCAAATTGCATAGAATAAACTATCCACACTTTCTGTTCGCGTGAAAAGTATGGTAGAAAAAGCTCGGCTCCTGAGGCGTCACCAAAATCAATTATAGGATTACAAGCATTACATAAAAGGAGATTCTCTTTAAACAATCAAATCCCCTCTGTAGTCAAAGCCTACATGACTAGAAGATCCATGTTCTGTACTGACTACCACGTCACACATTTACAAAAGTATTTCTTCACCATTCTCCTACGCAGAGCCGTACCTGCGGCCCATGCAACCATAGACTAAATGTAAATGCCGCGAGTTCGGGTCTGCGTTAGAAAATTTTCTACATAAACGTTTCTTTATATACAGCCTAATCTTTAAGCAGCTCTATCGGTGGTAAGGCAGCATCAAAAGGGCCAACAAGCCTGGTTGGCCCTTTTGATACTGCCTTACCACCGATGGATCTACTTGGAGATTATACACAGACATCTACTGAGTGGTTGGGACAGTGTTGGTAGTGGGTGAGACAGTGTTGGTAGTGGGTGAGACAGTGTTGGTGGCATCCCTCTGTCTGCCTGCGTTCCTGAGTCTGTTGGCAGCTACCACTGCTGTGGCTGTGTCCAACCACTTCCGCTGGCCAGTTTTACTGTTGTAAGCGTAGGATCTACCGGTGGCTGTCAGGGAGACATAGGGAAATATGTGAGTCTTGGAACTAGTAGGTGAAAGAAAATAATGTACAGAAGGCCTTTCCGCACCCTGTTAGGCATCTCTAAATGAAGAGTCTGCCCTTGACTGCGTGTGTCATTTCAAAAAACAAAGGAGCATTTCTTTGTCTTAGGATTTCAACTAGGTGACAAGTGGCAGATGTCCTTTCAGCACCAAGGACAGTACAGATATGCGGATTCTGCAAAGCTATTTAATCTACACAAAGGGTGCAGTCCCAAAACTTTGTGATTTGCTGATGGGCACTACTGGATAACCTGCTTTTCTTCTGATTTGTCTACAGTAGCCCTCTTCTAAGGTATGTTACGTATTGCATTGTGTTGACATGGTAAAATACATGTATTACAATCTAAAAGTATACATGCTCTGTCACAATGTGTTGATGGAGAGAAGAAGTGAACAGCACTACATTCTATAAACCTCACATTTGATACATAATCTAAGCCACACATATCCCTGTGACCATTCAAATTACTGACAGCTCTGACCTCAGTTGACCCCATCAGAACTTACCTGGGTCTACAGCCTGCCCGTCCGCGACGAAGTTGGATTGCTTCTTCTCTTTCTAGAATAGAATAATTTTTGTCAGTTTACAGATTGATAACATGGAGGTGTTAACGTATCGTTATTGATGACATACAAACATTTGATTTGATATGTCGTCATTGTATGTGTGTGTTTTAGAATGACCAATGGAATCAGCTGTAGGCTGTCACTCGCATAGACAACCTACACAATTTAAGATATATGTTACTTTTTGGTTGAAAGGGCTGCGTTGAAATCAATGGGATCAAGACATGTTGATTCAAACGATTCATGACAGCACTGGTTTCTCATTTCAAGTATTGTAATGTTCAAACGATTTGAAAGTCGTCGATAATTGGCAAAATTTCAAACGTTGGGCTTGTTAAATGTAGCTTTGTTGTATGATGTCGTTGGTACGTTGACCGTTGTGATTGCTTAAAGATTTGAACAGTCTTTCCTTTTGTCTTACACATGATGATTTATACGTTTTGATTGCTTGCAATGTGCATATTTTGTCCTCTACTTTGGGCATGCCTAGTTGCCTACCTGTCTCAGCAGCTATAGGGTGAGAAGCATAGTCCGAAATGTGCGGGCAGCAAGGAAGGTGCAGTGCAGAAGATGCAAGCATGGCGGCGTGCATAGGTCCACAGATAAGCCAAAAGATACAATATTGTTGCGTTAGCAAGAGTGAAACAAACAATCTACACAACCAACACAGCAAGACAGCTTTGTGGAGAGTATTAGTACAAACATGTTGTATCTAGATCGGAAAACACAGCTTACGTTCTTTTCTGATGGGTAGGTTTGGTAACGGGAACTTTTAAAAACGTTTGCGGCTCCTACGGTCAACGGTGATTTGTGGATGACATGAGAAGATGACCATGTAAAATGGAATGAATTGAAATGAATGAAAATGCACATGTGATTCTCGAACAAAAGAATGTGAAGGGATGAATAGAGTGACCCTCATAGATGAAATGAAAGATAGCAAAAGAAAACAAATGAATGAATGAATGAATGAATTAATGAATGAGTGAGTGAGTGAGTGAGTGAGTGAATGAATGCGTGAGTGAGTGAGTGAGTGAGTGAGTGATCATGAGTGAGTGAGTGAGTGAGTGAGTGAGTGAGTGAGTGAGTGAGTGAGTGAGTGAGAGAGTGAGTGAGTGAGTGAGTGGGTGGATGGATGGATGGGTGGGTGGGTGGATGGATGGGTGGATGGATGGATGGATGGATGGATGGATGGATGGATGGATGGATGAATGAATGAATGAATGAATAAATAAATGAATAAATGAATCTGCGATTTCAGTTACGATTATGTTGTAAAGATAAGTGTTTGTCACGCTAATAACGCAATAGCAGGCATCTGTAACTTTCGAAAGCAATAGTTATCGCGAATAAGGACTGTTACAGCCAAACATGACAAGGCCGACAGTTTTCTCACCTCCAGCTCCTCCCAGTCAGTACTGTTCTTGTCCTGGATGAAGAAACTCTTCTTGGGCGGGGGAGCGTCCACTACCAGCACTTCTGTGGGGGTGAAAACGTTGTAGTGGTTAGAAATTGTTCATCCCACCAAAGTCTTGCACAACGTCACATATGCATAGCACCTTAAATACATTAGAACATTTAGATGAGGCATTTTGAGACTACTATTTCAGTACCAATCTTGCTTTTTTCATACATTGAACCGTCACTGAGAAAGCACAGACACAAAATGTTCAGGGATGTCCTTATGGCTCAATTAATAGCAGCCTCAGAGCTGAGCTTCTCATTCCAATTAGTTGGTAATTTGGAGTCCCTAGGCCAGGATCTCGGGTAGGGCTGCAGCCGTATATCGGTGGGGACGTAATATGGGGGTCCCATGCTTGAGGAGGTGCCTCCAGCACGTAAAATGAGAAGGACAACCCCTCCCTGCAAAATATACCCTGCTACTGAAACAGCAACGAAACTTGCTACCCTATGTGCCACTAGGCATTACAAGGGTCGGAACGAACGAAATGTTAGACGAAACAACACAACTGTGTAGTATCAGCAATACCTTGAGCTGGCGCCTTCTGCTTGGGGTATGTTATCGCTGGTGGTGGCTTCTTCTCATTAACGAAGGAAACGCTGAAGGGCATGAAATGTAGCAATATGTAAATGAATTCGAATCGAACAATCAGAGACCAATATATTGTGCTATCTATAGCCATATCTTATATCTTATTAATCCATTTTACTCCGCTGACACGCAAGATAAGGCTAAAAGTCATGGGCTCACAGGATCGCAGACATATGTCTAAACCGTTGATTACAGGGAGCTGACATATCACACCATAAATGCATGAGATTTCATTCCATTTATAATTTGACGGCACTCACCTTTTCGTCAGCTTTTTCGTTGGTTCAACCTTCACCCTGGCAAAAAAGAGACCGTAATTAGTCAAAGTCTCAACTTTTCAGCCCAACTTCTGCACTTCTCAATGATGGTGCGACATACAAGTTCATTTCTTCAATTAAAAAGATACCGCCCTTTTTGCTTTGAAAATAACAACGTACGATGTCAGACCAACATCCGTACTTATCAATGATGGAAAAATGATGGAGTCACCGTGAGGCATATTTCTTCACTTTAAGAATAACGCCGCTTCTTTTCTACTTTAAGGGAACACCAGTGTGACACCTACTTCTGCATTTATTGAAAATGGTATTTCTACCCTTTTAGGAATGAATTGTTTGTCACTTTATAAGGTAACACCGTTGAAAATGGTGATAGGTTTTTCATATGGCTACCCTTTGAGAATAACGGCAATGCTTTGGTACATGTAATTCAAGAGAACACCGATGTGATACCTACTTCTGCACCTGTCCGACGGACGGCCCGTCGCAGCAGAGACAGGCGTCGCAGCACTTACAGCAGCCGCAATAGCGGGTACAGACGCCGCGCCACCAGGGCGCGCACAGGCAGAAGTTCAGCATGATGACGATCCCGATGAAGATGAGGATGCAGATGATGATGACGACGATGCCGGCCGCCGTCTGGACCCAGGGGGTGGGCGTGGCTGTGACGGGAGGAATGGTGGTGGACTCTCCTTTAGTGGGGAGGAGAGACACGCCCACAATCACAAACTCTACCATTGATGTGTACTCGTTTTTGCGTTAGTTCAAGGACATTATATAGTCCTTGGCTTGATCAATTTAGAGTCTATGTCCTGATAAACGTTTTGATTGTTACATGTAGTGTTTCAGCTACCGTTTACGTAACCATAAAATCTTCTTTTTTAGTGTAAAACGATGGGATGAAAGCAGCAATAAACATCGATTTAGTCAAATTAACGTTATATGCATGTGGAGAAAACTGTCATAATATGCCGTAATAACGTTAGAATATATCAAACAGTTTACTACAATTACGCACTTCGTAATGTTATGACGTAGTGAACCATCACGCCTACCTGCGTAACAGAGCAGCGGCCCTAGTGTGACGTAGCCCTCCTCAGCTGACTGCCCGGTGTCCCCGAACCTCAGCATGGTCACAGGCAGCACAGACTTGTCCTCCAGGTAACCCTGTCAACATTCAGAAACACTACAGAATCTGCCACAGGATGCCATGCATGGAATGAAGTAGCACGTTGTTAGAATGCAACGTGCAATTGATACGCATCTTTGCTTGTCTATTTGAGAATTGAGTGTTGATTTTGCAGTCAGGGCTATCGACTTGTCTTTAAAAGCTAAAACCAGGGATCAATACTTACAATTTACACTTTCACCTTTCTCCTTAGATCGACAGTTGACAAATTAGATAATTAGTAAGATACATTTCCAAGGTCTTCAAATATAACGTTATGTGACCACTTGATTTATGTATATTGGCTGTTTCTGGGTTCAGAATCTGTTGCTTACCTCGTCTATTCTCCAGGTTGCGTCGTTTGCGTCACAGTTACAGGTGAGCGTAGCTGACGTCGTCAGGTCACTGGCGCAGGTGCCGCCCACCCCGCATGCGCACTTGCCGTCCAGCCCCGTGGCCCCTCCCCAGTACGTCTGCTGTGCTCCGGACCGGTCCACCCACCACGCGTACGGACTGCTGTCTGTGGGGAGGACAACAAGCGTAAAACAGATAAGTTAGGGTCCTTTTGTTGCTTTTGCTGAGAATGAGCCATGTTGTGAACCTTTTCTACACACACATGTATTACACAATGGCTATAGCAAGATTCTTCGTTTTTCATTGCCCTTTAATCTTTTTTGCTCCTTTTCTATCATCTTCTGCCCTAGGTTTGTACAACTTGTCTATTCAAATAATCCAACTGCTAACATGGCCGCTTTATTGTGCTGTTCGTATATTCGTACTTGGGAGCTAAGTCCAGTAAATCTCTCTCTGGGCCCATGATAACATCTCTCTCGGAACTCTCCATCATTCTCAACACTATGTTAGCTTATCTGTTAAGCTTAAACAGTCCAACTGTTTACCTGATAGTCCCAGGGCGCTGTGCAGACACTCGTACTTGAGGTGCTGCTGACAGGAGGCCGAGTCCGAGACTACAGCGGCGATCTGCGTCATGGACACCTCGTAGGCGATGGAGTCGATGTACTCACCTGTGGGTTAGCAAGACGATAATTTCTCACCGTGTTTACTACCAGAGTAGTGTCCAAACCAAGGCTGTCATTCTTTTTTAGTTAAAGGGAGTTCTGTCTGTTTGGTGACAACACACTTTGTTTCCTAACTGCTAGACCTCTTAAATTCTTGGGCACCGTCTTCCTTTATTTAGAAATTTCCTAACGTTTGCTAGAGTCTATAATGTTCTAGCCTCTACCAGGCTCCGACGGATGGCTGGAAAAATAGTAGAAATTGGCCGTAATAGAGTGAATAGTGTGCCAAGGGAGTTAGCTACGGAGGGAGTACATTCTGCCATCGATGGCAGAATGTACTCCCTCCGTAGCTAACTCCCTTGGCACACTATTCACTCTATTACGGCCAATTTCTACTATTTTTCCAGCCATCCGGCGGAGCCTGGTAGAGGCTAATAATGTTCTCAGCTTAACACAAAACAGACCTATTTCAAAGCTATCAACGATATATTATGAGGCGATAGCTCCCAATTGCTGGTTTGTCTTGTATATATGCGAACTTTCATTTGGGGAAGTGTTCGGTAAGTTTACGATTTGTCGTCACATAACCTTTCCCTACCTGCACTGTCGAAGCCCGTGATCTGTGTCCTGGCCTCGCTGTCGTGGTTCATGATGGTGACGGCCGTGGAGCTGGAGGTGAAGTCACAGTACACGATGAATGACGTCAGGCTGCCCGTCTCGTCTATGTCTATGGTGAAACGTCCGTTCGTCGTGAAGCCGGCATCCTTGATCGCCTGACAGTTCTTATACTGACCAGACACGCATCCTGGTTGGGAAAGAAGCATTTTGGAATATCAATTGAGATCCTAAACTCGAAAATACTCATGCTAACTCCAGTATATTGAATATAAAAACCTAGTTTCACATTCTTGCCGATAAAAGTTGAGTATTGCATTATCAGACACGCATCCTGGTTATGACAAAACGTATCTTTAAATGATAGAATATCGAATTAGATCCTCAAGTTAAAAATACCAATGCTAAATCCGGTATAATGTAAAAAATCCAAGTTCACAGTCTCGCCGATTTAAGTCTGCGTATTGCATTATCAGTACACAGTGACAGGGGACGCCACTATGCTACACTACGCACGTATATAACGTTACTACAATGAAACTTTACCTTACAAGCTTTGGCAGGCAGCACAATTGACTAATGAGACAAGCAAACTAAATAACTGTTGAAACAACATCATGACTATTATGTAAGATGATACACATTGCCCTAGCCCAGCTAGAATGGCTAGATACCGGGTGAAAGGCACCTGACAATGATAATTCGTTGTACGTGCAGCTTATGTTTTCAATGTGGAAATGTTATCACTAAGAGATCTATATCAAGATAAGTCCAAATTTTTAATGCTACTGTAGAATGGAAGATATTTATCAATGACTCCTGACTCACCGCACGAACACACCGATATTGATAATTCTGTTTGTATACACGTATTTTGTGACCTTCAGTTTATCGACCGGTTTTCCAACTGAACAGAGTCCGAGGTACCTCAAAGCCTTACCGACCTTTGTGATAATTTGGAACGTGATTAACTGCCTTGACTACATAGGCTCTATATCTATATCTATATTTATATCTATATAGCCGGTATAACCGACCTAATTAGCGTAACCGACACAGCTTCACAGGCACGCAGCGCGACAGCAGCTGGTTATGCTACATCGAAAGACCTGTCACATCAAACCTTCGCATATCTAACTGCATGCATTGTTTAAAGCTGTCTAATGAGGATGTCTCTACGGTACTTGACGGTAACGAGCTCCAGTCTTCGATAAATCTAGAAAAGTACGAATTTCTATATGTTATGTATTCAGTGATGATTCGTGCCGTGTATCAGTACTGGTTTGTTGCCGTATACATGAGTGCTGAGAATATATGTGCTAAAGAATATTTTTACGTCAGTTATATTTCCCAAAATGTAATAGCTTATACTTTTTACTTCCCGAGCACCTTTTTGGCAACACTCTTGGTGAGATTTGCTTTAATTCCCCAAAGATCATGCCCCAAATTTTTACTGTCTTCTTTGTTTTTATCCACCCAATGGAGGTTAAGTAGTCTATACTGCCCTGTATCTAGGGTGACCTGTCACGTTTTCAATGTGGACATGTTGATGGATAAACAGGTTGACATTTATTACACTGTCGCGCATTTGTATACGATAGATACTACGTGATTGTCTTCTATAAGGGACAGGGTAAGTACGTGTTTTTGGTATCACGTTTTTTCAGCAGTGTTAAAAACGACTTACCAATGCTGACGATGAGAAAGACGATAGAAGTTCGCAAGATGTTGTTCTCCATGTCTAGTTGTTGTTATGGCGCTATCTGGTGATTTTCATACTCAAATTGCTCTACAAGAAAAGAGAAAAAGGACAGTCTTTCATTTTCTGCATTTCGTATCACATACAATGTTCTTTCTATTTTCTGATCATTGTTCACAAAATTAAGCGCAAAACAAAGTGCTTGACATGAACACAATCATCAATAAGACTAACTTATACAACCTCAGCTAGATTCACCTTAACAGATATGTTGTGCACATACTCCGAACATAAAGCAACCAACAAGGGAACAAAGACTTCTGCACATAGCTAGTGCATCCTAAGGACACATCTTTATAAGATCGTTTAACACAGATATAGCAAATTCGTTTACTACAAGTTGAACTAACATTTTCTACCCTTCTAAGCCACACAGCAAACTTTACCTCGCTTGTACACACCTAGCTGTTACACAAACCGGTCTAGCTGGTATGTATTCTAGTGGGAGTTCCCAGGGCCTTCAAAAGTAACTTACAGACAGCTATCCACACGTACAAGCGACAGGGGTAATGGCCCGATATCTTATCAGTTAGCATGGCAGGAGGTGTGGACAGGGAAACCGACACAGAAGCGTTCTTACCTGCACGAGCCGACGTCGGTGACGGTAATGTTCCGTGACTCCTAACAGTATCTGCAGCGCAGAACGTCCTGTACTAACGGCACATTGAACACGCAGAGGAAATATGTCACTCTTGACCCGCCGTGAGGTAATTATCCTGACTAGTGCGCACTTTCACTGAAGCTTTCTTCAACAACCCCGAGTTTGCCCCAGTATGGCAAACACCTCTTGTGAGAAACCAGTTGTTTCACCTCTGCGGCGACCAAACCTGCCAAATATTTGGCACAACAAGGCAAAGCAAGCGTTTCAAAAACCGGCACACGTCATACGTTTTTGTTACCTTTGTCACTTTGGGCGGATGTCCATGAAAGGAAATGCAGAAACAACATGAAGAGAAATGGGGACGGTATTTGAGAGAGCGTCAGTTTGCTTGACGTTTGTGGCATAGCAACGCGCCTATACCTGTCAAAGGGACGGCGATATTTGTCGGTTCTGTCATGCTGTTGTTAGAGTTAACACAAACACTTACCGAAGGCCACCTCTTTCGGAAGAACGATCTGAAAGAAATCTTAGTAAGTATAGTAACTCTCCTCTTTCAGAGTCTGAATTCGTCTCAAATCCGTCGCTACCAGTAAAGTTTACAGGGCACTTCAACTAAATCTTTATCCTATTGCTCGGATAATCTAACTTTATTAAGTTCGTAATGTCCAATTAACAAAAGAAGGGTCAATATTGTGTTAAGTTATCTGCAAACACAGGTGGGTGCGGAGAGAATGTTTGGGCAACCCGGGACTACTTTGGTGGATCGTGTCTCTTGGGCAGCGTAGGGCGACAGGTGGCATGTGTGTGTTAGTCATCGCCACACAAACAGCTGTGTACCATGCTTAATGGAGCAGGGCATACCGCGAGATAATGTAGCCCCGCCGGCCGCTACGTGCGACATGAACAGATGCGGGGTACGTTCTGAGTGACACCGGGGATCGGGAACAAAGGACCGGCTTGGCGGGGGCCGTGGTACGCATAGTACCGACTCACCAACAGATACACTTACCGTATGAATAGGCACCTCGTTTAAAGCCAGTGTCGTATCTGTCATGGAAACATCCAAACTTAAGGCTATTTATTCTTCACACGCCTTTATTCAATAAAGAAGGACAGTTCGTCCTTTTGTACCTCTCTTGCACTGAATGTTCCGTACTATGTACGTTTTTACTTACGATCTAAAGAGAACGAAAAACACAAGATATGCCGGTAGCAAACTTTATTACAAAATCTACACACAAAAAACTATATACACGTGAAACACATATTTAGTTATTGCACGGCAACTTTTAATGAATGACCCTGACACAAATATTCAGAAAATGAACGCACCGTATAGATCTATCTGACAGAAAGATACTCACAAAAATAAAACACACATATCTACAAATCCATATCTTATAGTGATTGCTGATATTTTTGTCAACAAAAAGTACAGGTTGGACCTGAGTATCAAAGACAACTTTGTCATTTAGCTGCACTAGAGAAAGACATTGTGATGACTGATTCTTCATGTCATGTAAGTTCACTTCACTTTTGACATCTGATATTCTGGTATTTAAGACCACTTATCGAACATCTAGACCATGTGAAACAACTGTTCAAAGGTAAAAAAAGCAGCATGTTTAAACTCATTTATTACATTGACGACATTCTACATTTAGTAGAAGTCCTGTCATAGATTTATCGTACAAAAATATATAGAGTCGACCGAAGCTTGTGAAATATCTACCCACGCTCCGCTCTATGCCACACGAATTTGATAAACTGTTTGTAAGACCCCAAGTTTTGCTGGGTTCAAGTTTGTTATTCTACTTTGAAAAATGACTCATTAAGTGAAATATCTGATTCAACAGGCATATCTAACCTTTGTATTGACCTTAAGCTTGACTAAATATGTAGTAATGATATAACCAGTCAAGTGTGTTTTATGCCAACAGTGTAGCACCTTGCAGGATAAGGCTCGTATCGTGCTCCTTTTTCTATTTGATGAACGTATCGTAGATCGTAACACGAACAAAGAATGTCGATACTTTTGATACTGTTGGTATCCACAGATTATCAAACCAGTGTGGCATAAAGGGCGCAGAGCTACATATATATATACATACATTCAAGTAACGTTATCAGTCTAAATGTAGAATTGTATAATTTTATTTGGTATCTTGATCATGCTTCGCTACTGTTGTTGTTCCGCTTGTTGTTGAGGTTTGTTCTGGCGGTGTCCAGCCATTTCCGAGCTCCTGTTTTCGTGTTGTACAGGTACGTTCTGCCGGTAGCTGGAACGGAAACCATACAGAAATTCGTCAGCAGCAATTTTTGATGTGACAGTTGAAACTTATGTTTTGAAGCATAAAACGTTAGCCACATTTCACAAAAGCCTTGCATTTCTAGAATTGTGTGTTATTATGTAGATATTATGATGTTTGATATGAATATCAAGATAACAAGACAATGACAAGTTTCTATTTGCTTTGTTTGCGTATCGTCAATGTAATCACACAGAATATCATTTGTAGTAGAAATTACCCACAGTACATGTTCACCGTCCCGAATCTTCTCAAACTCTCTTCGATTGGAAACACACATTTGCAAGGTATAGAATCCAATTTGGATGGCAAAGTTGCATTTCCGTGGCACGAAACACCACTGTCATATCAGAGGATTAAAGTACGAGTGTGTCAAACACATACCTGGATCGACAGCTCGCCCGTCGAACTCCCGTCTGTTGGCGTCTGCGGAGGATAGTTCCGTCCGGTTGTTGGTGGTTTTGCGCACCCTGTCAGGCTGCACCCGCCGCGGTCTCTGGAACTGTGTAGCAGCAGCCTGGAGACAACAGTACACCAGGGGTAAGTCAATGTCCCAATCAGTCATGTCCACAGGACAAAAAGGCGAAGAAAGAAAATAGTTGACACAAAGTTGTAATCTGGTATCTTATTCTAGCTCAAGTTCGGGCACTGCCCTGATCTCTTCGGAGCTGGAATAGGACGTGAACGCCAGACTAACGAACATGTGCCAACGCGTACAACGTAAAACATTTTATTGACAAACTATGGTAAAGTGCTAAGTTCAAATGGAAGACTAGATGGATGCTGAATTCTCTACTCACCAAGACTAAAGGATTCTCCGAGGTCTGCTTCACACTATCTTGTTTGTATCCTGCAGAACATAAAATCGAGCATGGTATTAGAACATCATATGATTCTCTGAGTAAGATACAATCATTGTATTACTGGCATTTTAGAGATGGCGTAACATTGCACCGAGAGGAAATAGAAGAGAATCTGGTGGACAAAGGAAATACAGAATGAATTCATCAACAACGTGCCCAACACCTATCAACAACGCAAATGTACCAAATTCTGACAGAACTTACCACTCTGGTCGGTGATGACAGTGCTCTTCTTCTGGTCCGTCCACGCGTTCTCTATCACAGTCGGGGTGTCGGGTCTCCGCGGTCTCGGTTGTTGTTTCTTCGAACTTCTGGATCAAAAAAAAAATACATGTCATTATTCATAGCGTAAAAGGAACATACTAGTACTTTTGAACAGGTGCATATGCCTTGTGGTGTTGTGAATTGTGGACTGTATTTATAAATCAATAGCAGTAAATTGATACCACTTCACTTTTTCAGATGGAGCCTTCTGTATATGTATCTATATGCCCGGTGCGACAGCAGCTGGTTATACTGCACTGAACGACCTGTCACAACTACCCTTTGCACATCTTATGCTAGGGTCACATTTACAACCGGGCCCCGGCCGGGCAGTCTTTGGGAACGAAACGTATGATATAAAAGACAACAAAAACACAAAACGTACCCAAAATTATTTAAGAGCATAGCTTGTGAAAATTTATTGACATACACTTTGATTTTTCGTTTCGCCACCACGTAAATGTTATTCTACTATTAATCTGACCAATGTAAGCTACTCACTTGTTTTTCCTGCAGCACCAGACGATGAGCACGATGAGTAGTACGAACAGGATGACGGCGAACACGGAACACAGCACGATGGTCAGGATGCCGTACCACGTGTCGTAGAACGGTGTGGACGCAGTGGTCGTCGGGAACGCCTCCTCTACCTGGGTAACATACAGGTAGGCCGATATAACATCTAAGCTCTTACTAAATCTATACCCCATAAAACACCACGTAAAATGCTCCTGTTACTATTCTTAGTAAACACAGGGCTTTTGAGATGTTTTCTTTACACTACGTCTTCGCGATTGGTACAATAGAACCAAACTTTTTATTATGTATTGCTACGTTTTTCTGTGTGCTTTTTGGCGGTACCTCTCAGTAAGAGCATGTTCCGTGTATGTAGGTGTTAACAGACGATGTTCTATCATATGTTGCCGTGAAAAACGTTGACGATATCTATCCATATATATACCCTCTGCTGACTTGAAAGAAACTGAAAAATACGATGTTTTAAAACACGGTGGTCCTGTGACACACTGTCTTATACGTATTAAGATGCTTACGTTAGTGATGGCGTATTGGTTGAAGTCCCCGGTGGTCAGTGCAGAGTTCGGCGTGCCAGTAGTGTCAGCCTGGAGGACGTCCAGCACCTGCTGAGCGGTCAGGAAGTCCTTGGTCTGGTCAATGGCCGCGTAGCTGTCCGTGTCGTTGTTAGCCAGAGCGTACAAGGTCACAACTGTTGTGTCACTAAGATTGGAGGCAGCATAGAAAGCATTAGTTTTACCTGCATGCAGCTGACTACATACACTTGTGTACATATAACGCTAGTTCAGCATTATCCGCGAGAATTGTTTTGTGGTCTTTTAAATCATACTTTTACATCTTGAAAAATATTCCAATTATGACATCCAGGGCCACATAATTCAATTTTTGCAGCAGCACGGTCGTTCAGCGATCGCCGTGTAGTGGAAATGGGGCCAAAACACTCACGTCTGCAGAAGCCGCCTCCTGGCCGTGGTGGAACAGGTTGTGAAGGAGATGCCGGCCCGCCCGGGTGAGAAGAGCGCCGCCAGGGAGCTGAGGAAGGCCGCCTGGGAGGCCGTGAAGCTGGCGCAGGGGATGGCCAGGGTTAGGTTCACGCCCGTGTCCTGCACGTCATACGTGTCCACCCGGATGTACCCAAGGGCAGAGGACAACTGAGGGCTACCTGTTATTGGAAACGGTATTTCACACATAATGTCATACATGTATCTTGTACTTGATGGACAACAACAGGGAGATAAGATAAACAATTGCTGAATATAGGTTTGTGGGTAAAACGTTGCCTCGACAGTTATCTTGAACAAAGAACATCAGACCTGGTTAATTATACGCTCACAGAAGACACAAACAAATAAACAAAGTCCAGAATAAAGCAGCTCCTTACCCCCGTCCCTCGCGATGGCTCTGGCCACGATCTTCACATCCTTCTCCAGGTTGCCGGACCCGGCCAGCCTCTTGAAGTTCCCGCTGAATGGCTCCATGGTGAAGAACTCGGTCTGGTCCACTAGGGAGAAGATGATCTCGGCATTGGTGGTGATGTCGGCGTCTGTGGCCGTCACTGTCGTCAGGGCGTCCGTACTTGTGGAGTCGTAAGGGATCTCAAGACTGGAGATGGACATAAAAACAAGAACTTTTAGGACCTTGGATATTCTTATCCTTCTAACGATTGCTGCTACCAGTGTGTGGAGTTGGTTTTAGATTTTGTTCTATAAACGGAAATGTATGGCATGCAGACAAAGGTATTTTACGATGATTTTATGTGGCACAACTAAGCCCTTGTGTTATGTTGGTACCTGGTTTTCTATTAAGAAGCAACAAAAAACAAAGCTGCGTATTTTCCAACTGTTGACAGCATCATAAAATGCCAATCTGTCAACCGGTAACCACTTTGATTGTATGCTTACCTGTAGAAATCCGGGTTGAAGACTGGTGGATTGTCATTCAGGTCCGTGACATTTACCCTGACCGTTGTCGTCCCGGTCAGAGTCGGGGTCCCACCGTCCGACGCTACCACGACAAACGTCACGATCTCGTCAGCTTCCCGATCTAAGGACGACCCGATGCTGACTTGACCCGAGCTGGAGTCGATGTTGAAGTAGTTCAGCCCGGCAGTGCTGGTGTTTAAGATGCTGTAGGTGATCGCCGCGTTCGTCCCGTTGTCGGCATCCGTCGCGGTCACAGTCAGGACACTCAGCCCGGTGTTGCTGTTCTCATCATACTGTGTCTCATAAAGCGTCTGCGTGAAGATGGGGTTGTTGTCGTTGACGTCTACCACAATGATTAACACGGTGACGCTGTTCTGTAGTGCAGGGTTTCCTAAATCTGTCACCTGTACCGTCAGAGTGTAGTTTGTGATGGCCTCCCTGTCCAGTGCACCGTTCACGGTTATGTTTCCGGTCGTGTCCACTATGGCGAACTGATTACTCGAGTCTCCACTGGTTATAGTGTACCTGAGGTCAGCGTTATTGGAGATGTCTATGTCACTTGCGCTGATGTTTCCAACGCTGGTACCGACCGTAGCGTCTTCGGAGATGGAGAACGTGTAGTTTGCGTCAGTCCACAGGGCCGTGTTATCGTTCACATCGAGAACCGTAATGTGCACCGTCACCGTGGTGGACAAGCTCGGGCTGCCTCCGTCGTAAGCCCGAAGAGTGATGTTGTAGGTGTCGTTGCTTTCACGATCGAGGGAAGATGCCAGAAGGAGAGGGCCATCAGCCTGGTTGACGACAAACTTGTTTTCTTCGTTGCCACTTATGATAGTGTAGGCCACCTGTGCGTTTGTGCCCGAGTCGGCGTCGGTCGCAGTGACGTCGGCTACTGTAGCGCCGACAGCTATGTCTTCATACACGGAGACGACGTAAGGGTCTGAGGAGAAAACTGGGAAGTTGTCATTCACGTCCAGAACGTTCACTGTGACTGCGGCGGTGGCGTTTAGGGAAGGACTGCCACCATCATAGACAAACACATCCAGAATGTACTGATTTGTAGTCTCTCTATCCAAGCTGGAGACCACACTGACTTCCCCGGTACTTGCTATAGAGAACTGGCTCAGTGGGTCTCCATTAGTGATGTCGTAAGTCAAAGCTGCGTTTGTACCACTGTCCGCATCGTTTGCTCGCAACATGTAGAACGCGCTGTTAACGGCTACGTCCTCTTCGATGTTGATGATGTAGTTGTCTGGATTGAAGACAGGAGAATTGTCGTTTTCGTCCGTCACCCAGATGGTCACTCCCACTACACTTGACAGGACCGGCGAGCCTTGATCTGCGGCCTTGACAGTAAGGTAGTACCAGTCTTGTGTCTCACGGTCAAGAATAGTTGTTGTAGTGATGTCTCCCGTGCTGGAATCTATGACAAAGTTAGAACTGCCGTAGACAATGCTGTACACCACGACAGCATTGGTGCCGGCGTCGATATCATCGGCCACCATGGTTGTCACCAGAGTTCCGCTTGCGAGGTTTTCCGTGACAAAGACGGTAAATTGGTCAGACGAAAACGTCGGTGTGTTATCGTTCACGTCTGATACGGTGATGGTCACCTGCATAGTGTCGTTCATGGTGTTGGCGTCGGCAGCATCGTGGTCGTAAACTGTGATGGTGAGAACGTAAGAAGCGTTCGTCTCGCGGTCAAGGTACGTCCCTAACCGGACTTCGCCCGTGGAGGAATCGCACAGGAAGGTGGCGCCGTTGTTTCCGTTCCCAGCGGTGATGTAGAACTCCAGGTTCCCGTACGTCCCCGTGTCGTTGTCCGTGGCGTTAGCGTTGTAGATCAGCGTGCCGAGGACAGCGTCTTCTGAAACCACCACGGTGGAGCTGTCTTCCTGGAACACCGGCTGGTACTCGTTCTCGGCCAGGACAGTCACGGTCACCGTCGCCTCTCCCGTCAGAACGGGATCGCCCTGATCGGTGGCTCGGATCGTGAGCGTGTAGAGGCCGACGGTTTCGTGGTTGAGCTTATTCTTCAGCAGAAGCTCGTCATTGCTCAGTTCAAACGCGTCTCCGGTGTTACCGGCGGAGATAACATAATCATGAACGGCGTTTGTGTTGATGTCTAAGTCTGTTGATGTCAGTTTGACAACCGTGGTGCCCACCAGAGCGCCCTCTAGGATGGATATGCTGTACGTTTGTGGATTAAAGACAGGGTCGTTGTCATTGATGTCTAGTACAGTAATGGTGACGTTGACTTCGGTGTAGTTGAATGGTGTCACGCCGTACGTGTCATAAGCTCGCACAGTCAGTTCGTAGGTTCCCGTAGTCTCGCGGTCTAGGGTGGTGGCGACAGAGATGTTGCCGGATTCCTCATCAATAACCCACTTACGTTCAGAGTTTCCGGCCACGATGGAGTAGAGAACCAGACCCTGGGACCCGTCGTCGTCATCAGTAGCATTGACTGCCGTGACCACGGTACCGACAGTGGCGTTCTCGTTAACTGAAGCAGTGTACGGGTCTTGGTCGAAGACCGGGGCGAACTCGTTCACAGCGCCGACGGTTACAGAGACGGTTGCGTCCGAGGATAGTGGCGGGAAGCCAGCGTCTGTGGCGGTGACTGTGAGAGTGTACTGGGTGGTATTTTCATAGTTCAACGTATTTGCGAGCACAATCGCTCCGTTTGACAGAATGCTGAATTTCCCTTCGCTGTTGCCTGCCGTGATGGAATTAGATATGGCGGCGTTGGTACCAATATCCGCGTCTGTAACAACCACGTTGACGATCGTGGTGGAAACTGCTTGGTCCTCCGGCACTGTGGCACTGTACACAGTGGGACTGAAGGCGGGATAGTTGTCATTGGAGTCGATAACCGTTACCTCCACGTACGTGCTGTTAGAGAGCGGTGAGGTGGACATGTCCGTCGCTTGCACGGTAAGGTTGTAGAAGTCAGTGTTCTCGCGGTCCAAGTTGGCCGTCAGTTTGATGACGCCAGAAGTGGTCTCCATTTGGAACTTGGCTTCCCCGTTACCGTTTGTGATGGAGAACGCGACCGTGCCATCCGCGTAGCTGTCGTCATCTGTAGCCGCCATGGTGGCCACCACGTCTCCGTAGGTAGAGTTTTCAAGGATGGACACAGACCAGAAGCTTTGGGTGAAGTCGGGCGGAAATTCGTTGACTGCGTTTACAGTTAGACTGAGGGTAGCGTCTGCGGAGTTGGCCGGGGTTCCCTGGTCGGTAGCCCGTATGATGACTGTGTAGTCCTCGGTCACTTCATAGTTGAGAGGATTACTCAACGTTACTGCACCTGAAGAAGTGAGAGTTACATAAACATTTAGAAGTGGTATTTTCTTGGATAAATCTAATCATCAATGGTGAGGAACTCTTGTAAAATAAAGTCTAATGCAAATTTGCGGGTAAACAAAACAGACGCATGAACATGAATATCATACCTGTGCTTGGATCGATGGCAAGATCGTTGTTCGTGTTGCCACTGACGATAGAGAACTGAATGGCTGCGTTTGTCCCTTCGTCAATGTCCGTGGCGGCTACCGTAACGACTGCAGAGCCAGCCGCGGTGGTCTCAGCCAGGCTCACCGTGTAGAGAGACTGTCCGAACACCGGTGTGTTGTCGTTGACATCCGTGATGGTGACGGTGACTGTCGTGGTGCCCGTGAGAGCGGACGTTCCGCCGTCGTCTATGGCCAGGACCGTGAGCTGGTAGCTCGCCGTGGTCTCCCGGTCCAGGGTCTGGGCAAGGCCGATGGCGCCCGAGCTGCTGTCGATGACAAACTTCTGCTCGGTGTTTCCTGCCGTGATGGAGTAGCTGATGTCTCCTGCGAAAGACAAACAATCATCAGTTAAGCTATTTACAAAGCAAACACCATGACGACCTGTCAATCTGTTCTTGATTAAGTCTCTTCCAAAGTCAAAAACAAAATCGACCCCTGCAGTTCCAAAAAGCTACTAGTACTAGAGGGACTAAAATCCACCAAATACACTTACTCTCTGCCCCAAGAGCTATCTACCACTCAAAAGTCACGACCATAGCCTGTCCAGAATACGAGATATCAAAACCAGAAATTTTGCTGCAGTACCGTAAAAAGCCTCTAGGGGACCGATAATCGAACTAGGCCTTCGTTTTCTCTTATTCTGAATTATTAGCTCACTGATAATCTAATGGTACGAAGAACTTCTCATAATTTTCGATAAGACAATTCTCACCTTGGCTTCCGAAGTCACCATCAGTGGCAATCACAGTTTCCACAGTGATGCCCTGTGTTGAATTCTCGCTGATGTTTACGGAGTAGGATGTAGGGTTGAAGACTGGTGTGAACTCGTTCTCTCCCGTCACGTCCACGGCTACCGTCACGTTTGTAGCGAGAGGAGTGGTGGCAGCGCTGTCAGATACTGTAAGAAAATTCCATCATACAATGGTCATGTACTCTCATTTATCAATCTTTATTTGCAGGTTTTCGTCGACAGGGGCGAAATGATGTAGTTTACTATTACATGAAAGGCTCAAGGTAAAGTATCATTTACTTGTCATTTTGCTAGTGAACAATGGGAGAAACAAAACAACTTAAGCTATGCTACCACTAGATATATCGTTTAGATTTCTCTTCCTTCTTCTTCAAACAAGTGTATACGAATTCACAGTGATAATATTCCATTGGCCCGAGAAATAAAGACATGCCTATTCACCCGCTACTTAAGTGTTGCTGCATTGATCGATATTATGGACATTTTTTCAGTATAAAGTTATACGCTACTTTGAGAAAGTACGCACCTTGAATGATCATGGAATATTCCTGAAGATTCTCATAGTCTAGACCGGTTCCAATAGTCAGGATGCCCGTTGTGCCCATTGTGAATTGTCCCTGGGTATCCCCGGACATTATAGTGTACGTCAGCTGCGAGTTTACGCCGTCGTCGTTGTCACTATAACGGGAAAATTTGTATATTTGCATATTTCATTTGAATATTGTCTTAAGGTGAAACTATCAGGTCCCGTAATACTAAAGTATAGTGTATCGTGGATAGATCCTGTAGGGCTCGACATACACAACGTACTAAATGTGCAAAAGAAATATCAAGATAGTCTCTTCCAGGCGATATACGCTGACTATAGGAAGAATAATTTGCCATGGGAGTTTGGCCACCAAAGAGTAATATTTGCCTCGAAAAGACCAGTTATTCACGCTATTTTTGCCAAATTCTACTATCCATGCCATCAGATATACCAATCGACATCGAGGCAGTGATATGAGAACCGTTAACAAATGTCAAAGATATCCAGACATAAGTTAATACGTTACCTGCAGAGGATAGTCGCCACAACAGTCCCGGCGTTAGCGTTCTCAGCTAGCGTGTTTCTGTATATGGACGGCGTGCAGAGGGGCGTGTTGTCGTTCACGTCCGACACCGTGACGCTGACCGTGGCGGTGGAGGAGCGGGTCGGGGACGTTCCGCCGTCTGTCGCCGTCGCGATCAGCACGTAGGACGCTGTCGCCTCGCGGTCCAGCTCTTTGTTCACCATGATGTAGCCTGGAATACAATGATGAAGGTTCGAAATGCTGTCAATGGCCTTGTACTTGGGGATGATGAAGGAATAAAGGAAGGAAGGAAGGAACGTTTGTGATCTTACGAGCTAAGTACATGTCAAGATAATTGAGTACAATAGTACAATCAGTGATAACGCTAGTTTTCATCCAGTTGTATTGTATCATATGTGAAAAACAAAACCACAAATTCACACTACCAAAAACATAACCGTCTCGGTGAAGACAACAAATATAGTCAGTAATGTTTACATATTGGTGGTTTCGACATATACTTTTTGTTAAAGTTTCACCGTAGGCAGCTCAATTCATTTCGCCACTAGATTTGTTGATAAAGGAGTTTTATGAGCTTACCGGTGCTGCTGTCGATGTAGAACTTGCCCTCGCTGTTGCCACTGGTGATGGAGTAGTAGATGCTTCCGTCCGCGCCGGCATCAGTGTCAGTAGCCAGGACCTGGGTCACGTTGTCTCCCAGCGAGCTGTCCTCAGAGATAGTGGCTGTGGAGGAAAACATTAGTCAGCTTCTTTCGTTCCTCAATGACCTCTCATAACCGTTAGCACTACTTACAGAATGTTCTTTGAGGAGCAGTTTTATTTCATATCTGACCACCATAGCAACTCTTACCACTCATATACTACTTCTCACTATATTAAAGATATCAGAGCATATTAGTTAGCATCTTTGATCTTCAACTATCGCTAATGAGTGTAGCAGAAACGATAAACTAGTGAAATGGACGCACTTTTTACTATAGATAAATTTGTACATGTACTAAAACAACAAGTACGTTAACATTCATCTTACTTTGAGAGATGGCTTACTTTATATCCATCCCCCAAACCACTTTTTTTCTGCTTACCTGAGTACGTGTCTGCTGCGAAGGTAGCCAGGACTGAGTTGGTGAAAGCGGGCGCGACTTCGTTGTACCCGGTCACCTCGATCTGTACGGTAGCGGTGACGGTTCTCTGTGTAGCCGTCGAGTCCGTACACGTGACCAGGAGCGTGTACGCTGTGAGGGTCTCGTAGTCTAAGTTAGTGTTGTCCTGCATGATGATGTCGCCGTTAGTGTCGACGTCGAACACGTTTCCGGTGTTCCCGCTGAACATGAAGTACGCAACAGTTGCGTCCTCCACGTCAGTACAAGCCGTGGACACAACCACCGTACCGTCCGTGGTGTTCTCTTGGACCTGCAAAGTAAAGGTGTTACACTTGTGAACAGTTCCAGTGCCCAGTTCGATTTTAGATTTCAATTCTAGTGTCTAAATCTGTATGACAGTTGCATGAATGGATGTGGTATCTTGTAGAAGTATGGAAAAGCCTGTCGTCCATTGTAAAGAAGAAAAAATCATTGTGACGATTTGAGCGAAGGCTCAAATATGCTAATTAGCCGTTCGAACCCTAGCTCACGTGATCAGTAGACACGTCATCCACGCCATAGCCACGCCAGCGTGCTAGCAGTAACACGGTTCGAATTTCTCAGTGTTTTTCTTTTATTTCTTTCGACAATCTCTGCTATACATTAAAGTTACCAAGCCCATTCAGGCTCCTTCTCCTTCTTGTGTGAGAGTGCGGATAATTAAATTCCCTTATGGCATGACGGACCCTACCAATATCCAGGTCATAAGGTATCTTTCCAAATCTACATTAAGGTATAACGAACCAAGCCTAATTATTGCAAATTACTTCAACTATGGTTCAATGTGTGACTAAGACCGTTCCCCTTACCTGTAAGGCGTACGACGTGGGGCTGAAGACCGGGTCGTTATCGTTGACATCAGTGACGGAGAAGGCGAGGTCCACGGTACTGGTCCGCGCGGGCGAGCCGGAGTCCACCGCCTCCACCTTCAGCGCGTAGGAGGTCACAGACTCGTAATCCAGACTGGACTTCACAGTTATCGCTCCTGTTATGAGAAAACATGTTGTTTACGACTCGTCTTAAACAAGACAGAAGATACTAGACATACTTAAGCGAGTGTCGAAAGTCGACATTGTCATCAAATGTAGAAAAATACAATGTTCATTGTTGTTTCGCACCAGTGCGTTTACTGTATGTCTAATATTCTTTATCAATAGATGACCATCTCCTACAAGTTCGGCTAAGAAGTCAATCTTTTGCTTGATCGTGCCTACAGAAGCTACTAATGTGAGAGGATTAACTTTGGTTGAGCAGGAATAATTCGTTTAAGTTTTAAGATTAGAGGGCAACAAATTCATGAAATCTCCGTACCAGGAAAGACCAGTCAGTCTCAAAGTACATTATACGGTACGTCAAATTATCATCTGTACTATCACTTTATCTTAAAATAGGAATATTAACCTGAGTCTGCGTCGATGAGGAACTTGTTGCTTGAAGGGTTGAAAGAGAAGGTGACGGACTGAGCCGTGTCGTTGTCGGTAGCGGCGATGGTCATGACAGTGGCGCCCACGGCCACGTTCTCCGCGATGTTGATACTGTAGGAGCTGACGGCCGAGGCGTCAGGGTTAAAGTCAGGGGCGTACTCGTTAACGTCAGTCAATGTCACTCCAACCTAAAAAAAAAAAAAATCAACAATGTTCCGTCATGGTTTGTTGTTTGTGTAAAGTACTAAAACATCAGATACTGGGAAAGGGTTTTCAATATCTATTGCGTAGCACAGTAAGGCAATGGTAGAGTATGGCAGTGTCCGGTATACATGTACCTATCTACCTAGTCCCTGGAGTGTCCGGTATAAACTGCTACAAACAAAGTAACTAAATTACATTGTACATTTACAGCATCGAACCCTCGCAGGCGTATGCATGGCTCAAACGGAGAAAGTAAAAATTCCATGCACACATCACTCATTAGACCGTGAGAGATGTTTCATGTCCTTGACCCACTATTCAAATTCTTTAACTGTATACCTATCTAGTTTTAAAAGCCATCTTTACCTGAACAGTAGTTGTCAGAGCTGGCACCCCAGAGTCGGACACCTCTACCTCCAGCGAGTACGTCTGCGTCGTCTCGAAGTCCAGGTCGTCTGTCCCATCCTTGACGACACTGACGACCCCTACCGTGCTGACGGCGAACTGTCCCAGACCGTCTCCGCTCGTGATGGCGTACACGAGGTCGTCGTTCACGCCGGAGTCCAGGTCGTCGCAGACCAGCGTAGCCACGGCGGTCGCGTCGGCGGTGTCCTCCGCGATGGTGGCCGTGTAGGTGGCGGGGCTGCAGGACGGCTCGTTGTCGTTGACGTCATTAACGGTGACGTAGACTGTGACGCTGTGATTAGAGTCAAACGAGATTAGTCGGGATGCTAAATTAGACAGGGTTTCATACACTAGCTGGTAATTTTGGTATGCCAGCAGCTTGATATAAATGATAAGCACAGACATTTCACATTTATTATCAATTTTACGTTCTGTATGACCTCTTGCAACTTGCAACTTTCACTTCTTTTCTTCCATTTCATATATGCATAGAACGTCTTGTTTCTATATAGCTAATCTCGGGGTGCTGAATTCAAGAGTACTCCGTTAACAGTTATTACATTGAAATTAACAATTCGTCCTCAAAACCAGGTCTGCCCCCTTCAATTTCGCCTCGATAAAGACAAGATGAATAAGCTACCTTGAACTTCGTCTGTCGGCAAGGGCGGCACTCTGGTCCGTCGCCGTCACCACAAGATCGTACGACTGGGTGGTCTCGTAGTCCAGTTCCGCCTTCAGGGTGATCTCTCCCGTGTTTTCGTCCAGACGGAAGTTTGTGTAGGTCGGCATGGTGTAAACTATCACACCGTCATCACCTGTGGGCAGCATGGACGTGTTAGTGCTAATGTTTAGCTTTCATGTCAACATTTCAACTTTTCATTATATACCAGTACTTTTAGTGGCAAAAGACTCGTATTCAGTTGAATTTTGTTTGTGTCCTGATCACGAGTTACAGCCATTTCATTCTAGCTGTACTAACTGTCATGTAACGTACAAACGTGAGATGTTATTCGTGGTATCTTGATAAAGCAATTTTCCAAAAAGTCAACTTTAGACATAGATTCTCATTCTTACCTACATCGCTGTCTGTTGCAGCTACCGTCACGACGGCGTTTCCAACAGCCAGGTTTTCGTCCACTGTTGCGCTGTATGATGTCTGCGTAAACGCAGGAGCGTAGTCGTTGGTCTCAGTCAGGGTTATTGTGACCAGGGCGGTACCAGTTCTCTGCGTCACTCCTCCGTCAACAGCCTTTACAGTCAGACTGTAAGTAGACGGCGCTCCCGCGTCGAAGTCCGGGACAGTGCTGACGGTAATGATCCCGGAACTGCTGCCGATCCCGAAGTACGTCGACGTCATGGAGTAAACGATGGCCGCGTTCGTGCCGTCGTCGCCATCGGCACAGGTTACGGTGATCGCCTGAGTACCGGCGGCAGAATCTTCGGCCAGCGCCGTCGTGTACACCGCCGGACTGCACACTGGGTCATTATCGTTTGCGTCGCCGACAGTTATAGTAACCGTCGTGGTATTTGTATTTGGAGTCCCACCACTTATAATTCCATCAGAAGCCCTAACGGTCAGTGTGTAGCTTGCAGTTGACTCCCTATCCAAGGAGTCCGCTAGGATGACCTCGCCTGTACTGCCGTCTATGGAGAACTTGCCCTCGCCGTTGCCGCTCAGGATGGTGTAGGTGATCTGGCCGTGCGCGTTTGAGCTCGAGTCGCTGTCGTAAGCGTCGACATCGACCACGGTCGCCCCGACCGACTCGTCCTCGAACACGGTGTTAGAGTAGGTCTCTGGGCTGAAGTACGGCGTGAACTCGTTGGAGGGGTCGACATATCTGCAATACAATGGGTACAACTATTGACTACCATCATTATTGTCGTGCAATAAAGTTCTTCTATATCATTCTTGGTACGTTATATCGTATATAGGGGGCTACTTTTGGTTTACCAGAACCGGTTTAAGTACAACATTTAAGCAAGAAACACTCACATAGATACGGGTACTGTTGCAGAGTTGGACGGTGTGTTCCCACTGTTGTCTTGGACCAGTATGCTGAGGGAGAAAGTAGTTTCGTCCTCATAGTCCAGCTGCTTCAAGAGCCTGAGGTCGGCGCCGTTCATTTCAAAGTACAACTTGGTGTTGCCTACAATGATAAGAAATAGCATAGTGGCGTGGACACAATTTAATAAAACATAAGTTATACATATAGTTTCATTGTATTGGTAACGTCACTGAATAAAAAGTGAACCAGTCGGAATTGCCCTGAGGAAGGTGACATAGGGTCACCGAAACATCAGTGGAATGAAACACTAGGATGTGAACAAAGAGTCTTTTTATCAATAAGTTGTACAGTTCGAGATTATCTAAAATGTATAAATCACACGTACTTTTACAATCTGCAGAAATAAAAGAATGGAGCAGTTCTGTACCGGTTGTAATGGAGTACGTCAGTGTTCCGTAAGCCGCGTCGTCTGTGTCGGTACAGGCCAGCGACGCTACGACAAAGCCGACTGCTTCAGTCTCCGCCACCGTCTCGATGTACGTGGCGGGGTTGCACTCGGGCGTCTGGTCATTCTCGTCCGTCAGCGTGATGACGATGGACGTGGTGCCGGACTGGGTGCCTCCATCCTCCGCCTAGGGGTTGTTACGGGAAAAATATAGTATCATCTTTATGTTGAAGAGATAACTTTGATACAGCTGAATATGTAATAGACAAATACTGGAGACAGGTCAGCAAACCACAGATATAAATGATCTCCGTAAAGCCCCCCTCTCACTGGACCCGCGGCACGCTGGCGGCGTCGCTGCGGCCGATCGAATTGACAAAGCACTAGTATACTCGACGAATTTTATCGACGAATCCTTTTAAGCTTTGTGTGTTTTGTCGTCTTCTTTGTCATACTTGTACGTTTTGAATGATATTCCCATTATAAAGTCAAGGGTAACACAAATCCAGTTTAGCACGCAGCGACGCCTCCAGCGTGCCGCGGGTCCAGTGAGAGGGGGGCTTAAGGCCCACATTCCTTTAGACTGCGATTGTGCGGTGACCTCGCTGTGACCTAGATTGGATTTGTGTGACCCTTGATTTTATAATTCGAATATCATGCAAAATGTAGAGGTGTGACTAAAAAGACAAGGAAGCACACGAAGCGTAAAAAGATTCGTTTTAGCTATGAAATTCGTTGCGTTATCTGTCCAATTCCAGGTCGCAGCGAGGTCGCCGCACTAGAGGAAACGTGGTGTAAAAACCGCCACTTGCCTTCAGCTGAAGTGTGTGTGAAGACGCCGCTTCGCGGTCCAGTGTAGCCTTCGCCATGATCTGTCCTGTGTTCGAGTCCATCTCGAACAGATTAAGGGTGTCTCCACCCGTGATGGAAAACCTGCAAAACGGAGAGTTTCTGGCTATCAAGTTTGAAGGCCCAGATTAGATACAAAGTCATCCAATAAATCTTTGAATATGTCCGCATTAAACATATACACCAGCCTCCATAAACGTTGCGAATACTGACGTGTTGAGGATCTAGGACATGGACAACTACTTCGGATATTGCGCAAAACCTCTTTCAAGACCATGTCCAGGGTACTGATACATAGATGGTATACGCATTTGGCCGGTTAATAATATATCTATTCCTTCGAATCTGTACTTTAGGCGCCCACCCCATTGCAAATTGTAGCTCTACATTGAAAACCGTACAAAGCACAGAGAGAAAATGACGTCTCACGTGATCTGTCCGAATGAGTCTGCGGTGCTGTCGGGATCTGTGGCGCTGGCGGTGTACACGGCGGTGCCGATGGACGTGGCCTCGCTCACGCTGACGGCGTACGGCGCGTTGTCGAAGACTGGCGCCCCCTCATTTATTGACGTCACTTCCACCGTGATGGGCACAGTGGTGGACTTCCGGTCAGCCACGACGGCCGCGTTGTCCGTTACCGTGGCAACGAGAGAATATGACGTCTCGCCACCTGATTGGATAGATACGGTAATCCTGTCTCTCGTATTCATTTGTGGGTTTTTTTTGGCGACGCCTCAGGGGCGAGCCAAATTTTTACTATATTGTGTGCAGATTGCAAGAATTCTAGGAATTGTACAGGAATGTGAAAGTCCATGGGAC
This sequence comes from Branchiostoma lanceolatum, assembly GCF_035083965.1. Taxonomy (NCBI): domain Eukaryota; kingdom Metazoa; phylum Chordata; class Leptocardii; order Amphioxiformes; family Branchiostomatidae; genus Branchiostoma; species Branchiostoma lanceolatum. Next base: position 9,366,572 of record NC_089726.1, on the reverse strand, counting down.
GATAACTCAAGAATGCCTGGATGTATTGTCTTCATATTTTGTAGGTGGGTAGGTCTGTGGGAGACTTTGTAATGATTGGATTTTGGGCCCCCTAGCGACCTTCTATGGTACTGCAGGGGAACTTTCACTTTTCAAATCTCGTCTTCTGAACATGCTATAGTCATGATTTTTAAGTGGTGGATAGCTCTTTGTTAGGGAAATATGTCCTGTAGATTTGGACCCCCCAGCGGCTTTTTTGGAACTGCAGGAGCTGATTTTGACTCAAACTTTGAAAGAGAATAACGCAAGAAGGGGATGACGGATCATCATAATCTTTGGTGTGTAGATAGCTTAACTGATGATTTACATAATCATATGCCAATTATGCAAATCAATATCTGATTTGCATAATTAATGAGGACACTTAATAGATCAGCTGAATTCTATAATAGGACTCTCAAACACATGACACATGTAACTGAGAAAGAGATAAATATCGATAGATATCAATTATGCAAATTGATACTTAATTTGCATAATTTATGACAAAATACTATAAATCCATAGTGGTAAATGATGGGGATTTCATTTTGCACCATTTGGTTGTTAACCCTCAAACCACCGTATGGGGTCAAAACTGACCCCAGGCGTACATCAACATGTGCCATTTTGACATTTCGAGTCGAAAACAAAATTCCTTCTATGAGTTTGTTTGTATATATGTCTTGTAAATTCTCACAAGTTTTTACTGAAATTGGCTCATTGTTTATTAAGTTATCGTAGAAAGTTTACGCATGGTCCAGTGGGGTCAAAACTGACCCCAGCAAAATCTGCACTCATATTCCCTATTGTTTGATACTTGTCATCTAGAAACATGTATGATAAGGGTTATTATGATCATATTGTCAAAACATAATTTTGTAGAAACGATAAAAACATTTTTTTTAAATGTACGTAAAGATTAATGACGTTGCGACGTATTATGACGTCATTTATGTGATTTTATTGACGAAAACCAACAAATTGGGTATTTCCGTATAATTCAAAGGTACGCGATAAAACTTAAATGGCAATTTTGTATGATAAATCATGATGTATCCAAAGACGTTATTTGTAGATGACAATAGGAACGACGTCAAAATGACGTCATAGAAATTATATTCATATCAAGTTACACTAGCGAAATCCGCCATCTTGGTTCCGCCATCTTGAATTATTTCAAATGCATTTTTTCATCATATAACCTAATATCACAATGAAAATGGCCCAAAACGATTATACTAAGATTGTTTCTGTTTGAATAAACATGGTAATGATGAAATTTGGGGTTAAAATAGCCGGTTACAGCTAATCTAATTATATCGTCAGCCATTTTAGATTTTGACCGATGACGTAATCAAATATGCATAAATTATAAATACTAAATCATACAAGTGATAGTGAATTAAATTGGTTGGTATTGATGTAAGAAAATAAATGCAATTTAAAAAGACAGCCCTAGAATTACATTGGAAAATCCAAAATTAGCGACTTTTTCCAAATATTGCTCTAAAAAATCGGTTTCCATAGCAACATGAAAACATTGATTAGATATTTCATTAAAGTCAAATTGTTGCCAACGAAATTTTACCAAAGGTGACCAAGTTTGGTTGTTCTAGCGTAAGCCATTCAGATGCTATATGACATCAAGTGTAGGCGCAGGCCTCAAAAGAGCCCGCTTGTCTGAATAGCGTTAGTTGCAAAAGACGATGTTCCCTATTTTTGCATAAATTATGATAATGAGCATAAATTATTCACATCTAATCATGTCAAACTGTCCCTTATAGATTACTTAAACTATACATATATACAAACCACCAAAATAGGCACCAATAAAGCTATATTTGTAGAAAACATTGTTGGGTCAGTTTTGACCCCATACGGTAAGATTCGTCGTAAAAAAGCTACGGTGGTTTGAGGGTTAAGTAAATGTGGCCACTATTAGACACAAATCTTGCATAGAGGGCCTCATTTACATAATTTATGAGTACGATATTATTTTTTGTGAAAACAAGATTTTCGTACATTGGACAACTTGTGTTATTTTGGTAGAGAAGGTGATCGACTGATATGATTTATGCGAGGCCCTTATTTGCATGTGGGCTAAAAACGACAACGTTAACAGAGACCACCGTCGCCATGGCAACATCTTTTTACGTTGCCAATCTTGTTGTATCTGATATGTCGTTGCTCTTTAAGACATGTTAGTCCCGGATAATATATTAGCTATAACCAAACCAATGAAATAAAATCAATAAACAGCAACTGATACTTATACATAGGCAAAGTCATCATTGCTATCTCGGTCAAAGCACTTACCGTCGAAATCCACGGCAGTTGTCAGTTCGATAACACCCGCGTTGGTTATGGAGAACTTGGAGCTGGGGGACTGCGACAAGGCGTAGGTAAACGTGCCGAACGTGCCGGCATCCCCGTCGGAGCAGGCCAGTGTCAGCACCGTGTAGGGGGTGGTCGTGTCCTCCGGGAGGTCGGTGGTGAGGAGGGACGGACTGGGGAAGGTGAACAACACAACATATACATTTTACGTTTGGGACCACATATGTAAGCAGCGATACCTATAGTACAGGTATCGCTGCTTACAGATAGCTACAGTGCACAGCAAACCAGTCAGAAGTGCCCTGAGGAAAGTGACAGACTGTGACCGAAACGTCGGTGTGAATAAAACAATTGTTTGTGTACAAAAAATTTTCTTATCTCATGGTCACTGAAAATATGAACCAAATTTCTTGCCACTCGACCTTCAAACTATCCGATAATATTGCCGTTCATGGCCCCTGCCATGCAGCAGAGAGAATGATCCACCGTCGAGTCTGGGAGCTCCAGACGATATTTTCGACAGTAATACGCGTGGCTTTCTCTTGATCTTCGCACATTTATTTATGGATTGGTCGAGATTTGTAGGTCACCGACCCGTTCAATGTGATATACGCTCGACTCTCGGGCTATTTCGAAATTCGGGGACTTTCTGACGATCAACAAATGCGACCGAAACTCGTCGACTGTGTGATAGGTGCTATGAAAGATTTTTATTGAAAAGACCTGAGAATTCTTTAAAGAAATTTCACTTAGAGATTAATTCTTCCATCAAAATTTTAACAATCCAAAATCGAAAAAAATTTCCTCACGTGCAGGCAGGTGTGTTGTCGTTGAGGTCGTTGACGTTGACCGTGACCGTGGCCGTGTCGACCAGCCCGCCGCCGTCCGTGGCCGTCACGATCAGCTGGTAGTTGGTGGCCGTCTCGTAGTCCAGGGCCGACACGAGAGTCACAAGGCCTGAATGCAAGGTACATATTGAACGTTAGTGGCAGCAAATCACGTCAGACCGTCAAACCGTAAACTGTCCAAACTGTAAGTACAATAGGGATATCTTCGCTGGGACGGATAGCTTTAAAGAGCATATTAGATGTTAGATGTGCAAAAGGTAGGTGTGACAAGTAGCTCGGTGTAACATAACCAGCTGTTGATGGTATAAATGATCAAAGACGGAAGGAAATGATTACACAAGGATGCTGATTCAAAAACACTGAACTAGATAAATTGCTGACAATACTTTGATTTGTTTTGATGTGTGGTTTTACACAGTTTAGATAGAATCCAAAATAGTGACAAAGATTAAGATAAGCTAAACTACAATGCAAGAATCAATATGCGCAAAAAATAGTTACTCAAGCCACTGGAAAAAATTTTGAAACACAAGAATTTTGATTGCAGTTGCAGTCTATACGCTCTGCTCTCGGGCTATTTCGAAACTCGGCGATTTTCTGTCTAATCTTCATCAACGTAAGAATCAATATGGTCCGCTTCTTGATCATCTTCAACTCACCTGAAGATGAGTCGAGACCGAAAGGTGAGGTTGCAGGTGACGTGATGGCATAGGTGATGGTTCCGTCTGTCCCGCTGTCAGCGTCAGTAGCGGCGATGGTGATGACGCTGGTGCCTATTGCGGTATCTTCGTCCAAGGGTCCACCCGTATAGATCGTCTGTGGAAATCAAATCACAATGGAGGTATCAAACCAACGTTTGTCTCTCATAAAATCTGCATGGCACACGAGAAAATCAATGTTTCTGATATATACATTTTCTGGTATTCATCTTGCGTCAACACATGTAAACCTTATTCTTAAGATGATGATACAATGATAATCAGAGTGTCTAATAAATGTTAGCTGGCGACCGCATGTTTTTACCGGATAGGTAAGATATATATGAATACATTATGAATGATTGATGATATTTTGTCAGCAAGGCACAAGTACGAATCTTGAGTTTCCTACCTGTCCAAACGCCGGTGTGTCTTCATTCAGCGCGTTGACGTACATTGTGACGGTGATGTCTGCTGTCCTCGGCGTCACCGGGTCGTTGTCTGTCGCCTATACATGTAAAAAAAATTAGATTGTATTATACGAGATTTATAGGCTTGGTATGATTATCTGCTCATAATTGATGACGAAAATCAAATCCTGAAGAGTATTCAAAGTACGAAAGAGTTCATGTATGTAGTTCCGTCATTAGAATGTGCGAAGGTGTCGGTCATAGACAAGAAATAAATGGCTATGTGTAAGATGTTATACGAATACAGAGATTATGAAAACTGTGATACAACGTGTCAACATTACAGATAGCATTAAGAAAACCTAACGTTAGAAGATTGGAAGACGCTGAAAAAAAGTCGGTTGTGATATCGATCTGATGTACCTTGATCTTGAGTTCGTAAGAGGTGGTGCCGGACTCGTAGTCCAGGGCGAAGTTGTCCAGAGTGACGGCCCCGGACGTCGTGTCCAACACGAACACGGAGCTCGCCGGGTCCTCGTAGTACGTCACGGTCCCGTAGGTCGTGTCGGCGTCCTGGCAGTCCAGCTGGGCGATCGCCGTGCCTGCATTGGCGTTCTCGTTTAACGATACCGCGTACAGGTACTGCGTGCACACCGGCGTGTTGTCATTGATGTCCGAAACCGCTATTGTCACCTGTTGAGAGTTGGGAGAATCGCAGTTTTTTGTTTGTCTTATCATTAAGTTGAATTACCAGCATTAACACCAGCTAAGAGCAAATATTATCCATTTTTCATATCATGAAGTTTTCAGAAGTATTCAATTGGTGGTGTTTATCATAGAAAACTTTTCAAACAATATCTTTCACCAATATAACACTCATTGATATTATCTTAATTGAAGAGGCGGGAAAATGGCGAGGTACTTCTAGAACATGATGCCGACTTACCTGTTGCGTGGCTGTCTTGACAGGCGACCCTCCATCAGAGGCCCTCACGGTCAGGGTGTAACTCTTGGTGTTGCCCATCGTCTCGTAGTCGATGACTTTGGCGGTGTAAACGACTCCCGTGGTCGTGTCGATCTCGAAGTTCCCGGCCGAGTTCCCGTTGATGATCTCGTACGAGACCGTCCCGTCGGCCCCTCGGTCACTGTCAGTGGCGGCGAAGGTGACCACGACTGTGCCTACCTGAGACTCCTCGTCAAGCTGTCAATCAATCGATTAATCAATCAATAAATAATTCTGTCAGCCTGTGTATCACACACTCGTAAAGGGAAAAGAGAATATATGATGCGTGATATTTTCCAGATCATGGGGCGTGTTGTCCTCTACGAAATCTATCTGTGTCTGTTTCCTCATAACTTCAATCACCGGTAGCGTATAATGAAAGTCAAGGATTGTTATCTTGTAGTAAGTCTAAAGAAAGGAGATATGACTTAAACTTACACCATGTATCAATGCTTTTTTTATCCTTGCCTTGCGATTCAAGCCACTTACAAGACATATAAAGCTGGCAAAAAGACGTACAATTGCACAAATACAAGCCGAAGTTATACATCTGTTGGGAGATAATTCTGTCTATAAACAGAGCGAACATCGAGAAAAGGTTACTGTACACAATGTACGTACCGAAGGAGTTGTGGGGTTGGGAGCGGCGAAGCTCGGCGTGAAGTCGTTGTTCCCTGTGATGTCGACCTCTATGATGGCGCTGGAGGACAGCCCTGTCGTCGCCCCGTTCTCGTCCACAGCCCTCACCACCAGCGTGTAGGACTGCGCCTCGCTGGCGGCGTCATAGTCGATCTGGACCGCTACTGAGATCAGCGGGTTTCCGTTGTCGTTATCCGTTATGGCAAAGTTACCGGCGTTATTTCCTGTAAAAAGAAATAAGTTGATTGTATAGCAAAGGATGATGCTGTACAATCATGTAGTTTGAAAAAATACCATGGGTCATGTTGGTAGCCCGAAAAATTTCTTATTTTCTAGAAGTCACAAAGGGCAATAATGATTATCAACTTGCTGGACACTATTTTAGAAATTTGATCTTATCATAGAATTGCCCCAAAAATAAAAGCCATGCTATTGAATAGCTAGATTGCAAGATGGACGTGTCTTTTAGAAATTTGAACTTATCATAGTCCCCCCTCTCCCAAACAAAAGGTATAGGTAGGTGCCAAGATGCATGTTTACTCAATGGACCACAGCCACGGTCACTGCATCAAAAGATGCGATAAAAATAGATATTACTTACAGAATCTTAGAAAAAAAACGACATTACCTGAGATAATAGCGTACTGTATTTCGCTGTCAGGCGAGTCGGCGTCAGCACAGGTGAGCGTGGCGACCACGTACCCGACAGTCGCCGACGTCTCTATCACGGAAGCGGTGTAGAACGCGGGGTTGAACGTCGGCGTCATGTCGTTGACGTTCACGACATTGATGGACACCGTCGCAGTGACGGCTAACCCGCCGCCGTCCGTGGCTGTTGCCTGTGGGAAAGTTCACAAAATTACCAATGAATGGCTTCAACTTAATAAGGTCTGTATATCGATACGAAATGTTTTTTGTTGATTCTCGACTCCACTTTCACAGTATCTGTACATTTGTACATTAGCGTACATGTTTCAGGAGTATACCATATCACTTAGTCTTAGCTGTCTCCTAAACTGCTAGATCTTGTAAATGGTAAATGTACAGGATCCGGAATTACAGCCAAAGAGCATAATTTTCCTTCAAGATACCTCTAGAACATAGGAAGGCGTGGTCTCGTAGTCCAGTGCTGTCCGCAGTTTGATGTCGCCAGCAGTCGGGTGGATATAGAACTTGCCGTCCGTATTCCCAGATGTAATAGCGTAGGTCAAGTCCCCATCGTCCCCAAAATCCGTATCTGTGGTAGACAAATATACAATGCAATGCAATGCAATACAAAATGTACATTTAGGTAGGTTAGAACGTTGAACTTACTTCCTTGTCTTGTTACAAGCCAGCATTGCTGAACTGTACATTCAAAAAGCTAACCCTCTGAAACAAAGTAAATGGCTTTTGCGACAATTATATAGATCTAGCTATTTTGCCAGTGAAAATGTGGCTAAACGCAATAGTTTCATACGTCCATGAGACTTGACTTACCAGAACAACTCAGGGTCTGTATGACGGCGTCCACTGTCTCGTCCTCGTTCGGTGTGGCGGTGTACGTGGCCTGCGTGCACGTCGGGTTGTTGTCGTTCACGCTCGTGACTTCAACCACGACTGTCACCGTGGCTAGAATAGTAGACAAGAACATTCCTTAAATCAAAGCAAGTCACCCGCACTTAGCTTTGATATTAGAGAAGGAGTTTCGGGCTTAGACACAATCTGGTAGAGATATGGTATTACGTGATTTTGTTCGTCCCCTCTAACTTCGCATCATCATCATCATCAACATCAACGTTAACATGTCACGATTCTGGGCAATCGCCTGTTACATCCCGGGCCAATTATCTATTCTTTCTTTTCACAAGATAACTAGCTATCAATCAGCATCTCAATAATATCATGCCGACGACAATGAACAGTAAACCGTACGTACCCGTGTTTTTCTGCGGGCTCGTCCCGCTGTCGGTCACCGTCACCTCCATGGTGTAGAGCCAGTTCTGACTGGCTGCAGCGGCGTCATCGTACTCCAGCGTAGCACTCGTCTGGAATTCAGAGAGAACTTTACACCACAGAACCCACAAATCATAGAAAACCGGGGCTTTTCGTCCTCCTCTGCTTCAGCCAAAAACAATCAGCCAAACCCAACTTGCTTATATACAGCATAGCCAGCACTAGTATCCAATTAGTCTCTTGTTACAACAATGTCAATCACCGGCCATTGGCATTGTCACACGGTTGCCTCCTGTGTTTCTTCGACGGACGTACAGTCAGTTTTTGGGCAATAAGTTGTAAATAAACTTTCCTAAAAGCTTCGATTTATTCAGAAGTGACAGTGGCGTCACGGTGGCGTAGTGGCAGGGTGTTTGGCCCCAGAACCCAGAGATACCGGGTTCGAATCCGGGGTTCCTTGATTTGTCCCGTTGACGTTGTTCCCTTGGGAAAGGCACTTTACACGAATTTCCCCACTTCACTCAGGTGAAAATGAGTACCTAGCTTTGGTTAGGGACGTCCCTCGGATGGGACGTTAAATGGAGGTCCTGTGTTTGAGGAGAGCCACAACTCAAGCACGTTAAAGAACCCAACACACTTATCGAAAAGAGTAGGGGTCCTTCCCGGTGTGTGTGGATCATATAAATCTGGATATGCAGCTTGTACTCTTCAGTACAAGCCTGGTGTGTTACGCCTTCATGCGGTTTACCGGGTATGCAATACAAACAAAAAGAAGATCAACAAACAAGAAGGCATGGCACCAGCGGATTTTTTTTAAAGTACAGGGAAATCATGCGTTGCTGAAAGGCTGCCTAGGCACCAAATGGAGTTATGATAAAACATAACTGTCGCATCCATACCTTGACTTCTGTTCCACTCAAAGTGAAGAGTCCAGATGAGTCCGACAGACTGTAGGACAGTTGGTTGTTGGTGCTGGAGCCGTCACCATCGGTACAACTGAGGGTCGCCACATTGGTGGGCGTTGGCGTTGCCGTGCCTTCCGGTAACTGTTTCCTGCAATGATACAACTTTGTTAGAAACTTAGTATTTAATTTAGCACTGATAAAATGCATTGCATGCTGCAATTTGTATGTCATTCTATCCCTTCATACAGCAAATATCTCCCTATGTACATGAACTGATTTAAGCATACATGTTTTATATACATATGCTCATGTCACAGAAATATACAAGAACGAAATGCAATAGGTTCTTCATCATCAAATGTCTGACAATCTTTATTGTAATCAGGGAGGCTTCATCAAATCTCTTGTGATGCTTGCTTCCTTTTCTCATAAACTGTGTAGGAACAGATTTTATTGAGTATTCAAACACATGACACTTACGTGAATACATATTGCGTGCAGACCGGTGGGTTATCGTTCAGGTCCTGTAGGTTGATGGTGAGGGTAGTTGTGACGGAGTGACTGGCGCCGTCGTACGCGCGGATAGGCAGCGACCAGGTCTGGGTCGCTCCGGCGGCGTCATAGTCCAGATTAGCCGCCGTGTAGACTACTCCTGTACCTAGTGCGAAGACGGAAAGGACATGTGTTGGTTCCATGGCATAATAGATAGGCGAAGCACTATGTTGTTACAAGGGGGGCATTGTGCTTAATGCAGGCGACTCCTGTGTCGATCTGTCATGCTAGCATTGTAATTGTTTAAAAACAGGCGTTCCATAGTTTCAGGTGTTGATTGCACTGCTGAACAGCAACCAATAACAGAATTTATTCAATGCAGGGAGTTCTCTAATCGTTAGAAATGGTTGAATTCATCAACCTTTGTCGTAAGGACATAGTTAGTCATTCATCTAAAAAAAAGACATAAATACTTGGCGTCCATTGACTTACTTGCATCTATGGTGAAGTCTGACTGCGTGCTGATGAACTGGTACGTGATGGTGTCGGTCCCGCCGAAGTCTGCATCTGAAGCCGGCACCTGTCCGGCACTGGTGCCCACAGCCACCTCCTCATCTAGACTCACAGGGTTCGTGATGGACCCGCTACACAGGAGACAGGGGGAGTGTGAGTGGAAGAAATGCATGTGATTCCCTTCTTTTTCCTATGTTAACACTACAGATTTTATTATTTCATTATATATTCTATTACACTTTTATACGAGGGCACACATGTGTCAGTAATTGTTCAAGTCGATGTGTAACACTTTAAATGGGGATACATCAAGACAATTCCTAAACAAGAGTCTTAGGACCCAAAATCTCCATTCTATATCGCTCAATGGTATGACCCACACTGGCCGGGCAAGGGGAGAAGTGGCTATAAATAGCTACTGACCTAGATAAGAGACCAACAGATGGTGCGACCTCAAAGCCCACAATAGAGTAGATATTCCTCATTACTTATGCAAATTCAGTATGAATTTGCATAATTAGCACTTCAGTTTGTACATCTCTGTCCAACCTACCTGCATATCAAATAACATGAAAATCTGTCGCTCCTTTCTTCAGTTATTCTCCTTGCAAAATATTTACAAACACGCCATTGCAGTTCCAGTGACACATACCAGGGAGCCCAAAATCGACCTTGGCCTTTCTCCTCCCAGCACCTACCCACATACCAAATATCATTTCAATCCATCCACACGTTCTTTAGTTATGCTGATTTTAAGCGTCCGGTGACACATACATACACACACGGTGACACAAACATACACACACGCGCACACACACGCAAACACACTAACTTCGCATGATTTGCACTTCAGTGTGTACATCTCTGTCCAACCTACCTGCGTACCAAATAACATGAAAATCTGTTGTTCCTCTCTTCAGTTATACCCCTTTAGAACATTTTTACAAATAGGCCATTGCAGTTCCAGGGACACAAACCAGGGGGCCCAAAATCGACCTTGACCATTCTCCTCCCAGCGCATACCCACATACCAAATATCATTACAATCCATCTACACGTTCTACAGTTATGCTGACTTTAAGCATCCGACGACACCCATGCAAACGATTTACCTCCTTACTTATGCAAATTCGGTCTCATTTGCATAGTTTGCACTTAAGTGTGTACAACTTGGTCTAACCTACCTGTGTACCAAAGAACATGACGATCTGTCGATCCACTCTTCAGTTCTTCTACATTGAAGATTTTAACAAATACGCCATTGCAGTTCCAGTCACACATGCCAGGAGGCCCAAAATCGACCTTGACCTTCCTCCTCCTAACACCCACCCACATACCAAAAATCATTACAATCCATGTACAGGTTCTACAGTTATGGTAACTTTAAGCGTCCGGTGACACATACATACACACAAACACCAAACGCAAGCAAAACAGTATCTCCATGAAAAAGCCTTTTTTCATGGAGATAAAAAGTGTATTGGAACAAGACGTGCCTTTAAGCCATCTAATCTGTGTTTGGTCCCGGCTGATACAGGCCGATAAATGATGATAATAATAACGATGATGCAACCCCAATCCTAACCAAAAGCCTATACTAGAACACCCCTTGCCAAGGTTGGACGTCAGGGCAAATAAAGATTGTCCGTCTCTCGCACTAGCTAGAGTTTAACTACATGACCTACAGAAATACGAGTAAGGTGTGTTAAAGTTACCTGAATACAGGAGACTCATCGTTGGTGTCTACCAGGTTGACCGTCAGGACGCCCGTGTCAGTAAGGGTGCTAGAATCCGCTGCAGTCACCGTCAGTGTGTATGAGGTCGTGCCGCTCTCGTAGTTAATCCCAGTGGAGGAGGATGTAGTGATGATGCCGGTGGAGCTGTCTATAGCGAAGTCTGATCCACCGCCGCTTAGGGAGTAGCTGATGGTGTTGCCGTTGTCTACATCAGTAGCTGTCACCTGAAAAACATGCCATAGGATGTGTCAGATTTGTCTCTATGTTTTTGCTAGCTTTGGTCTGTAGGACATGTAACGCCTTACGGGAATAGGTAGTTTCTGTAAAAAGGCCAAGTGGCCAACTGTGCATTTGTGAATATGTTGTGTAGACCAAAGTATACTCTAAAATTGCCATAAAGCCATATAACGCACTGCTTACTACTACTACCATTATTGTACTGCGGCAAATGGTGTGTAGAAGTAAATATTTGATATTGAACGCACTTGGAAGACTTGGAAGCTGCCGCCGACATCTTCATTCAGGCCGATGGTCCGTCCGGCATTGGGGATGTTAGTGATGACTGGAGCTTCGTTCACGTCAGCAATATTTACTGTGAGGTCCGCGGTCACACTGTTACCGCCTCCGTCCGTCGCCAGGATAGTTAAGGTGTAGGACGTGGTGGTCTCAAAGTCGAACGATGCTCCTGCGGTCGAACTCACCTAGACGTTGTAGAAATGACATACAGAGAGTTAGATATACGATCTGTAGCACACGTTTACCTTATGAATATCTACCACACTCTTAACCGCATTGAAAACAAGACCATCCATCCAGGCTTTCTCGAGTTATCGTGTTTACACACACACATACACATACACACACACGAACGCTACTGAAAACATAACTTTCTAGGCAAAAACAATTATACGATAAGTCTTAATGCTTGGGATACGGGTTTAAGGTTGTCCTCATTAGTACATTCACGCTTGACGAAAGGCCGAGGCTATTGACAGGATGTTCTTGTCAATGATATTTTTCGGCACTCTATCGACAGGATGTTCATGTCAATAGCCACGGTATGACATACGACGAAATCTCTATCCAATTTAACGTCTTTTTGTTCCCCATCATCTGGGGGTTGGACGTGCTTGCACATTGATGGGGAAGCCCCAGAACTCCTCATCAAGTGCAAGTCCTTTTTTGTAGCAAGAGTTTTTACGGGTTATTATACATTTTTCCTGGTTTTAATTAATTCTAGAGAGTCCCTTACCCGTCCAGTGGTGGTTCCAGCGACGTACGAGACTTCTGACACTTCAAATGGCGCTCCTGCAGGGTTGGAGTTTTGGATGCTGAGCGTCACGGACTCAACATCAGCGTCTGTCACGGTGAAGTCATACACGGACACACCCCCGCCCACGTTCTCGTTAATAGTTTCGGTAGAGGGGAGGCTCGCGCCGAAGTCTGGACTCGCCGCTTGGGCTGTGGAGGTAGAGAGGTTACAATGTTGGACTTGTTTCAGAATGACTTCTATCAACACAGATAAACCTTCAAGCTAAGGTTACAGTGTGTTTTACGTTCCAAGGAGAAACAAGACTGCATCTCAAACGTTATGTCTTGTTGGGCACACGAAAAACAAAAGGAACTTACAAGGAAAATTGAATTGATGTGAGTCACGGGATTATGGCTGAGTGTATAGTACGGGTGGTGGGTATGTATGTTGAACATTAGGCTTCATCAGAAAGAGAAGGAACCGTTTGTGTAAAAGAAAAGTCCGTCCATAAATTTCCACATGACCTTTACATGTTCACGTTTACACAACCTTGGACGGACAGTGCTTGAAGTTATGACGTTATATTACATAATAATTCCTCCAAAAGTTAGTGCCTTTTCATACAACCTATGAATTCCAATGAAAGTTCCACTGACACAATGGGGTGCATTCTTTCGACCAGACATCATTGGTATCATTCAAATCTTTAACCGGACACTACCCTCTAGGAGCGACTACTAATTACACACTAAGGCTTACACCTTCCGAAACGGATGTGTTTAGTGTTTAGACTGGCCCCTCCCTCACAGAGTTTTAAGCCGGATTTATCTCACTTAGTGTTCATGGTATTTAGTCATATACATAAGTGCTTAAACTACATAAAGAGAGACGACAAAGAACTATTCTTAACATTAATGTATAGCCTGGAATTTGCCATAGTTTTATTTTGATGGAGAAGGAATCAGAGAGGAAACAAGAAAGAACACATAACGTATATGAACTTACTATCACAAGCGCAAAATTTTCAGTGAATGACAAAAAAGACTGTAAAAAGAATGATCTGTATTGCTTTTCATGGTGGCTCATATCAAAATGCACCCAAGCTTGGCAAAATGCTTTTTGTTTTTCCAGAGTATTTCTAAATTTACGTTCTTGCACTCATTTTTGTTCTGAATATTCTTATGCCAACGCGTTCCTCGTGGTCTTGCTGTGTTCCAAGTAGCCAATGTCTCCGCTTGCCTACACGGCATGACAGGGGGCGGCAGAGAGCCCACTCTTTCACCACCGCCGCCGCCCAGTTAACTCCTACTTCTGGTGACTAATGGCTCTTCTTGCGCTCATAAGGACACCACACACACGCTCTGCCACGCCGCGATGAACACTTGTCAACGCTAAAACTGAGAGGGCGTGAGAAACCTAACGTTAGATGTAGCACTTCGTGGCTCGCTGGGTGACGACAGCGTTTTCGAGGGCGGTACATAAAGTTCGATAGCTTCCGTGCCGTGGGATTAGAAATACTAAACTCGTCCTGTACTCCAAGGGGTTTCAAACGGTTTAAAAATGTCCACGTGCTAGCGGTAACTCGTGTGAGGTAGCCTTCAGTACAGTCTGTGAAAAGGAACGCTGTTCGACTGTGTCCACACTATAAAGTTTACCACTGGGCCATAGGAGACCTGCAGCTTAACACCACACAGACTGGCACAAGAGAAACAGTGCCCTTTCACCTGAATGGGACACTAAGTCTTAAAAGCCCACTAAGAAGGCATTAGCCCGTCAGTAGGGGGTTAAGCTTTCAGTAGTGTTTTTAGATTGTCACTGTTTTTGTTCGGCTGAAACAACTTAGGCGTGATACGGGGCATGAGTGTCGGTGTACTTCAGATTAAGAACTAATACAGGATCTTTGCTGTGTCTCAAACTAGAGGTTACCTCTGTATAAACCAGCTTACTAACCAAGCTTGAGTGAACGTATCAAATGATATTAGTAGGGTATATCTACAGTGTTATATTCTCACCGCATGATGGCTTTTGTGGTACGATTTTCCGTGCAAAAAGGCGCATGTTTTGAGAAAATGTGATACTAAACATTTGCGGTAACTGTATTATCTTCAAACGTACCGGCTAATAGTTCATCAAAATTAACAAACGTTCCTTAAATGGCTACCATCATGACTGTGATATTGTTTTACTGGGATATTAGAATATTAGGGAACTGTGGCTACAAATATCAAAGCTAGCATCTTGATAAGATTTCAAGTGCACCATACTTTGAATGACACGGTGGTATTGAGTGAAGTGATTTTCAGGATAACATATCTCGGTTTAAAATGTTCACGCAAACATACTTAACTCAATACTAAAACCTCTCTGTGTACTTATCATGTAAGCCTCGCGTTTTAACACCTACATTCCTGGTTAGTATACACATGTTACATACGTGTACAATAATCACATGATATCATTCCTGTACTTGAGTTGATAAATCACTTCGCTAACATGTTACACTTGCATCTATATTACAACGGTTAAAGTTCGGGATGTATGAATGTCTAAGAAATGTTTAAATTAACAGAAATTCATATATCTAGCAGTTTGTTGCTTCTTGCAATAAACAGGGCACGCTGTTTTACTTACAAGTGAATGCGATTTTACATTTTTAAGAACTGGTCACTTCCTGTTTTAAACTCTTACACCTTTTTTCGATGATTATTGGTGAGACTTTCGTCAAACACTTCAAGGCCAATTGCCTTGTATGATATTGCTAGACGTAGTTAAAATGTTACTTGAAGCTAAATTTACTACATGGCATGGCGTGTTAACAAGCTTGCTGTTTGTCATGCAGAAATACAGCTGTAATAAGTTATAACAAATTAAAACCTCGGCAGAAATACGACTATAATATGTAACAGATTAAAAACTTACCAGAAGCTCCAAAAACCGCTAGAAAAACAACGATGCTCCACGTCGGTGTCATCTTGGTGTTTGTGATACTCCTTTTTTTTGCGACGCGAAGTGTACTTGGTCTTTCACACGTCCGCCATCTTGAATAAAACCTCTACAGAATAGTTGGATTGAATAGTCTTTCTCAACCGTGTCGGCCCCGAGGCCCTAAAATCACTCTAACAAAGGCCGATCCCCTCAGGAATATTCCAAACGTCACCAGTGACGCTTTTACGCGCACAAAAGTTGAAATCAGACTGCTTTTTTCTGTCAAACCACGCGGTAGAGTCTTAATCCAATTCAGGTGCGTTGAATCTGACGATAGCGCCCATGAGAAAATGTTTGATCAGCAAATGTACTGCTGGATCGATCGTGGCGCAATAATGCTGTCTTGATAAGGGTGCGGCAACGGTAAACGGGGAGGGAAATAACCAAAGAAACGGTCCACAATGGTCCTGTCACCTGTCACGTCAAACACGTTTGCTGACGGAGGTGGTTTCCTAGGTTACGGCATCCGCAAAAGACAAAAAGTAGTCCCACCTGTCCGAGATCAGAATCTGTACAAAATTTCATATCTAAAAAAGTCCCCTCTCTTACGGTTGATCAATCTTAAGTGTTTGTTGGCGGATTTTGACGCGGCGGTACCGACTTGTGGGTGGGCGCACGAACGGGTAGATAAGACACGCTAAGTCTGAATTAATGGACCGCTAACACATAAGTAGGCACAAGGGTTGTGTTGACATTGTAAATATGCCGTAGCTACGAGGCATGTGCAAAAACAAGTCTGTCGTCCTGTGGGGCAAACTGACTCTCATTTGGAAACTTAAAGAACTATTCATCATACCGAAAAACCGCTGACCGTGAAACACACGCCGAATTGAGGGGCCAATCCGGTCATGATCGGTGGTAACTTATATGATCCTCTTACAAAATATCTGTATAATGATTACTCAACGTCATATTGATATTGAAAACGGCTTTTCCAGAGCAGTGACAAAGTTCACTTGATACTTTAAAATAATGACTATTTTAAATGTGATAGTTGTATCCTCCGTTGCTATACAGGGAGCGACACGAAGAAGACATAAAAGACATCCTGTTCTTTCACTCAGACAGGTTTTTCAGTACCCCTCGTCCGTAACCCCTTTCATCTCAATCGTCTAATTGTTGTGAGGAACGTCCTCCGACAACATTGTCACTTGAAGAGCACATTCCAGTCAGCAGTTCAGATAAAGCGTACTTCCATCCCTTTCTTTGACATGAAATCTAAGACGTTTTGGTTGCTTAAGTGACGAACTTCCAGCTTTTTGTGCTCTGCTAGGGGACGGTATGTGCATTTATAACAGGACACCGAAAAAAGCGCATTTAAGCAAACAACATAGAAAAGAATGACCGAAAAATTACTCTACAGTTTAATGGACTGCTGAACGACAAGTGGACTCGAATATTCGTTTCCTTTTCAGTTGAGAAATCCATATCTCATTTTACAATAGTCTCTTACGTTCTGCTGTCTTTAACGTACAAAATCTGTGCGTTACACAGCAACCAATGGTCTCCACAACCACACGGTGGTCTATCACAATATTGTATCATTCTATTAGTCACCTTTTAGCCCGCTTTCTGTGGCTATTTATAGCAACACACACACAAACACCCATTCTTAGACAAATATTGCAATGAACACTGCAACTCCTCCTATTCCCTTTCTGTGGCGAGAAAGCATTCGCTTTAAGCTCATTTATTCGTAAACAATTCCGTACATTCGCTTTAAGCTCATTTATTCGTAGACAAACACGAGGTTTTGTCTAGGTGGCGTCTGCTGCTAGAGTGAAAGAAGAGTTAGAAAAGTGTTGCTATGGCAGCTTAGAGAAGCCAACATTTCTTTATTTTCCTCTGTTAGCAAGGGTCATATTTACTTTTTACTGTTTTCGGAAAAAGCAGAGTGTGACAAACTGGACTGTCCGCATCACTTAACATGTTAGCTTCACTCAAAGATTTTCATCATTTTGTGTGAAATTTAAATGTCCATAGCATTTGCTTTCATGTCTTCGCAAGTTGACTATGATGTACATATGTACCATAGTGAATGGCATAGACGTGCTGTCGAAGAGACCAATTAAGCCAACCCACGAGAAAGGACTGCCTTCAACATGTCTTCTGTCCGGTACTTCAAACACGCGGGAAGTTATTCGTGGCAAATGGTGTGAATCGCACGCAATGCACCGATGGGCCTGCTTCCTGCCCTATGACGGGAACGTTACCTTAGCTTCACGGCCAGACATGTGGGGCATGTCTAATTTAGCGTGCCGTGTAAGTGTTCGACTCGACATGGGGATTACTAACTTGTCCCACCTGTGGGACGACCGCTTAACGCGAGACGTGTTTCTACATGAATTTTAATGACTTGTACATAAAACGTGCTTTGGTGAATACCACTTGGACTTTCCCGTGTTATGTAACCACGGACGTGGGCTTTCTAGTAAAGACCACATGAGAATATCGCAAATGTACAAATGTTTACAAGCAATTTGTCAGACCTTTCCATAGCATTCCCTAGCTACTCACAAAAATATGAATAGCGGCAAATGAACGAAAGTGTATTCAAAGAGCACCGCAAAGACAAGTGCGTGGTCTATGAATGAACTACTAGTGTTTGGGCATAGGATTAGAGTTCCAACAACATTCTTATTCATTAGGTTTACTTCAATACAGGCACTTTCTTTGTCTCTTACCACTTCAACCCCCTACTTGGCGATTTAATGAGTAGGTGTGTTTTAGCTGTATTTGTTGCCGCTCCTTGATCCATTTGAAGAAGAAATACCTTGTGTCTCTAAAGGGACAAATGGTATCTGACGTTCCGCTAGGTGGCGCCTTTGCATGGTTGTCCATTGGTGACATAGGCCGGTTTGATTCAACTTCATGTATGTTAACTTTACGTTTTTAGGTACGTCTGAGTTTACTGTTACAATGATCTGCACTTGACCCATCAGGGCAGTAAGATACGTAAGCTGTGGTTTATACGTTCTTCTACATATTTGACCGCGGAGCTTCTGGTCAAAATCTTGTTACCAAGGTCGATGACCAGAGTCGACAACGGTATGTGCAAAGTCAGACAGCGCAACTAAAGGTCGCCTCAAGTTGAATAGACACCATATTAAACCCGCCTTAGAAATGAGGCTTAAGAAGGGCCTCTTCAAAAGGCTTTTCATTAGGAGTAATTGAAAGGGCAAATAACGCACACAGGGACGGAGCAAACATTGTATCCCTGCTCCTCTCCTGACCACTGCCGTGGGGTTCGTATCAGTCCGCGTCCCTTTGATGGAGGCAGTCATGCTGCATGTTTGAGCCGCTCCCACGTCGCTAGATAAATACCAGCCATTATGTTTGAAAACAAACACGTCAGAAGAAAAGCCAGCAATTCAATAAGTCTCCAATTAAGTTGATAAAAGTCAACTAAGCATACAATACATACAACCTGCCACAGATGTAAGATAAGAGTTAGATGTAGAGATACCCAAAAAAAGTTTATTTTCTAGTTATAAAAAAAATGCTTCGATTGTGAAAAGAAACATAACAGTCGATCTGTGGCAATTCTTAACTCAACCCCACTTATACATTGAGCGTCTGTACCTTTCAATAGGACGGACTATGCCAATTAGGCTGAGGCTTTTATCCTAGGACGTTTGTCATGGCTTGTCTAAATATTGACTCGCGCAATTCGTCAATGTCCCCACCGTGACAGGTGTGAGCGACAAAGTAGACAATGTTCATAATGGAGGAATAGTAGCTATGGCCGACGAACCGTTCCGTGAAACACGACGATCACCACTTGAAGAGGAATCCTTTGGTGTAGTTTGAGTATTATTGGAATTCGTTTTCAACATGGCGGCGATATGATGGAGTTGTTCCCGTGGATTGTGCTCGTGTGGTGTCTGGGCGGGCTGGTAGGAGATGTAGGTGAGTGGACGTGGTTTACGTATTTACAGAAGGGACATCATGAGTGGTATTAGCGCTGGTGGTCTTCACAAACTATTATCTATAGATAATCTCATTACCTCGGGCTATCTAAAGCTTACTAAGTTGGATAAACTGGGTTAGAGGGAAACCCTGGGATAGATAACATTTTCTGGACGTTGTTTAGGATTGATCGACAATCCACTTTTTGAGAGGAGGGTCGCCATGATGTACCGTTAATATACATAATGACTAACTAAACCTGATAACAGATCTAGCGGTAGATATACTATAGAAACATTATGATACAGTTTAGAAGTGATGGATATTATGAAATGAACTTTATTGCTGGACAATAGTATGCTATAAAACGTGTGACAACTATCTTCTACTTAGTACGATGCCAAAATTCTGAAATATTGATCTATTCTGTGTCTAGAAAATAACAGTAGTAAATGAGTCACTTTCAGCATTGCCAGTGTAGATACTACAATTATGCCATGTGAGGATGGTTAAGTCTCACTTTTAGAACGAATTAGGATTTCAAACATTGACATGAATAGGTGGATATAGGAGTAACAGTAACTTGAAAATCTGAGTACGGACATGAAAGGTAACTGTTCTGATATATGAGGAGATCTCCATTGTCGTTAGTTACTGGTGTGTAGCTTAACGTGTTAGGTTGTTTAAAGCCATGGCTAACAGTGTGTAGGACTCGTGTGCCGTGTTCTCCTCTTTCTACCGTTGATACTGACACTCCCGAAGGTGCACTAAATATAGAGGCTAAGCTCTAAGGAGTATTCTCAAATTTGTTGGTTCAACGAGACCGCGACAGGAAAGGACGCTCAAGTTATATTTGTGATATCTCAGTATGATAAAAATAGATTTCTAGGTATGCTAGCAGAGGAGAACATATTGTAATGGCGAAAGCTTTATGATTTTATGTAAGTATATATGGATTTGCTTACTCTTTATTTTCCACTATACCTCGACATGTAAAATTTCATTCTAATAAATTGCAACTATAAGTCGTTAGACAGTATATGCGAATGATATGATATATTCCCACTGCAAATGTCAAAATGACAATATACATATGAAGCGTTCTGCCAATGATACAATGTTTATGAATGTATACAACTAACAAATGTTTCTGCATGTGTTTATAGGTTCGCAAATGTTTCAAAGTTACATGTAGATACTGGTCGAAGTACATCCTCGCAGCTTACATAGGAATTTTAGGGCAGACAGTAAGGGCAGATGCACATTTCAAACCTATCAGAATGTTAGGAAAGTGATTTGTATGGATGATTATTGGTTTGGACACAGTTATAGAGGGATGTAATATCCATGGTGAATTCGGCCATATATGTTATGTCACACTCTGACATATCAACTATAGTTGCTCCGTTCAAATGTAAACCCTTTTCAATTGATGTGATTATTATGAACCCCTTCACATGAAAGCTATTAAGAACTAGAAATGAATTTTTGATACATTCCTGTTTGTTATTTGCGTTTCCAATTACTTCTTATTAAATAGCCACTGAAGAGGTTAATGCTATGTGTACATGTAGTTCGTTATTTGGTGTCAAGCAAATTTCAAGTAGGCATCTCTTTTATTGAAAAAAAAAGATTCTATTCGCGTTTTATAACATTGGTCGACGTCGTTAGCAACGTATGCGTCTGTGAAACTAGAATAAATCATATCAACGTTAAACCTCAAGAGCAAACAAACAAACGAACAAACAATCCAAATCTCAAGAGCAAAGAAACATGCACATTGAGATTGAAATAACCTTCTAACTCACTACCACTAAGTTTTTACCTTATACCAAATATTGAAATCAAACGACAAAACCAGTATCAGCCCACCTGTTCATTGAGATTTGGTGGTTTAAGAGGCTTATATCTAAGCGAACGTGCTGATCGTGTTGTAAGAACGTTAAGTTCATGACAGTATGATAGCACCAGTTCATTCACAGACCACGTACTTGTCTTTACTGTAGTCTTTTGGAATTTTTTTATTTGTCATAATTAAAATGTGAAATCTGGTTAACGGTCATGGAAGGTCTGGTCAACAGACCCGTCCATACACAATTTGAGAAATACTTCATAGGATTCGATGAAGCAGGTTGTAGTTGTAAAAACTGGTGCATGATCTCCATGACAATACCTAAACTTACACAAAGCGCTGAATTAGATATGCTCCAAATGATTCCTCGTATAGTCAATGTAACGTTCTATCAATTTTGAAAGGAAATATGTTACTTATTGGTGTATCAACTTTCACTCAGTGACATTTGCAACCAATGCTTTCTAACACGTTACGATATGAACCTTCTCCCCTCTGCATACCCCTACAATCAATACAAATGTGGTGCCAACAAGCGGCCTAGCAAACTGAATGTTAAGTACCGGAGACACGCCTGAAATGCTATCATTTCTTACAAGTTGGACATGCCTCACTGATCACACCTCTATGACTATAGCACATGTACGTGTAACGGTTCTAGGGGTCATGGCTAATAAAAAGACAAACTCCACTGACCAGAGAAAACCTAGCGTTCATTGCAATATTTGTCTAAGAAAGGTTAGGTATGTGGGTCTCCACGAATAGTCTCAGGAATTGGCTGAAGTGTGGCCGGCATAATGATACAAGAAGATAGGGTATACTAACATCTTTGTGTCAACTCGTGAAATATAATATGTGATTGCTTAGCGCACCGATTCTGTGGGCAGAGTGTTTAACTAGTACTGCAAGGTTCAAGCGAAGTTGACTAGCAAAATAAGAGACGTAATTTTCTTCCACAAGCAAATGGGCGAGCCGTTGCATCTTAACCCAATCCCAATCGCCTGTCGAGATATCTATAAATGCTTTGAAGCATTCTAAAACATCATATCTATCTACATGAGCATTATCATTATCCGTGTCTTACTATCGCCAGCCATGTGTTCACCATTCCCTGCCCTATGTGTTTAAAGATATAATAATGTCTCCATTTAAAGATACCATTTGTGATATATACTTGATACACATTTTGAACCTCATCAGATTTATCTCAATCATCTTTTTCCAGAATGTGTGCCCAGTTTTGTAGACCCCAATCCTTCTGCTTCCGTCAACACTATAAGCGAGAACGCAGCTATCGGGACAACTGTCTATGATGTGTCTGTGAGTGACGACAACCTCAACGGCGTCAACACCGATTTCACATACTCCATGACAGGTTGGTGTCACACCTCTTACTACAACATGTGACCATTTTTCGCTACTTGTAATGCTTTGGTCCCAACTGGGAAAAGGGGCCCCGCCGGACACCCTGCGGTTGCCGGGCCATTTGGGGGCCCGGCCGGGATCCCGAATCAATTTAACTCAGACTTAAATTGAACGCGGGACCTGATAACAAATAGACGCCATAAGCTAATCGTGCGAGCACCGGGGGGTACACTCCGGTACCCGGCAGTCCACCGAGACACATTTGTGGCTTCGGGGCCAGCCGGGATTACACCCCCGCCGGGCGCAGCGGCGCTATTGGGACCAAAGCATAACGTTACATTGTTGCTTCGTACGCAGCTAAAAGACACACTCTTGACCGTTGAAATCCCCTATAAAATACTCTTACTTCCTCAGGGGAGCAGGGGCTCTTTGCTGTCACCAAGAAGAGCAACTACGAACAGGCAGCCGTTACCATCACCGGCAACATCGACTACGAGACGTACCTCACATTCACTCTCGTCATCACAGTAAAAAACAGTCTAGGCGAAACAACCTCCGCTACTATCTACGTCAACGTCCAGGTAATAAGCGTCCTGTTGGATTAGTTATGTCGTAAGCAATCTTCAGCTTTAAAAAAAAATAGATAGCAATAGACGATGCATGAAAGATCAGTAGCCGGTTGTCTTGGAATAAAGTCGATGCTAAGGTACATGTATCATCCAAGTCCTGTACGTCGGAAGTCACAAAGATTCGCAGAAAGTTTGTGTCTAAGGTCCAACGAACTTTCACGCACCTGCATTCTTCGTCTCATTCTACAACTTGTAACATTAGAATTATTGCAAACCTTACACATTTTTTTTTAAATCATTTAGGACGAAAATGAGGCCCCGACGTTGAACTTGAACGACGTCGTTACAATGACTGAAAACTCTGCCGTGGGAACATCAGTTTTTGACGTAATTTGTTCGGACGAGGACACCACAAGCCCAAATATGGACACCGTTCTCACACACACTGATGTCGATGTTTCTGGTTTCTTCGACATTGCTGGTACAGGGGCGGTGACTCTGTCTAGTAGTGCAGATTTGGACTATGAGACACGACAGCAGCACACTCTCACCTTTACCTGTACAGATGGAGGCACACCGGCCCTTTCAGCCACCGGGACTCTAAACATCCAGGTCACAAACGTTAACGAAGCACCGGTCATCACAACTCCCAGCTCCGGTTCTCAGATCGAAGCCATTGACGAAAATACGAACCCCAACACAAACGTCTTCCAGTTTGTCGCCGGTGATGACGATTCCGGTGACACACAGACATGGAGCATCTTCAGTCAGACTCCTAATGCTCAGTTTGTTATCAACAGCGCTAGCGGCCAGGTCTCTACATCGTCTAGTCCGGTCTTGGACTATGAAACTAACAACCAGTACGTACTCGTGGTCCATGTCGTCGATAGTACAAGTCTGACTGCGTCTGCTACGCTCACAGTGAATCTGAACGATGTGAACGAAGCCCCCACCTTTACAGTTTATCCTGCGTCAGACACTGTGAGCGTTAGTGAAGACCAATCCGGTTCTTTCACCATTGACACCTTTACAGCTTCAGATGTAGAAATCAGCACTCAAACTTTAACATTTAGCATGACCTTGGATAATACAAGCCCAACAACTACCACTGCTATCCCCTTCGAGTTTGTGAAAACAAGTGCTACACAGGCCATCCTCAGAACAGCGGCGGCTCCCAGCATTGACTTTGAGACAGTAAGCCAGTATGACGTGACACTGACGGTTAGTGACGATGCCGGTCTTAGCCTTAGTGAAGACCGGACTTTGTCCATCTACATACAAGACGTTAACGAAGCTCCAGTGATAACCAACACGGCAGCATCACTTATCATGAGTCTAGACGAGAACCAAGGCGGAGGCGCAGCAGTCTTCACCTTCACCGGAAGTGACGAGGATCGGCCAGGAGATATTTTAACTTGGACGATGGCCAGTCAAAGCCCTTCAAGTCAGTTCGTCATCGACGCTGCCTCGGGTATAGTTTCCACAAGCGCCTCTCCAACCATCAACTACGAGAGTGCAGAGACACAGTACCTCCTGACGGTTGAGCTGGATGACGGAACGCTCACAGCTGCAGCAACCTTAACTGTCAACGTCAATGACATCAACGAGGCACCGACGATGAACTTGAACGCCGTCGTTACGATGGCTGAAAACTCTGCAGTGGGAACATCAGTTTTTGACGTGACTTGTTCGGACGACGACACCACAAGCCCCCAGAGTGACACCGTTCTCACACACACTGACGTCGATGGTTCTGGTTTCTTCGACGTGGCTTCTACAGGAGCGGTGACTTTGTCTAGTACGGCTAACTTGGACTACGAGAACTCACAGCAGCACACCCTCACCTTTACCTGTATAGATGGAGGCACAACGGCCCTTTCGTCCACCGGGACACTAGACATCCAGGTCACAAACGTTAACGAAGCACCGGCCATCACAAGTCCCAGCTCCGGCTCTCAGATCGAAACCATTAACGAAAATACGAACCCGAACACAAATGTCTTCCAGTTTGTCGCCTCTGATGACGATACCGGTGACACACAGGCTTGGAGCATCTTCAGTCAGACTCCTAACGCCCAGTTTGTTATCAACAGCGCTAGCGGTCAGGTCTCTACATCGTCTAGTCCGGTCTTGGACTACGAAACTAACAACCAGTACATACTCGTGGTCCATGTCGTTGATAGTACAAGTCTGACAGCGTCTGCTACACTTACAGTGAATCTGAACGATGTGAACGAAGCCCCCACCTTTACAGTTTATCCTGCGTCAGACACTGTGAACGTTGATGAAAATGAATCCGGTTCTGTCACCATTGACACATTTACAGCTTCAGATCCAGAAATCAGCACTCAAACGTTGACATTTAGTATGGCATTGGTCAGTACAACTCCGCCAGGTGGCGGTACTTTACCCTTCGAGTTTGTGAAGACAAGTGCTACACAGGCCGAGCTTCGGACAGCGGCGGCTCCAACCATTGACTCTGAGGCATTCAGCCAGTACGATGTGACACTGACAGTTAGTGACGGTGTCGGCCTTAGCGAAGACCGGAGTTTGTCCATCTACATAAATGACCTTAACGAAGCTCCAGTGATAACCAACACGGCAGCGTCATTAACTATGAGTCTAGACGAGAACCAAGCCGCAAATGCAGCAGTCTTTACCTTCACCGGAAGTGACGAGGATCAGCCAGGAGATACCTTAACTTGGACATTGACCAATCAATTCCCTTCGAGTCAGTTCGTCATCAACTCTGCTACAGGTAGTGTCTCCACAAGCGCCTCTCCAACCATCAACTACGAGAGTGCAGAGACACAGTACCTCCTGACGGTTGAGCTGGATGACACAGCGCTCACAGCTACTGCAACCTTAACTGTCAACGTCAATGACATCAACGAGACGCCCGATTTCACCAACTTTCCTGGATCCACGTCAGTCGACGTGACTGAAGACACGGCCGGTGGCGTGACTGTACAGAGCTTCACTGTCTACGACGACGACAACGCGCTGGTAGCCACCACACAAGACATCACCTATACAATAGCCATAGTGACTCCCACCGGAGAGACCCTCCCGTTTACCTTTGACAAGGTGAACAACACCAACGTTAATCTCAACACGGATTCAACCGCCACCATAGACTACGAGTACCTGTGGTCTACATACGGGACGAACCAGTACGAAGTCACCCTGACTGTGAGTGACGGTGCACTTTCCAGTGTCAGGACGTTCTACATCAACATTCTAGATGTGAACGAGTCCCCCGTTATAACAAACCTCGCGTCTTCGCTGTCTACCACCATCGACGAGGACCAGTCGGGCGGGAAGAATCTAATCTACTTTACGGGCACAGACGTGGATTTGCCCGGGGACACGATGACCTGGTCTATCGCGAGTCAAACGCCAAACGCTCTCGGTATGAATTTCGAGATAGGGTCGTCTACCGGAGTACTGAGCATTGTTTCAAGTCCTAATCTCAACTACGAGACCGAAACACAATATCTTCTCCAGATCGAGTTAAACGACGGCACGGGCGCAGGACGCCTAACATCAACGGTAACCTACACTGTGAACATACGGGACATCAACGAGGCACCGACTTTCTCCGATACGTCACTCACGTATGAAATCGACGAGAACACTGCCGGAGGGGTCACCATTTGCCCCACAAGCAACGCAGCGTGTACCACGACTCTACAGGGCACGGATCCTGACGGAGATACCCTCACCTACACGCTCATATCGTACAGCCCAGTGGAGGACGGCTACTCTAACCCCTTCCAACTCACCCCGTCCGGAAACGACCTCGTCATAGAGACCGTGACCAGTCCTGAGTTAGACTTCGAGCGCACCACCGCCTACACATTGAAAATCCGCGTCACAGACGGCAGCACGTCCGGTAGCATGTCCTCGACCGGAGAGATCACGATCAACCTGGTTGACTTGGACGAAACCCCGGAGTGGAGGAACCTACCTAACAGCGTGACTGTCAGCGAGGACTTGGCGGGAAACCAGAAAGTGTACACCGTCGATGCAGTCGATCCCGAGGGAGTTTCCGTGACGTACGCCCTCACTACTGCGACGACGGCATTCACACTGGTGACCGGTACGGGCGAAATCCGAACGACGGCTAGCCCACAACTGGAGTCCGGGGCTTTTCTGTACACGCTGGAGATAGAGGCTGCCGACGCCACCACTAACACCGCAACCAGCACGCTAACCGTCAATGTTGCGTTCTACGACGACAGTCCTCCGGTCTTCACTTCTACCACCTACGCTGTGAACGTGAATGAAGGACAGAGTTCAGGGACGACGGTTACCACCATCGCGGCTACAGACACTGATGTGGGCGATGTTGTACAGTACTACATCACAGGTTGGTCTCATTTTATGCATTTGTGCACCAAGTGTTTAAATGAAGATGTTTAGCATTTTCTAAACATGTAAATGCTTACCCCCTGGCCCTTTTTATGTTGATTATGCTACTACTGCTTCACAAACTACTTTTTAAAAGTTTGTTACAGTGTTTGATCTGTCTTTGCATTGTTGTTACGTAAATTGCTGTTTATAGATCAGGATGCGACGCCATAGTCTTGCGAGACTGACGGCTGCCAACAATAGATCCATCGTAATTCAGAACCACAAGTACGATCCGAAGTCTGTTCTACATTGTAGCATTGTCCTTCTTTTAAAACACACTTGCGTACATGACTGTACAAATGTGTTTCTTCTTTTCTTGTCTCGGCAGGAGGAAACGGATACTTCCTGGTGGACAGCGCCGGCATCATCACCACAGGTACAGAGCTGGACCGCGATGACGGGTCCCCCTCCTCCTACACCCTGACCCTGACGGCGTACGACACGTCAGGTCTGTCGGCACAGGCCACCGTCACGGTCACCGTGGACGCCGTCAACGATAACGCACCCGTCTTCTCACAAGGTGTAGACTCCGTGTAAGTCACGACACTGTTATTGTTTTGTAATAGCTCGTGAACTTTGTGTACTCATGTCTAAAGAGGTTATAGCATGTTTCCATGATGTTAGAAACAAAGTGACCATAAAATGACTGTCTAGAGACATTCTAGTAGTACTGTAGCAGTCCAATGTGTTCTGCTGCTGCAGTGGTATGAACATCATATTCTATATGATAAGAAACCTGTTGTTCAACATAGAGACAATGTTTTGCGCCGCGATGTTTCTACCAAGACTGAGGACGAACATATCATGTTGGCAACAGTCTTCACGCTATGGTACCATGTTGTATGTATATCAATGCAATTTTTGTTTGACCTCTGTGTACAGAAATGTTCCAGAGAACACGGCTGTGAGCACCTCTGTACTCCAGCTGACTTGTGCGGATGCCGACACAGGGACAGATGGAGATCTCGTGTACGCTTTAGATTCCGGCAACACTGACAACTTGTTCGCACTTGGTGAGTTGCTTCGCAATGCCTAAATCAATACCTTTCATACACAAGTTTGTTATGAACTCCATCTAATGAATAAAGAATATGTTAAGATGGACATAATGCACACTAGTGACAGCTAGTCGTGTAGACGGCATTAATTATGTATATCTATAAGTTACACCGTCTTTCATTTGCAAGCTTTATGGTAGAATGGTTGCATGAATTATGAAAAAGACAGAGTGCATCGAGGACTACGTTGTGTTTCTATACAGATACAAGTACAGGGTTGATTACGGTCAGCAGTGCCATTGACATGGAAGACGCTGCAATCATATCGTCCAACTTCAAGTACACGCTGAAGGTCACGGCCGTGGACCAAGCCGCCGTGGCCACAGACCGTTTCACCAGCACTGCGACTATCTACGTCACCATCACGGGTCAGAACGAGTTCACTCCAGACTTCACCACCATGCCGGCCAGCGACACCGTCACGTTATCTGAGGATACAGCGGTTGCGACTACAGTCACATCGAACGTAAGGCAGATTTGTCTTTCTATATATCTATCTGTCTCGGTCTCGCGGTTTTGGTCTCGGTCTGTCTGTCTGTCTGTCTCTGTGCCTATCTGTCTGTCTGCCTGCCTGTCTGTGTCTGTCTGTTTGTCTCTGTGCCTATCTGTCTGTCTGCCTGCCTGCCTGTCTGTGTCTGTCTGTGTCTGTCTGTTTGTCTCTGTGCCTATCTGTCTGTCTGCCTGCCTGTCCGTGTCGGTCTGTCTGTGTATGTCTGTCTGTCTGTTTGTGTCTATCTACCTGCCTGCCTGTCTGTCTGTCTGCCTGTATGTCTGTTTGTCTGCCGCTCCTTACCTCCATCTCTCTCTCTCTCTGTTTTTTGTACATGTGTGATTAGATGTGCTAGTGTCATTTCATGAAGAACACATCAGGAAAGAAAATTGGGGGAAACAGGGAAGAGATAAATATCCTCAAATCTAACAGCCTGGGTCAAGTCGATAACAAAGATATAATTACTGACCCAACCACAGTTAATGCTATTCTGACCTGCTGTGTTGATGTTCAGGTTGCAGCTACAGATGGTGACGAGGGTTCTCAGGGTGACATCGTGTACGCCATAACGGGCGGAGACACGTCCTCTCCGCGCACCTTCACCATGAACCCCGCGAACGGCAGGATCGTCCTGGCACAGCCGCTGGACTTCGAGACCACCCCGGTATGTAAAGAGACCTCTTTCCACTAGACGGTAATATCGCTTATCAACCGTAGGGCGACCAAAATCGGATTTGTGTAACCCTTGATTTTATACTCGAAATATGATGCAAGATGTAAACGTATAATCTAAAAACACAAGACACACAAAATGCTGAAAATTTGCTCAGCGATCACCTGGCCTCTAGTGGAAAAGAGGTGTTTATGATCTTCATATCTTGCTAGTCTAGTGGCTACGGTAAATGAATTACGAGTGCCGTTAATTTTTCTCTCCAGATTTTTGGTCTACAAATCTGTTCTATAAGTTGCTCATCATGTAAAGTTTGGTTATAGAGTGCATGTTGCTCATCTTATACCTCAAAAGATGCTCTGTAGATATTTGATATATGGATACGTATATAAACGGATACATATATGGATATATGGATACGTATAAAAACGTATGGATGACTCCATACGTTTTCCTCATCACAGGTTTACTACTTGGAGCTGTCTGCTATCGATGACGCTAGCAGCCCGCTGACGGGAACAGCCACCCTGACCGTGAGTGTGACAGACGTGGATGACGCTAGCCCGGCATTCAGCACTGACACATACGAGGCCACGGTCGGCGAAGACCAGACAGCAAGTAAGCAATTTTTGAGACACCTCAGTGGCGGAGCCGTTAGTATAGTACTACGATCGAGTTGTCAAATATTCTAGGAATTGCAGGCACGCATTCCTTCGGGAATTGGCTTTTGGCTGAGCCTGTTTGGCTACACCTTGCATGTGGATGAGCAGCATAACACAAGAAGCTTCAAACTTAGTATGTGTTTAGCTCATGTTCCATCAAAGAAACCATCATAGTCTTGGCCCCCAACGACTTTCGTTGGTACTGCAGCTGAAGTGGTTTTGATAGTTCGTTATCTATGATTTTTTTTCTTCTGCAGACGCCTATGTTGTCCAGCTGACGGTAACAGATGCCGACACGGCCGGAGCTGACATGACCTACTCCTTCATCGCGGGAAACACGGCCGGGAACTTCTGGCTCTTCACCCTGAACAACACCGAGAACAACCCCTGGGTCATGCTGTCCAACCAGCTGGACTATGACACGGGCGACGACGTGTAAGTGTGCTTTCATTTTATTTCCTCTGTGTATGGTTTACTTTTCAGTGTGCCGGGCTGTCTGCCTGTCTTTTTGTTTGTTTTGTCCATAGTTATTTAAATGCAGTATAGTAGCTAGTTTTCACAGTGCTAGACACGCGGGGACACTGACAGGAAGTTAGGTCAAAAGTCCAAGGAATGCCCCAGAGTAGGTTCTTGTCTTTCATCGACTGCTACATGCATTTATGTTGTATCATAGGAGCCAGTGAGAAAGGGACATTCTACAGAATTAGCGAGAAATTCACAATGATGAATGAAACGAGAAATCGGAAAAATAAAAATAAAGATATTTCACGGAGGTTTGACATCTTCGATTTCTTGTCCTTATTTGATTTAATTGTTTACTGCTCATCTATCGTGAAATCTTATCCTGTTACTCTTTCTTGTAGCTTCACATTAGTCGTCAAGGCGCAAGACCAATCGTCCAACACAGCCACTGCACAAGTCCTGATCTACGTCAATCACGTCAACGAGTTTCAACCAGTCTGGGGTTCGCCTTCCGCTTTACCATCTGATTCAGTCACGGTAGGTGAAATGCATTCGTGTACGTCTTTGTGTTTTATCAATCCTGGTGTGCATTTTCAAAGAGGAGTCGTGCGTTCGATCGCGAGGTCGCAGCCCTATAAGTGAAATGGGGATGTAAGCCATTTCAGTACGTGACATGATGATAGAATGACCCGACATGCACGCTACTGGAAAGGGTCACAGTCCTTAGGACGGGACTTCGAGCCGTGGTCCACTGTTCATTGTACTTATCGAAAAGAGCTTGGGGAATTTTTCCTGTACAATGAACCTGTAGATACAGTGGTAGTAGAATAGCCCTTCAGTGAGCTAAACTGGATCGAGATCACCTTCACTTTCAATGATAACCCATAACATAATGACATCACTCCAGGTGGACGAAGATCAGCCAATCGGCACCACGGTGCTGACCTTGGACGTGAGCGACTCCGACGCCGGCACGGACGGTGACCTGACCTACACCATCACGGCGGGGAACACGAACTCGATCTTTGAACTTGACCCGAAGACGGGAGAACTGTTGGTCAGTAAAGGCCTGGACTTCGAGACGTCGGGGGGGACGTACAACCTCAGTATCCAGGCGGTGGACGGCGGGAACCCTGCCCGCAGCGCAGACTCGTACGTCCTGGTCACCATAGGGAACGTGAATGACAACCCGCCATCTTGTACCCAGGTTAGCCTGGCCATCTGCTTTATTCATTGAATCTTTGTTGTCGTTACTTTATACTGTTTCGTAGTCCACTGATAAAACAAGTACCCTTAAAAAGCTGAACATTGTGTCAATGGTATATAATGGCTTGTAAAGAAACTTGTACAAAGGGATCCAACCAGAGATCTGTAATGCTCTGTGATGCTAATACAAATAATGCTCCGTACGGGCGCGGGCACATACGTCGTGCGATCTTAGGGCATTTTTTTTTTGCAATTTGGGATTTGGGACAGTCATTCATGTGACTTGCAAAGTTCAGCTGTCTTGTCAAAAAAACTGTGTTTTATCCCTGTCGGTGGTTGGTTCTGTCACTACCTGCTTCAAAATCCTATGGCATCAACATCGTACGACTATCGCACGACGTATGTGACCGCACCCTTACTACATATCACATGTGTGACAACGAATCTTCAATTCTCTTCCTGACAAGGGAAATTAATCTGTGCATTTATAGAAAGTTGTTTCATGTACTAAAGGCAAATTACTCCATACGTTTGTAGCTGTAGATTACCTTTGTCCAAATGTTTCTACATTCAAATATATTGAGCGAGGTTTTGCCACACAGACCACGTACGTCGTCCAAGTTCCCGAGGACCAGACCCCCAACCTCATCCCGGGCTTTGTCAACATGGACTGTGACGACGGCGACGGAGACATACTCACGGACAGCATCATCTCCGGCGACCCTGCGGGCACCTTCCGTATAACACAGAACGGTGCGTTCTTCACGATCTACCTCGGCAGCGCGCTCGACTACGACGATCCCAACTCCACACCTCGCTCGTACGACCTGATCGTCCAACTGAGCGACGGAACGACGACCCTGGAAGTGCCGGTGGTCATCGGCGTCACTCCCGTCAACGAAGGCCCGCCGAACATCACCGACGACACCGTTACTGTTTCGGAAACCACGCCCATAGGTGACGTCATCTATGACGTCGACGACTCTGACACAGACGCTGATGACCAGGCCCACGGCATCGTGACATACGCCATCACGGGGCCGGCTACACATCCATTCCGGATAGACTCTTCCACAGGTGCGTAAGAATTCAAATGTACAGTCAAACCTGTCCTCAGCAACCACTCAAGGGACTGCGGGAAAATTATTGATAAGGACAGGGCTAGCTTTAACTGTGTAAAACTGGGCGGGACTGTTTAATGTGGTTACGCCAGGTGGTTGCCCTATCAGGTTTGACTGTATCTGATATCATAGATGCTCTTGTAACTTACATACAGCGCAGTTCCTCCTTATTTATCGTCGTGAATCAATCTTATGCATCGCTGTATCCGTGTATCTTTTTGTTTGAAATAAAATAATCTGATTTAACATTGGAAAGCCTTGCCTTGTCCATAACTTTACACTGCAACCACGTCTGTGACGATGATCATGCCACAGTTTGTCACTATATATCTCATGTTTTGACCAGGCGAGATCTCTGTGGCATCTACACTTGACTATGAAACATCGACCAGCTATAACCTGGTTGTCGTGGCAACGGACGGCGGCGGGCTGGAATCCACGGCCACGGTCACGGTCAACCTGGACGGCGTGAACGAGTTCTACCCGACATGCACCTCTTCTGACTTCGGTGTAGCAGTGAGCGAAAATGCGAACGTCGGGAATGTGGTCGTCGACTTGGGCTGTACGGACAGCGACAGCGGCTTTGACGGGGCTTTAACGTACACCGCCACACAGACCCCGTCTACTAAGTTCGACGTTTCGACTGGACAGATTCAAGTGTCAACTGCGTTAGACTATGACGGAGGGGAAACGCTGTATTCCCTTGTCGTCCTGGTAAGCGATAACTCAGTGATAGCTGCGAATCAGAAAACAACAACAGTGACAGTCACCATCGAAGTTTCGCCCGAAAACGAAGACACACCGTCATTTTCTCCCCCGGCAATCCCGGTAACCCTGTCCGAAGATATCAGTATTGGCAGTACCGTCATTGACTTGGACGCTGCAGATACCGACGCCTCCAACCACGCCCATGGCATTGTGACGTACAGCATTACGTCAGGAAACACCGATGGCCACTTTAGCATCGACCCCAGCAGTGGAGTGATCGTGACAACCTCGCCCCTGGACTGGGAGACCACTTCGCTGTACAGTCTCGTGGTGCGGGCGGCAGACGGTGGAACCCCGCCCCTGAGCGCAGACACGACGATCATTATCATTCTCGACGACGTTAACGACAACACAGCGCAGTGCGTGCCTTCTGTGTTCTCCGAGACGGTGTCAGAGAGCGAGGCGGCGAACTACATAGTAACGTCGCTCTCCTGTACCGACAGCGACGGGACGTTCGGAGTCCTAACCTACTCCATCACTGCAGGCGACACTAACCAGTTCTACATGAATGGGTCTGATCTACTGCTGACCACGCCGCTGGACTATGACGCAGGTAATTTTAGACATACCTCTGTACAATATTTCTTCATTTCATTTCACAAATAGAGATATCCAAATGTCACAACATATTTTCAACTAAGATGCGAGTTTTGTAGCACAAAATATTATTCTTTGGTGACATGAAGCACACACACACACAAATACGTTCTGAACATTTTTCTCTTTTCTCCAACCAGTTCCGAGACAATACAACCTGGAGATCACAGTAGCAGACAACGGCTCTCCGCCCAACTATGATGTTATCCCTGTGACGGTTCATGTGGACCCTGTGAACGAGTTTCCCCCGGTCTTTGTTGTTTCCGGTGACGTCGTTCTCAGTGTTGACGAGGACTTCACAGTGAACGATCCGATCACGAACGTCGCTGCTACGGACGCAGACTCCGACGCCAATGCTCATGGGCAGATCACCTATACTATTCTGTCAGGTGGGTACACTTTGATGTATAAAATTATCTTAACATGAATGTGTCTTGCTCTGTTCTTTGCTCATTTATGTATCTAGGATACCTTAAGATTGCTCATACTGTAGTTTGGAAACATGAGCATCTCAATTGTTTCTGTTTGTATTTCTTTACAGTTTTGTTTCAATGGTCAACAATGTATGTCGCTACCTTTACTCTGACGTGCTAATAATCTTTTCCTAGTTGGTTATAGATGCAGCTCTCCGTACACAACACTGACAGAATACTTTGTTTCTGACTCTAGGAAACATCAATGCAAAGTTTAGCATGGACTCTGCTACAGGCATCCTGTACTTAGTAGATGAGCTAGATCGGGAGACCACGGCGTCCTACAGCATTCTAGTTCAAGCCTCGGACGGCGTGCTGTTCAATGCCGGTACACCTAACACAATCACCAAGTGGGTCAACATAACCGTCAATGACATCAACGACAACGAGCCGCAGTGTACACCTTCAAACTACGCTGTCACCTTTAACGAGAGCACGGCTACGGGAACGGTGATGACTACCGTCACGTGTCAGGATCTGTTTGACGCGGGAACTAACGCTCAGATTCAGTACTACTTTTCCGGATCCGGTAACGTCGGGAACACGTTCGCCATCGACCAAACGACCGGACAAATCACTCTCCAGAACCCGCTAGAGTATGACTCCAGCTCCAATCCTCAGTCTTACTCACTAACAGTTCATGCGATTGACCAGGGTACTACTAAACTAACGGGAACGGCACTCGTCACGGTAGCAGTCAGCCCGGTAAATGAGGACACGCCGCAGTTTTCAGAGACCGCCTATGTCGTTTCCGTGCCTGAAGACACGAGTCTTGGCACTTCTGTTCTACAAGTCATAACAACGGACACCGACGCCGGGGACGACGGTGTTGTGCGCTACAGCATGGCTGCTGACAACACCTTTCTACTGGAAGAAACCACAGGATGGCTGGTTCTGAAGTCCGCACTAGATAGAGAAAGCACCTCCTCATACTTCCTACAAGTTACGGCCACCGATCAACCAGCCAACCCATCCAATGCCTTGTCTGCTGAAGTAAATGTCACGATCATTATAACAGATGTAAACGACAATGCACCTGTTTTCTTTACTCCAACATACCAAGTCACCCTTAGCGAAAACGACGCAGTCGGTACGCTTGCAGAGTGGCCCACCGCATTCGACTTTGACACTGGTATCAACGGGAATATGTACTACGCCATCACTGGAGGAAACACAAACACAGACTTTTCTATAAATCAGTTCGGCGCCATCACCACAGCTCGAGCTCTCGATTACGAGACAACCACGTCCTACTCGCTGACGGTCACCGCCACGGACCAGGGCTCGACGCCTCTGTCGGCAACCGCTCAGGTCGGTATCACCATAACCCCTTACAACGAGTTTGATCCAACGTTTGGCCAAGCATCGTACAACATTGCCATAGACGAAGACACGGCTATTGGGATCTCTATAGGTCAGGTGACAGCCACAGATGCCGACTACGGCTCGGACGGACTGCCTGATGACGTCACGTACAGCTTCGCGGCGACGAGCACGAAGTTCTACATTGACGAGTACACGGGGGACATCAGGGTGAAGGGCACACTGGACAAGGAGACCCAAGACACGTACACGTTAACAGTTGTGGCGACGGATTCTGGCACCACTCCGGCCCTCAGGTCTAACAGTGTTACCTTGACGATCACCATAGGAGACACCAATGACAACGCGCCTGTGTTCAGTCCGGCCGCGTACACCGCAGAAGTGCCCGAAAACGCAACTGTCGGTTACAATGTCGTCACTATCGTGGCCAGTGACAGCGACCTGGGGGTTGGCGGCACGTTTGATTACAACATTGTCGCTGGTAACGCTCCGGACAACATTTTTGCCGTAGATTCAAGCGGCAACTTGTACGTGACCTCCATAGCATATCTGGACTACGAGGCCACTACTGTTTACACACTGTCGGTGACCGCAACAGATCAGGGCACGCCCCAGCTAACATCTACCGCCAGGGTAGGTATTCAAATCACCGCATACAACGAATTCGACCCAGTTTTTTCAAACGGAGGCTACTACACAGCCACTATCAGCGAAGGTGCCAGTCTTGGTGACGCGGTCATTCGCACCACGGCTTCTGATGACGACGACGGTTCCGACGGTGACGTCACGTACTTATTCACATCCGGGAACTCTAACGGCAACTTTGCGATAGATTACGTCACAGGGTGGATAACGGTGGACAAAGAGCTTGACCGAGAGGTGACCGGTTCTTACGTGCTGACTGTGACGGCGTACGATGGAGGGTCCTCGCCTAGTAGGTCGGCTGACGCGACGGTTATCGTGACAGTGGACGACGTTAACGACAACGCGCCAACGTGTACGGGCTACTACTACGACCGGACGCTGGCAGAATCCGTACCGGCGGGAACGTCTTTGCTGCAGCTAACATGCAGGTGAGTTCTGCGTGTCTCTAGCTGTCATTTGTTTTCAATGGGTAGAAATCATGGTAGAGGCCATCTTTACTGCCAGTGCCGCTACACAAGATCATTTTAAAAGACGTTTTAGCGACAAAGGGTTTTGATGATAGCATGCAAAAATGTAAGTGGTGGCTTTAACACATATGCTAATATTATGTTGCTCTTGGAGTATATCTATTTCCTGAAATATTATTTCCTTCATACAGTGACCCAGATGAGGGTGTGAATGGTGACCTGGCCTACACCATCTCGTCAGGTGACCTGGACGGACAGTTCCATGTAGACAGTACCGGACAGCTGACAGTCAGCACGGGACTGAACTACGAGAACACAACGGAATATCAAATCACCATCACTGGTAGATACATCTCACAAAATGTTTCCTTCAATTGTTTCTTTCTTTGTTTTTGTTTGTTGCTTTGTTGCTTTGTTGTCTGAATGTTTATTTGTTTGTTTTTCAATCGATTTGGAAACACTCAATGTCAACTTGTCAAGTGTACAGCGTTGTTTAATAGATGAAGAAGACAGTAGTGTTGTTATCGAGCTAATTTTGATGAGTTTCTAAATTCTGTCGTCTCAAATTTACAATTTTTAAGATTCACATCTATATTAGCATATCATATTCATATCATCTGTTATACTTATTCATGCACTTTCTTACCAGTTTCAGACGATGGTTCTCCTTCCCTGTCCACGGTGGTGATCGTTACCATGGAGATAACCGGAGTGAACGAGTTCCAGCCGGTGTTCACCCTGAACCCGTACGGCGTCTCCATCAACGAGAACATCTCCCTAGCCACGTCGATCCTGGCGGTGTCCGCTCAGGATCAGGACGCTGGGACACAAGGTAAGACTTCTCTTTTATTGCTGTTCGAGTGCCGTGACTGTCAGGAAGGCCATACTTCGAAATCAATGAAACTCTCTTAAGAACATCGAGATCAATTCTGTATGACATGATCGCACAAACAGCTTAATTAAATTATCAAAAATAATCTGGTGACTATGCTTCCTCAATGTTAAGTGGTGTTTTGCTAACAGATATAATGTTAACATGATCTCTTCTGTATAAACATTCTTAAGCTTGTAAATGTAATCTAGTATCATCACCTCTGTGTATACCAGGTGAAGTGAAATATTACATCACATCCGGGAATCAGGACGGTGCCTTTAGCCTGGATTACTTGTCTGGTGACCTGAGTACTGCAGCCGTCCTGAACAGAGAGGCGCTGGATACATACGTGCTGACGGGTGAGTTAGACATGGCTCACCTTCTCCGTATTGATTGCATACTTTTTGTCTTCAAATGTACTGTAATAAAGCGGTCCATTTGGTAAACTACCCCTTTTAACGTCAAAATGTAAGCTCTACTTTTTTTCCCAGACATAGTAATCTATTTATTCCAAAAAGGAATAAACTGAGATGTAATCTTCATGAATGTATTTTAATGTTGCTAAGATGTGTGTCCTTATGACAGTTGTCGCCACCGACGGCGGAACGTCGCCACAGAGGTCAGGCACCAGTACCGTGACAGTCACCATAGAAGACGCCAACGACAACACACCGTCCTGCCTTCCCACCTACCATACGGTTACCGTACCCGAAAACACCGCTATCAATACCGTGTTGCTCACAGTGAACTGCAGCGACAATGACATCAACGAAAACGCACAGCTGACGTACACCATCGTGAACGGCAGCGATGGAAGCATTGCCATGTCGCCTAGTAACGCGGACGTGTATCTGGCGGCGTCCCTAGACTACGAGACCACCGACAGTTACTACATCCAGGTAGAAGTGAGCGACAACGGATATCAAAGCAACACGGCAACTGTTTTTGTAAGTGTAGAGGTAACGGGAGTGAACGAGGTAGCGCCGGCATTTGTGGACACGAGTTACCAGGTTAGCGTTGCTGAGAACGAAACAGCAGGAGTTGTTATCCTTCAAGTCAACGCTACGGACTCAGACATAGGCGATGACGGACAGTTCACCTACAGTATCACGGGTGGGAACAATGCCGGGGTGTTCGAGATCAGTGCCACGAATGGAGAGGTAGGAATCAAGCGCCGCCTGGACAGGGAAGGCACCGACTACTACGTGCTCACCGTCACGGCCACCGACATGGGATCTCCAGCACTCTCCAGCAGCGTCTACGTTTACGTTAACGTCACTGACGTGAATGACAACCAGCCCACGTGTTCTGCGTATGTCGTGAATATTGAACTGGACGAAGATGTCACCGTGGGGACAACCTTGGCGTCTTTTAATTGTACGGACCAAGACATAAATAACAACGCCGATCTATCGTACAGTATTGTCAGTGGAGACACAACCAACCGCTTTGCAATGGTATTGAACCAACTACAAGTTCAGAACTCTCTTGATTTCGAAGGCGACGACTGGTACTACCTGACGCTGGCCGTGGCTGACAATGGATCTCCCGCTCTCAGTGCCAACATAACAGTGTCGGTACATGTAAACCCGGTGAACGAATTCACTCCTGTGTACAACGACTCGTCCTACTCGACGAATCTATTCGAAAATATAACCAGCGGGACTGTGGTAGTGATCGTCGGCGCAACCGACGCCGACAGGTCCGACCAAGCCCAAGGCATGGTCCGCTACTCCATCGTCTCCGGAAATTCAGGAAACACGTTCTCCATTGACGACGAGACGGGAGACATATCTGTTCTGAGACCTCTAGATCGGGAGACTACAAATTTCTACAACCTAACGGTGAGAGTACATGATAACGTGTACGGAGGAGCTCCGCAGCTCTTCGCTGACGTCCAGGTAGAAATCATGGTGTTGGATGTAGACGACAATCCGCCCAGTTTCGAGCCCGAGTCGTACACCGTGAGTGTTGTTGAGGGCGCCGCTTTAGGCTCACAGTTAGCCGCGCTTACCTATACGGACGCAGACGATGGCGTTAACGCCATTTCTGTCCTGAGCGTCACTTCCGGAAACGGGACGGGTATCTTTGCACTCATCGGCGACACGCTGTCCCTGCTGGGGGCGTTAGACTATGAGACGGAACAGCAGTATGTCCTGACGGTACAGGCAACTGACGTGCAAGAACCATCATTCACGGACACAGCAGAAGTGATTGTCAACGTCATATCCGAAAACGACAACCAGCCAGTGTTCGCTGTAGACAATACAACCATTAATGTATCCGAGGCTGCTGCGGTGGGAACCGTCCTGTACGACGCCAACGCAACAGACAGCGACCTGGGGGAACACAGTGACCTGACCTACTCCATCGTGTCCAGCAGTTCTCCCACTTTCCTCATAGACAGCGTCACGGGGATAGTAAGACTTGGCGCAGCACTGGACAGGGAAACACTGTCGTCGTACGTCGTGAACATAACAGCGGAGGACACGGACTACTACGACTTCATGTTGTTGTACGTTTTCGTCACTGACGTGAATGACAACACGCCCGCCATGAGTAACACCGTGTACCCTGTAACAGTTGACGAGAACGAACCCATAGGGACCGTCCTCCTGACAATTTTAGCCACAGATCCCGACGAAGGCAACAACAGCGATATCACATACACGACCCGCGGCTCTGACGCGAGCTTCTTTTACCTCAACAGCACAACCGGCGACGTATCTAGTCAGAGTACACTGGACTTCGAATCTAGGAAATCATACTACTTCTTCGTTAGAGCATATGACAATGGATCCCCACAGCTGTACTCCTCTTGGTCAGGAGTGCAGGTGGTCCTGAACGATCTCAACGACAACAGTCCAGTGTTCTCTCCCACCAGTTACACGTACACCCTGTCAGAAGATTCGCTCTACCCTATAGACCTGTTAACAGTGTACGCGTCTGACGCAGACTCTGGAACAAACGCTGACATCACGTACTCCATCGCATCAGGGGATCCCAACAATCAGTTCCAGATAAATCAAGATGGAGTCGTGTTTCTCGTCAATGCCCTAGACCGCGAGATCACGCCCCTCTATTTTCTCTCTATCACTGCTACGGATGGCGGTTCACCGCCACAGGTTTCTACGCCGGCTATAGTTGTCATTACCGTAGAAGACGCAAATGACAATGCCCCAACCTTCGCCCAAGCTTCTTACACGGAGTTCGTAGACGAAGATGCCATGCTCTACACTACAGTATCAACCCCAGTGGCCACCGATCCGGATGATGGGGTAAACAGCCAGATCACATTCTCCATTTTGTCTGGAAACGATAACAACAAATTCAGCATCGATCCTATCTATGGATACATATTCACTATCGGCACGTTTGATAGAGAAATACAAGACACATACAACCTGACAATCCAAGCCCAAGATGGCGAAAGCCCCTTCTATACAGCCACATCAGTCGTGTACATCAGAATTGTCGACATAAACGACAACGCCCCGGTCTTCGGACAATCGTCCTACCAAACAAATGTCAACGAAAACGTCGCTGTTGGAACTTCCGTGATCACGGTCAGCGCTAGCGACGTCGACAACGGTACGAACGGAGAGGTCAACTACTACATGTTGGACACGTCCGTGCCCTTCACTGTTGACAACATGACGGGTGTGTTGTACAC
Organism: Branchiostoma lanceolatum; assembly: GCF_035083965.1. Taxonomy (NCBI): domain Eukaryota; kingdom Metazoa; phylum Chordata; class Leptocardii; order Amphioxiformes; family Branchiostomatidae; genus Branchiostoma; species Branchiostoma lanceolatum. Next base: position 9,324,201 of record NC_089726.1, on the reverse strand, counting down.
AAGCGGCAACCTTGACCGTGAAAGTGTTTCCTCCTACACGTTCCTTGTGTACGTAAGAGACCAGGGGACCCCGCAATTCTCAGGCGAGACAACAGTGACCGTATACGTTCTTGACCTCAACGACAACACACCCAACTTCACTCAAACATCTTACAGCATCACTATTGAAGAGAATCTAGCTCAGGGGACAAGCATTTTGACAGTCAGCGCGACCGATGGCGACTCGGGTACAAACGCAGACATAACCTATTCCATATCCCCGAGCAGCACGTCCGGGGTACAGTTCTACAACATTGATTCTACGTCGGGACAAATATCAGTGAGGGAAGCTAACGACAGAGAAACACTAGACTTTGTACAGATGTTCGTGGTGGCTACAGACGGCGGGTCTCCTCAGCTCAGTTCCTCCGTTGAGGTGAACGTGACGATCTCTGACGTCAATGACAACGCACCAATCCTGGTGCAGACGTTCTTTAGCCTGGAGATCCGGTACGACAGCAGCAGCCTCACCAACCTGGATACACTCAGCGCGACGGATATCGACCAAGGTATTCCACTGTCTTTGAATAGTGAACAAATTATGTGTGTACTTGTACGTAGTACATTTCTATCCACTTGTTCAGTTGGATCTTACGACAGTCACTGTACTTTTGTTGTGTCAATAAAGATTGTATTCCCAATTGCGAGAGAGGCGCTCCAAGCACTGCTAGATAATGTTATTTTATCTTGATGTGGCTCTACTTCTAATTCTGTATACCTATTCTATGAACCTTATATGCCGTGCTGTGAATCAAGTTTTACCTTTGCTTTTATCGCTTGTATTTTTTGGTACCAATGTGAAACACTTAACATTATCGCATCAACTACAACGCTTTAAATATCTATAAACATACCTGCAACCGCAGTTCCAATAATCATAGTACAGCATTCTGATCTAACCATTTTAGGGTATAGGGAGTCTTATCGATTTCTCAGTACCTGTATGTCTCAATTTTGTTTTTCTTTTTCCCCATCCTTCACCTAAGGCATTAACGGAGAGATCCAGTACTACCTGTTAGACTACACCAGCCTGTTCCACGTGGACCTGCTGTCCGGGCACTTCCGTAAGAAGGACAACAGCACGCTGCTGGAGCCGGACTTCAAGTACGTCATGAGCGCCGTGGCCAGGGATGCAGGTACGACATGTTTTATTTAAGTGCTGTATTATATTTGCTTCCAACATTAAGAAGTATAATGACGTGCCATTGCCCTTAGAACATACTATGTATTCCTCTTGCACTGAGACGCATGTTGCCCTGCGTCTAACGTTGTATACATACATGTATGTTGGTAATCTTAACTGACAGACTGCCTTTCGAAAAACGCTGGTATTGGCTGCCTTTATGAAATATCGTTCGTTTAAAAACAGTTTTAACGGGTTCACTTTGTCCGACAGGCTCACCAGTCCTGACGTCCGACCCACCAGCGACTATTCGTGTGGACACGTTCCGTCCGGAGGAGTGTCTGGTGGACATGGTGGTAGCTCTGACGTATGACCAGTTTTTACAGGTTGGTACTTTGTGTATGGAGTCTACTTAAGCAAATCATGCCCACTCTATACATACTGTAAGATGACTTACTTGACTTACATCGAGTGTCAGACCTCCTCCTCCAATCAAACCACTCTGTCAGCCCAAAGTCGTCTGTCAATCATTGCCTTCTCCAATGCCTCAGAGGTTAAGCCGGTGTCCCTCTGTAGTACTGTGTTTCAAATTGATATCAAAACTAAACGAATCTATTTTACTTCGTAGTACGTGTAGCTGTTTGATTTTAAATTAGGCATGTAATCATTGTTCCTGTAGGTCCAGGACTCGTTTATCGCAGCTCTGTCCGCGGTGTTCGCGCCAGGGAGGATCGGGGTCTCTGACGTCACAACTAACAGCGGCACCAGCCGCAGGCGTCTGTTGCAGTCCGAGTGAGTAGAACAGGTTGTCTATAGAGCATTGAAAGATCAAGAGCTATGGTTTTCTTTTAACTTTGCCAATCTACTTTCTAGTTTGTGCCAGTTTCAATTTTTGATCTGCCTTCTTTCTTCACTGCCATTAGCTCCGTCACCGTGTCTGTGTACGGGGTCGCCAACACCCTCACCGACTCGTCGTCCGGTCTGACGGCGGCAAAATCCTTCATGTCCGCCGACGAGATCCTGGAGGTCGCCCAGCTGGACGATTCGGGAACGCCCAGTGCCGCCATTTCCGGCCAGGAGTTTCTAAACTTCCCAGTGACACAGGTATTTAGCATCATTCAAGGACTATCAATGCAATGAAACCCATTAGGTTATCTGACACGGTGGAGCGCTACATAGTCGTTGACCACAAATGTCTTATTTCATGTTTGTCATCTACTCGAAGCAATGCCATTTCTTCCATATCACCCGATAACCAGCTGCACTAAAAGATAAAGTATAACACTGCATGAAATCACCAATGCCTGATAAATTGGACTGAACATTGTTGTGACAATATTAAACTGAGCAACCCTAGAGATCTGAAGTAACTATAGTTTGAACCATGACTCATTACATGCCCCTCTCGCACACATCATGCCATTGTTGAACCCGGGCCACCTCAACCTGCCACTGTGCGAACACACACCAATACAAACAAACAAACATAGCTAAAATGCTGTCTCCGGTTTCATGGAGATAATGACACAGGGTATATGGGAATAGAATGATCCCTATTATTGAAAGCCTTAAGTTTACTTTACCCATTTCCGTTTTTACCATGCCATATAGGTTGCTCGGTCGATTGACAACAGTGTGACGACGGCTGCTACACCATTTGTGCAGACCCCCGCCGGAATAGCAGTGCTGACCATCAGCGCAGTGGTGGGGCTCATACTGCTCATCCTGCTCCTTGTCTGCTGTGTGGGATTCTGTAAGAGGAGGAGAAAGAACAAGGTGGACAAGTAAGCGAACATTTCCCTAAAAGATGACAAGTATCTCATGAAGACTTGTCATTATCTATCTAGCTCTCTAAAAGAAAAATAATAAATCAGCCTTTATTGACACAAAAAAGTACAGCGACTTTCGTAAGGCTTCTATAACGGTACATGCAAACAAAAAATTGGATACAAAGGGATTAAGATACCTAGAAGTATATAAATGATTCAACATATCGAGTTAACGTATCAATTACACTACTAGTTCTAATGTCTAAACATTCTCTGATATATTTCCCTATTTGTAAAAGATCAGCGTTTATACTCATTTCTTCTGTTTCATGAGTCATAATGATATTCTTTACAAAGATACCGGCGATCATATTACTCATAATCATTATTGTCAGTTATACGTCATGTTTGAATACATTGATGCTTACAGAGTGGTAAAGTCGAAACCAACGAACGCGGAGGAGAAAGACAAAGAAAAGGCTAAAACTCAACCTGTGATCATCGCGAACGCCTGGACTGATAGTAAGGGCACAGCAGGTACGTTACATAATGTTCGTTATAAACTGGAAATAAAGATTCTATACATACATGTAACAGGTTAAGAGACCAGAAGATTGCAGTTTTCTTGAGCAATCATAGATGACGTTGGTCATTTAGAGTTGTACTCTAAGCTCCTGCAGTCACTACTAATTCAAGCTCTCTAGGCGACGACAATTTGCAAGTTCAAAGTTTTCCTCTCTCTTCATAGACTCTTTTCAATAACTCAATAATCAATATTCCACCGTCTTATATTTAAATCAATTTCGCAATCACAGGACTAAAGAATACAAGACTCAACACTCCCGTGAAGAATGCAAAACAAAGTACCCCGGAGAAGGTAAGTATCAGAACTATTGAATGAGTAAAAGCGTGGTTTGTTACAATGATTATTAAAGACAATTTATTTCATTCCCAAATGTGACAAAGGTTAACAACAAAGAAATCATATGGGGAGTAGTAAAAGCGAGATTTTAGCTGTAACCGTACCTCGATCGTTGCTTATCTTAACTTTATTTTCTCAGAACACCCCAAAAGTGCCAAACAGTCGTGAGAGAAAAAGCCCCACAACTTCACTAACATCAGAGGACAGAAGGAGTAACAGTTACTTTGATGGAGTGGCTACAGATACAGGTAAGAGTTGAATATATTCATCACTTCTGAAAATGAGCTTTTATGGTATTCCAGTCTAGGAAACGCGCACGCCAAGTGTAATACTACCGTTTGCCCCTGTCTTCGTGCATGACACAAAAAAGACTTTCGGATTGCAAAATGTTAATGTATTTGTAGAAGACGTTTCAAAAGTAATCCAAAACAATGTATACTGATTTTTTACATCCTCCGTACTCATTACGTACATGTATGTCGTCTAAAAAACCGTTTGCAGAACTTAACATGTTTACTTCTATGTTTTCTCTAACACCCTCGACGGATGAGAAATGTCGCTACAATTCTATCTATTGGTGCATTTTTCGGCCATAGAAGAAAACCCCCGTGTTGAAATTACTTGACTTGACAAGTCTCCAATGTTGATTATCTCTGGCATGTGCTGTACCGGTAACACATATCTAACCATTTCCCATCTTTGTCCTCCCGCTCCAGTTTCCGGTAGAAGGTACCTGTACAACTCACTGACGGGACACAGAAAGTGGCTGAAACCCAACCAACCAAGCACGCTTTCACCTGTTATCAATCAATAGATTGTGTATGAAATATACGAGTGTTTAAAAACATATGTGCAAATCCCTATTGTAATACAAAAATGTTAACCACAAAACTGTATATAGGATGTACAGAATAATTCTATATTTTTGTATGACTGACTCGACAAAGAAATAGACAATAAGGCCTGGAACATTGCCTTAATATGATTAATATCTCGTTATTTCCCAAACAAGCAACTTTATTGATTCAATGTTTGTGGTCTATTGACCTTTTTGTGTCGTTATTAGGGTTCATAAGCAAGATAAAACACTGTAAAACAGTGTTGTATTTGCATGCGCAGTGCTTGATCCTCACGGTTTTGTTTTATGCGTTGTCGGTCGACTACCTTGTTGTAAATGATATAATAGATATCTCCCTACTAGTTTAAACTTGTCATAAAAGCCAGAGATGGGGGGGGGGGGCATTACCGAGCTGAATAAAGATTGAAGCGGCAATTATTGTTATTGTGTTTTGAGTTTTGTGTAGGTTCATTTAATGTTCATCATATCACAGTGTTTGGAATATAAATAACTTCAGAGCTTCATCTCCGAAGGGAGGTACTGTTTCTGGTTGTGTGTACGTTCGCTCCAGGACTCATGATCGTATCGACGGACTTTTATTAAATTTGGTATGCTGGTAGTAGAAGAAACCTAGCGAGTATGGACCTCCTAGCAGCTTTTCAGATACTGAAGCATTACAGATCGACATTGTTGATAGCTGAATAGTACAGTCCAATGGTGGCATCAAGTTGATGTAGGCAATAAGTACGTATTTTCTTGCCATTACTGACATGAATGTGTATGTTCCTTTAATCATACATTACAAACGGACAATGTGGAAGTCTACGAATTCGTGGAAGATATCACATTTAGTCTTGTTTATCTGTCTGTGTTTTCGCAGTTATGGCACTCCAGATGCTAGCCGCATCAACGTTGTAGTAAAGGAGTTGTGTTTACGCATTAAGAGGATTAATTCGTGGATTTCAGTGAAAGAGGCAATGAATTTAACATTACCATGATGATGAAAGAAAGAAAGAAGAGAACTAAAACATTGGCATAGTATGCCTGTTTGACAAAAAATCAATAAGGTAAGTTGTATCCTTAGTCACACACCGACACCAGTGGGCATTTAATGACCCTTCCAATTAATACACTAGTGTGTGAACTAGACTCGTACTAGTAATACGAGATCCACACGGCGTGACCTAGTATATTCCTATGATATGTAACATATTCACGACCTCCCCGTGACGACTTTGTTCCCGACCACTCCCCAACCAAGTTCGGCGCTGGGTTGGAGTAGTCAGTGGAATCCATTCCAGCCTCATGTTGCATCCAAGTAGAAGATGACTTTCAAAAAATCTTAATTTTTCGGTTTTAATTTTTCGAGAAGTTGTGGGTCCCTTGGTGTTCGGTTTTTAAAGTCTTATACGGGGTAATGAAACTTTCGTCAGCATTTACTCCGCAACAATGCACACTATACAATTTCCGTCTTCAGCCGTCTAATATACCTGTGAACCAAGGGCACCATCGTAACATTGCCTTAATATGATTAATATCTCGTTATTTCCCAAACAAGCAACTTTATTGATTCGATGTTTGTGGTCTATTGACCTTTTTGTGTCGTTATTAGGGTTCATAAGCAAGATAGAACACTGTAAAACAGTGTTGTATTTGCATGCGCAGTGCTTGATCCTCACGGTTTTGTTTTGTGCGTTGTCGGTCGACTACCTTGTTGTAAATGATATAATAGATATCTCCCTACTAGTTTAAACTTGTCATAAAAGCCAGAGATGGGGGGGGGGGGCATTACCGAGCTGAATAAAGATTGAAGCGGCAATTATTGTTATTGTGTTTTGAGTTTTGTGTAGGTTCATTTAATGTTCATCATATCACAGTGTTTGGAATATAAATAACTTCAGAGCTTCATCTCCGAAGGGAGGTACTGTTTCTGGTTGTGTGTACGTTCGCTCCAGGACTCATGATCGTATCGACGGACTTTTATTAAATTTGGTATGCTGGTAGTAGAAGAAACCTAGCGAGTATGGACCTCCTAGCAGCTTTTCAGATACTGAAGCATTACAGATCGACATTGTTGATAGCTGAATAGTACAGTCCAATGGTGGCATCAAGTTGATGTAGGCAATAAGTACGTATTTTCTTGCCATTACTGACATGAATGTGTATGTTCCTTTAATCATACATTACAAACGGACAATGTGGAAGTCTACGAATTCGTGGAAGATATCACATTTAGTCTTGTTTATCTGTCTGTGTTTTCGCAGTTATGGCACTCCAGATGCTAGCCGCATCAACGTTGTAGTAAAGGAGTTGTGTTTACGCATTAAGAGGATTAATTCGTGGATTTCAGTGAAAGAGGCAATGAATTTAACATTACCATGATGATGAAAGAAAGAAAGAAGAGAACTAAAACATTGGCATAGTATGCCTGTTTGACAAAAAATCAACAAGGTAAGTTGTATCCTTAGTCACACACCGACACCAGTTGGCATTTAATGACCCTTCCAATTAATACACTAGTGTGTGAACTAGACTCGTACTAGTAATACGAGATCCACACGGCGTGACCTAGTATATTCCTATGATATGTAACATATTCACGACCTCCCCGTGACGACTTTGTTCCCGACCACTCCCCAACCAAGTTCGGCGCTGGGTTGGAGCAGTCAGTGGAATCCATTCCAGCCTCATGTTGCATCCAAGTAGAAGACGACTTTCCCGATTTTGATTTTTCGGTTTTAATATTTCGGGAAGTTGTGGGTCCCTTGGTGCTCGGTTTTTGAAGCCTTATACGGGGTAATGAGACTTTCGTCAGCATTAACTCCGCAACAATGCACAATATAAAATTTCCGTCTTCAGCCGTCTAATATACCTGTGAACCAAGTATCGAATATGCGCAAACATTGACCGAAGTTGTGGGTTACCCTATATTAACTAGGTGTCTGTGGTTTTTGAAGCCCCGTAGGGGTAGCCGTGGCGACTAAAGAAGGGCGTTTTTGCTTGATATTAGATTTAACGTTATATCCCTAGAAGGGATTGTATATGTAACATGTAAATATCAAGCAAAAAACACCCTTCGTTAGAACTCCGCAACAGTGCACAATATAAAATTTCCGTATTTTTGTTATGCAAAGTGCACCTTCTGCACTGGTCCCATTTTGTGCTCCCTCCCCTAACGGGCACATGATTATGGCAATCTTCTATGACTATATAAACGTTATACAGAGTATTACAAAACATGTTAGAAAAAGGCCGTTAAAAGTCACCTACATGAAGTTAAGTTCATGGAAAACTCACATTGACAGTGAGGCCTGACCTCTAGAGTGTCGATCTAGTGTTTTTGAGCCGATTACGAACGGAAAAGTGTTGCTGGAGCATCAAAATAAACTTCAATGACCTCTGACATCTCTTTATAAGAAATGATAACATCCAAACTGAACACTCCAATCATGGCTTAAAGCCTGTTTTGTTAACAAAATAAAACAGCCAAAACCCTTACCTGTAACTTCAAGCCCCAAAATTCAAACATTTATTTACAAAAAGCGTGTTACAGTTACTTAAACAAGATTTAGTTGGCATGAAAATGCACCCTCTCAGCTCTACGCATGCCTGTTATCATAACCTTTGACCTAACAATAACATCTTATCCACGTTTGGAGTCCTGCACTGGAGTGTCCTGCATATGAGCTGTATTATTCCTAAATCGTGTAGGTACAGAAAAAACAGGTATTGAGCAGAAACTGAGCTGTATTGAGGCTCATTTTGATGTACGTTTTTGGTTATTTGCTATCGGACATTTGCGTTCTTTAATACCCTTATGTTTGTGTGCCCCCCTCCCCACAACGTGAACAAGACGTATTATAAACACGCGGCAGTACCGGTGGGTTAGGTTCGGTAACACCAAGTATTGTAATACTGTACATTCAAAGTTAACTACCATAAATAGCAATGGATGAAAGGGATGAACTAGGGGACCTACAGATGCCGGCGTTTCTACTGGACGATCCTGACGTGGAGATCCTAGAAGAATACGATCCAGACATACCGGCTTCAAACCCGCTGGAATACCTGCAAAGAGTTCGGTGGGTCATAACATAATTGTGCCACATTTATATTACTCATGAACTTGTATATAATTGTTACCATGTGATCTGTGCTTAGCCCAGTGGGGCAGACATGCACAATAAAGGTCTTCATTCAATTCAATATTCTGATAATACAGATTAAACCTCCTTGATATTACGTTACATATATCTCCTTTGATCAGAATGGTACTGTCTTTTGCCAAACACCATGTGACGAAATTAGCACTAATGACAAAAATATCCATATTTACTTCAACACAATGGCTGACTCTGACAGTATCATGTCTGCCTGTCTCTGTGTTTCTGCAAATCCCACAGTACATATAATGCAGCCTTGCCATACATACATCCTCAGCGCTGCTATATTTGTCTGTGTGGTTGGAAGAGTTGAAAGCAGTGTGTTTAAGGGGGGTATGAAGATCTTTGATCAAATGTCACATTAAGGTCCTGGACTGCTTTGACAAAATAAAGTGACTTTGTTGTTATAGACCAAACACATGTCCTTAATTTTCCCTCGATGTAGGCTCAAGCATTGACAAAATCAAGCGTCTTTGTTACTTAGACCGAACATGTGCTTTATTCTCTCCCTGTATGCTCAAGAATACATGTAATAACAGAATCAAATGACTTTGTTGTTTTATTTATTTATTTATTTATTTGTTCGGCTGCGTACAATATACAGCAGCCAAGGCTGCCCGACTAGCTATTGCTATTACAAGGGGCCAGCCTTGCTGCAAAAGAACTTTGTTGTTCATAGACCAGACACATGACATAATGTGCTCTCATTCTCTCCCTGCAGGCAGGAGGCAGAGAAGTGTCCTTCTGTAGTTGTGGCTGACATCGACGTGGCTAACTTCAAGGATAAACAGACTGTCCTTGTTTCTCCTGTATGTATGATTTATACTAGTACTTGCACTACCAACTGGAACGGACGTTTTGGAAAGGAGGGAAAAGTCACTCTTTTTAACCAACTTTTCACTCCTTGGGTCCAGATAAAATGGGGTAAGGACCCCAAAACGTCAGTTTAACATGTATCGAAAATGTGAGATGCAGTGCATTTGAACAATGATGCTTTGTCCTTCTGTTTGGACAATAATTTCACCCTATCCGCCAAAAAAGATCCGAAGTTCATGACATGAAACTGATGAAAATGTCTTTTCGTAAGCTTTAAAATGACAGATTAAACAATGAAAATGACAGATTAAACAATGAAAATTAACAACATAGACTCCCAACAAAAAATGCTGGGGACAGCCTTGATGACATGATTTAGTTATGTACAGGCATGTTCTTTGCTACATGTATCCCATTATAAGTAAATGTCTGAAGTTTATGTTGTTCTTCCTCTCTTCCCCCTCTAGTCATCAGGTTTTATTCCAGCAGAAGAAGGTTTTGCTCCAACAATTCCAGCTCAGAGGAAGTTGGCTGCCCAGTTTTCAGATGTTAGACAGGTAGGTTTGTTTGTTAAACTGTAATGCAGTTTTTACATATTCATTACATGTAATAAGTAAATTCAGACACACCAATTTTCTTTGATTCAGATCAGGAAAAACATAGACAGGGGCAATGAATAAAACCTATCAATAATAATCAAGGAGATTTTGAAAATGTAATATCTTGTCATTAAAGTCCTACTGAGATGGTGTCTTATGACTTGATTGACTAAATGTGATATCATTTGTATACAGTCTCATTATACAGAAACATTTTTTTTCTTTCAAGTTCTCTCAGTCACTGAAACTCTTTGGACACCAATTCAGAATACAAATTGTCATAGTGTGTGTGATTACAATTAAAATCGTTTTCACAATACTTGTTTTTTTTCTCTCCTTACTTGCAGGCATATAGACGGAACCAACAGAACACAAAGAAAGGAAAAACAGACCAAGAACAAAAACTAAAGCTGGTATATTTTCCCAACTTATACCTTTAGAATAATGCATTTTTTACAGTACTGTCATTGTATTTGCCTAGTATTTATAAACTGTAGTCAGTATACAGTCAAACCTGTACAAATGATCAATTCTATCTAAGGACTACCTGGCCAATGTGACCACTTTTTGGTGGTCCTTTGATTATTTTTTCCCTTTGTATAGTTATCATCTTTCCACATTCCAGATTCTATAAGCCCCTTGAGCGTTGTTCATGGGGGGTTCAGACTGTATTGACATCTTTGTGTATTTCTTCTATGCCTGTTCCATATGCAGCCAGCCATGAAAGATGAGAATGGGTGGAAGCGGCTGTGCATGGGCTGTAGCGTGTCTCCAGAGGGATCTGTAGAGGAAGGAGAGGAGGGAAGACTAGAGGAGGGGCAGGAGGATACTCAAGATAGTACAAAGGTGATGAAATGAACTTACCTAACATATACAGGAGCTTTTTATTGAAGAGTAATCCCTACATTCCATCAGACATCCTGGCATACTTGACAAGTAGGTGTCAGTATTTTCATTGAGTTTTAAGGAAAAAATCCATAGCAAAGTCATAATTTGAGACCTGTAAGAGCACAATAGTAAGATGGTAAGTGCTTTAAGTCAACTGTTCTTATGAATTGATTTTTCTTTTCGATTCCTACAGGAGGGTCACCCACCAAGTTTACAAATCCTGATGGCCATGGACCAGGTATGTCTTGCCAGTGGTGCAATGACGCCCCCTATCAATGTTGTAGAGAACTGAACCAATCCTTCTGGACCTATTTGATTACCACTATAATGAGGATGAGCAGATGTTGTTCAGTGTGTTAGCATTGAGTCATACCTTTACATTCCATTCCACAGTGCAATTTTGCTATAGAGATATTTATTAAGCTCACATGTATCGTTTCAGAATATCAGAAAGAAACACTACACCTTTTCTCCAAGCAGAGGTTTAAGTTGCTGTTGGGGCTAGTAGTGGCTGGCTGTCTCTGAAAAGAGGCAGACAAAAAAACGTGCAGCCACTACTACATGTAGCTCCCTGACCTCTGCTTGGACAATACTACAAACCTTGTTGGTCCAATTCGGAGGTTTCATGCCCTAATTACATATAATTTCAGTGGACTGTGATACAAGTTCTTGACTTTCACATCACCTGGTTGCAGAGACATGGATTCTCCACCTTACTGGTAAACATTCCCATCCATTAAGTACATGTAGTGACATGTGTTCTAAGAGGGATTCAGTAGAGTATAGAAGCAATATCCTGCATATAGGAATGTTCTTACTTTATGATGATTATGTATCTGTACGTCAATCTAATCCACTTCTGCCAAAACATTTGCAACTTATCATCAATGAGGATAGTCATAGAGAAATTTGTATGAACAAATGTACCGGTAGTCCAAGAAACCATGCAGTTTTTGTGTGCAAACCATGTTACTGACTGACCTTTATTCTGACAAATATATATTGTAGACTACTTGTAAAGACTAGTCCAATGTGTGATGATATAACATACTGGTAGAACAATTACTTTCCAAGAGGTTCCACACATTGCACAGTACAAATGTGTAGACACAGTATGATATTTCTTAGCATTACATGATGTACTTAAACAATGTATGTTCCTTCTGTCTCCCTGATGCAGTCTCAGTGGCTGTATGCCCTGATGGTGTGTCTAGAGAAACCCTTGTACCCCGACACTGCGGCTTCACTCCGTACCCTGTCCAGATGTTGTAGTGCAATACGAGCCACACTGGTGAGTTTCTCTCTTACTACAGTAACTTCTATACATTCCCACAGATTGAACTTCAATAAGAATGAGGAACATGTAATATACCCCTATCACACAGCACATATATCAATCGGCTGCAAGCTCTAAATGACATTTTCGGCAGTAATACACCGGATGTTCTCCCAATCATCGCACAATTTTTAGAGGTCAGACGATGTTTGCATCAAGGTCTCCGAGCCCCTTCTGATGTGGTTGTCGAATGAAAAATGCCTCTGCCGAATTTTTGATTTGGTGACCCTCTGACGATCAACAAATACAGCTGGAGCCAGGGTGTGCTGCCAGGAACATGTCAAAAGACTCAAAGAAGAAATGACTGAAACAATCTTTTAACTTTTACCCTGTTATGTATTTTAGTTATACCATATGTGTGTATGAAGAACACTTCACATTTTTAGATTCATTTGTTAGGACTTAAATTATGTAATCGGTATCTTTGTAATATTTTGTCTGATCCTTCTGCCTCCTTCCTCAAGACCTCAATGAAAAGTACCCTGGAGGCTGATCTGAGCTTTTCAAGAATAAACAAAAGTTTAGCCAGAAATTTATCAAATGTGTTATGTTTACAGTTGCCATGAAATTGTAATCAAGACAGATGGAATGATATGGTAAAATGTACACATCTACCTTTACTACAAAGTGATGGTTATGTTCATGTTTTTACAGGATAGTAAAGAAGATGACAGATTGGCTCCTTTGAACCTTCTCATATGTCTAGTGTCTAGGTAAGTACAGCTTATGGATACACATTTGATATGATCTAATTTCTATGTCATGCAAGGAGTTTTTCAGAAAAATTGTTCTCATGTCAGTAATAAGTGTTTCCATGTTAAACTTGACACAGCTAACCAAACATAAGTAAATGTGTTCTATTTGCCCTTTTTACTATGTTATGCTGCAGTTTAGTCACAGCATTGTGTTTTTTTTCTTCCAGATACTTTGACCAAGGGGATTTAGCAGACACATAGACATGATCAACAGCAACCTTCCCTGCACGCACACATACATCAAGCGTAGACATCAACATTTAAAAGACAGCAAGAGAATCTGTGGTGCTACAAATTTAATGGAGATATGCATTCTTTATCTTATTGTGAGGAATAGGTCCTATCTTAACCACGTGGAAACTAATTTGTGCTAGTCTATAATGCTACTGTAATGTGCTTTATGAAATGCCATGGTGAAGTGATATGGTATGATTTCACTCATTGTTGCTGATGTTTTATACCATGTAGTAGTCTTGATAATCATGTGAGATGATTTATTATTGTTTAGTAAGTACAGAAAGGGTCTGAAACCATGTCAGAAGCTTCAATTTTAGTTTATGAGGACTCTCTGACGACATGCCCTTAAACATGTTAACATGTACTACAGCACTACATGCTTCTTTTCATGTGAACAACAGCATGATGTTCAGATTAAAGCTTCAGAACTGTACGATTCTTGTTCGTTTGCAAGACTACATTAAATGTTACAAGAGTCACACAAGAGTGCCCAACAAATCTTGGATGTTACATATTTGGAACATAAGTAAAGATTAGATACAGAGTCCATTGTGCAATGTGTATTCACAGTTACACATGTAAGTGTGTGCATTTGAATATGAACAAGAGTTGCTTTTTTTTCCCCGGAAATACTACATATAAGAGACAACTGTCTGTACATGTCACTCTCCTAAAGGGTTAGGAAATCAAGTTTTCTTGTATTTTTCTTCTACTCCTGGCATTTTGATCAGACAAAGCACACTATGTTTTTAAAGAGAGCAGAGCATGCAACACCTTCCAGAAATCTGTAGTTTTTTTTACAAGTATGAAGTTTAATTTTGTGTTTGAAGATTGTTTTATAAATACACAAGTTCACAATTCCATAAACACGTTTTATTCTTTAAAAAATGTCTCTTGGGTATTTCACTTTTGTGAAATGTGATTGGAAAGTCGATGAGAAGTTGCTATTCATACAATTACAGATCGACCAAAAATTATGATTAAGAAATAATTATTAGTTACGTTTCTAACAACATGCAAACATCAGCATTGTCATTCACATAGTACGTACTAACACTGCAGTCATTTTTGTCTTGGATTAAGAATTCTTTTTGCTCAAACGTTCCCCAAAAAATGGAAAATAAAATATTAAATATAGTAATAAATGTTCTTGTAACGCCAAATAAATAAAGATATCACTGCATGATCAAAATGTTACACACACATACATACATACACACAAACACGTACACACGCACACCTACGCATTGCAGAAGAGATCTCTGCGTGACCATGTTTAAAGCACAAAATGAGTCTAGGTGGAAGGGAAGGCTTTAATACATTATCAAAGTCGTCCTTTCAACCATCCAAGAGGACGTTGGCGTTCAGAAACACCTTTGATTTCTTGTAACAAAAGTGACGGTGATATGCAGACAGGGCTCAAATATCCTCAATAATATTTCACAAAATTGTTTCTATTCAAGCTTAAGACTTGTTTGTTCACCCGCTCAGTCACAGATACCTCATTGTCAGGAGGCACGACCACTCCTCAGTTGTCGATAACATTCCCAGGGTCTGAAGTCCAGCGACGAATGGTGGCATTCTCTGTCCGATTTAACACACGTCGCAGGTAATCAAACTGTGGAGGATGAAAATGAGAACCGCAAATATTCCCATATTATGATCGTTTCATCCCTACAATAATCAAGTTTCGCCGTTGACATTTGTGCCCAATGTCACATAAGCTATACAATAGTTCATGAATCTTATGTAAGAACTGTAAGAACAGAAATGTACACCTTGTCTTCGAAGACTCCATACATTGTTGTTTTACACAAAGGGGTTTCTGTTGTCAACGAAAGGATCGTAATAGCCGACGTATTATGTGGAGGGATGAAATATTCCACATCACAAACACAAGTTATTGTTTACACCGTCCAGAATGACTCCAAGCGTGACGTTTGTACAAGTATTGAAAAAAAAATGTGACAAAATACCTCAGCGCTGCCGCTGAATGGCACAAGCATTGAATATGTCAGTTACTTTGAAAATTCCCTTCGATGCATGGCGGGACACCAGCAGAAAGTAACATCGTTTAAAACAGTAATTCTTACCAGGCTTCCATGACTTGAGGGATTGAACATGACTCCAGGACGCATTAGATAGGTCCCTGTGGAAGAAACGGATAACAACGAAGATATTAATCGGGGCGTTTCTGAAAGACGGGAAAAGATTTTGATGATTCGTTTTCGGAAAGTGGAACGTTAGATTAAGAATTAAGGATTTCTTTCAGAAGATTTGCACACCGACTGGAGAAAGAAATGAATGGCGTCAGTCTAGTCACACTTCAAGAACCCCTTCCTTCATCACTCAAATCACATTAAGGGAAGTCTAAACTCCTGTAGATGCTGCTAAGTTTGAAAAGGCGAGAGAGGAGAAGACGACATTTCTTCTGGAAGCTGTCTTCCGAACATTTTTAAAAGCGGACCACAATTACCTATTAGACGACGTCTTTTGGACAGTGGCATCACAGTAGGTACTGCTTCCCCAAAAGAGCCATTGTCAGATGAGCCACTGGTAGAACTTGCCTGTGGATGCATATCATGCAATATATAATAGCGATAGATCTATGTTGGCCGTTGACATTTTCAATCGAGAGGATTCGTAGTAGTTAGTACTTATGGCCAGCGGGACCGATGGGCCCACCCGTTGACATGGTTAAGCTACTGTGAGGTGTAGTATCGCAACATTACTTTTTTAGAAGAGGAGAGTTGAAGGGATTCGTTGTGCTTTGCAGGCTATTAGATAAAGTGATAACCAACAGTGGCATTTACAACAAAGCAAACATTAGATTGTTTAATCCTTGCACGGTTTAAAATAACGCTCAGAAACCACACTCACGGTGGACATCGGAATGGACTCAACCGTTGTCGTTCTCCTAGGACCGAAGAAGGCAGAGTGATTAAATGAGTAGGTAGTGTTCGCAGCAGGGTGGCCAGGGGCGTGGGTAGTGTTCACGGTTGATGCCACCTTTTGATAGGGAAATATATCGTTGAATTGCTAAAAAAAATTGTTACTCAAGCAACTGCATAAAATTTTGAAACAGACGTTTCAGACAGCATCCGCTATCTTCGTCAGTGACTAAGGAAAGATCTGGCAGAACTAGGTTTAATACCAAAACTCTGAATAGATATTTTGATTAAGTGAAGACAATTTCAGATGGTTCATATTACCTGGATGTCTAACCTTCATCAACGTATCGTTGAATTGTTTTGATCCCTTTGATAAACCGACTCAAATTGTGGACGAACACTCAAAGAAAAATGCCAAAATTTGGATTGTTGTTTGAAGCTACAAGGAAACTTTTCGTATCACATGTTTCCTGGAACATTTCAAAGGCAGGGGAAAAGAACGAAAGACGGAAGCTTACCAATCGACTGCCCTGTGTGCTCAAGAACATCGCGAGAAAAGTTACGCCGATGATCAATGATACCAGAAGCGCAATAGCTGTCGCTACAGCAAGGCACACCCGGCGACATCTACTTCCTGGGGGGAAACATTAAAACAACCTCAAAGCGTCGAGAAGGCAAGAAAAAAATCTGACTCTCTGTCCAGACTCTGATTGACTTCAAGACCTCAAGAAAAATACATTAACGAGCGCTGCAGCTCGGTAAACAATTTGATTTGGGAAAACAGTGGATATCTGATTTTCAAATTTACAGAAAAAAAATTCACAAAAGATCCAAATCCATAGGGCTAACGTTAAATACTTTAAACAAAAAGGTTGCTAAATGCAGACATATCTTACCGCAAGCTGCTTGCTGGCCAACGTTCGCTGCATACATGGGATTAGGGATGAGGGCGTTCTGCTTTGGATTTGGATGAAGTGTATTCGGAGAACGTCGAAGCCCATCAATGTGACACGTGTCCTTTCCGCCAGAGACTGACGCGTCGTTCTGATACAAACTGGTCGGAATGTTACTGCTGTTAGCAGAAGTCGTTTTCTGAGAGGATTCTTTGCTTTGCGTCTCTTCCGAACTTGTCTTGATAGACGACATGTCGTCATGAGACATGAATGCAACAGCATATGGTTGAATGGGTTCAATATTTGCATCTTCGTCATCACCAAGGACGATGTCGATTGTCTGTCCGTTCCCAGCGACAGCACCGCGCGTTGATATGTCACTGTTACTACCATCGTCTTCCTCATCGTATCTCACAGCATATGGCTGGATGCGGAAGATGCCCTCGCTTTCAAGTGTCAGGAGTTCAGGGTGAACGGTTTGCCCGTACGCGGGACTCGGCTTCTCGATATTTGGCGGGTACGGTGAGTTATAGTTTAGGTTGTGTTGAGCTTTGTCCGTTGGATTCGGGATGATGGTTGATGTAGGGTACATCGGATTCGGGTCCCGGGAGTTACCCGTGCATGTCGAGTTTGGTTGAAGTTTATTCAGTGGATGAAGAATGTCATGCGTGCCGCTCTCATTCCGAGAAAAGCACGCAGTGTCAGCATCATTCTGGGAGTCACATCTTACCATTGGGGCCGAGACATCATCGTTGGTGCTTGTAGCCGTTTCTGCTTCTTGACATGACTTCTTGCTTTGCGTCTCTTCTGAAGTTGTCTCAATGGATGTTATGTCATCCATGGACTTGTTCACAGTAGCGCACAGTTCAGTATCAACATCATGGAAGTCACCGTCTGTTTGTTCATCTTCTGACGCAGCACCGCTTTTTGTAGGTATTTTGACATCTCCGGCCCGATACTGAACATCGAATAGCTTGGTGAAATGGTTACCATCATCATCAGCTGACTCAAATGGAGGTTCGATATGAACAGTTGGCTTGCCAATGGCGTTTTGTGGGTGCGCCTCTTTCGAACTTGTCTCGATGAATACTACGTGGTCTTGGCACATGTACGAAAAAGCGGGTGGTTCTACTATATCGGCAGTGCCAAGGGCTACGTCGACTACTGTTTGTCCATTCGAGGCTGCAGCATCAATTTCTGTAGACATGTTGCAATTTCCACCATCGCCATCATCTTCCAAGTATCTAACAGCACAAGGCTGGATGCATGGATCTCCATCACAGCAGGCCAGTCTACGAGCAGGATTCCCAGGAACAGGATCCGAACTGACTTGCGTCATGCCGTCACTCAAAGAGTCACCCGTGGTGATCCTTGATGCGATGTCAGTGGTGTTGTCTTCAGCCATGGTTCCGGTAGTACTGGACGACATGAACATGAACATGCCAACTACATGTGGTTCTGTTGAAGGGTACTGACTGCTCTGGAATACAGTTAGCGCACAGAGTAGTCTAAGCCTATTACATCAGACAGGCGGCCACTGCTCCTATCTTTAGTTTCATCCATGCCAACATTTGTAATCGGTCCCTTTCACTTGTCTTTGCTTGTTTTTAAGCAGTCTTAACAGCTTCTGGTGACTTATATGGGCTTTTTCCTTCTTATTTTCTTTTGCTTATTGGATTTACGCGTGTCTGCTTTTTTCGAAAAGAATTTAAGCTCCACCACGATTTCATGAAGATTGGATATGGACCTGAAAGGTACGCAAGATGTCGGTTGAAGTTGTCCCCAAGCTGGTCACAGGGACGTTCAAAGCGTTGATTGTATGGTTTGAATCTCGCCTTAAGCCTTTGACCCTCTGGATGGCATATCACGTTTTCATATCAACTGAATGTTGATTGCTTCTACAAAGTGTCTCCAGTGATTTATTTTCAAATGTCTTTCTTGACTTCGTTCTAAAGAATTCAATAAGCTGTAGATTTTGTGCCGTCGTCAAGATTGCACAATTTTGGCTAGCAAAGCCTGGGCTGACTCTGAGTTACTAATATCATATTTGACAACGTTTTAAAAAATAATGGTATTTACCTTTGGTGTTGCAAAACGATATTATATCATGCCCGAATAATGACCGAGAACCGCAGGCAACTCAGAATATAGCTTTTATTGCCATTTCAACTCACTTCAACATGAATTTTTTTTCCTTTTTCCTGATTGCAGCAGGCTAGCACATGTACAACAGAGCCCTCAAAATCGTTGTTGGTTCAGCAGCTAGAAGTCATGATTATCTACAAATTTCTATTCCAAAAGCAAGAATTACCATTTTGCACCACCCCATTGCAACCTCGATCATCGTCTTCAATGCACTATTTCTAAACTTAAGCCTCAAGTAACTCTAGACGTAAATATATCTTTCTTTGGTTGCCAACCTGAATACATAATAGCATATCTCTGAATGTACAAGAAATATGTACATCTGTTGCATCAGTACATCATAAATCTGCTTAACAATAGCAAAATGTACAGGTTTATACAGGATGCTCCACTGCCGCAAAGCATAAAACTGTCCTATCACAATGAACATATACTAACTACTGTGTAGTTCCACCATCACACATTCTACATGTATCACAAATTCACTACTTTTTTTTCTGTCGGGTAGCTTCTCAAAGTTTATAAATCGTCAGAAGAGAACCTTCAGTATCTCCTCATAGAAACTTCATTTGCACTTGAAGGTCATCTTGACTATGCAAAACAATCACGTATCAAATCCTCATTAGCCTAAACCTTAATGCGAACGTGAGTACATTTTCTTTTGCCTCAATACCTTCAAACAAAAAAAGGAAGAATGTATAAACTAACCCAGACGTTGAAATTCTATCAAAATGAAATGGACATTGATCAAATCAATGAATTGATAACAGAATCAAATCTACCCGTTACTAAAGAATGAAACATGCAATAATCTAATCATCAATTGTGTCAAAAGAAAGTTATCTGTTGAGACTTGAATATCATTACTTGCACTGTTATAGTTGACAAAATCATGGAAAAGTTCATCCCCACATATGCACATGTACATATAGAATGGCAATGACATACAACAGTAATGTATTTCATGGCACGTGTATCTCCAAAGATTTCTTTCCCCAGAGCAAAGTACTGCACAAACACAGCACTTGTCCCTCATCAGTGGATTAATTTAGCACTCCTGTTTCATAACTTTGCACCAGTCCCCAAGCATTGTTTTACACGAAAGGAAGATAGCCAGGTGATTTCTGACATCATGTTGAGGTGCAGTGTCTGTGTTCTCTTCCTAGTCTTTTAGTCTTTCTACCAACATATTTCTGAAACATCATCAATTCAAATGTAACATCATTTTTCCTGTTTTCGTGCCCCACAAACATCTGACAGAATGCCCAAAAATCCAAATAGAATATTACTATGAGTTTACATGAATTATGAGCAATACAGTCACTTCAGTTTCGTGTTGCAGAACTACCAGTATTTTAGAATACAAATTCATGAGAAAAGACAGGAGATGATTATTACATTCTTCAGCATCACTACTACACTATTTCATCTCATTTATCTAATTTATCTATAGTGGTCCTGATTACTGTCATATAAACGAAAAAGCAAGCTTGTCTTCAATATATTTGAAAAGGTTTGCACCAAATGGCCACCACTCAATGCTGTGTACAGCTCAAATATACAAGACCAGGTAAAGTCGTGAACACCACGACTATCTGTAGGTGGTGCTCTTGGAAGCACTGGCCATATACTGCCTCTGGAGACACTGGTTGATATGTGACCGCTTGATCACTGGAAAGGGTCCCTTAGTTGGCGAGGTGACAGTCTGATTCTCCTCTGTCTGTTTGTACAAGCTCAACTGTACGCCGTTCTTTGTCTTGGCTGTCTTGAACTGTTTGGGTCGCGGGAAGGGATTGAACTTGCCTGCGTTCATTCCTGCACTGTCCAGATGTGCCTTCGTCGACTTGATTCCTGGAATGGTCGGACTGGAAGGCCTCTGGTTCTCGTTGGAAGACGTGCTGGAGGGGGAGGGGTCTTTGGATGAGAAGTTACTGATGGTTTGAAGGTCAAGGTCAGTAGGACGCTGTTTCTTCTTGCTGTTATCAGCAGAGCTGACGTCGGGTTCCCCGGTGTTCAAAGGTTTCCAGGTTTCTGTTGGCACGGTGCTGTCGTTTTCACTGGAGCTATCGCATGTTGAGCCTACCCCTCTGGCCATAAAGTCATGTGTCTCGTCCTCGCTAGACGGTTGGATTGGCGAGAGGACGGTGTTATTTCTCTCCACCTCTCGGTCGGAGGCAGTTTTCAGTTCCGGTTCGCTGTCGGAGGTGTCGCACACCTCGCTCTCCTTCCCCTCCTCCCGGATCTCCTCCATACCCGTTCGGTCCGACACCACGCTCCCCTCCCTGCTGTCCACCGATTCCCTCTCCTTGGACCCCGTGTTTCCCGACCCTTCGCTTCCCACGCTGGACTCCACGCTGTGCTCGGAGCTCCTCCGCTCTGCCGTCTCCGGCGATATGCCCGCCGAGGCCGTCCACTGGATCTGGATCTCAACGCCGCCATCAGAATCCTCGTTCCCGGATTCCCTCCTGGCGCCCTCCCTCCTTCCGTCAGACGGGTGTCTTCCTCTCTGGGGAGTTGGGCGGATCTCGGGCCCCTTTATCCTCTTGGTCTTCCCCTGGATGCTGGCGATCTTCCTGGCCACGTACAGGTGGTTCATGGCAATGGGCGTGTCTCTGGCGGTGGCTGAGAACTTATGGGTGCTCTTACTCTTGTTTTCGTTACCTAGAAAGTAAAAGACAAATTGTTACAATGATTAGGTAGATGTAGCAACCAACCTTCCACATTCTATTATCAATTCTTTCTCATTATTGTCAACTATAAGATAAGGGCAACTACAATATATCTATAGTCTTTTGACCGGGAGTAACAAAGTAGTTATGTCCTGCCAAATTTGATAGATTATAGTACATTGTATCTAGATTTCAGACTGTAGTACATTTGGAGTAGATTTCCTCTAAAAATCACAAGAACTACCGAGATGCAAGGTGCTGTTCATCTGCTAGGTGGCATTTCAAGCACAGTACTAGAAAGTGAATTGCACTGCTGTGTTTGTCTGCTAGGGGGCATCATTACAGAAGTAACAATGACAGGTACATGCATCCACACGCCTATGTTACTAACTCACCCTGTTTTGGATAGATGAGGTGTGTTCTCTGTTGCTTTTGGCGGATACGCATGTACTGTTTCTTGAGTGCGGTGATGTCAGTAGACATTCGCTCCATCAGGGCCGTACGGGTCATCTCAATGTGCTCCGTACGGCTCGAGTACGCTCCCGGGCTCACCTCTCGCATGTCACTCACCGGCTTCTGTTCACCTTCTGGTAAAGAAGAGATACATATTGTCAAGCTTAACCATCTCCCTGCTATGGGTGCCATTCTATAAGGCATCAAAGCATGGTCCGGCTTACACTAGATGTCTGCTGGGACAGGGTTAACATACTTACAAAGAGACCTTAAAGATTTAATTATTCTATGTTTGTTTCACTGCAACAAACACCAAGAGCTTGTAGTGGGACAGAGGCAGTGACTAGTGAGTCCACATACAATGATGTTGCAATATTGCGTAACTGTAGTTGACCAAGAAAAATGACAAGTCTCCTATATTACCTGCTTAAAGATTATAATTTCTGCTGATTCCTTCATCTACAAGTAGAACTTTTGTTATCAATAATCTGCTAAATTTCATAAACATCTTTACGCATAAAATCATGTTTTTCTTGAATAGATCTTCTTTTTAAAGACACCATCTAAGACCCAGAAGAATTGTCACCTTTTTCTCCCCTTTTCTTGGGCGATGTTTCTGGTGGGAAAATCCCACCGAAGCAACCAATAGCCATGGCTAAATCATCCTCGTCCAGTTCCACCTCCTCGTCACTGTTGGTGGCCATCTTCATGGCCTTCTTGGCCTTGTCGGTACCCAGCGGGGAGAAGGGGGTGATGTTGTACGTGTATTTCTCTCGGAGTTCGTCCAGACCAGGGAAGGGAAACGGCGCCAAACTATAGACAGTCTGAGGTAGGGAAAAATGTATTATTGGCATTTTTTTAATCAAGTTTATCACACATGATGTATGAGTTAGGAAATGTAAGAGGATACATGCGTCATAGGCATGAACTTGTAGATGGGTGAATGTAAAAAATTCATGATATGGTATCCTCGGCTCATCAAGCCAGAAACAGGAGATAGTTGAGACAGACTTTGAGGCACCACATCAATCGTTTTGACTCACAAATACGTCATACTGAGTACTCTCAATCGTAAATGTTCTTGTGGCATTCTAATGTTGGCTAGTGCTCAGTACTGCAGCTGTATCATTCTCTCAAACTTTGATGATCATTCTGATAACACCTCAAAATCAGAAAACCAAGATCATAGCTTATTCAAGCAAATTACTTACTATAGAATCTTGATAAAATCTTATTGTTCCCCTATACCCTATAAAGGTAGTGTTTCATCCCAGATTTATGATACAATTGGCTTTTCTTGCCTTAGCCTTTAGCACACTGAAGCCTTTTGGCTACTGGTCCCTATTGGTTAAGGGGTTAGGCAGCAGAGAGAAGGTTAATAGTGACTCTCATCAAAGACTGACCTGCACAAGTTCATTGGGGTCAATCAAGTTCATCATGAGCATCTCCTGACACAACATGGCCATGGTGCCGTAGAACTGGTCCGCCGAGTCCAGGTCCCTCAGGCGGCTGCAGGGAACAGACGGTAACAAGGTTACAGACAACCTTATCAGATTTCTCCGCCACACAATTCAATTCTGACAGATTCTGGAGGGCTTCCTTTTTATAGCTGTTGGTCCAGACGAGAGTTGCTTGGCAGCACTTATGTCTTTGGTGTTCTGAGAAAAAAATAATCTTATAGAAAGATGTCAACATTTAAGGAACTACATGTGTGCCTGTGAGACTTGTTGAAAGGTTTGTGTTGAAAATGTATCAAGCTGATAGCCATCCAGTTTTACATAACTAATAAAATGCCATATTTTCCGTATCAATCAATGCTGTGAGGGTCAGACGCCATAAGGCAACATCAACTGTTACAGTAATCCTGACAACAGATCATCGAACGACACAGTGTGGGCAATTCTGTGCTTTAGGATTTGGACTCATGAGTCACATGAGGTCCCACCCCCTTGATGACAGCACAGAATGTCTTCTTTGAGCCCAAAATCACTTATCTTGAAAGGATGATGGTTACAACATGCAATAAGACAAGCTCACAACTGGATAAAATCTTGACCACCCAATTATCAGTACATCATACTACATGGCAAAGCCCCAAACAACTGTTTTATATTTTCATCAATTTTCACAGACTGGTAGGTCAAAAAACACCTGCTACAAGACCAAGTTTAAACAACCGACTTACTCTCCCAGCTTGGCCCAGATAGCCAGGGCTGTCCTCAGCAGAATCTCTGACCCCTCGAAGAAGACGGAGTCCCACACCCTGAGCACGGTGGACTTGGGCAGGCAGGTCGCAAACAGGGTCAGGAACCATTGCATCACAAACACGTTGGTCAGGGGAGGCTCGTAGTTCCCTATGTACAGGAAGAGGAAAATTGCATTACTGAGGTGTAAAAAGAAGAGAAAGCTTGACATCATGCAAATAACTTAAGGAATATTCTGACAACACTTCTATAGAATGCTGTGAAAAGGGAAGTTTTGCAAATGAGCATTGTATTACTAAGAGGTTTGCACATCTAAAATGTTTGACAGACAAGAGAGACTCTCATTAGGTGTATCTTGACAAAATTCTGCTGAATGATGTAAAAAAAGGAACTACTGGTAAATAGGCATAGTCAATTATATGCACATCTTTAAACTTTGAAAGAAATGTACATTTGAAACTGTCACTACAACACCACATAAAATCAGGATCATATCTTGGAACTACTCAAAGTAAAAATCCAATTGCAACCAGCAGCATTGGAGCAATGTCAACCATATCACAGTCTACACATGTATATATATATATGATGCTAATTATTGCTTATTACAAAACCTATATCGCATAACCAGTGCAGTATCATTACCTTGAGGGTTGGAGTTGGCTCTCTTCTGCAGGTCGTCCAGGTGTTTGGACAGGTCGGGCAGCCGTATCCTCAACAGCTCCCTGAACACTGCCATATCCACAGACAAGGCACGCAGGTTGTTGGCAAAGAAGCTGTCCGGCAGCACGTAGTCAATCAGGTAGATCATCACCTGGGGAGCAAGATGTCTGTTAATTAATTACTTTCTAATGAAGTCTTGTTCCCTTTCCTCTTGGCTGTTTGCAATTTCCCCTTCCCCAGGTTCTATGTGCTTATAACAGTCTTTGTGGTGAGAAATTTGTCACAATTAGTTACGAAGTTGCGGTAGGCAGCAAAGAGATTTTCTAAGGAGAAATTTAAAGTCTTATCAAATGTACAAAAGTGTAGTAAAATCCTGTAACTTTGTATTAATTTTCAACAGGATGCCTTCCATAAAATCTCAAAAATCCATCTCCACTCTATTTTTCTTGTACTCACAATTGTATGTAAATTTGACCCCCAAACTTTGACCCCACTGACCTTGAGAGCGTCCTCCTCCACCCTCTCCACGACCTCCAGGACGAGAGCTGCGAGGACGTTGAACCCCTGGCAGTACCCCACGGACTTGTTCCAGCGGGCGTAGGCCAGCAGCACTCTCTTCAGCACGACCCTGTCCTGCTCAGCACAGAACCCACTGCACCCGGTTCTGTGGAGGTCCTACAGAAACACAGGAAACTATTTGTCACACCCAAGAAAGAAGAGCGTGCAGTGGCCATCTCAGTCCTAGCTGACATGCAATGATGATGATGATAATGACGAAAATTACATGTTTGGATATTCTATTTCAAAGTAAATTAGATCCCAATTTCAGTGTTTTTGTGAATGAATTGTGTAACCAGCATTTTTATTTATTTCCTGTATTACATGTCTGAATAGTCTCACATTTTCTTGTGTTACATTTTAGAGGTACTCAAGTTCCTCGAAATGCATTTAATAATGCAGCAATCAAGTACTGTGCAAGAGGTATAGAATATCCATATTCTTTAACTTTATCCGTGTAAAAGATTTATTCATTCTAGAATCTACACTGTCAGTAATTTTAGCCTAGCTTTTCTTCCATGAAATGTCAGATATTGGGCAAAATAGCCAGGCCAACAATCTCTGACATAGCCCACGCATACTAAACATGGGTAACCTTATCCAATGCATTATTGGCTTAAGTGAAGTAAGATGCATTGCCTTTAATCTCCCACCAATATAGCGTTAAGCCCATAAAATTTGCTACATTACCTGCAGCAAAATACCACCTGGGGCTCCAGGGGCATAACCTTTCCATCTTTGTAATTCACAACACCACATATACATCAAACTACAGATCACCCTTTCTGTTTTCAATATGTTGTGGATGTGACTAATTGGAATTCACAACACCATGAACGCACCAAACTACAGCTCAACCTCTTAGTTTTCAATACCCTGTAGATATGGCTACCTGTAAATCACAATACCACATATACACCAAACTACAGATCAACCTTTCATGATTCAATACCCAGCAGATATGGCTACCTGTATTTCACAATACGATGAATACACTAAACTACACATCAACATCCAGTTTTCAATACCCAGTAAATATGGCTAACTGTAAGAGATGAGAGCATTTATCCTGGCTATGCAAACCACAAGCAAGATAAAGTGGAACTTAGTATTGGCAACGTTAACACAAATCAATTCATACTGAAGTCCACCTTTTTCTCATGAGCTAACAGCTTCTACAACAATAATAACCGACTTGCTAACAGTAAGAAGATAAAGTGAAACTTAGCATTACTGACACAAATCAATTCGTATTGAAATCCTCCACTTTTCTATGGGCCAATAGCTTCTGCACAAAAGTAACAACCAACTGGCTAACTGTAGGAGATGGGAGTATTTACCCTGGCTATACAAACCAAAATCAAACCGACCATGATGATACTGTGAAACTTAAATCCTGTTCAGACCAGGATTCGTGAATTGGGATTTACCCAGGCACTGGATTGATCCTGATTCGTGAATCCTGGTATGAATGGTATGAATTTGGCTCCAAGGGGGGGATGGTTATTCCCGATCCACCGAATCCACCTCAGGACCTTTAGTGAATTTGGCGCGGATTAAATAGGGATCGCTCTCATGCCTGAATCCCGATTTGTGAATTGTGGTATGAATGTGGTCTTAGCATTGCTAGCGAAAATCAATTTGTATCAAAATCCACCTTTTCCCATGGGCTAGAAGCTTCTGTACGAAAAGAACCAACCAACCTTGACGATCTGAACGCCGAGTTTGTCGTCGTCGGGGTTGCTGCGCTCATTGAAGGCCAGCCGACACATCTTCTCCCAGTCCAGCTGCAGGTTCTGGATGTGCTTATCCGCCAGGCACAGCCACACCTGGAAACAATACAGATCTTATTGCAACAATTCAAAGCGCTTTCTTTCCACAACTACATGCTTCCTTTTAGGTATTTCTAAAGAAAAACAGGGAATTTGAGTAGAAAACATAGCGAAATTGAGTAGTCCAGCTGCAGGTTCTGGATGTGCTTATCAGCCAGACACAGCCACATCTGGAAACAATACAGGTCTTATTGCGACAGTCTTCTCTTCCGGAAGCTAAACATTTTCAGTAGGAAGAACATGGAAATTGAGTAGAAAAGACAGGGAAATTGAGAAGGAAAGACAGGGAATTTGAGTAGGAAAAACAGGGAAATTGAGTAGTCCTGTGCTTATCAGGCAGACGCAGCCACACCTGGAAACAATAAAGATCTTATTACAGCAACTCCAAGTGTTCTCTTCCTGAAACTACACACTTCTTTTGAGTGTTAGTGATAAGAGGGGAATTTGAGTAGTAAAGACAGAGAAATTGAGAAGGAAAAACAGGGACCTTCTTATGTTAGCATCAGGTTTTAAGGCTGATTTTATTTGTCAACGCCAGAACAAGCATTCTTGTCCTTGGTGCTGAAAATGTTTCTTGTGCCCAAAGTTGGTGCTTCTGCTCCAAAACACACAGGACATACTTGAACTCATAATTCATATTTTGTAGTGTTAGAATTGATTCTGAACAGCAGCACCAACATTGTTCTTAGAATGACATAAGCAATGAAGGCACCTTTGTTACTATGGCACCCTCTTAAATTTGAGTGTGTTAGATCTATTTTTGGTCCTCCATCTCCTGCCACATGAATACCAGTATCTATTGTACAACAGTTAACTGTTGATGATTGAAATGAGAAGAAAATTAAGGCAAAAATGTTTTCCAGTATACACTTGAGTGCTCTGTGTAACACAATTTTAGTTTGTGACAGATGCTTTAAAAAGATTAATCTGCTGTGTGACCTTTCAATAAGACTTGATGGTGAAATTTACAAGGCAGTTAATACATGTCCATAACAGTTTCACTTCTGCTAAGTGATGTTCCAGCCTGTCCTTGGTGCTGAAACGACCTTTCAATGTCAGATTGACCAGCTATGCTTGGATTTGTCAAATCTACAGTGCTGATTCAAATGCACGAGCCATCCTCCAGATATTTCATGTCGTACCACTGAACAGGGAGGGTAACTTAAACCCTACAGGAAACTTTACCTCTATTACCCAGACGACTGCACTACATCACCCAAAGCACCCCCGTACCCCTTCCCTGATTAGAACCTTCATTTGTAAAGAATGGCTTTCAATTAGCTGCACCGCTTCCTGCCTGGCCGGGCCTGATGAAAAGGAGCAGCTATCCCCTGATAACAGTTCCCATTCCAGGCTTATTTGCATGGGAAATGAAGGCTATTACCTGGGGATCACTGTGTATTGATAGAAGGGAACAGAGCAAGATTGCTTTGACTTGTAGGTGTGTTTCTACGGTGTGTGCCGGGGATTGAACATATAAATGCTTTTTGGCAGCTACGCGACAATGCAGGCTTGAATATCAATTTGCAATGCTTTTGTGCTGAAATCTTAAGAAAGGGTAATTGATAACTTGCGAAGTATATTTTGTATTGATGTGCAACAAAAGCACAAATTGGTCAATTCATACCCATGCACAATAACTGTCCAGCTGTGCTACCAACATAATGTGGAACATATAAAAGTTATATTTTCGCCCTTTTAGCATCAATCTGTCATAATTCCATTTCCAACTCAATCTTTACAGAAAACAGCTAAGGAAAACTCTTTTGTCCAAAAATGTGACGAAATGGTAGTATCAAAAAGACGGCTATGAAGGAGGTAGAATAGACCGATTCAGATGGCACAAACTGATTTAGTCTATATAGGTCTATTATGCCTGTAATGCTTTCCTCCCCTGACTTTAAGGTGGTACATCCCCGAGGCTGCCAGCCTTTAGACATGGCACCCTGAATAGATAATAGTCGCTTCTGTGACTTGCGAGCGAAATGGAACACACCATGCATACCATCTGGGCTGGTGTGATAAGCAACTTAAACTACAGGTAGCTTCATATTAGCCTGACTTTGCCATGCTTGGTAAATGATTGCAAGGCGATGTCATTTTGGCAAATCATTTTGATGCATCATTTTGGCTCAGCCTTCAGGGGGTCTTTGAAAGTCCATCGGGCATGTATTAAAGAAAATGCACCATATCAATGTCTGTATTTTGTCGATAAGATACATCCCATATACATACGCTATGTGGGAATGTTTTACCTACAAGAATATATTTTTGCGATCTTTCCAACTTACCCTTTTCCGCCACTCGCTGGGAAGACCATGGGGGAGGCGAACAACAGCCTTCATGGCATCAAACCACTGAAAAACAATGTAAGGTTTGTTAGAAACTGAAAAACATGATACATCTGAATATGGTTACAGCTGATATGGTATTCACCAACAACTGCCAGAATATCTCAACGTCTTTCAGATGGTATCGGAGTATCATAACTATCCCACACGCCACAGTCTAAATCGATCTATGCAACTGCCTCAGACACGTCTGGAATGTGGAAGGCGAAAGTTCAGCCACAGAGGTGTTGGTGAATGGAACAAGCTAACACTTTCAATGAAAAATGCTCCAAACAGTGTAACGTTTAAGAGGATGTTGAAACAAATGAACTGACCTCTGACCTCACCTTACGATAGGAACGGAATATGGACTACGAGTATGGATTATGGCTCTGTAAATTTTGTATGTATCGGTATATATGTATTTTAGACTTATGTTTTGTACTGATTGTATTGTGTTATCCAGGGCCCCACTGCAAAGCAGTGTAGTGCACTGAGTTGGGCCACCCTGGCTAAATAAAACAGAAACAAACAAACAAACAAACAAACTTTAGTTTTGTAATATTTTTTTCTTTTTCAGATGTAAATACAGATGACAAAAGTCAAACCTACTGTTTTTCAAAGTGGCGGGTTTATGTAACCCTGAGGATTAATGTTAATGGAGGTTCCAGCTAAATACAGTTACAGCCAATACGGCATAACTTTGATTTTGTAATCTTTAAAAGTGTTGTTTGGTTGGTAATGATGGATGCAGTCTTTTTAAACGTACATGCAGATGACAAATGTACTTTATAATTTGCACAATGAGCTGCTTTCTGATATATGTGGAAAACCTTACTAAGACAGTGAAACATTAAAACATTTGCTCATGTGGAAATTGTCTATATGTATACATGTAAACCAACATGTATGTATGACTTTAACTGTGGTCATTAATTTAAGCTAGGGGAAAACCCTACATTTACCAGAATAGATCACATGTTCTTCTCTACCACTGATCTCAAATCATGCATGGAAACAGCATAATTCCAGATCTGCTTAGGTGTATATGAATGTGCTTCATCCCTGAGGCCTCCCCACAAGGATGAGTAAGGTCCCATAACACCCCATGTATTTCCAGAACCTCAGAATCTACTCCGATCCCGATGCATTTCTGTCTACAGTAATCCCACAGGCTGCAAGGCAATGAAAGGGCATCATAAACACTGTCCTTGGTCTTTGACCCTGCGAATCTTCAACCATCATACTGTGTAGAAAACGCATAATGCATGTAGCGTTCCTCTTCTATATTAACCTCATTCTGTCACGTAAACTGTGTTGAGCATCATGGAGAAAAATGAAACCTCCTACAGAGATGTGTAAGGGTCAGAATATTGTTATTCATACCCTGTTGTGTTATGATGAATGGCCCCGCTTTCAAACATTGAGCCAAAGGATCCATTTCCATGGTGGGATTAGCTAATATTCCTTCCCAAAATGCGGTATCAAACTGTGTGGCCATCCATGAATTATGGGGACTGGATGACAGGAAAATGGCTTCTAAAACAGATTGCTTTCTAAAAATGGAAGCGTTTGTGGCTTTACTATCGTTCTGGCATATAATATTTGTACTGAAGATAAGTTGCCAGAGATATGGCTATCACAACGCTGAGAAAAAGTACAAGATATACAGGAGATATTCATCACTAGTTGTAGTAGTCACAGATATTTTCTTCTTCCCCACAACATAAATTGAAAAGGTAGGTTTAATAATTCAAAAAGATTTGTCTATTTCATTTCTCTTGGCATCAAAAGTAACAAACAAAATTATTATCTGATAGAATGGCTGATGAAAATTATCCAGATTTTAAATCAAAATGAATCACTACATGAATCCTTAAAAACATCACTCCGTTTTTTGACTCGATCTCATTTTGCCCAAGTGCATATATAAACCTTTGATTAGATTAGGGACCGTGGCGGAAATGAAATCTTATCATTCCTGAGTAACTTAATACTACATACTGAACTCTTCTTACAATCTGGTAGCAATCAATGAATCACTTTGATCAGGAGAAAGATTCTACAGGAACTTTCATTTGGCAGTTGCTTGACAAATGGCCAAGTGCGTGTTTGAAGATTACTCGGACCCAGCGTCTCGACTATGTCATTAGACGCTGCGCCAGTTTCTCTACAAGACTTTTATTTCCAGAGACGGTTGGTTTGGCACTTGTTCTTTAAGTGCCAGCCACACACGTACACCTTGGGTGCTTTTACATGCATATGTGTCAAAAGGAATGTCTCTCTAACTTACAGATGTTAGATAGACTGCTGGTGCATTTGGTTTAACGGTACTGCATATTTATTCAAGTTTGGGGCACCTAAATTTCACAGCATGGTAAAAGTTGAAAAGTTTGTGTTATCTTTGAGTTTGCAGTCAAACAATGGCAACAAGAAACTGAAGGTGAGTCTGTGTGAATTTCTTATTCTATTCTGTTCTATTGTAAATTTCCCGCTTATTCTATCCATGCATTTTTCTGCCAGGCTGCGTGTCCAACCTCCCATCTTGCCAATCTCCGGTCCCATACAGGATTCCTACCTGCTTTTATTTTTTGTGGGAACATTATTGGAAACACAACATTAATTTTTCTGGGCCTCATAGGAATTCCCCATGCAACCAACACCAGGCATAAAGGCACTCCTCACTAGATCAATGCCCAGGAACTGATATATTGGTAGCAAAGCCATTTAGAGACATTTTCCTGCTTTTTTTGAGCCAGACAGTCTTCTCGTCTGCTGCCTAGAATCCCAAATAAAATGCAGAATTGACCTCTGCTAATGAGCATCTGTGCCACAAATAATGGATCAGATTCAGTCTAGTTCAGTTCCAGAGACAAACTTTCAACATGACAGAAAATATAGCGGGCCATAGAACCCCTCCATGTAAAAAAAATATATACCCTGCAACTGAAACAGCAAGGAAACTTGCTGTCCTACATTTCATGTGCCACTAGGAACTACAAGGGTCTGAATGAATGAACGGATGATGGAAAATATAGAAATGCTAATGTAATTAAATGTGTGCAACAGACTGATATTTGGAAGGTTTAGTTTCTGGAAGATAGGAAAAAAAAACACTTTACTATCTTTTTAAACTACAGTACATGCATGTACATTGCATGACTGCTTGCTTTTTAAACTACAGTACATGCATGTACATTGCATGACTGCTTGCTTGCTTTCCATAAGCAGACTTTGGTTTGCTGATATGGATCGACAAGAGAGCTGGGAAGATGACGTCACAGCATCGGAATGGAACATTTCCACCTCAAATGTCTCCTCTAAACCCTGAAGGCCGCTTTTACCTCCTATCTGGTGGAAGTAAGCTTGGCACTTGATGTACGACGTTGCATTGCTGTCGGCTTTTCCAAATGGCTAGCCATGCATAACGGCAACCCTACATTGAGTAGCTACGACTTAGATGCTTTGGTTTCGCAAACCGCAATCCCTTAGGCATAGGATGTGACAGGTAAAACCACTGATATACTGTTATTGAATTCAAACCATGTACAGTTGGAAATGGCGCACATCTGTCCATTTGTTACTCATGGTGTGCTCTAGTATATGTTGCTACCATAAGTAAGGTGTTTATAGATACCAAAGTAAAGCAACAAATGTTGTACGGACAATCTTTTTGAAATGCAGGTATGATTTGTTACGTCTGGGGTACTGAAATGCCTTCAAAAGAGACTAAATTATTCCCCTTTATATATTGTTCATTCACTTTTATGTATGTACCTTCTATGTCTACCTACATAAAGGTCTTACATGCAGAGCTTGTAAGCATACATGTACCATTACACTGAAGGTTGTTAGCTATTGAGTATGTGAGTGTGCACAATCCTAAAGATGGAGTGAAGTATTAACATGCTATTTCTCACCTGTCTGAAACCTTTCTTCCCCGGCATGGGCTCTATGCTGAACTTCATTCTTGTGTCAATTCCTGTAAAACAAAAAGAAATATACATGTACCACATTAATTTCCACTGGTTTGATAGTGCCATTTCCCGATTACAATCTACAGCTGACTCACATACAAGAAAAAAAAAACAATATGAAATTCAATATTTGCCAACATAAGAAAACATGGATTTAGGAACAAAATACATTCTCAAGAAATCACTCAATTCATAACCTGTTAATAAAATATTCATTTGACTTTGAGCAGGAGCTATTCACATGGTCAACAAAATGAGGTCTGTATATACATATATATGAACAGTACCGGCAGGATGAAATCTACAAATACACATAACAATATTGTGCAGCTACCTTAGAAAAACACAAAATTTGTGTCTTAGATATGTCTGAATGTTAATACCTGTCTATGCTGAAAAGAGGTACTGTACAAACATTGAGGTGTGCCAGCTTTATAACCTTTCACAAAATTCCCACAAATATTGATAAGCTATATGGTATTTAATATAAACATATCAGCCCAAACACTGTTAGCATATCCGTTCTTGGGGTAATTCCATTGTTTGTTTCATTTTCATGTGTAAACAACATGGGTATGTTTTGTACCAGAACCATCTGGGTCAAAAAGAGCATAGATTTTTGTTTGTATCACATGTACAAATGTTAATGTAAATAATGTAAAACACATCAGTTTTGCACAAGCTGTGCAGACTGATTCATCCACTCACAACAAGAAGCACCCCTACTCTTATCGATAAGAGTGGCGGGTTGTTCAGCGTGATGTGTGGCTCTGCTTTAAGTCCCATCCAAGAGGACGTCCCTAACCAAATCTAGGTACTCAATCTAATCTGAGTGGAGTGAGGAAACTGATGCAAAGTGCCTTTCCCAAGAGTGCACTGCTAGGCATTTTAATCCAGAACCTTTGGATTCTAAGTCAACATCGCCAATGACAAGATGTCACTAGACTGTGTCAAGTAAACTACATGTAAGCCCTATCCTTCCAATGAAGCTTAAGGGATATAAACTTTGAGTGTTGGTTCTGGATTAGTTTCTTGGCTGCACTGTTTAGAAATGACAGACAGGTACAGCAGTATCCTAAACAAACTTAATTCAGTAACAGCAAAACACCTGTGTTGTTAGGGATACAGAGATTCAGTATTAAGGAATGAGACATAGAATGTTGCAAAGGTCAATCTGTTTTCCTTCAGACCTGGATGACATACAGAGCTTTCTTTTTGTATCATTTAAACATTCCCTCAGAGTCTATTCAATGAAGAATCATGCAATTAATGTTCAATAATGTGCTTTCATAAGTATGCCTATCCATCACAATGTGCTGAATCAAATTGTTCAACATACAAGATGTAACAGATTAAAACATTAGACAGTCAAGAACAATTTTCAAACTCACAATAAATAACCAGTCACCGACGAAAGACAGTGGATGCTGTCCGAAACATCTGACCATTTTCAACTCTATCTAGTTGCTTGAGTAACAGATATCTAGCATATCTTACTACCTAGATGACCAACCTTCATTGATATACTAAACAGGGCTCGAAATTCATTTTTGGAAATAGAAGCACTGGTGCACCCAACCAAAAAAATTAGGTGCACAGAAAGAATTTTGGGTACACCACGTAGAATAAAGTTGAATGTCAGCAAAACATAATTACAATGTTTAACGCTCTTAAGAACTTCAATCTGTAATACTATAGCTAACCTTAAAATTTCAAACAAGTGATACATCAAATAAAGTACAACAAAAGGTTATATTACTTTTTCTGGTAGAATATTCTGTATACCTAGTGTACAATAGTACCCTTATCCTATAGCCTACAAAAATATCTAGGTGCACTGTCAAAAATTAGGTGCACAGCTCCAGTTTTGGGTGCACATGCACCCACTATTTCGAGCCCTGCTAAATGATGTTTAATTTTTTTGTATGGGAATCATTTGAGAGGTACTGAAACTACAATATGAATGAAAGTGACAAACTACATGTACTGCCAGCTGCATACTCTCTATCGCTTTAACATTTGACTCTTCCAGACTGTAGTTTTACCTTCCTTGCATCAGTGCGGGGGTGGAGAGATCATTACTCTTGTAAGTAGGGACTTCCTTTGGGGAATTTTACTGCCAGGTATCAGCAGGAAGGGAAGCCCTGTGCTAGTGACGCAGTTATGGTTATCGTGACAAGGGAGCAGAAAATGGTTTCCAATTTGGAACGACATAGAGCTGGTCTTCAGAATTTTCATGAGCATACAATTCACAACATTTACTAGAAGACATAAAACCATCACTTTGGCACCCCTATGGAACAAAGATTATGTAAATATTGTAATTTAAAAAGAACAGCGGACGAATTCCATTTCGTAATATACCGGTAATGGAGATTACATAGCAAAGAGAGAAATACACTGTACACATAGTACAAACCATATTCCCTATTTTAAACAATACTATATTACAAGTACTTTTGAAAAATTCATATTCCTAATGTAACTGGACAAACCTCTGAAGGAAAAACATTATCTGTTATTACTATAAAGCATGAAGTTGAATTCATTTGATGTGTGTTTTATGTCTATCAACTTCCAACATGTTTTGTAACTTTTGTTATGACCTGTACTTAGCCCAGTGTGGCAAAAATGTGCAATAAATGTCTTTATTCATTCATTCATTAACGTTACATACATTGCATATATCGCTGCATTTCTTTATTTGTTTCTGGAAGAAGGGCAGATACAGTTTTGCTTGCATTGAAAACAGGTAGAAACCCCTCCAGAAACGCATATGAACAGAGAATGCACTAGTCGTAATCCCCATGCCCAAGCGATGTTGGAATTTAAACATGCAATGAACAATAGAACAGTTTATTGGGCTGTACACACGCACGCTATTAGCCTGGTGAGAAGAGGCGCCATGGGTCAAGAGGAAGCAAACCAAATAACTGTGCTTAATACAAACACACTTCTATTCTCTTCTACATCAAGCTTAAGAGTCACAAACTATTCTCTGTAAAATATCTATACGTTGATGGGAAAACGATATCAATAGATTTGACGATCGTATACGTACGGTTCTAGAAGACAAAGGGGACGAGCAAATATATTGTAATGGGTAAAAGGGTAACGTTACGTGTGGCGCATGATGGCGCAAGTTTTTCATCACAAACTAACCGGTACAACCCGCAAGCGTGCGTGTGAATCTAAGGCGTCTAAAACGTAAGAGGATCGGCACAGCGGCGCCGAAAACCACGGAAACACAGAGAGGGAAGGGAGACGTTACCTGGCGCGGTCGCCGAGCCCGACATTTTCTGCTGGGCGGGCACCGTTCTGCTCACCACAGTGGCCATTACCGCTCCAGTTCCCTCCCGTCGATCGCGATCGATTCTCCAACCTTGTGTTGCCGAGAATATAAACTGTGCAAGACTTGGATTTCAAGCGAGTGACATAATCATCCCGTTTTCAGTACCAAGGTGAGGTAGTAAATGAAAACCCGGACGCCGAAATCCAGCCGACTCGGCCGGAAGAACTAGACGGCCTCCCTAACACAATAACGGTACCCGAAGATAGCTCTTGTTGTAATACGGCTCTCCGGTATAAGGGTACGCAATCAAAGATAACACGCTCGCTGATAGATCACCGCCCCAGCACCGTTGCCTGGAGAAGACAGCCAACCGTTATCTCATGCAGAGTTTTACCGCACACACGTATATGCTGATGGCCCCGCCGTCCTGGGCTAAACTATTCCTACTTTGACGTCACCCGTCGGCACCGCTTCTCAATAACGCCCACAACGGGCTCCGATGAATTGGCTAATGAATTATTAAAACGCCATGGCGCGCCTAAATTATACAGGATGGGGCCCCTGTATCAACACACTGTCAGTTTCTCGTTTTTTAAACGTCGTGCGACTCTGTAAATATTTGATCCGAACTGTATCTACTCTGGATAAAACGGAGCCATGCTAGTGATTTCATCGATGTATTAGAATATTTTTCTGCGCTATCGGCCCGGCTATGTAATATAATGGAGCAGTCCATATCTGCGTGGGACCAGAGACCGGCGGTGCGTTCGTCGTGTGCTACCGGCCACTGCACTGGAGACACCGATAAGAATCAACCGCGCACGCATCTGCCAACACTGTACCGTGTACTCACACTCAAGGTAAGACTGGCAGCAACATTTCCATTCACACTTTTGTTTGAAGAGGATTAGCGCCTGGTTTGAGTAATGAACCCGCACGGCCTAGCCCCGACCGTAACCCTTCTGCGGTAGGGGCATGATGAATGTTGTGCGTCATTTTTAGAGGAAGCACAGTCCAGATCAATAACCGACTTTAATCAAAAAGAATGCGTGGTTTCATCAAAGTGGAAGATTATTGCGATGGCTGGGTTCGTGCCCAATACCTTTAATGTCACCTCGTATCAAAACTGCTAGCCTACAAGAATTTACGACCTCTAATTCCAAAAAAGAATACCTTGTGAGACATTTTACCAATGGATAAATAGATCAAAAGCAGGTGCAAGATACTTCGTTTGAAAGAATGATACAAGACGTGATATTGCAATATCAACATTACTGGCAGGGGTGACGTCCCTGCAGCTCGCAGTTGAGCTCCCGTGTTCGAGGAGGTGTCTTGGGCACGAGAATAGAAAGGCTTGCAACCCCTCCCTGTAAAAATATACCCTGCTACAGAAACAAAAAGAAACCTGCTGCCCTATGTGCCATTATGCACTACAAGGGTCTGAACGAACGTCACTCTCCTCTCGGTCCTGTCTTCGGAAAAAAGATGGCTTAAAAAGTTAATTACGTTGCGACCTTGGTGTGCTCGACAGCAACCAGGTCTCGGGGTAATTAATTAACGTTACAACCGACTTCATCACCCTCTGTGCGTTTCCAACGAGAGCAATCAATCAGTTTCAACATATATTTGCATAAATCGATGTCAAACTCCTTTTTAAGATTATTCCTCCACTAGTAATTTTTCCTTCGAATAATAGATTTAGCGTATACATATATAAAACAATATGATTGATACCATCAAATTGCACTTCCGTCGGCAACGGTAACGCCTGCTCTCTTAGTTTCCTAATTCAGCTGACACAAATTACAGCCCTTGTAGCCCTGATCTTACAATCTGAGCTTGTTCATTTGATTACTTTGTGCAATTGCCAGTCGCTTGTTAGGCTGTGGCAATCATGTACAGGGCCTGTCTGATGAATAAATATTGCCCTTTCGCCCGTGACGTCAGTGTGGAAACTACAAGGAGAAGATGTACACACACTGGTGAGACCTGCTGACACCAGAGGCGGATGCGGCTACAAGTTCTGACGGTCCCTTTATGGAGAAATTTCATGACCAAGCAATCGTTGAAGTCTTTAAAAGGACGATGTGAAATCGGTGTTGGCAGAAGGACGACATATTTGATTGAATTATTGTACCAAAATTGCAAGGGGGGCTACAAAAAAGTAGGGCACGTTGACATAAGCGGCAGTGTATTTTAGTCTTTTGAAATATTGGCATTTGACCTACCAAGAGAAGCCGGTCTGAAAACGATAATTTTGGGTGTATTTACTTCCTAAATTCTCCAATTTTTCAGGTGTTTTTTTTACGTAGCCCAAAATATGTTCATATAGAAAGGTCATTACTCATTAGGCTCTTGCTGTCAGGAACATATGGACCCCCTTCCTCGAGAGAGCAGGGGGCCGGTGAGTCGGGCGGGCCGCTTAGAGCGCGAGTTCAGCCAAGCTAGAATGGCCAACGTAGATAAACCTGTCTTACGCCAACGCGACCCCCTCTAGTCTCGGCCTCGACCAGACTCCATATAGGTGGCTGGAAAAATAGTAGAAATTGGCCAAATAGACAGATAACATGCCAGGGGAGTTAGCCGGCCGGCCTGGGAGTACAGTTTGCTTATTTCCCATGCTGTACCCCCAGGTTGGCCAACTCCTCTGCCATGTTATCTGTCTATTTGGCCAATTTTTGCTATTTTCCCTTTACTTTACGAACAGACGTCGGTACGTCGTGTGTTGAAATAGAACGTGCACGCTTCCGCGCATGAAGAGCCCCGCTCCCGGACGTGCGCACCCGTTACCAGGGCAGCCTGAGCCAATTAAAACCCGTCTCAATGGTCGGCTTGGTTACCGATATCTTATGTGAAACAAACTCTCCGTCGCGTGTACGGGGTATATACCGACTGTAAGCAGAGGTATTTGAGAAGGGTAGATTAAGATTCTTTCATAGCGTGGCAACGAAGAATTCTTATTGAGAATTTGAGATAAGAATAGAGGCTTCGTGGAAGCCTTTTCAGGGATGAGAGTAGAGCTTACATAAGATGTACGGAAAGAGCAGTTTTCTAAACCTGGTACCTGTGTAAGGACGATTCCAATTCAAACGTTAAAGGGGTCAAGGCAAAATTTTCTTTTCAAACGGAAGCAGAGACCGTTTCATGAATGGGGAGAGCGATTCATATAAAACCCAGGAGAATGTTCTAGACTGCCCCTTCGATCGCCAGCCAAATGCTCGTAGAAAGTAGTAAAATTTAATGACTTCCCCACTTTGAATGGAACAACCTAAATCGATGGCAATCGAACATAGTTGTGTGTGACGCACGTGGACTGACTTTTACATGCATGACGTCAGCTCAGAGACTGTCGCCGATGAGGTTTTCATGCCTGGCCCTGCAAGGCTGTTCCATTAGCGGCCGTGTTCGCCTTCAATTCCGCCTACGCACATAAATTATAACGGTACGCGTTTGTACATGAACGTACGGCGACAACCCGGCAATGAAATGTCAATAGAAATGAGCTATTCGCTCCGAGGTGAAACAGTCAACCCATCAGTGGCACTGAAGTGGTTTTAAAGGCTTACTGTTGTGCTTTCTGAGGTTTCGAACCATTCAAAAGTCAAGGATGGATGGTCTGTTTCATATCAGTCTATGACAACTATCATCTGACCATTCCCGGTAAATAGCGAAATGAGAAAGCCAATACTTCGGAAAAATACAAATAGTGAAACGTAATCTATACCAACCTTTAAATGTTAAATGTTGCAAACATAAGAGGCAACCACAAATAACGACAGTCACACAGCTCTTTGTAATGTGAAAACTTGACTGTGTGATCAGAAACGTGTGGCAACGAATTCGATTGCGACATCATTGCAGACGACCCTAACGTAGAGAAGCAGCGACGCCTAGTGGTTGATACCTTCATGCCACGGCAATGGTGTTGGTCTTTCGAAGCGCGGCCTCGTGTTTTGGAAGCGTTTCCAAGGAAACTGAAGTGCCAATTATTCGATAAGAACAAAAATGTTCTGGAGAGGATTCCTAGATCTGTTCCATCTGTACCTGTTCTTTGCCGATGCTGTTGTGGTGCCCAGTGCAGTCTTCTACTATCTGCGGCTGTATTCAACTTTGACAGTTGAGTGGGAAGAGACAGAGAAGCGAGGTGCCACCTGGTAAGATGTTTCTGAACTGCAGCGTCAGTGTTGAAAATTACTCGGACATTTTCTGGCCTACAGGGTTTTGGATTTACTGCAACATCAAGGTCCAACTCACGCAAGGCTAAAAGATATTGGGCGATATTTTACTTCATCTATCATTTTGCAACTTTTACTCCGAGAGCAATGCTTTCCAACATGATGTCCGTATCCCGTAGGTGCACGTGAGAGCCATGACGTAATCGATGATCCAAAATATGTTGTAGCCAGTTTACAGTTACCTCCGCTATGCACCATTTAATTCCACGGTCCGTCGACATTGCATACGAATACTTTACACGCCCAGATTGTTACGGTATAGTTCACACGCCCAACATTGTCTTTGTGGGGTACCGTCATTCTAGAACACCTCTCGTTTCTCTGGTGACGTGAAGTCACAAAATACAAACCACTTGTATGAGCCTGTACGGACTAGCGTAGACAAAGGTTCTGTTGTTTCAGCACAAGTCTCACCGTCCACTTGGACAAACTGTGAAAACGTGCGAGGATTATCCACTTGCTCCCGCTCTTTGTGTAAAGGTATGAGAGACACGAAATTCTAAATACATGTATTTCCAAAACATCGCCATGACGAAATTCTATTCATTGAACCAATTGCAAACACCATGTACCAACTATCAAACAAAATTGTATGTTATCTGTATTAATTCCATGGTAAATAAGAAAAAGTGCGTGCCGATGCGGAAGGCCAAGCACGCCAAAGTTAACACCGGCGGTGGTCGTGACTTTGTATGCCAAGTCGAGTAAGCCGATCGTTACGTTTGGTGATACGGCCGGGCGCACGCCGTTGCACTTGGGTCTCAGGTATTTTCTTTACATAGGAAACTGTCTATGTGGCCTTCAAGCCACACAACGATACCTCATACCGTGCTAGATGCACTGTCAGTTTCACACCGCAGTGTTTTCTGTACTTTCACTTGATTGATAACTTTTGTCAACATCAGCTGAATAGCAAGGTTCTTGGTTCTTGTTGGTTGCCTCCCTGACCCAAAATGACAACTATTTGAGTCACAGTTGATTGACACAAAGAGAGTA
The DNA here is from genome assembly GCF_035083965.1 of Branchiostoma lanceolatum. Taxonomy (NCBI): domain Eukaryota; kingdom Metazoa; phylum Chordata; class Leptocardii; order Amphioxiformes; family Branchiostomatidae; genus Branchiostoma; species Branchiostoma lanceolatum. Next base: position 9,281,578 of record NC_089726.1, on the reverse strand, counting down.
GAAATCCAAGCACCACATCAAACGACAGTCCGTTTGTTGCTGTTTTGCTGTTGTGCATGCATGAGATTGCGATCACGAAGTTGCATGCGTTTGTGTCGTAAGGTAACACCTACTCAAGCAACTGGATAAATTTTGGTAACGGTCTAACGTTTCAGACAGCATCCTCTGTCTTTCGTCAGTGACTGGCGTTTGCATCAATGTAAGGCACACTTAGGGGAGTGCGAGTGCATACCACATTAAAACATTGCGTATTAGCTTTTACATTGCTTGCGAAAAACAAGGATGTTATAAGGAGATAACCCCCTTGCAGTCTCCATATAATCTCATTGTGAAAAGTAATAAAAAGACCATACGGCATCAAAAACAAATACATTCCGGTGTCGGGAAGTCCAAGGAGACATTCTTTACATGCTACATAGTAAAATTGAACTTCAACAGCACGTGCAGCATACAACTCGGATACAAGCGTTGTCCATCAGCACAGCAGGTCATTGCTGTGTCCATTTAGAGAGAGAAAACATTCACAAGTTTTGTGACCCATAACGTCAACCCTGGCAGGCATACTTGTTGGGCCATTATTTATAGATGCGTGTCACCTATCCGTCATGAAAAGCTGCTTAGCAACCCAGTTATTCACCAAAACATGTTTGAACTTTTATGCACTATTCAAAGCACAACGTTCCAACCAGCTTCGACGATGAGCTCTATCATCACTGAGTCGAAGATCCTTGTACATGTTCGTAACAAATAGTGTAGGAGGTGCTGTTCGTATAGTTCAAAGGAAGCCTGCCCTTGCATGAGTACACGATCTTACAGTTCACCAGTGTGTTGTCTTTCCTTTCATCCGGTGCTTACTTAACGTCCGGTACGCATGGGGGATAGGGGTGTTTTGAATACTGGGAAGTGGTTACCACTTCTAACGGGTCAAAGCACGCAATAGGGGCAGAACTGGCACCATCGTTGATGTGAATACTCATGTTGACGCTAGCTACCTTCGTATCGCATCTCTAGGTGTAAGCTGCCGTTCAACGGGACAAAAGCTGACCTTGATGAACCTCATTTACTTTCATTGAAACATTCCTGAAAAGCTAATCATTTGGAAATATTGAATATAACACGCTTTGTTGCATGTCAAGCGTATTCTGCACGTTACAGGTTGTAGACACATACTAGTACATGTTGGCTGGTAAAGAGTGGTGTTTACAAATCGTCAAAGATGTTGCTTTTTCGGACCAACATGTTCATCCTTTGTAGAATACGTCCTAATTCCTAGATCCCCAACGGCCTGTATATTTGGACAGTGTCCCAAACTTTGGAGCAGAAGTAGGCGTGAGAGAAGGCGGACGTTCCCCCAGCTGTGATGACGTTGTCCTATCTGTGTTAGCTACCTGGTGCCATCCTGTTGGCGTTATCACTCCATGCGATCCGTTGTATATATATATAAGATGATGTACATATCGCTACTTCTTATAGCATCAACCTTAAATCAACATGACAAACCGGAGATATAAACACACTGTCTACGATTAGAAATCGTAAAGTACTCCAATGTCCAGATCACGCGTACGCTGCAACAACACATTAGGAACGTTTGCTATACTAACATCACACACTTACTTGCACCGATGGTCAATACTTTAAGTTTAAGATAAGGGCAACAAAACTCGATGTAAAAGTATCAGGCCAACTGCGTTCGTTGCAAATTTCCACATTATTCGTTGATTAACAGAAAAAGAAATATGTTTGTACTAGTTAACAATGAAGGCTCGCGCAAAAAAAAATCTAGAATACACGTAACAGACGTTTAACAGCATAAACATCTACATTTCCGCTCCTGTTACCAACCGATAAGAGGGTACGGAAAGCGGCCATTAACGGATAGGTTTGCGTCCTTGCCCTGTTCACCCCGTCTTTCACTGCTATTTTTCTTGGACCACAGGTGACTAATACTTTGTTTCTTGAAAAACCTGTTCGGCCAAACGATGGCGTCTTCAGCTTTTTGATGAAAGAACATTGGAAAGCTGCCAAGCGTCCTTCATAACATTTTAGTCCGTGGAGCCTAAGGCAGTTCAATTATAGTAAGGCAGACAGTGTGTGAACACATATACAATGGACACATCGGATGTAAACAATGAAGTAGTTCACAGTTCACACCGCATTTAAATCAAGCCCATCAAAATATACACAACTAGGGACACACCCTACTATAGTACACATAAAGTACTTTAGTACACATAAAGTTCGACCTCATATTCATACCATTATCATTAGTACATCTACATGTACATGTAATAGTGTAGACTACTAGACTTACTTGCCAACAATCATTTTGAGTGTAAAGGTTTGGCTACCACAACCCATGAGCCAAGTTTGTAAATCAAAGTCATGTACATGACGTAGTGATTTACGCGTGTGATTTTAGCCCCTGCAGCAGAAAGCACAATCCAGGATATCCTACATAAAATTCAACCTCAATATCTATGTCATTCATAGAGATTAGACATTGCAAGTCTTCAGCAAATATCATGGTTTTAACAGCATGGTTTTTTAACCATCTTTGGCAGCGTTGACACTTGTGCAGGCTTCTGACAGATGGAATAGAAAAAGGCTGTCTGTACCATGAAGGCTGCAACATGTGTGTACAATATATGTGTGCATAATGTACATTAACACAAGGCAATCCTGTTTTTATGAAAATACATATCCGCCACTAATACCTGTTTTCAGATGAAAAAGTCAAGTGTCTGCTAGACATATAATCAAACATGTGTCAAAAAGTCCATACATCATATTGATAGCTGATACAAGTAAACGGCATCAAATGTCAGTATCAACATAGTATCCTGTACAAACAGGATCTTGGCATAAAATACAAAGAACTGCACTTCCTCTTCTTGGTATTCATGCCTTCAACAGCGATGATGCTACTTAGATCAGTCTCCAGTCAAAACCCAGGACTGAAAATACTGGGTGCATGTGCTCCAAAATTGGAGCTGTGCACCAAATTTATTTTTTACTGTGGTTGCACCAGTGCACCTACATATTTTTGTTGGCTATGGGGTAAAGGTACTATTGTACACTAGTATACAAAAAATCTTCAAATTCAAGTATCAGGAAAAACAATTAAACCTTTGTGGTACTTTGTTCGATGTACTACTTGTTTGAAATTTTTATGTGAGCTCAAGAATAACAGATTGTAGGGTTTGTAATTGCATTTTGCTGACATTTTACTTTATTCTATGTTGTGCACCAAAAATTATTTCTGTGCACCTAGATGTTCAGGTTAGGTGCACCTGTGCATGAATTTTGAGCCCTGAAACCTGTGTTTCCAAGTGTGGCCATTTAACTTTTGCCGCATCATCTATTTACCAACATTCTCTTGCAATGTTAATAAATTTAATCATTGATAATGTACACAATGATATTATGGAGACAGATAATATTGGCATTTCCCCTCCAGTGATTGTGCTAAAGAGCTGTAATCTGCAATGTTGTGACAAAGGCTCCACCATTTTAAGCCTTAAGGACTCAGTAAGCCTTAATTATATGTCTTAATTACAGGATACATGGTAATACATGTAATTGGAAAATAGCACAGAGCAGAAAGTTCTAGCAGAACATTTAACTCACAACTGAGTGCTTGTCTCAGACCCCCTCCTTGAGAGCAATGATATAGTCACACTTACATTAACTGGGGCAAACATAAATGTCAATGTAGCTAAGCACCTACCTTGGCCTGGGGCTTGAAAACTAACTACCTTGCATGACCTAAGCGTGCTGGGTGACACACAACAGATATGTATACATTGGATCAATGTGTAGTCTTGTAAGTCAAACCATGTCACACATCAAGTAAAACACTGTCTGCTTCAAAACTTTGAAAAAAACTTAGATGTGTGCAAGATAAGAGCTTCAGAGCTTGAGAAACATTAACAGACAATCTGGCTGTAATCCAGGTCCATGTCTGGAGTTTGCAAACCTTTTGACATTGCATCATGTTGGTGCATTGTACTGGTTTACCTGGCTTGAGTTAAATACCTGTGGCGTGTGTGTGGCTGCTTGTCTGTGCCATTTAAAAGGCACTAATAATGACACATAAATATCAGTTACTAAGTGCATGTTTCCAAATGTATTTACACTCAGGACTGCCAGTGCTTATGGTAGTGCAGTTGAGAAATCCACACTGCTGAAACATAAGCCATGAAATCCACTAATGCTGGTCCCTAAGTCATGGAGCATTTTCTAGGATCATGGTACTTTTAACAGTTGCTATGTGGTGTGTGAATGGAGAAACATGTATCAGCCACAGAACCTTTCAGCACATAGCACTTTAACCCAATGCGTGGTATGGTGGAGATTCCTATACTAGTTAACTGTGGACTGGCACCCAAAAATTGCATCTCCTCTTTCTTGAGCCAGCCTAAGATACTTCTTGGTGTCCTCCCTGAAAACTTCCTCCAGAAACCAATTGCTTGTCACTAAAATCCTGTTATACACCCCAAAATCACTAGGAAGCTAATCCCCTTCACCTGATGCCCATCCCCTTTCTTTAGATGTTGTGATTACGGCTTGTACATTCAGGGCCAGCCCTTTGTGTATCCTTGTTTATACACAATGTAGCTTGAGCTCCATTCTTGTGCAGCTTATGCCTGCCATGTCACTACAAGAATGTATCTCAAGCTTTCCCTGTTGGGCCATTCTGTAGGTAAAAACCTGTGTTACAGAGGTCGATGAAGGTTAGACATCCAGGTATAAGATACGCAGGGTAACAGCTACTCAAGCAACTGGACCAACATGATCTTCAAAGTTGATCTGTAGTTGCTTGAGTAACTGTTACCTTGCTGTGTTACAGAGATTCATCACTCTGAAGCCACACACAAGAAACTTTTCTTTAATCATTTCATCATTGTTACTTACTTCTCTTTTCAGACACAGCCTGCAGGATGGCCGTCAGGATGTCGCAGTTCTTCTGCAGTTTGCTCTTCCTGCGGTCCCGTCTCTTCAGCTGACGGACCAGCTTCTGGGAGATCACGTTGGTCCGTCTGCGCTGCTCCTCAACCATCTGACGCAGCTCCTTCACTTCTGGAGTAGGAAAGGGGGTTGTACAGTTTTAGAGCTTTTTATGGTGCCCCAAGTTGAGTTGCATTATTCAGTTGTTGAGTAGATATCATACTGAATATGTGTCAGACCTTATGAAGGTAAGTATGTTTGAATGTTCTAAAAAAAATTCTAGAAATATTTGTTTGTTCTTTTTCAATTCCCTCAAAACCTGGAAAAGATGTGATATTCCTAGATAATGCCAGCATGGATATTGGATATCAGATATCCATAAGGGTTAAGACTTTAAAAAGTGAAAGTAAAAAGTGCATGTTGTTCAAACTGATTATGAGCAGTATTTTAAGCCAACTCCTAGGCCTTACAACAACTGTGCATGAGTAAATCTACAGGATGTTTACTTAGCAGGTAAGTCTGTTGAAAGACCTATGAATCCTGCTCAGTGCTCACCCAAAAAAAGTGGTTTCAATTCTCAGCCTACCATTGACTTTTACATGGTTACCCTCCAAGCGTAATATAGCCTAATTGCACATGGTCATAAAACATGTACATGACTGGTGCAATTAGAGAGTCTGTATTTGTCATTGGTAAACCCGAACTGCAGACAAACTTTGCTTTGGATGAATAATGAAATACTTTAGGCAACAACTTTATTTTGTTATGATGGCTGAGACTTTTGCTTTCAGAACCAAAAATTGTTTTGATGCCTCCACTTTTGTTCCTTTTGATGTAACCTTATTAAGACTGGATTTATGACTTACAAAACATAAAAGACTGGCATAACGTACAAGAATTATATATGATAATCATATTAATATGCTCATTTTTCATATTTGTTCTGATTTCCTTTAATAAAGCAATCTTGAGGATAATTTGCATACTTTTTCCTTTTAATGAGACAGAATTTTAATCATTACTTATTCTGCGCACACAAATATTTCATAATGTAAACAATGATATACTTAACCATTAGCAAACTGAGGTAGCCATTTGGCACCCAAATCTCTTGGTTACAGAGAGGGAGAGGGAGAAGGTTAAAGTCTGTTGGAATTTTGCTCCCAGTGCCAAAGGCAGTTATACCCCCCATGAACAGGATATTATGCTAGGTGGGTACTTCATATGATGTTACATGACCTTTTAGTTAGGCCATAATAAATATTTGCCTATTACAAACACCAGTATCATGTTTATATTTGACTCAATGGCATCTAGGGAGTGTCCGTCCAATGTCACATGGCGTGGTTTTATCTATGATTTCCTCCATACACAGAATATCACACACAGTGTTACAATTATAGTTGGGCTATATGTAGTTAAACTCATGTATATGTGGTACAAGGTATTTAACCTTTAACAGTCTACTGTATTAGTGTACCAGTCTTAAGGCAGTACCATATGGTACTTAAGGGTGCTTAAGGGCAAGCAAAATATCTGAGTTCACAGATCATCAATTTTGGGCTTCATTTAGAAATTAGAATTCCCAGATGTATTGGCAACAAAGAGGACAAAGTAGCAATTAAGAAAATGTGGTTGATAGGTGTCATTTTGATGCACTTAAGATTTTTAAGTTGTTTACTGAAAGTGTTTCCAGTTACAGAGACTGCGCATATTTGCAAAACAACATTTTGTCTAACTGTTTTGGAACGTTTTTTGATTTATTAAGCGTGACAGACAGTTACGTAAATGCTACATTTACGAAATAGATCATATCTAACAACAACGCGACCCGGATTGATATTAATCACACCCAATTAAATTGTGCAGCCAAGCATAAAGCTGTGATTTCAAACGATCCTGGCTCTGGATTCACGTTATCAGACTTCAAAATATGAAACACTGGTTGGTAAGCCGTCTGTTTGTCGATGGTTAACACAATGATATAATTTCTTAAGCGTGGTTGTTACAATATTTGCGGTTGATTAAAAAGTGGTCGAAATTTAGGACAAACACAGCGTCGTGAGGACTGTTTAACTTTCACTCTACAGGTGTCGGCGTATTCCGTAACGGCAAACACAGACGCCCGGGCGGTTCTGTCTGATTGAATCTAGAACGATTAATGATGTTTCAAACTAGTTTGTAAGGATTTGGAAATGACAAATGCTGTTCGATTCATGTCATTAATTTAACGTAGTAGCTGGCCATAGGACTAGCCTCGTATCGGAATTTGTGGTCGATTTTAGTCAGATAAGTTTTGCAAGTTGCCGATCTTTTTAACAAAACATGACAACATAGAATGGTTGTTGTAAAACCAAGATGACCTACTAGTAACCTATTATATTTTGATGTGTAAGAGAGGGTGCAAGGTGTTGAAACACGTTTCTAGTCCACGTAGTAGCGTTACTAACCCTTCTCTCGTAGGCAGGCACTCTGCACCCGTGACGTGTACGTTAGGTGGGAGGGCTCCAACTCCTGTTCGGAGCGTGTCCCGGCACAGTGCACCTCTGACGTGGACGAGTACTCTGTGTAGGTGTCGCTGTCCAGGCTGTCCCGTCCCAACCCGTACGGGATCCGGTCGTACAGTTCGCACAGTAGCCCGTCGATCAGGGACGGGCGATCCTGGTCTAGCAACCCCAGCCCTCCCCCTCTGTCGTCACTCTCCTCCCGCAGAAGCCATTCCCCGAAGTTACTCCGGACCGTGCTCAGGCTCCAATCGGAGCCCGAGCTGTTGTTGTAGGACCGCGCACTCTCCCTCCTCCGCAGCGGCAACTCCTGCAGACCTTCCTCCAAGTCGCTGTCCTCGTCTTCTTCCATGTCTGTTGTTGGGAACTCGGAGGAGTTTGGAGGGTCCGCCATCTTGCCATGCTGGCCACCTGTTTACCTAATCAGCATAATTTATGCAAACTTGTTCCGGCACAGCTGGGGGCACGTCTTTTGTGACGAAATAAAAGAACACACGGATAATCGATTTGTGGGCTTCGCGATTACGCACTTGTCGAGTCATGTTTCCATAAACATACAAGTGACGTTCAGACGAACCGTCTTTGAAAACTGGGTGTCTAGTCGAGCATCTGTTGCTACACATCGATCACCAACGCGACGCAGGTAACAAGCTATTAACTCCTTATTGTTGAGTTTACTCAAGGAACTATTAAGTTTTCATTACTTCAGATATAAAATCCGACAGTGTGTTAATGATTTTGCTTTGCTTAGTTTGTTAGGCCGTGTCGACCATTTCCCCATCAATAACTTTTGTGCACTCTGAACTTTTGCATCCAACTTTTATCATGCAGATTTTTTAACTGAAGCATCCATGAAATAAAAGTCAGACAACAGTAACGTTATTCCCAAGGGTCTTTTTTATTGACCAGACATCACATTAAGTTAATTTATCACATAAACAATAAGGTTACAGCTGTCAACGGCCGCAAAGAAAACCTGAGCACTTACATATTGATCTTTGACATACATAAAGTTGAAGCATCCAGTATTCATAGATCGTTTTCAAACATTTCATTAGACATGAAATGTTATACTTAATATAGGTACAGAAAAATGGTATGCCCTTACTTCCATGGCATATACATGTATTACAGAGGAATTTACATTTTGACAAGTGCATTGGAAGACATAAACTTTGAAACATAAATCTTTAAGTTACACTTGTTTCACAGATTTGAACATAAATCTGTAGATTTACAGCAATGAGCTTCCATAACATATGATCGTTGACACTCTATCAACATAATGCCCGGGATTGGACGGTAAAGCACCCATTTCTGTCATTGATCAGAAATGAAAAGAAATGCTTCTGCACAGCTAGGCACCTAGCAACTTAAGAATGAACTGCAACTGAACTAGACAATGTTTTTTGCACTCATTCCATGTCCAATTCAACACATGAGAGCAGACTTAAATGGCTTCAGGACTTTTTGTACACAAGTATGCACATGCAGGTTCTTATACTAAGTGAAAAAAATGTTACTACTTTTCTTCATTTCTGGCTACCATAGAATACTAAGTATTGTATCATAAAAGATTTTGTTTTCCACTCTTCAGATGGTACAGGTGAAATGCTGTCAGTGTTCCAGCTATGACGATGCCTTCAGTTGTAGCATACTCTGTGGAGAAAGAAAATAAATCTGATCAGCACCATCATAATATGAAATATTTTAAAATGAAAACATAACCTATAAAATTACTTGTAAGTAGGCAATTTTTACATACAAGTAAGTGGCTAAAATAGTTTATACATCTGAATTTAAACTTACATGTAGTTTAAGAGTATCAAATCATACAGAGTAATTATGGCATACACATGTACATCAGAAATATAAGTGAAGTCAATGGAGACATTCCCTAAAAAACTTTAACTTCAAGCCCTTCGCAGATCAACTGACATGATGGTTGTGCCTAGGGCGGTATCTGATCGCCTTCGCGCCCACAACTTTCGTTCTTGATCAATGAAAACATTCTTGGCAAATGCTTTCGCAGTTGCACTACATATAATAACCAGTGGCCAAATGTGCTAGGCACTCATGCTAACATCCATGTCAGTATCAACAGTTTGAACAGTGAACCAAAAGGGATGTCAACCACATTCAACAATATTCAACAATGTGCATGTACAAGTAACCTTAACAGCTAGCTGTATACCTTATGCCTGATGACCCAGAGTACCCCTCAAGGAATGCTTGTATTGTGAATAAGGAGCCAAAATCATTAAAGATATCAATATAGTCCTCCACATCATTCACAAGTGCTTCACATCACCAGCTACACAGAGGCCAGTTATATATCTCTCACTGTCTGACAAGGGAAAGGTAGTGAACATCTGCAGTAAAGGTGGGTGAATTTCATTCATACAAGAACATGCAAAAATTGTAGTTATGGGTAAGCCTGAACTAGGAATATAAACCTTTTTTCCTAATCATCTTTCTAGTTGAAAAAGAAAACCCAACATTGACAAGGAAAAATTACACTGGAAATGACGGAATCTTTTAAATTACACCTTTGATATTTATTTTACTTACATTCACATAGACCCTCATTGAAAAAATACATTGTAGCAACAACATAACGCAAGGAACATTGAAGTTGACCAAAGTTTCTTCAACTTGTAAACCTACCAATCTTGCATTCTCCACACAGTTGGTGAAAGCTTTGGTCTGCTGTGCACAGTTCAGGGTCTGTTTGGGGTTCTCAACATAACAAGTCATGACAGCCTCCTGTAGGTCCTGGCATACTGGTTTGTAGTGCTGCTTACTGTGGGATAAATGTACAGTAGAAAAACATCAACCATGTGAGCTGGCTTTTACAAATGACTAAATATTCTTTGTATATATCCATGTTGCCTCACAGTTTTTATAAAGACAAAAGCATATAATGATCAACAAAGCTAGATCTGCATACTTGTTCAAATTCTTGGCTTAACTGTAGTAGGATGCAACATCATTCAAACCATAATTGATTTTATGAGAAGGAAAAAACTATTTTCCTTTCACAAAATCCCTTATCGTTCAATGCGGGTGCATCCATTGCATCAAATCAAGTTGCACAGCCTAATTCCAAGGTGCATGTGTGACCAAATCAGGCACAGTCACAAGCCCTGAAGAGACGTGTAGATGCCTCCCACTGACATAAAAACATTAGCTCAATGACACATTCATCATTTGTCTCACTAGCAACAAAACAACATGCATTATCTTCAGCAATGCCAATATTTCCTGATAGGTGATACATGTATATAATATCCAGTATCAAACATTAGTGAACTCACATGAACTTGGCCTCCACCTCCTCCGCTGCCTTGTGGAACTGCTCAACTGTCAGCTGGTTCAGCTGTGCATTCTGGAGGGAATATAAATGTACACAACCAATGAATACCAGTCTACAACTGACCCTTGAAGCAAAGCCGGGTCAATCTCCCAGAATGTTTATCAGGTCTTTTTGTAACCCATTTGGATATGCATTGTGCTAAGAAAGTATGCCATGTAACAGTCATTGGTATGATCTCACATCTCTCCATGACAATATTGTTTGTTCAACAGTCATTATGATACATGAGTCAGATACTACTATATGTACTGTAGTTCAAAGTACCAGTATGCACAATAATCTTACCTTTTCCTCCACTGTCTGAAGCTTGTCTTGCCAGTATCTGTCCCTCTCCTGCAGGGCTTCATGTAAAACTGCTTTCTGCAATGCAAAACAATGAAAAGTGAATCTGTTCATAGCAATCAACCAATCCAAAAAAATGCAAACCAAGGGAATCCATTTCAATGGAAAAAATTAAACAACATTTGCTGTGCATCTTGTTGTCTTAAGCTTTTTGTCTCCTTGTATAATGCTTTACTTTGCTTGCAACAAAACATCATAACAAACCTGCTCATGTGGAAGAAGTGTTTCTCTAGGTATGCCGTCCCTGGGTCTTCCAGCCTCTGACTCAGATGGTGGAGCATCTGTAAAGGAACAAGTTAGTTGAACAATTTCAACTGAGTTGCTTTGGAGTGTATATTCTGTGTATTTTAGCACATAGAGAAGAATAAAGTGTTTTCAAATATTCAGAGACACACCTCCATTCTAAATTGATAGCGATTATGTCTTTGTTTTAGTTCCCACTCACTCACTCCCTTACTCATTCATGAACTTGCTCAATCACTCATTATGTGCATTTCACCTGCATTCTCATTGTGCATATGTTTATGTTACTGACACTGGAAACTGCACTAGCTGAAAGATGGTATAAAAATGACAAAGACCTCCAGGGTGATCTTTTAAGAGGATTCATTCACTCATTTACCATACCATCATCTACTAATTCATCCTATTATCCATTCTTTCATTCATTCACTCACCAGATGATGGTTCATCCTCGGGTTCTCCCCTCATCCTCTTCACTACTGACGCTGACACCTGTACATTTACATGTAGCACCATACAATAAATAAAACAGTGCCGATTTTCAAATGTACTACCTGTATAACCATTGACATTGTACATTCGAAACGCCCCTTTTAAAATCCAATAGATCATTTCAATGTTTTCCTATCAATCTTACATGAAATACATTGGTAATGTTCAATTTTTGATGCAAATATACACTAGTACGTGACCTAGCTAGTTCTATTGTCTACAGAATTATATAGAAGCAAATTACAGTCACGCATAAAGGAAGAAATGTGACTACCACCATCTTACACAACACCTCCTTAAACCAATTCACTTTTAAAAATCCATGCTGGTGACTTATCTACTGAAGACATTACTGATTATGCATGTTATTGAAAGAACAATAACACGGCACGGGATCTATATTTGCCCCCCTCCCACCCAAATTCGTCCGGTACCATGTCTAGAGGACACAGGGTTTACATGCATAGCTGCAGAGATATACGCACCTTCACCACTCCCTCCATGTCTCCTTGCTCTAACGTTACCTTTCTGGTGCTCTGTGACCCTCCCATGGCGAACTGTAGTGCTGAAATTCAGCGTTTTTGCCTAAAAATTCTCTTTTCCACCGTGACACCGGGGAGTGATGGAGGGTGGGGTGAAAGGTGAACTTTATTTCCCGTCATGCCGCGGGAGATGGGCGTGGCGCGAAAGAGATAGTGTTCAAACATGTCAGCCAGACCGACTAAACTTGCTTGACTGAAATGATTGACGGCGTTGTACACATGATCGATGCAACTAAACCAAATATTTCAACAGAATAGACCACATATTCTGATATGTCTGTTGCTAGACAGATCATTCTGTAACGTTAAATTGATTTAAGGGCACCAGGAAGTTGCCAAGCGGGTTTCTCTGTGTCAAAGGTCATGTCATTCTAGTTCCTGAATCGGAGAATCTGGAGGTCGAAATTCCGGGCAGACAAAATCTGTCGATCGGTCTCGACAAAATATAGCTGTGATCGACAGACTTGCTCTTGTAATCCGTAGACTGTGGTCTGGTCATCGTGATGGCGTCCACGCAACACAAACTCTCGCATCGGCCAGCAGTACGAAGGTATTGAGTTCTGACTTGATGTAAACAAACTTCCTTGATGTAAATATGTCTACGTACATTGAGTGTTCGGTGGAATGTTGCTCTGTGAATCTGATTAAGGATTATTGTTGGGACATCACACCCTCCTCAGCAGGCCGGACTCGTTACCTCCATGCGGGAGGTAACGTACCGAGCGAGTCGGGCCTGCTGAGGAGGGTGGGACAGCGACAAATACATAGATATAATCCGCTGCATGCGCTCACCACTATCACATAAATGGAGGGTTCAGTCTAGAAAGCGTAAACATTCAACACGCACTCAGGGTGACTTTTTCGAGCTCGATGATGTTAACATAACATAAGAATCACGCAAAGCTGTTGGTATTAGCATCAAGAATGGTGAAACATCTTGTGAAGTGATATGATATACCCCAACACATATATAATGTACAGTCCCCATGATATACGGCCACTTCTTCTAACACATGGTAGACAGTCTGCATCCTGTACTCCACCGACTCAGACGTGTTTACTTGAACCTCCCAAGTTGATTCGGAGGCAAACATGTTCTACGGTAATTAGAAACCGTTTTCCTTCACATCTAGCAACAAGTTGACATTTTCCCATATTCAAAACCAAAAAGTGACATGAATCTACTACGTTTATTCAGATGGCTCCTATTGATTTGTCTGATGGTATTTATCCACGGATCCGGAGCAGACGACAAGAAAGAGGAAAGTGTTCAAGTACAAAGCGAAGTAAAGGCTGGTGTATACGCAAAGGACTTCACTACCTCGCCCGTAAGTATACCTTGCGTTAAAACAGTGTAGGAAAAGGGTGGACTGGGTTTAGTTACGTTACATACGTTTTATTTGGCGCTTCCTGAAAGTTTTGAAGGCTTTGAATTTCGAAAATGTGAACTATTTTGGACGTGTAGCAATCAATGATATAAGTTAAAAGCAACGTCGTGTTGAAAGACAAGTTTCACACTTGTGTGATTGTGACCTCATGTGTAGTTTTGTCTTGTCTTCTTCCTTGCCATTTCTATTTCTATGCTTCTTTACCATTGTGTTGTAGTGGATGGTGAACCAAGCACCGTTTGTTGTATATCGCCTCGCCGTTGCCGCCATCTCCTTGTCTTACCTTCTGTCTGATCTATGGAGTAAGTGTAGAAACAACCAAGCTCTATACTGGCCCACTCGGTACACACACTGGGGACTCACTCTTCTTGTTCTACATTTTTGGTAAGTTTCAGTTTGCAGTTGTACATCTGACGTATGTCCTCTGAATGCCATGTTCACATTTCCAAAGCGGGGCCCGGCCGGGTAGCTTGCGGGAACGAAATATACGATATAAAAGACAACGAAACAGCCCGGTCGGGCCCCGGCTTGAAAATGTGACCCTAGCATAAGACACTATGAATCCAGCATGTACATGTATCTTGATTACATAATTGTTTTACTGCATGTGATATATTTGTTAACAAAATACGGCTTAAGGCCCTTTCACTTACGTCGTGTGACAGGTTTATGACAGCAAAACTATGACATTTTCAGGACAGTTCTAAATGTGTCGTACGAAATTCAAATAAAATTTTCGTATGGTCAGTTAATGTTGTGCCGTGCCTTCGACTGAAAACCTTGTGACAGAAGTCGAACAACTTGGACAGCGGCTTATTTAAGTTCTTTGTACTCACAGCTGGAGTGCAGTTCTCGCTTACAACTACCACGTCAACCCGACATTCGACCGACAAGCACCGCTGCAGTGGTACCACCACGTGTCCCGTGCGCTCTACAGTGCCGCCCTGGCGCCTAGTCTTGCCATTGCAGTCCTGTACTGGTGTGTTATCACGCGAACGGGACCCGGGACCGTCATGAAACACGGATGTAACACTTTTCTAGCGATGATTGACGTATTCATCAGCGGGTATCCGTTATACATAAGTTATGCTGTGTATTCGATATATTTGATTGCGGTTTACAATATTTTTATCGCATGGCTGTGGAAGGTGGGTTTACATTCTGGAGATTACTATCAGCCTGCGGTTGACTTCAACAAGGGTGTTGGAAGGACGATTTCTTTCATGGCCCAAGTCGCTCTGATCGTGCAGCCAGCGTTTCACTTAGTGTTCTATGCGTTATACTGTACACGGGAGTGGATGGTATAAATGTGTACCACGTTTACTTCACTTAAGTACTTAACTTAACTTCGCTTTATCTATTCATTTCAAAGGGGGGGGGGGGTATAGCTCAGGACATTTATACTAAACTATCTTTACTACGTACATGATAGAAAGATATCAAAAGCTATCTATTTTGTGTGATCATGTGTACAATTAGGACCTCAATTCAAGAATCAGTGTATCATACAAAACTGCTCGTTGAAGAAGGTGAAAAACACGAGTATTAAGCTCCAGAGGACCGCGTCTGGCATCGATGTGGCACGGCACTGTGTAGGGAACATAACGAAGCGTCAGACTTTGACAAGTTAATATCCACATTCCATAATGTACAAACCAATACCCGTTCCACAAGGGCCCAAAAGTGTACATAGATTCTTACATCAGAGATAAACGCACCTCTCTTCATTTAATTAAAAAGTAGGCTCACTGCTGTCGAGGTTTCACTGGTGTCCACGACTTCGTACACGGAAACGGTCCCACTGACTGTCCCGTCAACTAGCAGCAGTGGTCGTCCATTCGGGCTGCGGTCTGACGGAATAAATCTTGTAGTAAAGAAAGAGAGAATCTTTAGTTTGATACATTGACAAATAGAAAGTTATTGATTTGCTAACGCTTGTGACTTGTGTCAGACCATCGAAGTTACTTTTGCTCAGAAATCTACACCATTACCAGGCAGCGTGGTGTCTCAGTATAATTAGCGTCAATGCATGCGCTACCGTTTCTATTGACATCTGTCCTTGGTGCTGAACGCCATCCGATGGTATGCATACATCTCTAGCCTTCACGCTTAATGCTTTTTGCAATGGCTAATCTATGCAAATCTTTCTGATTAATTGAGGACCCTCATTAGGCCCCAACTGTAATGCATAAATGTTGTTCATCCTGAGGTTCGGGCATAACAAATTTGCAGACCGAAATATACGACGGAAATATATAAAGACACCCTTAGCGGGCAAAACAAATAGTATCATCGCAGTTGAACACATTGACGTATAGCGTCACTAAAATAATTCTATTATCTACTAACATGAGATCTTCTGGGGTGATGTCTCCCACTTCTCTGGCCCTGTACGCCTCTGCCCAGGTCAGGTTCGTCCTACCCCCGCGGTACACACTTTCCAGCTTCGGCACAAACGTCTCCCCGTCCCGTAGACTGTAGATAAAGATGTCCGACGTTTTCTCGTTCCCAACGAAAATCACAGTCTGGTCTCCAATACGGCCGACTGTTAAGGCTTGTGGCTCGGGTCCCTTGGAGTGAAAACATACAAGCAATTGTAATCAAAGCATGATTTGTACATGGTAGATTCTATAGTATGAGATTGAAGATTTTTTAGGCGGGTATGGTCTATGATGGTGATTTGTAAGCAATTCTGTATGCGTGTTACGTTTCCAAACTAAGCAATTCCAATGTACAAAATTAAGGTTGACATTGGCAAGTCTCAAGATAAATCAATACAATGTAGTATAATCTTAATCATCATCACAATCTTAATGAAAATCAGTCAAGTTCCACAAAACTTACCTTAGAACATGACGCCCTATCGAAACTGTCCGCCGGTGTCTCGCCCATGTTCTCGTTCTTAAACTGTGAGTTGAAGACGGCGGGATGGGCCTCAGCTCCGACCCTCTCAAAATCGTCCCCGCTGTCCCACACTAGGCTCAGGTCTTCTGCGTCGAAAACGGACACGCCCCGGCCGCCGAACGTGTGGAGTTCTCGGACCTTGTGGGGGTCACTCGGATCCAGGCCGTCCGTGATGCTGAAGATTAGACAGCCTGTGATGAAATATAAAACAAAGCGATTACGCATACACTTATATTCAATATAGATTAGGTCACGGCAAATAAATTGTATGGAACACGCTCATAAATTTTCGCCTCATAGTTCACTTCTTGAATACACGAATAACAAAGTTGTTGGCACAGACACAATGATACAATGTTTTGCCGCCTGTTAACACGTTAACGTTTATGGTATCTATTTTTCGCCCTCTCGCATTTAATTCGGAGTCTGCAGAGGATGTTATTCATGAAATTCACTTGCGGTGGCCTTATAGCCAAATAATGCTTTCGACTGTGACTTTATCAGCTGAATAAGAGTTGGGGAAGGAACTAGTATTCACAACAGTTCATCTTGTAAAGCAAATATTATAACCTCAACCAGGCACGCTTTAGATATAACGAAGAAAAGCTGTAAAACATTTCTAAGAAACAAAGGCGTAAAAACTACGTCACCAAGTTGAGCCGGGTCCATAAGGGCGTCTCTCATACTGGAGCTGACGTTATCTGACAGTAAACCGTCTGAAAAGAAGACAAACAAGGCTCTTTTAGGTTGTACTTTTGCATAATACTTTATCAAAATTCCACGAAAACAAAATGACTCTGAAAGTCGCGGGAGCTTCAAAGTATGTTCGTCAAACTAAACAAAGCCTACGTTACTTGCAACGATGTCCTGTCCCCGCATGGCGTCGCTGTATTCCGTGCCGTTGATCGCCATGCTAGTCGTGACGCCCTCGTTTGCTGTAGCGACGTAACCGCGTCCGTTGTGCGTGAAATGTTTGATAGCGTCTGGCATGCGTAGTCCGTAGA
Source organism: Branchiostoma lanceolatum (assembly GCF_035083965.1). Classification (NCBI taxonomy): domain Eukaryota; kingdom Metazoa; phylum Chordata; class Leptocardii; order Amphioxiformes; family Branchiostomatidae; genus Branchiostoma; species Branchiostoma lanceolatum. The sequence continues at coordinate 9,263,833 of NC_089726.1, read as the reverse complement.
TTGGCCATTTTCTGAGATTTACACCTTAAAGCAGAGTTACGTACATCAATGTACATTTTGGATGCAACACATTTAGGACGTACTTTATCTTACATCTTGAGTCTTGAATATTCTTCAATTATAGAAAAACGACTTTGTTCCATGATCACTATTAGGTAGGATACCATATTGTGGGCTGCGTTTTGCATGGCTTGAAAAATGCAAACACTTTATTATTTATTTACTAGACATTACTACATGTTCAATAAAGCTAACAAGAATGTGAGACACGTATTATGAAAGTGAAGTCACCTCCATCCTGGTCGCTTGTATCCATACTGGACAGATTCCAGTCTTTGCTCCCCAGGGGGTAGATGTCCTCAAACGTTGCTGTGCGCATGTCCAAGACTGCGATGGCATTGTTGTCCTTGAAGTGAGAAAGGAATCGGTCTTACGTCGGACGTAAAAACGGAACGCTGAATTCCAAACAACTCTCACGTGTGCAAACATAGTTATCAAACTCTAAAGCAAATTATATTCATAAGACGACCAGAAGACTGGCTAGATGTTTTACGCAGTTTCTTCAACTTTGAAATGTTTTTGTTGAACGGCTGTTTATTGTACACCTGTAGAGAGATGTAGGCCCTGGAGTCGTCCTGATTGAATGTGACATACTCCGGTTCCAGGGACTGAGAGAAGTTGAAAGTTGTGACGTGGTCGTCGTCAGGGGCAACGTTAGCTGTAGACCCGCCTAGCAACCACCGTACGCCTCTGGACTGGTACAGGGACGCCCTACATTTACCGTCACGTCAAAAAATATGATTATATATGGTTATCTTCCGTGAGCCGTAATTATTTTTTATTTCATTTGTTGTTGTTGTTGTTGTTGTGTTTTTTGTCCTCTTAACATGGATTTTCAGCACAATCACGTTTATAATCGTTCTCTACATGAATTAGTAAAACAAAATAAGTCAACATATTTGCCGGATCGACTGTTAAAAACAAATATTTCCACAACTAAAAAAACTTGCTGCCATCACATTTCGTCAAACCGTCGAAAGTCTGCCGTCCGAACAAGAGTAGATGCACTGCCCAGGTCCGTAGAGTCGAAATCTATGATGACGGCGGCTCCTCCGGGGTCCTGGTAAACCCCTGTCACGTCCTCGCCAGGCCAGCCCTCGTCCAGAACCACCAGTGTGCGACAGTCATGGGTAAACTTCAGTGAGTCCGGCCTGGAGCTCACTGGAGAAACGGAACGGAAATGTAACGATACTCATGAGAAAAAAAGACGACCCAAACTTGAAATAAGATTGTAGGCAATTCTAGGATTGAATCTAGCCAAGTAACGTTACAATGAAAGAGTCATAGCCATTACACGAAGAATTATCTTTAAAACCTCCGTTCTATCATTGCTTTCACATTTACTATAACATTACCAATCCAGGGAAAAGTAACATGAAGAAACTTAGAAAGATTCTTTTTATTTTCCTTGCTGAAACTCATTTCTCTTTTCCGTGAAAAAGGTTCAACCATTTTCCTCACAGCCGTTCCTGGTTCCATTCAGCATTCACAACACAACGAAAGTGTTCTTTTTACAATACTGCAATAGCATTTTCACCTTCAAAGCTATGAACAGGCCGCATATTTTCACCATTGCCCTGGTAAACCGGGTAGACGAGTGTTCTCATGGTTCTACTGGGTTGAAGAGGCATCCTTTCCAGCGCAATCGCCACATAATTCCCACACAGGTCTATGTCAAGAACGCCACCTGGTAGCTCTTGCTGGTGTAACACCTTCGGCTTCGCGGGACCGGAGATGTCAACAACGTTCAGGATACCGGCGCCTCCTGAAATGTAACAGGCGTTGATAGTTGACAAGAAACTAGATACCTTTTGTGAACGTGTGTACATATAATGTGGAAATATGGATACCGGTTCGGTAGTCTTACGGTAGAAAGTGTTACAAATATATACATATCAAGTCAAGGTTAACCTAAAAATTGTATAGCTAATGTCATGCATAGATTGACTACTTAAAGTCAGTCTCCCTTTTGCCTTTTACAGATTGTTATTTAACGTTAAAACAGTTGTCAGAGTTCATACCAGCTGCGTAAACTACGAAACGTTCTTCGTCGTAGGCCAACTTCTCCACCGCTCCGGTGTCCAGACCGTACCGCAGGCCTCCGCTCTCCCCGCCCAGGCTGTGGGGGAGGTAGACCGCGGAGAGGGGCCGTAGGACGAGCGCTGCCGTGCCCAGACAGACGAAACACATGAAAGAAGCGGCTTGCAAGTGGAGCTCTCCTTTTGCGGCCATGTTGCTGACGTCACTTGGCCTACGATTTTTCATCAGTTGACCCCTTTGTAAGGTTTACTCTCAGTGTGCTGTGCCCCCTGAAAAAATAACGGGCTTTGCTTTACCTCTGCTAACATTTATCCGTTGCATACATCGGCCACTTAATTTGAAAACAGTGTGTTTGAGATATCTCTTGCTTTGGGTGACCTGACAGACTCTGTTTGCTGCTGGAAAAATAGTAGAAATTGGCCTGAGTTGTTTAATGACACCGGCCATAAAGTTACCATTTACAACCAACAGATTAATCTGTACTCCTATGACTGATCAATCCCTCTTATGAAATATTCCTCTATTTTAGCCAATTTCTATCACTTTGTACAGTCCGCTAAGAGGTCTGGTAGAGTTAACACTTGTATTGTAAAGTGATTGATGGGGTCCCGGGACAAAGTGCACGTTGCTATACATTTTGTATTTGCTATTCTAATGTAAACCGCTAGATGGTTGTTGTACACGGTGACCTCCATGACCCCTTCTATCAAGAGACGTGATCAGACGAGTTCGATCAGCTGGGTGAGGAGCTGTGCATTGTACTGTGTTGATTCTACTGAAGAAGTTTGTTCTTGTGGGACGCTCCACTTCCAGTCGTTGCTTGGTTAGACTACGGTTCACCTGGGTGACACAAAAGGTAAAGTATCATGTTATTGGGTGTGACCTGTGACCTGTTGCGCCAACCGGGGACGAACACGTAAGCCTTAACAGCCTTAAGGTAAATATTTCACCTGTTCGACGTCATACAGTTTGTAACGTTTCTTTATTGTGTACAGATTGTCGTCGCCTGTGAAACAGTGAGGAATACTACCAGGAAACCTACCTCACGGGGGTGTTCATCGTCTACAACAAATGTACAGACAAACGGTAGGTTTACATTTAGTTTGAAAATGTGCAATGTTTATTTTGGCGTCGACAGTGTTGCCGTCTATCGTTATGTCATGACCTGTTACTAGCGGAAACCCGCACTCTTCCTAGATTGACAGTACAGTTAGCCATGAAAAATAGCCATCAGTTATCATTAGAGTCATTTGACTTCTCGCTTGACATTCATCTTAACTAGAAAACCACGTTTTATAGGACACGCCCCCCTCCCCATGGGATCATCTGACTCTGCACTGACATTATATTTGTGGCATTGACCTACTTCTAGCGCTATTTATAACAACGATTTGAACTTACTGATGTTTTGTTAACCCAACACGGAATATTTGATAATAGTTAGACACAGTTTTGTAAATATAACATTATGTTTTACACGTCAGCGTAATGAATATTGTACATTAGTCATCAAGTACTTCCTGATTTGTGCAAAGGTTCGATGATTTATTGCATTACGTCATGTTTTATTTTTGGCAAGCTGTAGCAAAGGACACTGCAGTGCATTTTGACAGTACAGTGAATTCACAAGAGCAATCATTGAATGGTAATATTTAATAGTTTAATTATCAGCTGTAAAAACTAAAGCTGTGAAACAACTACAACCATTTTAGGTAAATTTAACATAAAATAGCTTCAACCTTTTGGTATTGTCTACATGTCTCTACTAGTAATTTCTTATTTAAAAGATCTAGGGATGCTTTTAAGACTACAATAAAATCTCCTAGTGGCTTTCTGACATACTTGAGATGTACAGGTGGGAATAAAGGTTCTGCTTTGATAAAAAGTTGCTCTCTTTAACTTAGTTTAAGTGCTGTATACAGTGTAGTCCATAGTCGATACTCAGGGCTGTTTCCAGAACCCATCCCTCCGTCTGAGGACGGATTTCTTCAGGATGTGCTTGTTGAGATGGAATAAAATTCACTTCATAGATATCCCAAAAATTGGAACTTCATGACATGAAATTGAAGAAAATGTAATTTTTGTAAGCTTCAAACGACAAATTTGACAACGAAAATTAACAACATGATATTGAGTAGAACACAGAAAAAATTAAAGCAGGAGACAGCCCTGATGATGCTCGAAGCTATGAAACTCTTGTGATTTGTCCATCATTTACCCAGTACCCCGACGCCCCCGGCATGCACACCTCGGGCCCGGACAGCCACACCAGGGTCAGCTACAGGGAGAACCCGGGCTTCCTCAGCAGGGTCAAGAACTCCTTCTTCGGAGCCTTCTTTGGCTTCCTGCTGTTCTGTGGGTCCTTCCCGGTCCTATTCTGGAATGAGGTAAGAATATGCATCATTTGTGTATTTTGCAAATGCTACTTCTAAAGGAGAAGTCCGCAAAGAAATCTTTAAGATACGATGTAAGATAGAGGAAAATTTAAGATGTGATTCGAGACTGGAACAGTTAAGATGTAATGTATGACTTGAAAATTTAAGATGTGATTTAAGATGTAAAAATTCCCAGATATGATTTAGGACAGAAAAGTGTAATCGTACATTTTGCACTGAAAGGAATGATCCTGGAAGAGCTTAACTTTAATCCTGAAGTGGAGACTGAAGTAGAATTAAAGATTGTTTTATTTTGTGGAAGGCAGTTTTATTACAGGCTACATTCCCATAAAACATTGGTAGGTGGTGCCACATTTTCACACTGATTTTGTACAGGGTCGTGCGGTGCAGACTGCTCAGTCTTTGGACGAGGGTCTGCACTCAGTGATCCACCTGTCAACCGTGGACGTCGCATTTGAACACAACAATCACAAGCTGGTTTACTTCACCGGTCCACTCCACACCAACAAGGTATGTTAACATAGTTAAACTGACTTAAACACTATCAATTGATAAACATTTGTTTGTTTGTAGAACTGTGTAGATTTTCAAAGCCCAAAACTCACTCCGAGTTAAACTCATGTCTACCCATTGCAATGTAGCAACGTATCCATTTGAATACTTTCCTTTGATGCAGTCTACAACACAATCTTTTCATGTGACATTAAAATGTTATTGTGTAAGTGATAACACTTTTAGAAAAGGGAACTATTCAAAGACCACCACTTGGCAGACTATTCTTTATTCAGTTACATGTATAATTTTGATGAATTTGGAAGTAGTCTAGATTTATGTGTATCACAGTGTATGTGTGTCTGATGGAGCCAAGAGAATCACACAATTAATTATGTTTGTGTTTCAGCCTCTGACAGATGCAGACTATGCCGTTACTGTCCCTGCTGTCAAACTGAAGAAACATGTGGAGATGTACCAATGGGTGGAGCATGAGCACACCAAGTAGGTCTGACCTTCAACAGTTGAAGGTCACTAGCCTGGATGCCATCCATTTTACTACCAGGCCTCCTATACTCACCTCCCAAAAAAATGTTTTAGGGAAGTGGATATAGGAGCCCCAGTAGTAAATCTGTTGGTGCCCAGGGGTTAAATGTTGCGCTTGACAACGATACACCTTTAAGGTCAGGGGTCAAAAGTTAGCAATGTGCAACCCAGGGATTTGCTAGTTGGACAGACAAATTTCACTGTCCATCCAAAAAATTTTAACTTCATTACATGAAACTGATGAAAATCAACAGAAAACAACAACATGGACTGCCAAACAATGAATGAAAGTTTAAGCTGGAGACAGCCCTGGTACAACCTTAGACCTTTTATTCTTTTGTTGATGCTTCTGTGTTTGATTTTACTCCTGTAATTACTGGGAAAAAAGCATCATCCACATATTTATCTCTTACAGGGAGTACAAAGAGGGGAGCCAGGTTCGCAGGGAGACAACCTATACGTACAGTAAGAACAATATTAGACTCTATTCTTAAAAATTATAGCTACTGTCAAACATTCAGATGTTTTTTGACATATCAATCATATGTCAGTCATCAACAGACTTTAGAATTTGGTACATTTAAAACAGGCTTCTTCTGTAACTTCCAACATATTTCTTAAGTTTGAGTTGTTGATTTTCAATTTTTACATGACATTGTGAATAATTCTTTCAGACAATGAGTGGAGGTCTGACCTTGTGAACAGTCGAAACTTTGATCGAGAGATGGGACACAAGAACCCAGGGTAAGCTTATGACTTGTACATTACCAAGGATTTGAAACCTCTTTGCATGTATAAACTTTCTTGTAGTGGTTGAAGATATCAACACAATTAATACATGATTTTCATTGCTCACCTTTCAGTTAACCTTTAGCACACTGAAGTAGCTGTTTAGCACCCTACTTGTAACGGGGTTAGGCAGCAGGGAGAAGGTTAAGCAAGCTTGTAAGCATCGCCTATTTGGTTAGTTACATGTAGATAATTGTCTGAGTGTAGGCTTCCCCTGTATAGATGACAGTATCTGTGCCACAGGTCCATGCCAGTCCGTGCTGAAACTATCACAGCTGATGATGTCACCATTGGGAACTTCCACCTGTCCAAGGGTAATGTCAAACTTTTCACATGATGTAACCCCTACATGTACATGAAGTTCACTGTTACCGGTAAGCTGAGTTTTTGTGATTCTGTTGTTGCAAGAACTTTTTAATTGTTTAGATAAAGACACTGACATACATATGAGGCCCACAGGGAGCATGGTGAAGATTGATAATGTGGTGTACATATGTAATAGTGTGGTTCAAGCACAACTTATAACTGACCAGTCTAACTTGTCCGGACCTTTTAGCCTAATGGTGTGTTTGGTTTGTACGCTGGCCCGGGTTTGATTCCCGGGAGCAAGGAGACTGTACTACTACCCTGTTTGTCTCTCCGGGAATCAAACCCGGGCCATCAGCGCACAAACCCAATGCACTTACCACTAGGCTAAAAGGTCCGACTAAAAGTTAGACTGCTCAGTAAGTGGCACGTGAACCACACTGTTACACTGGGTTTATAAAATCATTAAAAAAACATAGGCATCTCCCAGTGTTGAACACATCATTATGATTCGGTTCCACAGGTCTGATTGGGAAGATCTCCCACTTTCAGAAGTACCCTTTGGCCAAGAGTCACCTGGTGCCCTCTGACCCCCAGGTCAAGGTGTTCCAAGGAGCCTTCTACCACTCTGCAGACCCCATCAGACCTAACGTAAGCTGTTACATGATTGTCAGTGAAACAAATTACAAGAAGCTTTTTTTAGTTAATTCTGGCAGATCTTTTGCTAAGAATCTGCAAGAATTTGATGACTTGTTCCGTTGAAAATGAGCTACTAAAGAATATATTGCAATGTACATGTTAAGTTTTAAACAATCTTTGATATATGGCTGTTGTGACAATTACTGTGTTTAATTAATAGTTGTCATGTATATCAATAGCTCATCCAGCGATTAATGCTACCTATGTTTTAATTGTGTTTTGACACCTTCTGAACCTTATGATAAACCAAGAATACGTCACTACAGGTAGGGGATGTGCGTGTGGAGTTCAGCTATGCAGGACTGTGTGGTAACTCGGAGTTGGGACCAGCAGACCATGTGAGTCTTTTTTTCTGTGTTTAAACCCTCTTCCTCCTGTAACTGTATGTTGTTGTATGGGATATTCCGGTATAGGGATGTCCCTATGAAGCTCAACTGGTAGCAACCTCACAGTTGAGCTCCTGGTTTCAATTAGATGCTAACTGGGAAACCAGGGCACACAAAAATCTTGGTTGGGGCTGCATCCGTCTTTTGGAAGGGACATAAAATGGGGATCAAGTTTTTGAGGAGGGGCCTCAAGCGCGTTACAGGCAACCAAAGCAATATTAGGGCCCATAAAATGGAAATAAACAAAGTGCTGAAATCTTTATGGTAGTGACATTTACTAATTTTTTAAGCACGTTTGCGTAATAACTTCATACTTTGAGCATTTTAAAACTGTGCAAAATCATGCCATACGACGATCCCTTTAGTTTTGCGAGTCTACAATAACTCTGGCCACGATTTTCAGTGAGTTCCCACATCACAATAACGTCGTATTTTTGCATCATGGACGTTGCTATACATTGTTATAGTGTTGTATAGAAATGACTAAATAAATTGACTTTCAAAATCTTTCGAATATTGCTTGGGTTTCCTTTAAAGGGGAAGGACTAACAACCCCTCCCTGTAAAAAATAACCCTGCTTAGAAACAAACGATTTTGCTATATGCTTTGGCACTCTTGCAAGCCTGTTCTACCACAGTTTTTCCGTCCCCCTGCAGGTGAGTATTGTAGCCAGACAGGCTGGGAACAGACTGCAGCCGTACCAGACTGAGGCTGGGGATGCCCTGGAGCTGCTGTATTATGGAGTCCTGTCACCTGAGGTAGATATTGTACAGTAGAAACCTTACACACTATCTGAAGAAAGTACCTGCCTTATACCACTGCGACACAGTTATCGAGCTTCTGCATGTATTTGCTGATTGCCAAAAGGTAACCCGACTTTAAGATCGACAGAGGGTTACACATATTTTTCACATGAAAATCTACCTTATATCTAACAGGGCTCAATGACGTTCGAACATCAGCCGGTCCCTAATAAATTGCACGTTGATTGAGAGAACACCGGGCATATTACCACTGAGTATGTCATTTAGAGCTCACAGACTCGTTGGCCGATCAATTTTTGTACTGTGTGCCAGGACTTCCAATCCAAAAGATGGAAACAGTTGAACATCTGATTAGCAACCAAAAATAACTGATCATTTACATCACTGAAAGATTCTTGAGAGATCATGAACTGTTGTTTTACTTCTTTTGTCTGGTACAGAAAATCTTTGAAGCGGAGCACGCTGCTAACACCATGCTGACCTGGGCAGTGAGGGTAGGAGGCTGGTTCATGATGTTCGTCGCCCTCTATCTGATGACAAACATACTGCAGACATTTGGTCAGTACATGAGTCGAGTTAGCCCAACTTTGTTTGAAACCGACGTTTTGCAAAAATGGTAGAATGTTCTAAAGCAGTGATTTTTTCATGTAAAACATTTTGACTACTATTTACTTCTTTAGAAAGAACATTTCATATCTGTCACAATGCAAGTGATGTAAATGTATCCCTTTAAAAAAGTTCAAATCAGTACTACTTTTTTTTCTGAAATTGTAAAGAAGTAGTTCTTCTTTTTGACTTCTACCAGACTTCTCCATTCTGCAATCTACAGATTAATGTGTTGCAGAAATTATAAGATTCACATTTATGACCATGCAACAAAATTAACATTCACATTTATGAATATGCATCAATAGAAACAGTTTTTTTTTTAATGTCTGTTTTCTTCCCCCTCCAGTTGACTGGATCCCCCTGGTGCGAGAGATCCTGTCCCTGGGTCTGTTCATCGTGAACCTGTCCGTGTCGCTCTCCTTGTCACTCATCACCATCGCACTGGGATGGATCAGGTTTGTTTCCTTAGTTTTTTTAACCAACAATAGAGATGATGACTTAAGCAAGTATCTCACTGGACCCGCGGCATGTTGGCGACCTCGCTGCATCCCAAACTGGATTTGTTACCCTTGACTTTATAATAGGAATATCATGCAAAATGTACAAGTGTGACTAAAAAGACCAAGGAAAGCACAAACCATAAAATGGTTTTCCATCGATGCAATTACTTGAGCGCTCTGTAAAATTGCTTGGTTGCAGTGAGGTCGTCAACGTGCTGCAAGGCCAGTGAGATAGGCCATAAAGCTCTACATAGTACTGCAGTTCAGTGACTAATCAGTGGTTCACAGCTACCAAGTGTTCTTGCATCTTGAGAAGATAAAGATGGGCCCGTGTCTTAAAAGCTTTCAGTGATGTCTCTGACCATGCAGTTTTAGAGCCTGTTCCAGGTACTCAGGCTAGTGTGTGAATGAATGTCCTGCCAGTTGCATGCATTCTTAAGACAGGTTCAGTGAGAACATGTCAATAGGCATAGCTTGTGCGTGTTGTTTGTCTACATGTAAATGGCTTAGGCAGCATCTTAAGATCCTGTATCTATGCATCTAGGTACAGGCCTCTGGTTGGTCTGACTCTGCTGGCCTGCGCGGCCGTGCCGTGGGTCCTGTCGCGACAGAGGGTCAGGATGAGGAAGGAGAAGGATGACAAGACAGACAACATCCTCTTCAACAACCTGGACGACAAGGCTTACTACTCCAAATAGTCGGTTCCTGATGAGATCAATGTCAAAGAAATACCAATAATCATGGTGTATATGGTATGGTGCATGGTGTATTTTTAAATCTTATCCAGTTGCTTGAGTAACTGTTATCTTGCACAAAGAAATACTCAATTTTAGGAATACTTATGATTTGTTGGAGGTATGTAAGATTAATAAACAAGGCATGCTTCAGAGAAGTCCTGTATAGTGCACTTTGCATTAGCATTAGATATCAGTGGGTGTGGTGTGGTATATGTAGAATTGTTAATTCCTTTGTTGATTGTTTGGAAATCTAAAGATGCAAAGTAGTAAAATATATTCAAGTAATTCTTAAGAATTATCCTGCTGCATATTAGGTATAATGATTAACTATGCAAGCCTTTTTGTTTTTGTGCACGCAGTGTATGTACATAAGTCTTTAAGTGACCATACATGAGAGGAAGCTGTTGTTCTCATCTATTTATACATCTGAACTGGCCTCACTGGTTGTCGTCTTATACAGTTTTATGTAGTGAGAATATTATTCTCTATCAAATATTGATGATGAAACTGACTGAATCCAAAAGTTTTAAAGCGATTTGAATTCTGAGAATTGTCTTGTTGACATTAGTATAACATACAAATGAGTAACGTTACTACCTTACTCCTCGTGTACATTCTGAATTATACAGAATACAATTGCATATATGCTGGTTCTATATTTTTCTTATCATTTAATCAGGAATTTTCCAATGGTCGATTCTTCATCATGGACTACGTTTTTGGTGTGACTTTCCATTTATACACAAGGACGTATTGCTGCTATGGTTTATCACTGTCAGTTACTGATATTGGCAATAAAAGATTTCATATCATACTGATCTCGTTCTTTGTTGAAATACACTATTGTGTGTTATAATACTGTATTAGCATATGTGCTATTTAACTTTCTACGTGATGTTAGACTTTTAGTATAGCATCTTACAAAACCTGCTAGGGAAAAAAAAATGTTATTACTTGTAACTGCTACTGATTCTAACAGAGTCGAAAATAAGTAACCGTGAATTCATTTCTTTCTTGGGGATTAAAATTTGGCATAGGAGTGGAAAGGGGCTTTTCGCCATGTTTTGAATTCGCAGTGGATTCGCGTTGTATCAGGTCAAGACAAAATTTGAAAAAAACAAACCTTCTCAAACATTTAAAGAATTACAGTAGTACACCGTGTGTATTTGGGGCTAGAGACAAGGTACATGTACATATACTAGTAGGCAAGACCTACATGTACGTACCATCCGACGCGTCAAGTACATGTACTTTAGATTTTAAGTACTTAGAAGTTGAGAATGATCTAGAAATATCTTAACACTAATATCATTAGTAATAACAGTCCACAGGCACAATAACTTGGTATTGTTCAAACAAGGAGAGTCAGTTAAGACTGGGCCAGTTGTGCCGACTAGGCCTTGGCAATAGTTACAGTGCAGTGTCCATACAGTGGTTCTGGCAGATCCTTGCTGAGGACCATGGTGTCATTGTTCACATTGTAGCACTGAACTTTAGCATAGTTTTCAATGTGACGCAGTCTATCATTTCCGGTTCCTACAAATTGATGCACCATGCCGCCAGTTATGTAAATCTCGCCGTTGCACACAGTTGCGCTGCATTGCTGCCACGGGAACAGTCTGTCCGCCAAGACCTTGAAAGATTCTTGCTCAGGATCGAAGCACAGCACACACTCTAACTTTCCACCAACTATGTAGATCTTTGAGTTGACTGTGCACGCTTTTACACTGGACATTTTCACTGGCAATCGCATGTTGATAGCCCACTCATTCTGGGAAGGGTCGTAGCACTGGATAGCATCAGTCTCATTTTCCCTGAGGTCATCACCGTCATATACATAAGGCTGGCCACCAAATACGTAGATCTTTCCACCACAGGTGGCTATACCGAAACTGCTCACTGCAAGCTGTAGTGGTGCAACCAGCCTCCAGTGGTTGAATCTCTTGTTGTACACCTCCACATCAGGCAACCTGTGTATAATGTCTGGATATTGGACTGGCATGGAACCACCGACAACATACACCTCTCTCTGCAGAACTGTCATCCCGTGATTGTATCTTCCTGTTTTCAGACGTCCCAGCTTCACCCAAGAGTTCAGCTTTGGCGTGTACCGCCATGCTTGGGTCAGCTTCTTGTGACCCCCTGTCACAGTGACGTGACCATCATAAACACATGCTGCTAACCCCCTGCTGTTTTGAAAGGGTTCAGGCAGTGGAATTCTGTCAATACAATGAGAATCAAGACCAAGTCTGTAAACACCATTGTTCCAATGATATCTAAGTTCCATCTCAGTGTGATAATAACAAGAACCACCGAGAAGCAAAATGTCTTGCTGAAGAATATGACGAGGTCTATCCTGCGTAGGCTGACTCTTTGTCATCTGCTTGATTCCACGAACTTTAGCCAACACCTTGTCTGTCTTCAGAATGTTCTTAAGATAGTCTTGGTCCATACGTGAGAAGCAGACAGACTTCAGTAGCTCCTTGAGGTGTTTTTGTCGTTCCTTAAGGTTTTGTCTTGCCCAAAGCATGACCACCTCCAAGATTCGTTCCTCCTTCCTGGCCATTAGGCCCTTATCTGAGATGTATGTCTTTAGTAAGTGAACTGGTAGCTGAAGAAACTCCTCGGTCGCGCACACTTCTTCAAACCATTTCAGAGCACAACTTTTCGCCGTCTTGGCTAAAGGCAAACACGATACCCTGTCTGCCAATGTCCATATTCCCAAACACGTTTCTTCCTTCACACGGGTTCGTAGAAACTCTTGGCAATCACTGCTGACTCCGTAAAACTGCAGCATGTCTGCTGCTTCAAACAGAGGCCGGACATTTTCTTCTGTGATGTTGACTCTGGACGTGTAGGCGTGGTCAACTAATAGCTGTAGTGCCTCTGCACTCACCCCTCCCATCTCTATCTTGTCCTTCTTGCTCTCGCTGTGCTTTCCATTGAACATGACCCTGAAGTACTCGCTGTTGGCCGCGAGAACCAATCGGTGACAGGAGACCTCTTTTCCCTCTGCACACAGAGTCACGTCCACCAACAGACCCTCCCATCTCATCTTCTGCAATTGGCCAAAGAACGAAACCGCGTGACGAGCGCCAACTGTTGTTGATGATGGACAGTGGTTGTCGTCCATGATCCTACAAAGAGAGAGACAAAGCATGCAGAGATGGCGGACTTCAAGAGTAATATTGCCCCTCTGGCAGAATATTTACCTGACCCAACCCTACTGTCCGATTCAATTTTGTTTGACCAACCCCCATGTCCATTCCAACCTTTTCCCCCCCCTTCTCTTTTATTTTTGGAATAGCCCTATACTTTAGCCCTCAGATAATGAATCAAAACAAACTGGGGAACAGAACAGTTTTTGCATCCACAAAGCTTAAGCTTGCTGGAAATATTGCTGACTATATAATGTGGAAAATCCCAACAGTGGTAAAACTTGCATGTACAGTAGTTGAATAAAAACCATATCTGATAACTTTATTACGTGGCTCCTCAAAGAAATATTTATACATCCCGACCTTACCCCCCTCCCCAAGAACCACAGTGCAAAACACATATCTTCTGGACAAACACGAAGAGCCCACTAAATGAGGTAAATACTCCAGCACTGCTGATATACTCACCGTCCTTTTCTGGCACGGACTAGACGAAGAGATGCAGAAATACTAGTAGTTGAGCGAAACGATCACAAATTTCGCGATCAAGACTGAGCGTGCCTTCTCCAACAGAACGCTAACCTTACTGTGCGGAAGGTTCCATATGATATAAGAAGAGGGGTGTTGCTTTTTATTGCGTAGTTCAAATTCAATTTCATGACTAATGCTAAGTGGGTTTTGTGATTAAGAAAGCTACACTGGTTTCCACTATTTTATTCGTTCAAGTGTTTTGAATTTGAAACGTTTTAATGGTGTTTTTTTTCATAATTTGTTCATCTTTTTAATTTAGAAAAATTTGACACATAATGTGGAACTTGCTAAATACTATGTTTAACGTTAACCATGCGACATTCTATCAACAGGCAACAAGAACTACATCATGATATGATGAAGTAAAACTAGAGTTCCACGACCTCACCCATTCGCCAAATGCTGTTAGGACACATTCATACTTGTGCGTATTCGTACTAAAAGGGAGGAGGAAGTTGTTTTTAATTTTGACCCACCGTTGTGCAGCCTGGTTGTCCACCTAGAAAAACGATTTTTTTTCGTCCCCAAACTTTTACCTAAGGCAAAAAATATCAATACGCAGCTCATACGCACTTGAATGCGCACAGGTGTGAACGGGCCCTTAACCTTTTCGAGTGACGTATTACAAATGTTTCTTATTACCTTCGCCGAGAAGGTTATGCATAGGGTAGCGTTTGTATGTATGTATGTATGTATGTATTTATATTCCCCTTCCAGTGGGAAGGGGGATATACTGTTTTTGCTTGCCTGTTCTTCTTCTTCTTCTTTCTTCTTCTTTCTTCTTCTTCTGCCAAAAACCAAGTAGATGTGCGGTGGTAGCTCTACTAATGGTATTGCAGCAAGTTATATGTACCTTATGTTAAAATGTACGGATGTTATATTTCAGATGTAGGTACCTATAGGAAAGGTGAATACACCTGACAATAAATTATGCTAATTAGGACATCATTTGCATAATTTATGCAAAAACTTGTATTGCGTTTACAGTAAAAGCTGCAGATGTCATATTTGAGATGTAGATAAATTTAGGAAAGGTAAACATACCTGATCATGAATTATGCTAATGAGGACCTCATTTGCATAATTTATGCAGAAACTTGTATTTCCCTTACCATAAAAGCTACAGATGTCATATTTGAGATGTAGGTATCTGTAGGAAAGGTGAACACACCTGGACATAAATTATGCTAATGAGGACTCCATTTGCATAATTTATGCAAAAACTTGTATTGCGTTTACAGTAAAAGCTGCAGATGCCATATTTGAGAAGTAGATAAATTTAGGAAAGGTAAACACACCTGGCCATGAATTATGCTAATGAGGACCTCATTTGCATAATTTATGCAGAAACTTGTATTTCCCTTACCGTAAAAGCTACAGATGTCATATTTGAGATGTAGGTATATTTAGGAAAGGTGAACACACCTGGACATAAATTATGCTAATGAGGACCTCATTTGCATAATGTATGTATATCCCTTACCGTAAAGACTACGGATGGCATATTTCAGATGTAGATACCTTAAAGAGAGGTGAACACACCTGTACATAAATTATGCTAATGCGGACCTCATTTGCATAATGTATGTATATCCCTTACCGTAAAGACTACGGATGGCATATTTCAGATATAGGTACCTTTAGGAGAGGTGAACACACCTGTACATAAATTATGCTAATGCAGACCTCATTTGCATAATTTATGCATAAACTTGTTTTTCCCTTACTGTAAAGGCTACGGATGAGATGCAGGTACCTTTAGGAAAGGTCAGAAAACCTGGCCATAAATTATGCTAATGAGTGCATTTTGCATAATTTATGCATATCCCTAACCTTAAAAGCTACGGATGTCATATTTGAGATGTAGGTACCTTTAGGAAAGGCCGAACACACCTGGCCATAAATTATGCTAATGCCGACCTACTTTGCATAATTTATACAGAAACTTCGTCATATCCTTACAGTCAATGGTAAGGATGTCATATTTGAGGTGTAGGTAATGGGAGGGGAATATTCTGCATTTTCCCGAAAATGTTGCCATTCTAGTTATTTATTTATTTATGTATGTATGTATGTTTGTAATGTACAGCATAAATCGAGAAGGTTTGGATGGATCGTCTTGATATTTGGTAGGTGGGTAGGTCTTGATAAGACTTGGAAATGATTAGATTTTGGGTTCCCTGGCGGCTTGTTACGATACTGCAGCGGAACTTCCTGTTTTGATATCTCGTGTTCTGGACATGCTATGAAACTGATCTTTAGTGGTAGATAGCTCTTTGGACAGAGAGTAAGTGGTATGGGTTTGGGCCCCCTAGGGGCTTTTTTGGAACTGCAGGAGCAGGTTTTTGCATCTGACTTTGAAAGGGAATAACTCAAGAAGGGCTTGATGGATGGCAATAATTTTTGTAAGTAGATAGCTTTAGTGATGATGTACATGATTAGATACTTTTTATGCAAATCAATATCTAATTTGCATAATAAATGAGGAAAGTTCATACATCCGCCAAATTCCATGATAGGACTCTGAAACATGTGACATATGTAACTGAGGAAGAGAGAAATATTAATTGATATGAAGTATGCAAATGAAGACCTCATTTGCATAATTAATGAGAAAATACTATAACTCAAGATGGCCTTTATGGATGGTCATGATTTTTGGTATGTAGATAGCTTGTGTGATGCTTAGAATGATTGGACGCTAATTATGCAAATCAGATTTTAATTTGCATAATTAATGAGGCAACTTTAAAAATCTTCTTTGTGCCATGATATGACTATTCAAATTGTAACTGAGGAAGAGAGGAATGTTGAAGATAGAAAATATGCAAATGTGGGTCTAATTTGCATACTGAAAATGAGAAACTACTATTATTCCATACTGGTAAATGACGGAAATTTCATGCATTTAATACTTTTTTTGTGGCATCGGGAAGTTATGTGAATGTGAACATCGTTGAATCAAATTATGCTAATAAGGGCCTCATTTGCATAATTGATGATCAATATCAGCATAACCTTTTTTGTTAAGCTCATACTTTGTTAAGCTCATACTTTGGACATGTCATATTTTAAGACAATCAACTGGTATGATTTATAATTGATGAGAAACACTCCTAATACTTCAGTCACAATGGTTAAAATCATTTGGCGAAGGTATGAGGTTGTGGAACTCTAGTTGGTTATGCAAGTATGTCCACATTTGCATAAACTATATCAGTTTATAATCTTCTCTACCCAAATAACTTATTTATTCATTTATTCATTCATTATGTTATTATATAATTATATAATAATATAATAATAATAACTTTATTGCACAACAATTGTACAAGGTACAAAGTATGGCATTCACTGGTACATAGATGACATTCTATTAGGCTAACCAATCTATCTAATACAATATTATGTAGTAGTCTATCTTAAACAATATGGTGTAGTAGTCTATTATATACAATATGGTGTAGTAGTATGGGATGACAATGGGATTTTACAATCATTGGAGTAGTTTTTTTTACGTCTAGACATTCTTTGATATATTTCCCAATGTATACCATGCATGGGTTGTCACATGTCATTATGTGCTTAGATTTGCTGTTAAAGTCCATTGAGATAAATCCTGGTAAATCCGACGATAGCATTGAGTCTAGTGAATAACGTATATCGAAACTTACGTAATACAGTGTGATGTCACAACTGCCTCTCGGCTTCTTCAGCTGCTTCCTCCCTTCACTGGTGGTTTCGGCCCTTCAGCAGTACCTCCTCCGGGAGGCGGGGCAGCAGTACTGGCCAGGTACTGCTAGCCGAGATTCTTCCACTGTTTGTCTCCACTCCTAAACCACAGCCAGCGGGACGCCTTCTCCGCCTCTTCTGCTAGCTTTTTTGTTACTTCCCTCCTTCTCTTGCCCTTCACTCCTGTGACACCTAGTGCCCTCCACATGGATTGGCAGATGAACCCTCTCGTACCTATCTCCACTGGGTAGCAACTTGCTTTCCACCCTCTTTCTTTGCACATGTTTAGCAACTCCTGGTATTTCAATGCTTTTCTCTCGTATGCCTCCTCTGCTCTCTCTTCCCAGGGGACTGTCAGTTCTACCAGTATCACCTGTTTTGTATGCTTGGACCATAAGACCACATCTGGTCTGAGCCTTGTTGCCACTATCTCTTCTGGGAAGACCAGCTTTCTGTCCAAATCAACCTGCATGGCCCAATCAGTTGCTGTTGCAAATATGCCTCCTTCCTCTATCTTCCTCTTTGGCCCATTCTTTGCTTCTCCCTCCTTCACAAATCCTATGAACTGTGGCCCCTTTCTGCTACGTTGTCTTTTCTTCACTCTCTCTTCCTCCAGGGCTACTGCTAACACCCTCAGCACTTTGTCGTGCCTCCACCGGTATCTTCCTTGGCTCAAGGTCACTGGGCACCCTGAGAGGATGTGGCTCAGCGTCCCTCTTTTCCCACACAGACCACAGTTTTCTTCTTCCTGCATGCCCCATCTTTTCTTGTTTGCTGGAGTGGGGAGTAAATCGTACACAGCTTTGATGAGAAACTGGGTTCTCAGGGGCTCCCATCTGTATAACTCGCTCCACATTACCCTTCTGTCCTTTATTCCTTCCCATCCCGTCCATGCACTCTGAGATCCTTGACTCACTGCCTGTGCTCTTCTATACTCCTCCTCCTTCCTTCTAATCTCACTCTGGACCATGTCCCTTCTTTCTTTCGGTCCTGCGGTGCACCATCTCTGGTTCACTGTTCTACTGGCACCCAGTCCCAATCTTCCCTGTGCCACCACTCCTATTATGTCTCGATGTCTCAGGTTACTTTTCGCTTCTTCAACTGCTGTCCCCACGGCCCACTTCCTTCCAGTTCTCATCTCTATTCCTGCCTGGCTGACTCTTTCATCTCTACTTCCTTCCAGGGACATTACAGCTCTTGCTTTGCAGACTTTGTATTCCTCCACTACTGATGCCAATGGGAGTTGCAGCCTTGAGGTTCTGCAGTACAAACCGATCTTGCTTAGGCTCGGTGGGAGGCCCATCCATTTCCTGAGTTGTTTACTGATCTTCCTTTCCACCGCTTCTATAGTTGTAAGTGGGATGTCGTACATCGTCATTGGCCACGTTATCCTGGGCAAAAGACCATACTGGTAGCACCAGACCTTAAACTTCCCCGGCAGTTTACTTTCCTCAATTGCTTGCAGGCCCTTTTTGACTTGCTGCCTGAATTCTTCGATGTTATTCTGGTCTCCTAGCGATTTGTCGAACTTCTTCCCCAGGCTCTTGATTGGTTGTTCTGTCACTGAAGGAATGGTCTCTCCCTGGATCTCTAGCTGAATCCGGTCACTCACTTTTCCTTTCCTCAGCACCAGCTTTCGACATTTCTTTGCTTTAAATCTCATCCTTGCCCAAGTGGCTGACTTCTCTAGACTCCTCAGCATCCATCTGGTACTTAGCACACTCTCAGTTGTTAATGTCAGGTCATCCATAAAGGCCTTCAGCGGTTGTTGCCTCACTCCTGATTTTCCTCTTGGCCCTCTGCTCTGCCCTGTGGCTGGCTTCATCACTAGGTTCATTGCTGCAACAAATAGTATTACTGAGATTGTGCATCCTGTTATTATCCCTCTCTGCAGTCTTTGCCAGGCTGTTGTACTTCCATTGACTGTAAACCTGATTTGCAAACCATCAAGATACTGGAATATGATTTCCCGTGCTTGCTGTGGTACATGGTATTTCTCTAGAGCCATCTTTATCAACTGGTGAGGTACTGAGCCATATGCATTTTCAAGGTCCAGCCAGACCACTGAAAGGTCTTTCTTCCCTGCTTTTGCCTCCTGTATGAGTTGGGTTATAATACTTGTGTGTTCGAGGCATCCTGAGAAACCTGGTACACCTCCTTTTTGTATTGATGTATCAATGTACTTGTTCGCCAACATGTAGTTCAAGAGCCTCTTGGCCAAGACTGCAAAGAATATCTTGCACTCCACTGACAGTAGCGATATTGTCCTAAACTGGTCTACTTTCTCTGCTTTCTCCTGCTTGGGGCAAAACACACCCTCTGCTCTCTTCCAGGATTCTGGTATCGCTCCTTTCCTCCATAATACTCTGAGGAGTTTCCACAGCCTTCTTGTGAGCTTGGGACATTTCTTGTATACTTTGTACGTAACTCCACTGGGGCCTGGAGCTGAACCTGCTCTTGCTTTCTGTATTACATCTTTGACTTCTGCCAACTTTATCTCACTGCAGTCCATGAGATGTTCTGGTTCCGGTTCTGCTGTTTCCTCTCCCTTCCCTAGGGGCCTATCTCTGTCCTGATCACCATGCGTTACTCTTAGGTGTTCTTCTACTTCCTCAATGCTGCAGGTCAGTCTCCCACTGGTTTTTGCGCCCAGCATCTGCTTGGTGAATTTGAAGGGATTTGCCACGAACGCTGCCCTCCGTCTTTCTTTGTTTTTCCTCTTTCTCCTAGTTCTTTCCGCTCTCCCGAGGCTCAGTAATCTTTTCCTTAGCCCATCTCTCAATTCCTGGAGGGCCTCTCTTTCTGCCTCCTCTGCTCTTCTCCATCTCTTCCTAAGAGTTCTCAGCTCCTTTCTAATCCGTTTCCTTTCTCTCTCTCGGCGGTTAGGCTGTTCTACTCGCTGTCTACCCTTCCCTATGGGCTTTTCTCCGAATCTCTCCGTACCGACGCTGTGTACAATACTCATCATTGCTTCAATTTTCCTCTCAGCTGTTCCTGCTAACACATTCTCTAGAATACCCTCCAGGTCTTCATCCAGCTGATTCCATACTTTCTCCGCGCTACTTGGGGGCCACTTGACCTGGCTTTTCCTAGGCTCGCTCTTCTCCTTCTCTGCTTCAACTACTGGTGCTCTCGGCACATCTTCTAAGGCCTGCCTAACTGGCGTCCTTGGCTCTGGCTCTGGAGCAGAGTTCTGAGAGTCTGTCTGATGCTCTCCTCTTCCATGATGGTCCTGAGAACTGTGGTTTTCGTCCTGTCTCATAACCTCCTCCGTCTCACCGAGGATTGTTTGCCTCATGCGTTGGTCAAGGTTTTGCCTCAGACAGCCCATCTTTGTCTGATGGATCTTGAGCCCTCTTTTGTTTTTACACACTTTTCCACACCTGCATACCTCTGCTACCCGTGTACATGTGGGTTGTTCAGGTCGTAGTCGGAGCCGTTGCCAAGTCATTACCATGCTTTCCGTTCCAACGGTGTTCTCTTCCGCCCCCCCTCTCGGGAACACCTGGGGGTATTGCTCTGTATAGTGACTTGTTGCAAGTCATATTTGGGACATACAATCAAAAAGTGATATTCGTCTTCAAATACCTCTGGACAAAATGGGCAAACCCTCTGGTTGATAGGAAGTTTTTGAAATCTCCCCGTTTCTATACTTAATTTATGACAGCCAATTCTGAGTTTTGTGATATAGAAAGCTGGAGACAGCCCTGGTGTCCATACAGTGGTTCTTGCAGATCCTTTGATACTCAAGACCATGATATCATTGTTCACATTGTAACACTGAACCGTCCTGGGGCACCTACTATCAATATCATTGCATTCGTTCCGAATGTCGACATGCATGACCATATACGGGCACAGTAGATTCCTAACTAACATTAGAGAGAAGTTAAACTTCCTTTCCGATAGTGCTGCGGACATGCCGCTACTGAAGTGGTGGTTGCATTCGATAGGTGGGAAACAACTGAAAAAAGTGATATCATTGTAAAGGGTAATTAACACGCTTTCAAGTGATATACATGTATAATCTGATAAAGTATTAACATGACATGATCAACCAAAATCAAGTTTCTGAACTTTTTGTGTTGAGTATTAGTTTCAGTGTCTACTGAGACTTCATCTTGCCGCCACCTTTAGTG
This sequence comes from Branchiostoma lanceolatum, assembly GCF_035083965.1. Taxonomy (NCBI): domain Eukaryota; kingdom Metazoa; phylum Chordata; class Leptocardii; order Amphioxiformes; family Branchiostomatidae; genus Branchiostoma; species Branchiostoma lanceolatum. Next base: position 9,241,949 of record NC_089726.1, on the reverse strand, counting down.
CAACACTTCCTACAGAAGAACGAACAGCTGCACCACACGGTACCCAGAACAACTAAACAGACGCCAAACAGGAACGCAGCCACGTCCAGCAGGTAGTACTGGTACCACGGCAGCTCCACGGCGCGTGCGCGGAGATGGGGCAGTCGGCCATGTTTGATGACGTGTTCTATCCACCAGACGGCCCGCTCCATGGGTGACTGGGGCTGGTCACGGTGCAGGCGGGACAGGCGGGCTGCCGTTTCCTGGTAGCTGTGAGGTAGGATATAAAAAGTACTAAGATAACTATGAATAGTTTTGTTCGGGTATACTTTGATGTAAGTCACTTCGTTGCTGAATAGTATTCACCAATCCTTATATTACTATGATATTAATACCAATACCACTACCACACTCAATCCCTCTTTCTTTCTTTCTTGTGTGTGTGTGTGTGCCTATGTGTCCGGTGTGTTTTGTTTAAACATATGAGTGTACGCTGTGCTGTCATCAAATTTGAACTCATTCTCTTCTGGGCCACGTTACACAGTAAGGACGATTTGACGTATACCAAATCCTGTATGCACAACCAGCAGTACCTGTTGTTGGTGACAACATGAAGAATAGCCTGGTACAATTGGTCGGCTGTGACCGTGCTGAAGTCCAACTTCACCCCCAGTCCCCTGGCCACCACCCGGGCGGCGTTGGCGGGCTGATCCCCGAACAGCGGCAGACAGACCATGGGCACGCCGTGGTGCAGGGCTTCGTACAGTCCGTTCGACCCAGCGTGAGTGATGAAGGCTCTAGTCTTTGGGTGGGCTACAACAAATATAGTAAATCACAAGTAAATACTAACGAATCATCTGAAAAAAAGGACTGTATGAAAATGCACACCAGGCATTCGAGGGATTCTATGCCTGTAATATATTTCACTCAGGGTTACTACTATATTCCCATTGTTACTTCGATTTTCTACTTCTTCCCTATGGTTTGTTTGAATTATACTTGTCAGTTTTTGTCTTGTAGTAATAAGACAAAATATCCGTTTTGTTTTTGATATAATAATAAGACAAACACAACATCAGTAGAAGTTCTTATTAGAATCGTCCCTTACCTTGTTTGACTACTTAGCATTGTTATCTTGCATAGTACTGTCCTTTCCTTTTTCTTGATACTGTTTCATGTTGCAATTAGCCATCGGGCAAGAACTTGAAAATTAATTGATAATATAATGAGAATCTTACCCAGCAAGTCGTTCTGAGGAAGCCATTCAAGCAACTTGGTGTTGTTGCCCAGACCGGTGGGCTTCTCTCCCACGTACCGCCACACCACCTTCTGTCGGAGTCGGGCGAAGGCTGCCGCGAAGATTTCGATCCTCGCCGTCGACATCGTCTTCACCATCGACCCGAAGCTGACCACAACCACCCCATCGTCTCCAGAGCTCTGGACAAACGCTTCCATGTCCTGTGGAAAGATAACTTTGGAAGTTTCACAACACATACATATACAGTCACCTTGACACTCAGTCTCACTGGACAAAGTAAGAATTGGACACAGAGCCGGACTTTTTTGCAAGAGGAATAAAAGAAGCAATCTACATCAGGGCTTTACAACCGTCCCTTAACAGTGACGGGGGGCGTCATAGACTTTTTACAACGTTGACCCACTGCTCTCTGAGTCACGTGTCCTATCTGCATAACGTGGCGTCATAGAGACAGTGAATTGCTCATTCCTTGACAAAAACTGGAGCTGATCAGTCGAAAATTTCGATAAGTCCAAATTCTTTTGTTGGAAATTGCAGTTTAACTTTGATACAGAATGGTGAATTTTCTCGTACATCAAGCGACACCAATGTTGAGATAACGTCTGTACAGTATATATTATGACCACAGTTCCTTCTCGCTACCCGAATCCGGAAGTATGATGATTCACCTCAGTGAGTGGGACGGCCGCACGGACATTCAGTCCCCCAACCTGAACCATGCTGGGCATGCTGGGACGAGGATGATCCAGCACATTGTCCGTTCGATAAAGCCACAAGTCCGTACGTGACGTCACGCTCTGAATTGTTTCTTTCTTGCCGATGTACTTGCGGACAAGTCCGTCATAGATGCTGCTCACACTCTGACGTCCCACCACTGGTACAAGAGTAGACATGACAACGTTCTGAAGTCGTTTTACAAAGGTCATGTCATCGGTAAAATCGGTAGATATAAATGGCACGTACGACAGCGGCAGCGGTACACCTGTAGCTTTTAGGTCGAGGAAGTAAGGATCTGCACGCATAACCGCGATGTGCGGGACCCGGGAGTCTAGATGGGCTGAGAGGACAGCGCCGCAAGGGAAAAAGGGGTCAGAAATCACCACACTGTACTGACGTGCCCTTAGCTGATCCAACAGGTTGCTCTCTTCCAACAATAGGGCACAGTATTGTTTAAGATACTCTGGCACAGAAGCGAATGCTTCAATTAATTCGAAGAGAGACAATACTCTAGCCACAGAATGGGCTTGGTCTTGAACTGCCTCGAGTGTTGCTCGCGTTCCTCCGTCTTGGAATGTCTCAAACTGAAAGTCAGGCCACTCTGCTCGTCGTTTTTCTACAATGTCCTCTGAAACAACCACAGTGACGATATAACCTCTATCCACCAAAGCACGGCCAATTCTGGCCAGAGTTATCCAGTGGCTGTTGCCAAATGGCGGAGGTACCAACAGAACCTTCTCTGCGCTGCTCCTGTGTCTGATCAGAAAACCCAAGAAAACTAGCAGACTGGCGGAACATCGAGGCTTCGATACGATTGCCATGTTGCTTCCTGGATTTCTTTCCGAACAACATTCAACAGAGGGTCAAAGTTCATGGGGCAAGTGCAAAGAGGTCAAAGGTACAATTACAGGGGAGACTAAAGGGATACAATAAATGGCAGTAATGCATGTAGCCCTATGGGGAAGTTAAGAAAAAGAAGGTGTCATTATCTCAGGAATCAAAACATCAGACTACAATAACTTACCCTCAAATACTAACCAGTTATGTCAACTGTCATCAGATTCATCCCTGACAAATTCTATACGGCTATTCTCCAGATAACCCCCCCTAATCAGAGCCCTTGGATAGGCCCTACAGGCTTCAAACACCCAGTTGAAGACCATCCCACTATATCAGGGGGGTGCCAAACCCCACAAGGTAGAGAAAGACCATTTATTTCAACTTATTCAGCAAATACAGAGTCTATCCTACCACAGCCTATCCTATATTGCCCAGATTTCACAAAAAATCCCACCAAAAAGAATTTTCAATGGTTTAAACCATGTTTTTTACTTGGAGTCTCTCATCGTGCAGTCTGGGCGCAGGCGCAATCCCTTTAGTCTCCCCTACAAAGCTCACACACCGTAGCTATTGCGCTTGATGAGTGATTGAAATTTGATTTGTTTCAACAACGACCCTCACGTATCCGACCTTGTATTTGGTCGATCATAAGTCAGATGTGCTTTTATAATTGTATTTCACTTCATATCACGGGAATGGAAGTGAAACATGTTGTTTTCGGTCGTGTTTCTTCTCCTCTTGCCATCTGGTCCTTAGATTCATTCTATCATTTTTGGTCCAAATGACCTGAAATTTGGCACAAAAGTAGATTGGACAGATACCCTAAAGTTGTCCTCTTATACAGGCCTCTAAGATTATCTTACTGAGTTTCAATGTTTTGTCACTTTCAGACCAAAATTGTATATTTTGGGCCCCCAAATGCTCTGGTATACAATTCTTCAGAATTCTGGCACCAGCTCCCAGAACTCTGCAGAATTCTATCTCCATTTCCCATAATTCTGCAGAATCCTGGCTACAGTTCCCAGAATTTTAGATCTGCAGAATTCTGGCACCAGTTCCCAGAACTCTGCAGAATTCGGGCTCCATTTCCCAGAATTCGGCAGAATGGGGATACTCCCGGGGGGGGGGGGGGGGGGAGAAACGGCTGCTACATATTTACAACTTCAATTTCACCTACCAGGTGTGATATGAAGCCATTTGGGTTTAAGCGCATTACTGAAATGTGGGAGTTAGATCTAAATTAAATTCCAAAATTACACTGAGGGCTGTTTTTTTTTTTATTTCGGTCACACGTGGCTCCTCCGTTTCAACAATTAGAAATACTAAATGTCCACGCTGCCAATAAGCTACAAATCAGTAGGTTTCAGACGTAAATCCTACTGCACAGATGCCAAGTCAATGGGAAAGTAATCTTTTGGTGATTATCTTTTTATTTCCGATAACAAATAGGGCACATGCATCAATAGGGCACATGCATAGTCCATAACCCAAAAATAACATTACGGTGGACATATGTTCAGGCACACATACCCTATCATCATTAATCATGATGGTATAATATGGTCAGCGTTTCAAACGGGGGATACATATGGGTCGGTGAGCTGTAGTGTATGTTTGGCATGTGGCATGGCCATGAAGACATGAGTACATATCATGCAATACCTGTACATAACGTACTGGGGTGTTTTGTAATGTTGTAAAGCACAGAGAGAAAAAGGCGACAGATTCCTCGAAAATAACAGGTGTAGCAATTCCCATCTATCTTTAGAGGCGTGTCGGCGTTGTTTGCTTGTGGGTTTTTTCAGCTTTCAAGAGAGTACACAAAGCTATCTACACGGGGGATGGTATGGATTGGCACGGAACCCCTGGCTGATGATTTTTGTTGGATATAGCGCGACCTTGCACATTACTAATTTCGACATTACTCTAGCAGATAGCTTGTGATGTAAGGACAATTGGTGTAGGTTTGGGCCCCCTAGCAGCTTGCTCTGGAACTGCAGGGGCGGTGTTGTCAAAATCTACCAAGGTGAATAACTGAATAAAGGAACGACGGATTTTCATCATATTTAATATGTAGGTAGCTTAGGCAGAGATGTACATAATGAAGTGGAATTCGACCTTAATTTGAATAATTAATTTCACATTATAGGACTCAAATACATGTATCATATGTAGTTTATTGCAGGTGGAACATTACGATGTCAAAACAGATATCGATTATGCAAATGAATGCGACTTAAGCGTCCAGCAATATGGCAATATAAACATGTAAAGGTAAAATACTTAACATTATACTTAACGTACGGCCATACCTAACTGACGCTAGATTAGCCACTGAACTACCGGTATTGACGTTAGCACACAAAAAAGTAAAGCAGGAAACAGCGCAATGGGAGGGGCAATTTTAATTGTGCAGATGCCAGACCCTTGTCGTAAAAGTGAGACAGAATTTCAAAGCGAGTTTTTTTGGCAGTGCCACAGGGGTTAAGCCGATCTGGTGCTGTTGGGTTCAGCGTCCAGTGAAGATGGAGTCTCCTCCCCACGAGCACACACCGATCTCGGTGTTGAGGACGGAGGAGATGGAACCCGGGTTGGGACCCATGCACCTCAGTCCAGGCTGGCACGGGCATGCGTAGTACAGATCGTACGGGTGCTGTGTGGAAAAAAGGTAGGCTTTCGTGGTCTTCTATAATATTTTGTGGTGACGATTATAGTCTTCAAATGGCCTAGCTCACAATAAGTTCAGGGTAAAATAATGTCACACACAAAAGAACATACCACCACTACTACTACTACTTCTACTACCACTACTATTGTCAGTCAGTCTATACAGACTAGGACACATACTTCCGAAAATAATTTCATCAGGTTGGTAGAAAATAGGATATGGGAGATTCTTTATACACAACCAGGTATTGATCTCACCTGCTAACAAACATCGAAACGTTAGCAGGTGAGATCAATACCTGGTTGTGTATAAAGAATCTCCCATATCCTAGGGCACATACTGTGTAGACCAGAATTACAAAACAAAAAGTGCATTAAATATTGTTCAAGCGGTCGAAACATACATATCAAAAGTTCAAGGAACAGTTCCAATGGTTAAAAAAAGAGACGTACTTGTAGTTGGCAAGGCTCGCCCTCCTCAGAATACTTCTGGCAGGTCCGAGTCCCCACCAGGAACGTGTCCCTCTGACAGCACATCTCCGACTGACACTGCATGCTGCTCAGGCACGACGCCCCTTCGTCCTGCATACAGGGACAGGCAATCTTTAGTGACACAACAAAAAGTACAGCAACGTTCGTAAAGCCCCTATATCATTGGACCCGCGACACGTTGGTGGAATCGCTGCGTCGTAAACTGAGTTTGCGTTACCTATGACTTTATAATTGGACTATCATGCAAAACGTACAAGTATGACTTAAGAGACAACAAAACACACAAAGCTTAAAATGATTTTAGAGAGCTTTGTCAAATCGCCCTGTCGCAGCGAGGCTGCCAACGTGCCGCGAGTGCAGTGAGATATGAACTTTAGGTCCTCTACAACTATAACTATCTATACAAACAAACAAACAAACAAGTGAATACAAATGGATGAACCTACGTACAAGTATATGAATAAGTCAACATATTGAATGCAACGTATACAGTTTACACAGTGACTATTGATTCTATTTTTCTGTTTTATTTGCCTACTAGTATTTGTACACAGTAAGGGTTATCTCCTCCTAGGATGTTAATTGAATTTATCTATAGAATGGAATGTAGTGAATTTTCTTGAACAAACAGACAGAAAGGTGAATACTTCTCTACTACTGAATGGAGACCATTGAGCGACCACAATCGTATTTGTATGACCTCTGACAAATTGATCCAAGATATGATATGATATGATGTAAAAGTATGATTTGAATGACAACAAAAGTTGTAAAATTCGTGTCTTTATCAATGGAATTAGTTTGCACTACTTGGGATTTTTTGGTAGCTTGACGGTCACTCAACGGTCGCAGTACAACATGTACAGTACAACGGTCGGTGTACATGGGGTGTAACTGCCATTTTATAGAATAGCAGGTATTAGTTTAGCACCAAAAGTGGGAACAAATAAACTATAAACAGTTTAATTTTTTAGATATAAGTTTCAAGTTTAGGCAAGTTGAAAAAGTTCTCATCTAAGCCCTTATTGTTTTGGTAATTAGGATGTTAAGTTTTATGTTGTACTATATCTAATAGTTGTTGCCATACATTGTACCGTGTACAATTGTCGTACAATATAGTTTTTTCTCCTAATTGAGGCCGTATGTTATTGTAGACATAACATGAGGTAAATGATACTAAATGGAAATCTTCGATCATTCTAGCATTCAAAGCAGACTCGACGGTCTAATGGTCAATATGCACTGTGCCCTTGGTGTCTTGTATGTTGTTGTGGTCTAGGGAAAGGGGACGAAAAATGCAAACAGGAAAACACAGGGCGGTTTTAGGTATGTGATTCACATAGTAACTGTCTTTCATCAAGGACAGGAATGACCACCAGTAGGATTTTTTTTAAAGTTGATGAATCAATAATATCAACCACAGCCTGCTCTACCTTTGCACCACATACAGCTTTGTCACGTATGCGACGCAACGCATTCCGTCATTGATGACGTAAGACAAACTATTAAGTCCCGAACTTTCACTGTCGAACCATGAAATCAAGAATGACTTGCTGTATCGTAGGGCGGTTGCATAGGAATGTTACTACGGAATATCTTCCAAGAACACAACATGGCTGCGTTTCACGTCACCCTTCTCGCTCTAGAAACAAACATCATAGCTGCCCGCTACACCATGAGTAGAAGGGGAAAGTAAAAGTATCCACGAAAAGTGATTCTTGGATTCTTAAACAATCGATATACAGAATAAACCTCGTAGCCTTTATACGAGTAAGATAGTTGCCGTAATAATTCTTCTGTAAGAGGAAAGGTCACGGCCTTGAAGGTGCACAAATGTGACTTACAAGATTGAAGAACAGATCCTTGATGTCTTCAAAATTGTCGAGAATGTCGTCATGCATTTGTTGATGATCAAAGGAGGGTAGTTTCCCGATCCCCGCCTGTGCGGTGCCGACCACGACCAACAGCAACAGCAGACTCTGCGCCATCATATTCCACAAAGGACCGCGACAAACTAAAGATAGAGCCTACAGCAACGGTTTGCGTTATGCAGGGCAAAGGGCTCGGTAGTCTATTGGTGCGCCTGTTATAGAATTGTGTAAGTTGCTTCTTTTGCTTCGCTGGGGGTAAAATATATTTACTTTCCTACCTTTATATATGTCCCTTATCACAGGGCGTGCTTGTCAAAGGTCAAAGGTCGGTCTCTATTCTGTGATATCCCAACATGATACACGTCTGACGTCATGAAATGTGCCTGTCAACGTGAAATGACGTGCGTGTATGTATCAAAAGGAAATGCCATTCACCACAACACGATAGTGTATTCTTCTTGGACGAGACCCGGACGTTTCCCCACTTCTTAATCAACATATTTGATGAGGTTTTCGTGTTCAAATACTTTATGGAAGAGGAGATATTTACGTATTTTTCCTGGCTTTCATTTTCATCAAAGCCTCTCAATCCCAATTTTCGTTCAGCCATCGGAGCGTCAAATTATCTCTTGAAATCTCATCACTGAAAGAAGATTCGGATATAGAAAGACGGTGCCGTCATGGCGTAAAAAACATTTATCCTTTTGGTTGGCTGACACACAGCCAGGGCTGCCCAACTAGCCTGTACATGTGGATTTTACGAAGGGCTTACCCTTCTGACAAATACAAGACATTACAATGGAATTATACATGGACAGCATAACACTCTGTAACAATATTCTAAGAACATAAAAACTATCGTATATAAATTATCTAAGATCTAAGGATTCTAATCTAAAGTTCTCGTGACAGGAGGCTGGGAAGGTAACAGGTGTCATTTCTCGCGAACTTTGGATCCTTGTAGCCGCGGTGGGTTCAGTCGTTCGCGCGATCAATGACACGTGTAAGATGGACCATTAAGATTATTTTTCATGACATTGGGACGGACACTTCCAACCTATGCAAGATTTCAATAGATTATACAATGCTAATGCACGTTACTCTCTGATCCCCATGGCATGTGCAAAATATCAACAAAAAAAACATTTTCAGCCATTTTTGTTTTTGATAAAAACAAATTTTCAGACTGGTTGTTCTCAGTGTTCATTCCTGAGTCGAGGACTGTCTTCAAAACGTTGCAGAAGAACCTGTTGATTTACAAATTGTTAGCTTAGACTTCAACTTACTGTTTCTAAACAAGACTCACTACCTGGACACCGGAAGTGGAATAACGTCAGGCCTGGTAGCTTCCGGTTAACCCTTACCTAGTAGATGTATGTATGACATAGATTTAGTGTACACTTGCACGCATTCATATTGTCTGTGTACCAAAGAGCAACAGGCTTTTTGTTTGCTGAACAAAACAACAACCATACTGTCGAATAAAGTCTCTGAAAAGCTCTTTGTAATTCTGGCTATATCCACAAAACATACCTATAAATAACTAAAGGACTCTCATGTGTGTGTTTGTGCACTGTATTGTGACCATCAATTCAGTTGTGTATTTCTTGTTCATTGCATTCAAATGTCCATTCATCTCCGTTTTGAATGGACGTGTTCCTAACACAACTACCAGATTAAGATAGATTGCAAAACCATTCCATCGTCCTACGGTATACATACACTAGTAATGCTGCCTTCAGAAACAGCTTATCGGGGTACTTCCGAACAGATCTCGCCGGCCTCCTTGTTTCATACGTAAAGTTGCTTCACAAGACCTTCCAACCGGCCAGGTCGTGCACTGTGGCTCCATTGGGACCGAGTCATGGGCGGTGAGAGGAGGAGGATGCAGCTCGCAGTCGCCGCCATCGTCTTCACGGTGTGGTGCCTCGGACAGGGAACTTCAGGTAATAATACTGTAGTTACACCCCCAATCCACTAGCACGATCGCGATGGCCTCGCTGCCACAGCGCTGCGACCGAGCGATTTGACAGTACGCTCACCGAATTTCATCGATAAGAACTAATCTTTTTACGCTTTGTGTGTTTTGCTGTCATATTTCTACATTTTGCGTGATATCCCAAAGTCACGGGTGACACAAATCCAATTTTGGTCGCAGCGAGGTCGCCAACGTACCGCAATTCAGTGAGATACCCGTTTTACCCAGGACACAATTCAAGACTTCGAGAGATCAGCCTGGCTGCCGAATTGTTTTTATCAATCAACAATAATTGGCAAGGCCATCAACAACTTATAAGACACTGTTTGACCCTCGACCGACAAGGTACTTCAGTCGCAGTGTGTTATCAGGAGTTAGTAGTGGTCGAGGAGTTAAAAAGAGACCAACTGATCACGGTATCTAATGGATGTTTTTTCAACGTTTCATGACAATAATCGGAAATTGCTAGGTACTGTCTTCTCTTCTAGTAATTCATACAATACACTTTGTATGGATTCTCTCTCCAAAATGTGGTGAGTTTGCAAACACAAGCTGGCAACTTCATACCAATTAGTATAAAGGCCGAGCCAGCTACGGTACATGCGGACAGTTCCCATCATCACGAAGTTGAGAAATGCGTAGAAAAATTGTGCGTTTTAGTGTGATGAATGCGAGAAATAACGGCAGTAAAAGAACATGTTGATAATGTACTAGATTTAGTGGTTTACGTCGAAAAACATAGAATGCACATTATAAACACAATCCTGAAATTGATCGTAAGTATAGCAAAAACTGTTGCCATGTTATAAGTGCGTACAAAACATGACCCCTTTTTTGTAACCTACAGATAAGGTTTGAAAGGGTATCAGTATTGTTCGGACGATGTGTGTTGTTTTGTTCAATTTCCTCCTACAACTTTTATGAACTCTAAGCCTCATTGAACTGGCCAAAGAGCAGATGAAAGGGTTTGGAATTTGTAAAGATATCGATGGTGAACGTTCGACACGACCTGTATACCATTTGTACCGCACAGATAAGTGCGCGATAATTTGTTAAGATTGACATAAACCATCTTCTATAACAACACCTTCACTTTACAACATAGCGAGTGAAGGTAGCTGCCATCTAGACTGGCACGGGCACGAGTCTAGATGCTTCCGAGTATTCGACGTTGCAGTGGCGTACGAAGATGCACGGGATCACTGCGCAAACCACGATTCCAGCGTCGCTTTCCCAAAAGACCAAGCGACCAACGACTTCCTCGTCCGACTGCGGAACAGTGCCGACAGCGGCCTCAGCGTCTGGATCGGACTAAACGATATCGAGGAAGAGGGAACCTTCGTGTGGGAGGACGGAGAAGACCTGGGGAGCTTCAGCGACTGGTCTCCTGGTGAACCCAACAACGGGCCACAGTCAGGGCCGGCAGATTGTGTCCGCATTAAGGGCGGTACTGGCACAAATCTGTGGGGAGATTTCCCCTGTACTACGCAGTATGGTGTGATCTGTGAAAAGGGTGAAAACAAAGGAAACTTTTCCATGAGCAAGCATGCCAGGATTCACGCTGAAACCTAGTGTAAACCCCTCATCACACGTGCACAACATTCACATGTTTGCTGCTGTCGTCGATGCGCACGTGTGTTCTTCATTTCTTTTCGCCATTATTTTCATCCGTCTCTATTCCCACATGTACCTTCTTGCCATTGTAGCATATCTTTGCCTGTAGTTCAGAGGAGCACTCATAAAACGGCGAAAAATGCGAACGATGCGATGACATCAGTGTGTTCTGATATAAGCAGCCGCCGCTATGCGCCTGCAAAGCTAATGCGCCTGCGCCTGCAAAGCTGCGAAGGGTGGTTATACTGGCTGAAAAATGAAGATACAGCTTATATCCAGCCTATGACAGAAATCTTGTACATCTGTTTCTTATGCGACCTTCCATTGCCAGCTTTGTAGCTATCATTGTACTGATGCTGCATACTTATTGTGCGTTGTGTGTAGAATTATTGTCTCCGTGTGGGGAGGTTTTCTTTCCGGTGTGTCTGGGTGTTTGTGTTCTTGGTTGTCCGTAGTTTAATATTTGTACACAGTAGAATAACAGGATGTGAATAGAAGATGGTGTAACCGGAGACTGGCAGGAAGTGGTAGAACTAGTTGTTTACAGATATCCAAGGTTATGAGGTCAATGGAAAAGGCTACTGATTGACGGGAGGTGTTGTTTTTGCCTGTATGTTTGTGTTTTCTCGCAGTTACATATTTTCACCCTAAAATCTGTATCTGTATAGCCGGTAAAACCGCCCTTCGGCGTAACACACCAGCTTCGGTGTGAGAGGAAGTGATCATTGGACACATGCAATGTTATTTGCAAAACCTTCTTTGCATAATTCATGAACTACAATCAAACAAGACATACAAAAAAACTAAAAACAATTCATGGAGGCACGACATCTTCGAACTCTTCTTTCCATTGGTAGAGATTAGTTTGTTACACTATATTCGGAAACAGTACAACCTGAAAAAAGTTCTGCTTCAGTACCAAGGTCACATACCAGGGGGTCCAAAATCAACCTTGAATTTCGGCTTCACAACACCCGCCCCGCCCACATCCCAAATATCATTGTAATCCATCCAGAGTTCTTGACTAGAGTTATGCTAACTAGAGTAGTGCGGAAACTCAAACAGACACACACACACACACACACACACACACACACACACACACACACACACACACACACACACACAAAACTATATCTCCATTTTTCATGGAGATAAAAAGCGAAAAGGATATTCGGCAACTACAGTAATATCCCGAGCTCCTTCCTCACACAGGAAGCGAGAGCAGTGGGTATACAAGCCTGGGATGCTGGACGGACAATGTTGGTAACCGCGCCATTCCGACACTCGAGGGGACAGATCCACGCCTAGATGGCAGCTACGGTGCCCGTCAGAACCCCTTAGAGAAGTGCTACCAAGTCGCACTTTCTCGTGGCTACGCCGTGTTTGCTGTACAGAATGGCGGTTGGTGTGCCGGGTCTGCTGATGGCCACAACACCTACAACAACTACGGACCTTCTGCAGCCTGTAGAGCGGACGGCGAAGGCGGGCCTGGGGCAAATGAGGTCTACCAGATTACAGGTCAGACTCCAGTAGATACCTAAAGGAAGCGAATTTGCTAATATTACCATGTAAGGATAACGTAAATGCGTCTACTATCCCGAGAGGAAAATTGTGACCTTCTCTTATGCCCCCGAATCAAACTATGCTTGGAGGGTAGATCAGGTAGTCAGTCAGCCGGCTGCGGAGCAGTCGATCACAAGTATCTTCCACGACTGACGGTCCGCAGCCATCGCAGCAATAGCATCAGGGCTCAGGTCACCTTCCACATCCCCCAGAAGTGGACGCAGGTCAGGTAGCTCGTCTTCTGACGTCCTGGCCGTCTTCTGCCATGGGTTAGGACATAGAGGGCGTATGTCCTGCGTTGCTCCTCTACAGAAATTCCGAGGGCGTGCCAAATAGAGTGCATTGCGTTAATGATGATAGCCTGGGTGTTTGTCGGCTCGGTTACCTGATCGTGAAGATAGCATCCCCCTTCCGCATAACACACCAGTTTCACAGGCCCCCGGCGGCAGCTGGTTATACCACATCAAAATAACCTATCACACCTAATTTTTGTATACGTCGATGAAGGTTAGATATGTACATCCAGGTGATACGGTACGCAAGGTAACAGTTACTCGAGCAACTGGATAGATTTTGGAAACGGCCAGACGTTTCAGGTATCATCCACTACCTTTCGGTAGCATTCACCATCCAGTCACGCCACCTGAAACGCCTGACCGTTTCCAAAATCCATCCAGTAGCTGTTGCCTTGCGTAACTTTTACATGTACATACTATATCTCGCATCAAGCGTGCTTAAAAACCGCCTAGTTTGCTCTAGAGTTTAGAGACACGGGCTTCTTTCTCAGTTGTTTCTCCTCTCCAAGACCCCGACATTCACTACTACAACCCTGATATTCACCTTAAATAGTAGGTAGCTGTATCTGTTATTATTTTCACAGAAATCGCTCTTTCTCACAACCGGCGTGACATGACTTACCTATTCAGCTTAGAAATATGTATTTCCCACTGATGTAAACATAATTGTGCCATTTCAATGAAACATACGGTGTTCTATACTAATTTTACAACTATTTCTATAGCGACCCAGGCAACGACTCCAAAGTTAACGACACGTGAGCCAACAACAACACCGACGTCATCTACTGCAGGTGCGTAACGCCCTACTATGTAAGGTGACGTGAGGTTTGGACCTCTGTTACTCGTAGCGTGCGTAGTCCAGTGGTTAGGGGCCCTGAAGCAGTGAGTTCGATTCCGGCTGTGTCGCTCACACGACATACACGCTACCGGGAAGGGTTGCAGACCTTAGGACGGGACGTTCTTTGTGCTTGTCGAAAAGGGCTGGGGGAATGTCTCCGGTACAATGAACCTGTAAAAACTGTACATGGCGTCTGTCTTCTCTCTCACTACCAGTGGAAGAATAGCTCTTCAGTGAGCTAAACTGGATCGATATCACTTTCCCTTTTACTTTTTACTCCATCCCCAAGACAGTGAACTTTGTCAACAATTGATTTACCCTTCTGATGAGATGACTCACGCTTGTTTTGCTTTATTTCGTTTCGTTTCGTATCAAAAAGCGGTGATAATTGAAGGATAGTGTACCTTAACGTAGACGTATTTACGTTTATTCATGGTACCTTTTTCATTAAGGAATTTTGCTGGAGTGTGTTGGGTAACATGTGACAATCATATTGATTCTTTCAGTGATGAAAATGATCAGTTATGTTTGTGTTTTTGCAGTTATCTATTTTCACCCTAAAATGACAGGAAGTAATCATTGGACACATGTAATGTTATTGCAAAACCTTATTTGCATAATTCATGAACTACAATAAATAAATAAATAAATAAATAAATAACTTTATTGCACAACAATTGTACAAGGTACAAAGTATGGCATTCACAATTAAACAAGACATACAAAGGAACTATGAATAGTTCACGGAGGCGTGACATCTTCGAACTATTGTTTACATTGGTAGAGATTAGTTGGTTACACCATATTCGGAAACAGTACAACCTGGAAAAAAGTTCTGCTGCAGTACCAAGGTCACATACCAGGGGGTCCAAAATCGACCTTGAATTTCGGCTTCACAACACCCGCCCACATACCAAATATCATTGTAATCACCACAATAGTCCGGAAACACACACACACACACACACACACACACACACACACACAGACACGTCAAAAACAATATCTCCATTTTTCATGGAGATAAAAAGCGAAAAGGATAATTCGGCAACTACAGTAATACCTCGAGCTTCTTCCTCACACAGGAAGCGAGAGCAGTGGGTACACCAGCCTGGGTTGCTGGACGGACAATGTTGGTAACCGCGCCATTCCGACACTCGAGGGGACAGATCCACGCCTAGATGGCAGCTACCGTGCCCGTCAAAACCCCTTAGAGAAGTGCTACCAAGTCGCACTTTCTGGTGGTTTCACCGTGTTTGCTGTACAGAATGGCGGGCAGTGTTTCGGCTCTGCTGATGGCCACAACACCTACAACAAGCACGGACCTTCCACAGCCTGTAGAGAGGACGGCGAAGGCGGGCCTGGGGCAAATGAGGTCTACCAGATTACAGGTCAGACTCCGGTAGATACCAAAAGAAGGGAATTTGCTTAGTATTAACGCAAATGCGTAGACCATACCACGAGGAAGATTGTGACCTTCTTCTCATATGCCCCGAATCAAACTATGCTTGGAGTGTAGATCAGTTAGTCAGTCAGTCGCCTGCGCTGCGCATCAGTCGATCACAAGTTTCTTCCACGACTGAATGTCCGTAGACAGCGCAGCAACAGCATCAGGGCTCAGGGCACATTCCGTATCCCCCAGCAAAGTCTGGACGTAGGTCAGGTAGCTAGCCTACTGACGTCCTGGGCGTCTTCTGCCATGGGTTGGGACGTAGAGGGCCCCTCTACAGACATTTTGAAGGCATGTCCAATAGAGTGCAATTACTTTAATGATGAGAGTAGATAGCATTCCCCTTCTGCGTGACACACAACTCACCAGTTTCACAGACACGCGGTGGCAGCTGGTTATACCACATCAAAATAACGCATCACCTGATTTTTGGCAGTGTTTTTTAAAACACCACTCTTGTTGTAAATGTCGATGAAGGTTAGACGTCCAGGTAATAAGGCACGCAAAGTAACAGTTACTCAAGCAACTGGATAGATTCAGTTGGAAACGGTCAGACGCTTCAGGTAGCATGCACTACCTTCCGGTAACATCCACTATACGGTCACCAACGAAAGGTATTGGATGCTACCTGAAACGGAAATTGCAAAATCTTATACCTGCTGACGATTAATATAAAGTACGTTTGTAAAGTACGTTTTATAACGATATCTTAGCAAAGTGGATTTTGTTGTGTATATTGCAATATAACGATATTTTAGTCCCGGGACGATATCGTAGACTAAAACAATATCGTTTAGATGTAAAAATAGATATATCGTAGACGTATATTTGCTATTTTAAGATACGTTATAAGATAGGATTTTTTGACACGGAAATGATGCACCTAAACCGACGTTTTGTACTGTATTTGTAGCATCATAGACGTATTTACGTATATTCAACGTACCGGTAATTTTGACACAAAATTTTTGCCATAGCATGAATGCCTCATTCTAATAAAAACAGATTTTTACTAGTAAAAGTCTACAACTGTTTCTGTTATTATCCACAGCGACCCAGACAACCACTCCAAAGTTAACGACACGCGAGCCAACACCAACACCGGCACCAATTACTGCAGGTGCGTAACGTCCTACTTTGAAAGCTGCAGAGGTGACGTAAAGTTTCGACCATTGTTACTCCTTCCCCGAGACAGTGAACTTTCTCAACCATTGATGTACCAACCTGAGCTCACGCTTGCTGTGTCTCCTGTTGTTTTGTTTTAAAGTAAAGCTGTGATGATTGATGTAAGCATTGCCATACAACTCAGCTAATGGGCCTGATTGCCAGGAAATTCTCTTACTTTGAGGATAATGATACGTGTAATGTTTAAAGACCTCATTTCCGTAGAAAGCAGGGTGCGTCTGATAGAGCAAGTTGGTGGGGGGGGGGGTGCGAACGGAACAGTGTTTAGAAATCAACACCGAGAGGGTTCCCCATACGGCTGTGTTTCTGTATATGTCGCAGACACTGAGTCTGTCGCAACTGCTTCCGATTATGTGTTTCAGAAGTTAGATATGAATTATGTATGTTAGAAGTTAGATATGAATCATGTGAATCATGTATGTTAGAACTTCTCATTTTGTGTTGTACAGGTTGTTCAATGGACTACGTTCGTTTTAACAACGTTTGCTACAAGAGCTTCACAGGGTCGAATACGCGCGAAGAGGCTAGCCAGATGTGTGTGGAAGACGGAGGTATGTTAGCAATGCCGAAGGACAGTGCGACCAACGATTTCCTCGACAATCTACCACCGGTAACAGGAGGTCGCTGGCTTGGGTTGACTGACGCCAACGGAGACGGCCAGTGGGTATTTGAGGACGGCCAAACCCTGACGTCATCCGGCTATTCCAACTGGCTCCCCAACGAACCGGATAGCGGTGACGTCTGTTCTGCATTTTACGGCACTGGGTCCTCATGGGATGCAAGACGCTGCAACTATCGCAGGGGATTCATCTGTCAGCGAAATGAAGGTATCACGTCGCAACTTATCATCTTTGTTTATAGACCTGTAAATGTGCTTCATGTCTGGCATTAAGGCCAACTACTGTAAGTGCTAATGCGTAATGTTCAACTACAAAAAGTGACTTTGTCGTGACGTAACGATTGGGACACTGTTAATCCATCCCAAGTGAGTGGAGTATTGTTTTGAGTGGAGGTTTGTGTGGGTGCCTGTCACTCCAAAATCCACCTGAATGAATAGCTTTGCATAAAACAAGTTTGTAAAATTGATATGTGCATCAGACAATAAACTAAACTCTGCTTGCAATATATATGGATTGATATTCAACAAAAATGAACCCAACGTTGACGTCGATATGGCGATGTAGTCTGACTGCCTTGTTGCTAATTGCATTCCATTTCATTTCTGCACATAACAAAATATTTTCCCTGCTCGTGAGATTGTTTAGAACAATCTAAAACTTAGTCTACGTTGTATACATATGCAATATGACGTCAATGGTTATCTTTTCTTTTAACTTGATTATCAAGGTCACCTACACATCGTGGCCAAATCACATTGTAAGAGCGACCCCGGATATAATTTTGTAGACGTCAGTTACGTGGAAGTGAATGGACTGCGGAGTTATATCGTTTGTAAGTAGTCCGACATTTGCTTTCTTTATAAATTATGTGATGTTTTTTGTTCAATTTTTTAACCAAAGGCGCTTGAACTACATTTTTCGTCACATCCATGCTGATATGACTCGTAATAAACTCGTACCCTAAAATAAGAAGTATTTGGGTTTCAACCGTAAAAAAAAGGAATGTATTTGCCATTGCCTTTTGGTAGATGGTAACATACACCGTGGTCATCATGTCTTCATCATCAACGAGAGAACCGGAATCGTGGAAGATAGCGAATCTTTTGACACATACGGGGACGCCGCGGCACCGGGCAACGTACAGGCGCTACTTCAGGAGGCACCGGTGGTAGGACAGGACTTTTTCTCTTTTCTCTTAACAACGAATGCGTACTTGTACTACTCGGTGCTGTTCATGCAATAAAATTAAAACGCTGCATCCGGCTATCTAGGCTATAGCAGCAACAGGCAACGATTGTCACCACTTAACATATTCTACTAGTGAATCTTAAACTACCCAAATGTGCGCTATTCAATATATATAAGAGATATCTTAGCCCAATACAAAGTTTCTTTTGATGCCAGAAAGCTTAAGACCCAAAGATGCTATATCATATCAAGTTTGAGGCTTGTGTTCTTACCACAGGGCAGAATACTGGTGGTCCTAGTTCACGACTCGGGAGAAAACCAACCCAACCTGACAACATACGGAGCGACAACTCTTCAACTTGGTGCTGTATCTAAACTATGTCGGCATTTCTATGTACAGACTATTTCTTTAAAAAAACTATTTTCAAACTGCACACTCTTTTTGAGAAGTTGATAATGCTCTAGATACGCGTTTCACAGGATTTTCAAGTTTTCTTCTCCTAATCTCACTGTAGCTTACCTGATCTTGTCGCTGCAAGGTATGACAAATTATCGTCATTATAACAAAGTATAGTCATGCTTTGCAGCATCTAAACATCATTTTTCCATACAGGAACTCGCGAGTGCTGGGCTATGATAACTCAAAAGGGATCAGTACCAGCGTGGTTCGCCGAGGGAGCAACAAGAAGTGGTCAAGGGCCGATGGTCATCGAAACAAATACAAGTAATGTACTGCAGATGTGACGTGTGGTGATGTGCGCGTGTGTGTGTGTGTGTGTGTGTGTGTGTGTGTGTGTGTGTGTGTGTGTTGTGACGTCTGTGACGTCATGTAACTTGACGTGAATAGACGTGATGTGATTTTAAAACTCATTTTGCTGTTTGTGCTAATACCAGTAGCAAAATATTAAAGGAAGGGATCGGCCGTAGCCACTATAAAAGGTTGTCAATAAACAGGATGATCGAACTAGCATAAAATGAAAGCCGGTCAAGCGTTGAAAGGTGACTATAAATTCTTTGTACAGTTCACCTTGTTACAATTATTGAGTTAACCTAACCCAACTATACTCCAATGTGGAGAGATGTTGTCAGACTATCAGTGTTGGGCGATGTTAGGTGTTTTTCTGCAGAGTGTCTTAGTTAAACTCGTTTAGCACATTTATAATTTGAACCCACATGATTCTGTCCTTAGGAGCTGGCCTAGTAGGTTTCTGGCCATTGAACGCAGAGTTTGGAACCTCAGACGTCACAGGAAACGGAAATGACGCAGTAGCAACGGGAACACAGCTAGCCCCAGGTCCCTATGGAGACGTCAACGGCGCTTTCCTGTTTTCTGGGGCTGCAGATTCCTACCTCAACATTCCCAACAATGGCGAGCTGGACGTGCGCTACTCCTACACCATACTGGCCCACATATATCCTACCGGCGGGGCTGGACCCATATTTAGCTACGTCACGAACAACGATGGGTTTGGAGTCCATCTGTGGCAAACGGGTCCACAGCAACTTTTTTTTCGGTGCGTTTACATATCAGAAACAGAATATCAAAGACGCTCAATGTAGGGTCCTGGATCTAAAAATTGCCATGTTGTTGCCATTCAGAAGCACATTTTCATAACGTAGTATGGCAAAACAATTCACACCAATGTCTCTTTCAATAGCCAGGTGTAAAGGAAGCAATGCAATTCATTTGTTATTAGGCCCGGTTTATACACGCGTTTTGAGTGGACTTGGTGTCGACTCAGGACCGGAGTACCATAGGCCACTCAAGTAGCATTTTCCAGCAGGAAGTCCACTTGAGCGACCCAATACTCCCCACGCACGGCCCCGAGTAGACTACAGAAACTTGTGTGTAAATCGGACCATACACCAAAGCACCCAATCGTTACATACTCTTGATGAATTTCAGCTGATTTAAGAAGTGCGTTGTTCAATACTATCAAAAACATATACGCTGCTGGGTCCCATGAAATATTTCTGTGCGAATCTGTCCCCATTGATGTGGAGAGAAGGGGCCGTCCCCGCCATGACAAAAATCGTCCATAGTCAGGACATACCAATCAAAGTTGTTATGGTACTGAACCTGATATTACATTTAGTCCATTCAGTAGACCACTGTAAGAAAAAAAAGGGGTAAACAGAATAGCAATCATCCTATGATCAAATTTCTAGACCGTACTCAGCCGTACTAAGAAGTTTATGTAAACTCCTTGGTAAAACCGATAATAAGCAACGGTGAACATATCTTATTGTTGGGAGTTGACATTTTGAAATGTCTGTTGTAGGGTAGTAGAAAGAGGAGGTCAATCCGTTCTACAAAACATCGCGGCGGATGTGCTCGAACAGAGCGCGTGGAACTACGTGGGAGGATCGTACAACAGTTTCACAGGGATGGCATTCCTCTGGAACAACGGCGAGGTCGTCGGTCAGGCAAACGTCGGGGTTGTAGAAGTTGAGACTCAGTACCAAGTCCAGGTGGCGATGAAGGACGGAGACAGTCGGGTCTTCGCGGGCCGGATAGCCTGTCTGCAGCTGTTCAACTACGCCATGACTGAAGAACAGGTCGCAACAGCGCGGGATAGGTGTAAGAGTGAGTTCAGTGTCATGGCATGGACATTTTTTGTTTGCAAAATATGGTTGTATTTGTTCTCTCCCACCTCCAACCCTCCTCCCTTTCTAACATTCCCCCAGAACGCCGGCACCAACAAGATTTTCTCTATCAATGCCCTCAATTGAATATTTCTAAAATGATTTCTATGTCTACCAATCACTATTCCAAAAGGTTTGTAGACTTCCTACAGTATGCCAAAAAGCTAAAAACTCTAAGCTTCCTCTTCATTGTGACATCAAAAGCTGCCGCACCCGTCTTAACACTTTCGGGCGGCAGTCATCTCCTATTGCACAACTTACGTCAGTACAATGAAAGGTGGTTCAGTCTGCAAACATCGAAAACATAAAAAGAGATTTTGCTTGCACACGACGACGCTGTACAATGATGTACAAAGGCACATCTTCCTGCTAGCAGAAGAGTATTGTTTGTCCAAGGCTTTGGATCATAAGCTGTTGCAAATTTTATGAGCGCGATTACCGGTTTTACCCGTGCATAAAAGGCACGGTGGGTCGCCCATAATGCAGACACAATCCGACCTGAAAACACGCTTTGTAAGAAGACTTTGCAGGAAAACGCGTATCACATTGGATAATGCGGCACATGTACACGTACCGCGTCATCCAAAGTCCCACCTTCTGGCGTCAGTGTGGAAAGCGTTTCCAGACTAGCTTCCATGGTACCCTTGAACAGTAGGGTATTCGCATGTTTGCAGTGTCACCAAACAGGAACATCATCAATATGAAGGCGTTTTGGACCCTTAGAGCCCTCCATCTGCTAAGCGTAACCGTTCTTGGCGTGCTACTTGACGCATCCATGGCAGACGGCAACACTGGTATGTTTTTTATCACGTGCACGGGGATTCAGAAAGATCGCCTGTCAGATTAGTGAGACTGGACGTGTAAAATACCCCTGTGTCCAGTCCTTGGGATGATACCGGGCGTATGTTTCACACCTCACTCTAAAGAATTTACAACGTGAAAATATGTATTTATCTCTCTACCTTACGAAATTTTAGAGGATGACATGTTGACCAGTGGTGAGTGGAATAGCTACAACTACACGGTACACGGCAGTCGGCAGACCCACGCCACCGCGACAGATGAATGTGCGTCTTTCGGCGCGCGTCTGGCTGACAGCAAGTCGGCGGACGTCAACAACTTCCTGGTCAGTCTTGCGAACGGCATACTACCGGGTGAAGCCTTCTGGATTAGTCTCCATGACTATGAGGTGCGTCGGATTTTGTATTTGCTCTTTTTGCTGCTAGAGAACAGAGTTGACTCAACATCACTAAACATTAGATCTTTTATAGATTACATCATCTTTCCATTGAATATTTCCAATTTTATAGACAATGATTTTTCGTTTTTGCGTGCTTTCTTTTTTTAAATATCATAATTTTGCATAATCAAGGTTTGCACGAATTTAATTTTTTGTCGCTCAGCAATTGTAGTCTAGTGGAAAAGGGATAGACCTGAAAAAACTGAACAGCAGCAATGCAGTATGGCGGTTTCTACAACACTCTTAAACAGAGACACTGCATATCTAGGCTAATGGAACACGTACATTATAGATAAATCGGTGTCCAAAATCATTAGAATGTCGGGAAGAAAGAGACTATAATATTTGAGGAAGTCTTGACCAAGCTGTTACAGAAGTAAGTTTTTGGATGACATTTTGTGAGTATCCACCATCAGCAATCTCGCCAAAGATTGAAGTGACATTCCGAATGAATAGATCACATAAAGTGTCTGACACACATAGCCCTCTCGACCTTCTCCAGGCCATGGTTGGGAGTTAGTTGTGAGCAAGGGCATCTCAGGTTGGTCGTGGAGGTTGCCTGCAAGTCTTTACAAGTCGTCTGAGCAAGTCGACTATGCGGATTTTGACCAATCAAACTTGAGAAAGTCATATTCTTCTTCGATGCAATCAGAGAAGCGAACTGGAGCTAAACTATGATGGATTCCAGGCTATTCCCAGCCCCGACCTTGGTTGGGGAGTGGTCGGGAGCAAGGTCGTGGGAAGGTCCTGAATGTGTGACAGGGGCTTAACGTGAAAATTCTATATCACAATATCTCCACTTTCAGCACGAAGGACAGTGGCAATGGTCTGATGACACTGATGTAGACTACACCAACTGGCACCCAGGAGAGCCTAATGGTGGCGTCGGTCAGAGCTGTGGACAGCTGTATACATCGAACTCAATGTGGGACGACGACTCTTGCGATATCCAAAAGTACTACATCTGTCAACAAGGTAAGAGCTTTCTTATAAAGCAAGCTGGTGAGCTGTGAAGTAGTGTTCACTGAATACGCTGCGAGTCATATCGCGGTCCCCGTTTGAATGCGTTTATTCGAGACACGAGTGAGTTCATTCCATTTCTTTAAGTAAACATGAGTTTTACTGAAGCGTTTACATAATGCACTGGTTTCTATCAACCCGAGCAACAGTGGTTTGAAAAAACAAACAATGCATTTGAGATCAAAATACGCCACGTAACGTCTTCATAGACTTTAGCATCTAGGAGGCATGTGAACGGGAGTGTTTCCATGCAATACTATAATTTGGGCTTACCTTTGATCACCATACTTGTCATATACTTTGTTGACATGAAATTTGTTAGCTTGGATTTGAAATATGAGTATCTTATAAGCGAGACACTTGTGTGATATGTTAGACACAAAGCCTCCGTACATAGATGCATCCACTAAGAGGCGCTAGGTGATATCGTCTGACAGTCAACACGATTTCCCATCATACTCCACAGCGTCCCAGCTAGCAGCGACTCCAAATGTAACAATAACGGGACCGACACTACCACCATCCATTGCAGGTTAGTTCGCCAATATGTATCGATATTCGTGTTCTGTACCTTTAATATTTCTATGCAGTGGTTGCACGCTGTGCAGTCCCGGGAGGTTTGGAACGCAGTTGAATCTCCAGACGCTATACATAGAATCCATACTATACATGTCAAACACTACAATAGTAGAAACTTTGAGTAGTCTACACACTTTCGATCCTACATGTACCTCCTCTGTTAAATAACGAGAGTCCTCAAATTCAGATAATTGATAAAGATTATTGTATAAAGGATTTTCTGTTCTCCGTACCTTGATATTGTATCGTACTCAGCGCAACTTGACTACCGGTGATCAAAAGCGACCAACGGTTAACTGTATGAATGAGCAGCATGTAGCGAGTCACCCACTGAACACATTACATAAAGGTGACGTCATTATGTTGGTCTGTGCCAATTTTCATCAGCTCCGTCGTTCCTCCACTTGTCGTTCCTCCAGACACCTGGCTGTCGAACTCCGCGGAGTGGATAGTGGACGCCTCGGGGGACACTTACGTGGATGCCCAGGGTGTGGCGTTTGGGCCCGACAAGGTCCTGGACGACGACTCAACCACGTACTGGAACCCGACCGGCGTGGCCGATGAATGGTACATAATCTTTCATCTCGGGCTATCGTACACCCTGTCGACAATCCGTGTCCAAAGTAATGGGAACTTCACCCATGACGTGAAAGCGTTCAAGTTCCAAGGATCGAACAGTGCTGACCCGTACGTCTGGGCGGACGCTCTGATCGTTGATGTTGGAAATTCTAACGAGCACCAGGAATTTGGAACCTTCTCGGCGACGGCGAAGTACTGGAGACTGTTGATCACGGAAACACAGTCCGGCGGGCAGCCCTGGCTAGCAGGAGTGCAGTTCCGGGGAATGGTGGCTGGTAAGTCCGTATGACTTATAGATTCCCAGTGATGCAACATTGGTAACGTTACCAAAGTGAAAGCAAATGTTATATTGCCATTAATAGAAATAACATCTTTGTCTGTTTTATTTTCCTGACTGGACAGCTGTGAGTACTATTAAAGCAGTACAATACTATTGAGAGGAAAATGCTTTTTTTCATACTAGAATGTTGGGACGAAAAAAGAGCCTTAATTGACTTATTATACCATGTAAGCTACTAATAGTGACAGGGCATCATCTAAGAAAATAAAGTGCTTCTAAACGCCACCAGCAACTTTCCAAGCAGAGGTTGTTGGGGAAAATTGTGTCCTTCTTATCATATGCTCCGTTTTCTGTCAGCACCTCCCAACAACTGCTGACAGAAAACGGGGCGTATGATACATAGGTCACAATTTCCCCCAACAACCTCTGCTTGGAGAGTACCGTCAGCGGGAATCTACAATACTGTACTTCAGGACAAAGATATAATTGAGTTGTAATACAGTGTTAAACTTTCTTCCAACACTTAAGTATTCACGGATCAAATCAAACGCCGGCAGTGATTGGTCATTATTGATCCTGAATTGAAGAAGACGACAGTGGTCGTCGAAAATTTGATCCGTGAATACTTTAGTGTTGGAAGAAAGTTTAGCACTGTATTCTGATTACTACCAACACAGATGAGCTTCCACTATAATATAATTGAGTTATTTTTCGACCATGACACAGACACCGTGCACAGAATATCCTTTGACGTCAGCGAGGCCCAGCTCTCAGGGAGTAACGACAATGTGAGGGTACTGATATACTCCACTGACTGCGCTGGCTGGTGTATGTCCACAACTGTGCCGGGGCGGTTTGGGCGTGGAGAGTAAGACTTTCCCCTATCATTATCCCAGTCAAAAATGTAGATATAGTTTTGAGTGTCTGTGTGTTTGTGTTTGTAGTCAACATAACTCAATATCTCTCGATGGATTATGATGATATTTGGTATGTGGGTGGATGATGAGAAGACGAAGGTCAAGGTCAATTATCGACCCCCTGGTATGTGACCTTGGTACTGCAGCAGAACGTCCGTTTTTGTTATCTTTTGACCTGGACGTGCTATGGTCTTGATTTATTTAGTGGCAGATAGCTTGAAATGTAAGGGGAAAGTGGTGTAGGTTTGTGCCTCCCAGCAGTTTGTTAAGATTTGTTAAGATTGTGCGAATGAAATGAAGTTATTTGTTTTACTTTGACTAAATCTGCCGACATTTGTCAATTCCACTAGAACTCGAGTGCACTACTTTGAGGACGAAGACTTCGGTCGCCCAGAAATGCTTCAGCTGAGGACTGACGGGGACAACAGGCTGGCGTTGGATCAGGTCAGTACAAAATGGACCAATCACGTCAACCGGTGCACATCTATACTCGCCATGTTATCAGCATGTGTCCTTGATAAAGTTCAAATTAGATTTTGCAGATATTTCGTCTTCAGATGTGCACACCAGATGTGCTAGATATACTTCAGTCTGTCACCGTGATTCGATAAAAGAAAAGACAAGCTTTTCAACCAAGAATATATTCGTTTCTTTTATAACCTATAGCATTATTCAACTTGCTGGTGCACAAACCTTTCCGTGATATTAAAAAATTATGTCACATCATGTAAAAGCATGTGCGAGCAATGACTAATCGAGAGCAGTTCCCGGTCTGGAATATTAATGGCAACAGAAAACGGTGTTCCTATCACCCACAGATCCGCCTGTACAACGGAGAGACGGGGAGAGAGGATGGATTCCCGTGTAATTGTAACTTGGCATCTACTTCAGTGGAATCCTTGTTTTTGGACGCCTACGGTAAGTGTGGAACTTTTAGTATGTGAATAAAGTGTATAATGTGTGCTTAATTTTGTAATAGCCTTTTATAGCTTTTCATTTTCTTTCAGTACCGATCATTTCTATGCTGTTAAAGATTAACTTGATTATTGTATTCTTATCTGAAGCAATCAGAGACGTCAATATAGAGAAGTTGTATTTATGAAGAGGTAAACTTGCTTACTCAACACGTTTTTTTCTAAACATCAAAGACCACCGTCCTGCAATAGTGTGTCACGGAGTGCGTGCCTTACATGTACGTCATGGGTTCAAACTCCGGCCGGTTCATATCAAAGACTTGCACTCTAATACATAAACTGCTTTCTCTGCTTAGCGCTCAGTATTGGTGAGAAACAGTATGGCAGTTGAACACACACCACTACCAAGGGACTAGCCCCCGCTGTGGCGCTTTCATACCTGTGTGGCACAAGGACACTGTCCTGTTATCGAAAAATGTGGGAAGGGTTTCAACTTTTTCTTTTCTAAAAACTTTGTGTTCATTATACCAGGACCGAAAACATTAGGGACATTAAAGATGACGTTTCCTACGGAGTTGTCTACAGCGAACTACGCGGAAGTTCACGCAGCCATGGATGAGCCACTTTCTGAGCTGACCGTTTGCATGGACATCCGGCTTACGGGCACCACCGGCGCGTTCTTCAGCTACGCCACTCCAAATGATCACAATGAATTCACCGCCTTTGGGAAACATAGCAGTGGAAAGTACAAGGTGAGATCTAATCACAGCAACGAAAGTATGGTAAGCTTGAATCCAACTAAGTGTGGACTGTGTGGCGCATGTTGCCCTTTAATGCTTAAGCCCCCCTCTCACTGGACCCACGTCACGCTGGCGGCGTCGCTGCGTCCTAAACTGGATTGTGTTACCCTTGACTTTGTAATGGGAATATCATTCAAAACGTACAAGTATGACCAAAAAGACAACAAAACACACAAAGCTTAAAGAGATTCGTTTTTTGCCGATGAAATTGTTGAGTGCTTTGTTGTCAATTCGATCAGCCGCAACGACGCCGCCAGCGTGCCGCGGGTCCAGTGAGAGAGGGGGGGGGGGCTTTAGGCTTTAATGCTTAAAGCTAGAGCAATACTGACTGGTTTCACAGCGCCACCTAGCAATGGGAAGTAGAACCAGCAGGATTTGCCTTGTGGAAAGTAGCACAAGGACTACCGATATGTTTGTAGGTAAGCATCGCTTGGCTGTGCTCAAAGAACATTCTTAGCAATTGAAACTACCTGATGAAACTATTCACGTCCGTAGAAAGTTATTGGTTATTAGTTATTTCTGTGCAACATGCCCAAACTCAGATGCTCGTCAGGGGTGGTGAAAGCGGTAGACTCACCCTCCCACTACAACCCAGCATCTGGCACGTTCTGTGCATCACCTGGACAAGCGAGAACGGTGACTGGACGTTTTACGTGGACGGGCAGCAGGCGGCGTCAGGCTCCGGGCTGAGTACGGGTCTCCTCATCAGGACCGGTGGCGTCTGGGTTCTGGGACAGGAGCAGGATTCCCTCGGAGGAGGCTTCCACACAAACGAGGTGAGATGTCTTTGATAATGGTTCATTGGTCAGAAATTACCCTGCAATGGCAGCCTTTCTTGTGCTGATAGTGCTCTATAGATCACATAGTACATCACATAATAGATCACATAAAACACATGGGCAACAGATACATCTTTGCTCCACATTTGCATATTGTGGAACTGTCGCAAAACTGCCATACGGCGCCTCCAGTTGACCTCAATACGACCATCTCCAACCAAAGTCAGGTACCCATCCACACCTGGGTGAAGTGAGGAAAGCCGTATAGAGTGCATTTCCCAAGGACACAACGTCGGACACAGCGCTGCCAGGAATCGAACTCTAGACCCCGAGTCCGATAACCTTACCGCTAGGCCACTGACGCCGCATAGAAATTTGAAGTAGCATTATCAGTGTCATTCATGATTGAGTTATGACTTATGAGTATCTAGAGCATATAAAAAGAGCATAGAGTTTGATATTTGATCTGATGTTTCATTCTTTTTTCATAGACAAAAAAACAGTGATATATATGTTGAGCAGCAACAGTTTATGTTGCGAGTGAGACCAACTATATTACGTGGGATAAAATGGAGAAATATATGATGCAGACGCCTTCGTCGATATCATTGCTGTCTTCAAAAAAGCTATGCGAAAGTGCAACAGTGACAGATATGATTATAACTAGCCTGGTACCCTTACTCTTTATTCTTTATTAAAAACTTCAACAGGACAATACATATAGTGTAGCGCCAGGCCGACAAGCTGATGTTGCTGACCACTCAACATTACAATTACATTGAATACAGCAATAAAACACTAATGGTAATTCATAGGGAATTTACCATTGCGTGCTGGGTTTGATAACTATTCTGTGTGGATGTGCTTTCTGCCCACAGGCCTCCAGAGGGGACCTGGCACGCTTCAACGTGTGGGACCATG
Source organism: Branchiostoma lanceolatum (assembly GCF_035083965.1). Classification (NCBI taxonomy): domain Eukaryota; kingdom Metazoa; phylum Chordata; class Leptocardii; order Amphioxiformes; family Branchiostomatidae; genus Branchiostoma; species Branchiostoma lanceolatum. The sequence goes on along the minus strand of NC_089726.1, from coordinate 9,212,712 downwards.
TCCTCTCACGGGAGGAAATGGACGAGCTCCACGGCTGCGGCAATGGCGGCAACGTCATCGACTGGGACACTGTAGCGGTGACGCCGCACATGGATGTGGCCTTCTCTGACCTCAACTGCAGTAAGTAACATGGCGATTCCATGCAAGCTTTGCTGCTTGCATATAGATATGCTACAAACAATAGCAATAGAAGATCTTGAACTTCTGCTTAACAGAATAGACCGTGTTTGCCGATGGATTCAAGAACGCCGTGTTTACTAGGTGTGGCCTACGTGTATAAAAAGAACTGCAATTGTGGGAACTAAAACCGCACCTTGTCTCGGCAAGGCCTTACATGTAAACCCTACAGTCACTCCTGTACAATCTCATCTCATGTATCACAAAGTCTAAGATTGGCCGTTGGGGCACCACAAAAGATCTGGCAATCAGTTTCTCCCTTCTCCCCTTCAACCTTTCTCTGTTTTTTTGTTCTTCAGGTAGTGTCATGACGGTCCATTCTCTAAAATCATCGTCCCATCTTTTTTGTTGCCTACATGTCCTTCTTCCTGCCTGGACTGCTCCTTGCATGATAGTTTGGGTTAGTCCAGGTGACCGTCACACGTGGCCGGACCCCTTCAGTTTTCTTTTCTGTACTGTATTGTAGAATGTTAACTGTACAACATTGTCAGACATTGGACATAGGGTTACTAATTTCACCCTTGGATGGCTGATATATTCAATCTTTGTTATGTAGGTACCGCAGACGTGCAACTGGAATGGGAGTTCTGGGCGTTAGGCGACTCTGCAGATAGATTCCAGGGAGGGGATGTGGTCACAATGGAGTACAACCTCATACTGACGTCAAGCGCAGAACTGGTCAACATCACGTTACAGTTCCACTCGGACGACTTCGAGGTAACATGACATCTACATGTATATCTATAGGATACTGAGCAAGACCCCTCGCGGGACATTGGGCCCAGGGAGTGAGGTTTTACCCTGGCATGGCCGGTGGTGGTGCTTGTAACAAAAATGGCGCATGAAAACAAAACTATCAAGAATATGACGGCCTTATATTTTTACCTTTTGGGCTTAGTTGACATTTACGACATATTTTGTATAGATGCACGCTCTAGATCTGATCAAGCGGCCCAACAGGAAGAAAACGAGGCTAGGGTGGCAGACAATTTCATTCGCGGCTCAAAATGGCGTCTTCATTCAAGCATTTCAAGGTATCCACGAAACGGGTTCTGGATTTCATGAGTACTCCTTATCTAGTCAATCCATCTGTCGGCGTTGGACAATAATGTTTTAATAAACTATCTAACGTAGTGGTCGACAGAACCGTGTAACTGAGCCGTTCCTTTTCTTGCAGGACCTGGACCCCGTCACCATCTCCAACAGTTCGGGTCTCCTGGAGCTTAACGGCAATCTCATAGGAAAAGTCAAAGGTACAAGATTTTCTTTTGATTTCAAAACCCTCATCACGCTTAAATAATGATAAATAATATATTGTTAATTCTTTGCAACGTAAATCTGGACTACCTATTTGCTTATTTTTGTTACGTATCTCGCTTTTTTGTTGAGATCAACTGATATTCGACAACTGATAAAATTCCGTTTCATGTTTTGCGAATGTTAGAATGACAGCATATACCGACAAGCTATTCCTTTCATCAAATGTTTGATTGATTGAATTCTCTGTGTTACCTTCTCAGACCCCGTGTTCTACGGACAGAAACTTTTCGTACACATAAACGTGACCTACACTGTAAAAGGATATGGACTTGAACAGTTTTTAGGGCCTGTGTGCCCTGACAATAACACTTCAGCATTTGCTACAACCGGTGCACTTCCTACGTTCAACACGTCCTGGATGAACGAAGGGAACCTAACGTTTGGTAATAAAATCAACGTAAGTAGGGAATTCACTACTATACTATACCCCATATATTGGCCCTTTGTTAATAGCACCTGGTGGTATTGTGTGTAAGTTCTGTAGCTTGGATACTTGGATACGTTATTCAATCCATTAGCTAACGTGCATCTGTAAGTAGCCAGTCATACACGCTGCTACAGCTATTTACAGACTAGTCGTAGTTTGAAGGCACTTGTTTCACTATTTCAGGTGTATTGAAATACTAGTATATTATGTTAACTTTACAAACTTTACAATAAAGGACCTGAACTGTATCTAACAGTACAACTAGGCATTTGCACACATGTCACAGGTCAACATATTGTGACAACTTATATCCTTCATCTTAGATGTCAATCACCGCAGAGTTCCCCCGCATCAACTACGACAGCATGGTTGTTGAGGTGTATCTCCCCACGATCGGTTCTATTCTCCCCCTGTCCATCACACACGTCACTCTCACTGAGGTTGGCGAGAACATACGACTGTCTGGGTGGAACAACACCTCTCAGCAAAGCGCTTTGCCTATCACAAAGGAGGTAAGTCCCTGTTGTATACACTGGTTTCCGTTCTGCCAGTTCATTCTAGCGACGCTGAAGAAGAGTGATGGATGTCACTCGAAACGTCCGGAAGTAATCTCTGAATCTTGCCCAGTTGTAGGGATTGAGTTGTCTTTGGATATTGTTTACCTGCACGTCTAGCCTTCATAAACGTTCTGTTGTTTTCGTTCGCTTTGTTCAACCAGCCAAGAGGCTTCCATATCATTGACCATTCTAATCCAAGATTAAATCAAAGCTACTATTGTCGTATCCCCAAAGCTTTTATTCGTGTTGAAAGTCTCCGTAAAATGCAAGGTGCATACAGATATTGTTACCACATGTCTACTCGTTACCGTTTCAAGATAAGTCGACAGGAGGCTCTTTTGTCATTCCACAGGACGATCGCTGGACGTTGGAACTGAAAGATATTTCTACGCTTGGGGCAAATGAAAACTTCATCAACCTCGCTATTGGATATGAGTTTACAAAGGACGAAGAGTTATGGGCTCCAAAAGAACTCTGGGCAAGGGTATGCTCTATAGTATTAGTCACCGTCTAACTTTCGATTTTGTGTATGGTATGTATGTATGTAACTTTTGATTTTGGAAACGAAATTGTGGAGAATATAGCCTGGCTGTACGTACCTGGAATTGGAATTGTGTAATAGTTATGATTCAGCATGGTCCTGTACAATTAACCGTTCACATATTTCCATAACTTTCTCTAAATACTATTTCAACAGCTATAAACTTGATAGAGCACAAACCTTCATACAGTGTGACTTCACTCTACGAAAACGACTTAAGCCTCTTGCTTCTCTACATGTAGGTGAACGATCACGCAGTTTCTACTAGGCAATCTGAAAATGGGATTTACTTCCTTTCCTGTAGGTCGGCGCTGACATCACGTTGGACAGGGCGATATGGACGGGCGCCCTCCCCGTTACTGTCGTACCGCGGGGCAAACCTGTCCTGGTCCTGGACGCCTCCGTCACCGACACGGGCAACCTCGGCAGGGGGTAGGGGCTTTACTTCAGGATCACGTTCGATAGGTTTAGTTGAAATGTTCGAGCTGGTCTTATTCTTGCGTACTTTTAGTATTTATTTTTGTGTGTGTGTGTGGGGGGGGGGGGGGGGGGTCGGTGACTCACTGTACCGCGAATATGCGTTTCAAATGTATTTCTACTTGAAGACAAAACTGTTTCAAACGCGACACCGCAGAAACTCCACTCTCCCTACCACCGCGACTGAATACAGGCACCGCGAAAATAAAGGATTTTTCAGTACACGAATCCCATCGAGAAATAGACAAGTCGATTCGTGTACTGATATATACTGACCAACATACTGACTAGTGTGAAGTGTGTGCATGAATTTCATTTGACCTCCATTCAAAACAAGTTCGCTCAGGTCATCACATTTTGCTTTGGTACTAATAACCTAATATCTTTAACATTAATATAATGTAACTCCCAAAGAGTACATTACCCCCCTTTCTTTGATAACACTCTATAACAGAAGTATCCATTTATTTATTACAAGCAATAAAACTACATTTTTCCAGGGAAATGGTGACGTTCAACGTAGACCTTCACCACGACCCCAACTCCACGGCGGCGGCGTACAACGTCACCATGAAGCTGATCTCGACCCCGTTCGTCAAGTACGTCAGTCTCGGCACACTGACCGACGGACCAACGCCAACAGTCAGCGTCAAACCAAATAAGGTCTCGTTCAAGGTAGGGTGATGATTGGGGATGGTCAAGTGGTTCAACTGGTAGCAGCCTCACAGTTCAGCTCCTGTCTCCAATTAGTTGGTAACTGGAAGACACCGGTTTTATCCTGTGAAGTACATCTCGATTGGGGCTGCATCCGTCTTTCGGATGGGACGTAAAATGAGGGTCCCGTGTTTGAGGACGTGCCTCTAGCACCCCCTCCCTAAATATACACCTACAAGGGTCAGAACAAGTGAGTGGATTGACTACTGTGTAGTCACCTATCACCTTGCCTCTTATGTGGTTTTATGTACTAATTTCCTACAGGATGAATAGCTGAAAAGTCGATTTTGGATCTAACTAAAGACAGATTTGAGTCTGCTTAATATGTATACTGATTACTATATTACGTTTTTGTTTCTAGGCAGGTTCATGTGAACAAAGACACCTTACGAATTGCTGTGTCCAACGACATGCAATGTGCAAGCATACACTTTCATCCTACATTACATGGTCTTTTGTAGTGTAAATTAAATATAAGAATTGTTGTACAGGTTGTCATGTGTTGTATAAGATACAATTGTTGAGTAACAATGTTATATACATTTATCTAATAAAACCCATCAAAGAATCCGGACGAAAGAAAACATTTACTCGTGCAAATGTTGTACTGTGCTTTCCTAATCCTATGTACTCTTTATCGGTAGTTTACTCGTGTTTGTTTGTTTCTTGCCTTTTCAGTGGCCTCAGTTGGACATCGACGATCGACTCCAGTTCACGTTTAAGATGAGGATCGACCCTGACCATAAGGAGCGGCCGGGAGACCACCGCTTTGTGGGGCCTCTGGAGACCCTGTACCGCGGGACCGCCCTCCCGGGCAAGCGCCTGCGTACAGAGACAAAGCTGCTGCAATTCTTCTACAAGATCGTCGGTATGTAACTCAGTTCACTTTCCCTACATCTGTGATATCACGAATGTGAATATTTACTGTGCTCCGTGTATTCTTCTGGAAAGATTTATGAAAGTGGTGAAACTTGAAACAGAACGCCTTTTGAACACTAACATAGTGCGTTCCCCGTCACAAAGTTTGGAAAAAAACAGCCACAGACATTGCAATTGAATACTGGCAGGTGTAACAGTGTCTTTATGTTCCCTTCATGCCAGGATATTGTTTCTATTACCCTAGGAAATGCTTAACTTGTTTTCGTTGCCTATGGAAATACTGTGGAGATGGGTAGACTTTATGCAAGGAAAGGGTAAAAATGAAGGTGTCTTTTCATTTCTTTCAGAGAACCCAGAGAGACAGACCGTACCGGGCAAGTGCATTTCTTTTCTTACGCAACATTAAGCAGTACTGAATCTGGTTGTGACTTAGTTTTATTCGCAAATGATCCGACATGTTGTAAAAGTCAGATATTTACCTACAACGGTCGCTGATTGTACAATGTTGTCATCTCTGACCTTGTCCGTTTTCCATTTCAGAATTCCGCGAAAAGAGTTTTCTGGTCGATTCACAAAACAACAAGGTGTATTTTTGTAACTATGCCAGGTATGTGTAACGATATCATAATAGCCCAATGGTACACTGTGGTTTTCTGACACATAAACAACAATGAAAATATATACAGTACTATAGCAATATGCTTTGAGTATTCCATTAGGCCCAGACAGATGGGTCAAAGGATATTTCACGAAAGGAAATTGTACCATCTTTTGTCAAAGTTGTTAATTAGAAATTAGAAGTTGACTGTAAGAGAAGCAAACGCCAGTCAACCTTTTAGGCGCGTATACATTCTCCTCATGAACTTAATCTGCTAAGAGTTAACATATCATGGAGTTATATACTATTAGTTAATTCCTTGTAATGATTTTCATTTCAGACGCCGCAAGGGGTTGAATGCCTGCTTTGCCCACGATGAAAACAGCTCGTCCGAACAGGAAAGCTGGAGAGGTGAGGGGCATAACAACAGTAGACTGGTCGCATATTTGTACTTCATTATTAGGGTAATTTGGAAACTGACTAAATTTGTAAACGTTTATCGTACGTGGTTTGTGTAATGCATGATTTCTATTTCTAACTTTCATCGTACACTTGGCGGTAGTCACTTTATCAGTGGTTTAGTGGTATTTTCATGGCTTGAAACATTGATACATTTACTTCCGTTTGACTTCGAGGCATCCAGATGTATCTTGCAACAAACAACGAATAACATCTTCTTTCAATTGTAGAATAGTTGGACGATAGTAACACCCATCTATACATTGATACGACGCTGAAAAACGTTGAGATTCAAATCATTCAAATTTCAATATTCAAATCATTCATATTTCGCTACGGCCGCTGTCTGTCTGTATACATAATAGATGAAAACCACCAGCGATGAAGTTTAGACAATCATTTAGGTAGTAAGATGCACAAGATAACTCAAGAAACTGGATGGATTTGAAGACGGTCAGACGTTTCAGACAGTATCCGCGGTCTTTCTTCAGTGAGTGAGCTAGAATTTGGAGTTCACCAGCTGCTTTTCAAAAACTCTGAATCGAACACGAAAACGAATTCTGAAAAACACGTATTACACCGTTTTTGCGACGGAATGATTATATCCTCTCTTTTGCCGTGCTTTTTGCAGTTCTGAGCCCGATCCTCGGCAGCTTGCTTGGCGTGACCCATGCTGAGTCCCAGCTGTACGGGGTGAGCCACTGTGGCAGGGCGTACGTGATGAGCGAGGATGACGGGAGGACCTGGTTCTCGGTCCCGCGGGACGACTGGACCAGGGCCCGACAGACTGACTACGTCCCGGCCATGGACGTGCGAGAGGGAGAGAACTCAGACGGCTCTACCGCACACGGAACCACCTGGAGAGGTTTGTTCTTTCCTCCTCATGAAACTAATATTGTAAAACACACTTCTTCTGAAATGGTCCTCTCCTTGGTGCTGAAGAGTTGTCCTATGCGTGGAGTCCGACTGAACATTTCCCTGCTTCGTACATGCCAATCACTTTGAAACTACTATCGTAAACCACAGTTCTTCTGATGTCCACTTCAGAAATTGTCCTGTCCTTGGTGCTGAAAAGTTGTCATGTGCGTGGAGTCCGCCTGAACATGTCCATGCTTCGTACACGCCAATCACTTTACAAACGACCATTGATAGCATTTGTTGGTGCTTGTAGCTAACACCCCTTTGACGTATTATCTTCCAAAACTAATTGAAAGTTTTCGGGCTTCAAAGTAGATAAATGTTCGTAAAACGCCAGGCCGTCCAGTTTATTTTCTTACTCTGTACCTAAATGCTTCATGTTCGTAAGACACACATTTCCCCTGCCATACAATATGACTTGCAGCTAAAAAGATAACTTGAAGAAGTACGGTTGTGAAGAATTATGTGGCCGGTTGTGTACCGTTGCAGCTAATGATACCGGCATTCTGAGGCTTCCAGTCGGCGAAACGTCCTGGCAGCAAGTCGCTTCCTGGACCTGATCAGACAGCAACAACAACAACTACTCAAGATTTGTTATGCTTCATCTCAATCAACCAGCCTTCAGTCATAAATTATGTTGTCCATTATCCCGTTGTTATAAAGGAAGGCACAGTCTTAAGTATACAAAATATCTAGTTACTGGGATTCCATGCCGGACCATAGCTGCATCCAAATGTACATCGAAACGTCTGTTTCCGTCAGCAATACAAATTTGGCTGTTGGCAAATAGATGTATATGAAAATATATATATACATAGCATTTTCTGAAAGGATAAAGATGTATTCGCACATTATGAGTAACGGTAAGATGCATTTAAAACGTGTACAGCATTTTCCTGTGTGCTAGTTGTGTAACATGTACAGGTCCGTAAAGGTTGTGAGCACGTGTGTGGTCTAATGGATTTCTGTATCACTGCATCTGCTCAGTGTCAAAGGAATGGTCATTATATCGTGACAGAGACATTAAACACCTGTGCGCCAGAATGCCGCTACGCCACTGTAAATTCCGTCTCAAATCGCCAGATGACGCTCTTAAGCAATGTCGGGCATGATGTTGCCAATACTATCTCACCAAACCGTTCGCTCAATGATAACACACTTATCACAGTAAGCGTACTATCGCAAAGGCAACGGATTTGCAAATGACTTATTTGTCGACTAAGAGACAATGGTATAGGTTGTATACACGCTAAAGCACTGTTAAAGAATAAACGTGGTCAGGGATTATGTTGGACGTTGTTTTGTTTCGTTGGTTTGACCATGTAAAGCTAGATATCCCTCCAATATTAAGCCAATAGCATTATACTATAGTCTACATGAAGAAGAAATCAAGCAGATTGGTTTTTATTTTGTCTTACTTTAAAAACCGTGTATAACTGATTTTTCGATTGAATGACAATAGTATTTGGTAACTTTAACTAGCAGGCATTGATCATGTGTAACGCATTCCATAACTTAAATTGAGTTTCATTTTGTATTTCCTCTTATTTCCTCTTATATTCAAAGATTCTCATTTAAGGAGCTAACTCCTGATTCATATGGAGGATGGATTTATGTTATAATTTCAATTCATTTCTTTTGTTGATTTTATTTCTAGTTTTGATTATATAAATCATTCATATTATCACGTTTCGGGGGGGGGGGCGAAAAGCCACAGAGGCTTCTGCTTCTGTCACTACACCTCTATTCAGTGGAAGTAAATTTGTACCTTCTCTTCTCAACAACATTTTCCTCTAACGCTTTCATACAATATACAATAGGACAGTAAAGGAAGATCTATGGTTTTGGTGTTCCCATCCGCCAGTTCGTTAACTAAGTTCCAAAATCACACGCTCTCTCTATAAGACAAACTTGTGCATAGCTCATGCACACATGTGCATCAGCGTGGTGATAGTGGTATTATTGCGTTGCTGTAACTTCTTGGCTACAGATCGCACAGTAAAAACACAGGAAGCGCCATAGTACACCCTCATTATCAACAAATTATGTAAAAACAACGTCAAAACCGTCCCCATAGATTTTACATCACCTATAACAGATACCTATAACTACAGTTATCGTTACTGATTCAGAGAAATGTTCTACAATAGTCTTGATGAACACGAGGATTTGTCTCGCCAACAAGAAAATGGTACCGACAACACAGACGTATTCAACAATAGAGACCCAAAGACCGTCATAACAGATAACATATACATGTACTAAAACATTTTGATTTAAACTGGAAACCATCTCCGGCAGAAGAATGCCTTGTGCAAGGAAGGTGCACAAAAAGGTAAAAAGTAAGGTTAACTTTCGTTACGGACAGGGTTCGAACCTGCGCGGGCAGAGCCCAATGGATTTCAAATCCATCGCCTTAACCACTCGGCCACCGTAACTGTTACGTAAGCTGAAATACCTGTCAATTTCTTTATAACATGGCAATTAGCAGAGTTCAATCTCGCAGTAAGCAACTTCCGGTGAGACTTTCAATGCGATCCTCGTTTATGCAGCTTTCATTTGTATATTTTTGTATCAACTCGATCTTCGTGTATCTTCAGCTATCTACATTTCTTGTGACTGGAGGACCTAATTGTTGTAATTTGGTGATTGTTAACATGCCGGCGTCCAATGCGTTGGATAAGCGGCAAAAAACATTCTTAATAACACCCGCTTTCTGCAAATCTTGTGACATATTCTATTCTCTCTCTATTTAGACTTCCATCCTTACACACAGCCTATCGTAGCAGGTTCGCAGACGAGTACATGGTGCTGCTTGATTCAACACAATTGAGAGTTGAAGTTATGCTAGTAGATCAGCAAGTCACCACCAATTGCACCACAAGTCACAGACAAACCTTGAAAGGCTACAAAAGATTACAGATATTTGACACAGAAGAGAAGAAATAAACAGTTGACTAAAGACTAGCAGACTGAGAAGGGCCGAAATAAAAAAAAAAACGTTTGCCAAGTAGCCGTGTCACGCTGCTTGCTTTAGACCCAAAGAATTCTCAAATTCCTCGCGAATGGAATAGGTTTATTGGGGTGTCACAACATCTACAACTAACAAACCTTAGAGTTTATGCTATGGTAATAGCTGCAGTGTACATCAGTTACTGTACTAGGTACACTTGTCACTCGAAAGACGAAATGTTATTGTATCATAAAAGTGGGGCTTTTCGTCTCCCTCTGCTTAATTCCAAAAAAAAAAGAAGCCAAAAACAACTTGTCCCGATATAGCAACACTAGTATTTGAGTAGTCTCAGTCGCTGTCTAATGTCCCATGTATATGTGTATGTCTCCTATGTTTCTACCATGTACTTGCAGTCAGTCTTCGGGCATGAATTTGCAAATAAACTTTCCTTTTCTATCACCAGTCCTACGAGTTAATTCATCATTATTGACATATTACAGACACGTATTATACTCGACAACATGGACGGTTTTACTAAAGATCCGACAAAAAAATTCCCTCTTACAGTAGATTGTGAAAAAAAAAAAGTGAGTCAAACCAGTGCATGGTAATCTGTATGTCTGAGCTAAGATACTTGTTTGTGAATAAGTATGTCGCTAAATATATCAAATAAGATTAGCGTTAAAAATATCATCTTTTTCTATTTGCTACTAAAAGATTGTGTGTATATGATCTGTGTTGCTGGCCTAGTTTCTGTTAGCATCTGTGTCAAAATTACACCACGGCAAATCTAACCAGCCAGTAACAATACAGCACATGCCCAACTATATATCTACCGACTGCTAAGATGCACTTATTTACTCAATAATCACGGTGTTTAACACTGAATTATCATTTCGTCATTGAGTACAGTATGGGATACAGTCAAGCACAGACGGCTTCAACGTGCCGTCCAATGTCACGGTCACAGGAGCCGACTCCGGGCGGGCAGAGCTCAACGGATTTCAAGTTCATCGCCTTATCCAGTCGGCCACCGTGACCGCCGCGCCGCTTTGGCTAAGCCCGTCCCAAAATACCCCACTCAAAGGCACCGTGCGCTCGCTTTTAAGATTTTGCGAACTAGTTTACAGCGGTGAGCGTTGTAAGGTTGTCGTCTGTAGACATGTGAGTCATTGTAATGAAGCGGTCGTGAAATAGTGAAAGGGCAAACTTCACATATAGCTTTCGATGCCATATATTCTCTATACTGGGTTTGTTCACGTTTAATTTCACCAACTGTATATTTTGAAAATCACCTGCTCCTGGTCTTTACCATTCTGCCATTTTGCTTCTGTCACTAATTCTATTGTTAGAGTTTGTTAAAAAAATTGCGTAAGAGTTATTCCTGACAATTTTGGTTGATATTGAATTTGTCATATTCATTTGCCATTGATTCTGTCATAATTAGTTTCGTTTAATGTTGATATTCTGTTATATCCATTTAACATTTATTATCCTTCTATTGTTTTCATATGATAGATATTATTTATATTTACACTGTTTCCGTAGTTTATGTTTGTATAAGTCCCTGTACTGTTTCCTTTTTTCTGTTTGTATTATGTATGTGAAATGCAATAACAATTGTTCTTAAAATCTAGAAAGATGTTAGCTTTGTAATTCAGCCCATTTCAAAGTATAAGATCAAGATCTATTATACAATACCATATCAAGTTGCGATGTGCATGAAGTGGTTGAACTGTCATCGTACTCTATGATTACCACTATTCTTTCTGGCTGAAAGCAAGTGTTTATCTAAAAAGATTTAAACTAAGAAGATATAGCTGTTTCAGTCACGGCTGTTTCTCGCGCACGACACAAAGTATGAGCCAGTTTGTATGTGTCTGCTAGCGTTGTCTTGCTAGTTCCCTTGTACGAAAAGACTCGCTGTAGCCTGTGTGTACCTACAAAAGGAAGCACACAACAGCAACAATCAGGGAAGTAGATACTGTGTACAGCATCAATGAAACTCTTACCGTGAAATACACCACAATAATCGCGCTTACATGAAGTTCAATCCATTAGAGACTTACTCAAATAGCCATTGATCGAACAAAATTCAACTTTGTTGTTCTTCAAGATGGCTGCTTCGCCAGATACTGACGTATTCAAATAATCTAGGAGAAATTGATGTGATAACACTCACGTTCACTTTACTTCACTTATAAGAAACTATTGATTCAATTAGCCTCTTGTAGGTCACGTTATGTATTGAGTCTGTAAGCATAACTTACAGTAGTGAGAGCGACTGTGAGACCCTTCCTTTGTTTTTTAAAGTCGGCAATCCGTTGACGCGATACAATAACCATCGCTTGTCTGTGCCACAGCCGCCATTAAAAGTCGTTTATATCTTTGCAATTAAGTCATCAACAAATAAGCAATCGTCTCAAAATATGGGTTTTCTCCGGTTATTTACACTGTATTATTCACTTTGTAGTCATCTTACCAAGGTATTTCTTAAATGTCTATATTGGAGTTTCAGTCCTATACGGTGATGTAATGGTACTTGTAATCATATACGAAATTCCATTCCATCTTAAGTGCAGACCTGTTGATGCGAACTTTTAAGCTTGTAATCTTAATACAATAGACCATAATATTACAACAGAGTTAGCAGTTTATTATAAATAAACCCCCATTCCACTAGGGTGGCGACCTCGCTGCGATCGCACAGCGACCTAAAATTTGATAGAGCGCTTAACGAATCACATAGATAAAAAAAACGATCTTTTTTCGTTTTGAGTACTTTGTTGCCTTTCCAGTCACACTTTAACATTTCATACGATATTCCAATTATGAACTCCAAATCCAATTTTGGTCGCAGCGAGATCGCAGCGAAATCACCGTCTAGAATGGGGGCCTAACTAACAACCGCACGTAAACTTTGGCATTATGATATTTGATCATAACTTTGACAGTAGCCATGCATTTTTGTCGAGAGAAATCAGCTGATTTTGTCCTGAACAAAGTTCTGTCTAACTTACGGTGCCATGACATGACATAGTGATCAGGACATAGTCAATGCTGCTAAGGGCGTTAGACACGCTTAAAGTTGATTAAAAGGAAATGAAGTCCAGCAGCGAGATTGAACACAATGGGAAAACGGGTCTTACAAAATTGGGTTGGAAATTACAGTTAAATTCTGCAACGGAATAAATTCTGCCAACAAAGATGAACTTTAAAGCTGGAAAATGTGGTCGCTTAAGTTTTCTGCCGACCTTACAGACGGTACCATGTTGAAAAGAATCGCAGAGGCGAGCGCACGGAAGCGTACACGTAATGATATAGCTGGAAGCAGCGGCTAGGAAAGCTCCGGTAGTTCATTTGGATCTTACAACTGTCAATTCCTTTCTAGCAGGCACAATTACTTCGGCGTAAAAAAGCAATTTGCATCTCATCGGTTCGCCTGGCCGTGACTAATTTCTTCGCGCGCCATTTTCCTCCGCCCGGCCCAAGTTAACTTCTGTCCGCAATGGTTAATACTGGAGGGAAAATTTAATTCATGATGGAGCACTAGAATAAGGTGTTACCCTATTTATGGCACAATTTCCTTTCATCTCGGGTTATTGGCGGGGCGAGGCGGTCCGCTAATAAAAGTTGCCATATAAAAAATGATCTAAGAAGAATATACACGCGCAAGTGCATGGGAAGAGCGCAGATAAATTGGCGGATAAGGGCACCCCGCGCCCCTATCTACACCGCATCAGTACTAGATAGATGGGCAGGCTTAGGCCGCGCGCAGATAAGTGGCTGGGCTGATTCCGCCACAGAGTGAATGTCAAACTGACGGGGTATCCACATCGATTCCGCGACTTTATGGGTCGCGCCGAAGGAATGAAAGCAGTATGCTTGCCATTGTGGAGCCGCATAAAGGGGGGCGGCCTGAGATACCCGGCCTCGATAAGTGCGATAGGAAAACCTCCCCCTGATCGATCCACCGCAACAACGCGGAGATAACGCGCGATCTTTCGAGACCTTAATTTCAAGGGCCGGCCGTGAAAGACCCCCATTTCAAACGAAAACACAAACTGCTTCAATGATGCAAGGAAATTGAAAAGCCTTTCTAATGGCGCGCCTCCGTGGCCTCTTGCCATAAAGGGCCGGCTAGACGAGCCAAAATGGCGATTTCTTCAGGACGCCAGGCTTGCCCAGGCCTCGCGCAGGGGGTGGCCTCAAACTTTATCTTCTTCAAAATTCTGACGTTCGCTTTCTTCCTGCGGGGAACGGGCGCACCGGAAGCTTTGTACACGGGGTTGGCGGGGCAGAGCCCGGCTTTTATCGGAGGTACGCGCCGCGGGCCGGAAGTCGAACCCGTGTCGTAATGGACCGCAAAATGACGTGGGCTTTCATGTAGTTTTGAACGTCCAATATAATCATTAGCTGGGGAGATCTACCAGGATTTAAACAAAGATTGCCTCCAGACGTGAAAAAAAGAAGACACTGTCTGGAAAGTTTTTCTATCTTCCATCAAACTTTTCTCCTGTAGGTCTTCTTAAAGAGCATCTCTGACAAGAAGATCCGTCAGAGTCTTTGAAGAAGGCAATGTTTGATCTTGTTAGTGCTGCAAGAGACAAAATGGGCGCGGGCAGGTCTTAGGGAGACGAAAGATAAAAGGTAACCTCTGATAGCATAGTTTTTGTGAAATATCCCCTGCCTTCTACAGGACTTACAACTGGTTATAAAAGGAGAGAGGCAGCGGGCAATAATCTATGGTTGTCAGTACGGGTCCGCAGCAGTAAAACACATTTTCCAGACAGTTTGGTTTAGATTCTTTATCGAAACCTCTAAGTACAATATTTGCTATTTTTACAATCCACACAAATATAACAGGCTAATGAAGCAATATAGCAAGTAGGCTTTAAAATTTCACCGAAAAATGCCACCCTCTTTAAAGCCTAATTCAATTAATCTTATTACATTGGAAAAATAATCAGAACACCAACCCAAGATGTTATCAAGCACGGTTCTAATGTTCCAACCCATATCAAAGACAACTGCTCATTACTGTACAGAATTTTTCTTATTCACAGACTTTGGCATAGGGGACTTCTGGACCAATCACAGATAAGATGCCTTTGACTATTATATAGTTTAGTTTGGCTTTGTATCCAATGAGAAAGTTTTGTGCACATCACGTGACCATGCCGCCACCAATCAGACGACGGCTTCCAGTTTGAAGACTGAACTCGACAATTGTCGGTTTGTACATGCTTATTCTGTATGCTAGCCCTGACAATTGTCGGTGGTATTTCTAAAATGCATATGTTGCACCAGCGCAGTTGTTGTAAAGTGAAGTAACTAGAAATGAGCAATATCAAACTAGCACCCTTTGTTTCAAAGGTGTCTTCATCACTTCAGCAGTGGGGTTATATTTTTGCTCTGGAAATCCAGCAGGACTAGGGTTAAATCGAAAGTACAAAAGTATGAAGCTGCAAATACCCGTTGTATATGTCATATGTTACAAATTAATACCAAATCTCATTATCTTACGTTGCAAGAAACTGCATTTGACCCTAAAATGGACGAGGGGCATAAGGAAGGTATCTATTTTCCCTAACTTACATAACTGTCCTTGGTGCTGAACGTGCAATCATGTGAGGGGCTGTCGCTTAACAGCAGAGAGAAACCACTACGAGAGCTTATGGCGTCATAGTCTGTGTACGGTGTCGTATTAATAGTGTTTACCGTCGTTTTGGGTACATTACGTTGATAACAACATTCCCGTCCCTGGTGCTGAAGTAGCATTCAAATCTAAAATAATGCGATAGCACCTACAACGGGATAAATGCTACAACCATGAAGCTTGTATATGCTGTAATAAAGTTTAAAAGTTTGAGTCCTTCCCACACCATTTGGTACATAGGGTGGTGCCAATCTCCGTTTCAGTAGCCCTTGGGCCACACAGCCGTGCAGGCACTTCAACAGGGGACTGGTCCACTGGTAGTAGTGTGTGTTCAGCTATTGATAATGCATTGTACTTTTCAGTACCCGCCACATGAAATGGAGATTGATTGAAAAGATTCACCTTAAGGACATCGCATTCACCATTAAATGGCTTAGTGGTAGATCATAATTCAGTTGAGATATTGTCCAGGAGTGGATTCATACGCAATCAGGTGACTGTCGAAGATACGCCAAAAGCTTCTCCGACACACCCTAGAGATTTCTGACAGGTCAAAAAACACCGTTTTTATCGGGCCAAATAAACACCTGGTGTTCATTGGGGCATATGATACACACGCGTAGGTCTACAATCACTAAACTGCCGATCCCCATTGGTCAGCTATCCAGCTAAAGATACCTGAACGAAGATGTTTCCATGAAGCAAGGAATGAGAGAATCGAATGATGGACGAAAAGAATTAAAACTGGACAAAAAGGCCAGAAAAGTCATTGCCCAGAAGATATCAAGTTACTTTTTAAACTCAGATACGGCCTTTCGATTGACTGTTGGTTTTTGTTGGCAACACGAAGCGTTTTGATTCCAAGCGATAATCCTATCTTCGCGTGGATTTAACCGATATCGGTCTTTCTGACATCTGGTATTGTCCCTGTTGAAACTCATCCTTGACTCGTGTGACACATGAGGATTAGCGGCCGTCAAACCCACCACCTTCATAATTCAATAACGCGGAGGGGACGGGAGAACGCGTAATGATACACCTCAACTCTCCCGAGAACTCTCCCTGACAGGACTTCTTTTGATTGCCAATTGTGCGTACCCGAAATGATGAAGTACCGCCCTGCAACATTGACACGTTTTATAGAATGCAATCCAATTTTATCTAGCCTGACTTCCACCGATCTGACTCTTAACTGTTCGGTATCGGGCCGATCTTTCGATATCTTCTGCGCCGCGTTGATAGGACCATTAATCTTTGGCGCTTTGATTGACTTTGATTATGCGAAAAAAGTGCAGAATCCTGATTTGGTATGTATGTATGTATGCTGCAAGGAGTATAGCGGAGGAATTCTCGACCTGATAGGCATCAGGGCCAATATGAAATGGTAGGAGAGGTATTATTGCGGCGACATGTACGCTAGAGGGAGACTTTTTTTCACATGACACAGCAAAATCAGACAACGAGCGTTTGGCTTGATTTCCTTTCTACATAACCTATCGCATCGTAGAAAACATATCTAAAACCCTAAATCGCACTGCGAAAAAACGTACCAGGCATCGAAAAGAGAGGGATGCACACTCGTGTGAAAGTCGTTGTGGTTAAAGTTTGAGATTGGGAATTGCGTTTCTTCAAACAAGATAACATCTATTTCTGTATCTCAGACGTAAGGGTCAGTAGCCGAGTCAAGGATAATGTGGCAATGATTTCTTTCAGTCTGGCTAGATTTGCTTTATCTCCCGTGCCTTCTCTTCCGTACTCATCCCGCGGAGCCCGGCAGAACTCGGGCGAAGTGGAGCGCAGTGGCACGGGAATGATGGTCTCCGGACCAATTAACGTGCTCCATCAATCCTCACTCGTGTCAGCAGTCGTGAGGACCCTGTCTTCAACATGGGCGTGCCAACACAAACCCAATGGTCCCTGCAGAAGTTCTAGTTATTAAAGTAATTTACCATGTACTTTAGAGGGCCTGGAAGGGCTCGTACCGCGAAAAGGTTAATGTCGTATATTGCTGGAAATAGGGACAAGTCGACGCCTGTCTGTTTTTTACCGAGGTATAATGTACCAGTTCCAAGTCAAGAGTTAATAAATGGATGAGTGGAGTCTGATCCCTTATAATTACATAATTCATTAGTATCATTACGTGGGACAATTTGGGCACAGCAAGACATCGCGACGCAGAATGATACCCGTAATGGGAAGCCATGGCGGGCTCCAGAATAACTCAAGTCTGCGAACTCTTGCTGAGGAGTTACATGTAGATTGCCTCTGCCTCATTACACAAACGTGAACATGCCCAACTTCTCTCTAAGCACCCATTATACAGGAGCCGCAAATGTTTCTGATTTCAGTTCTGTCGGGCTGCCAAGTTAACTTTCGCCCGAATCGTTGAGAAGAAAAGGGTAGGAAGTATTCGTTCAACACAGACAATAATCGTGATATGCGTGATGATACTCTCCCATAAAGCGTAAATAACTTGTAAAATCTTCATCGTTACACAACCTGATAGCAAAGAAATGTGGCAAAACCAACGTTTGTTTACAAATATCTATATTGCTGTGTCTTTCTGTGCCTCTCTAAATCATACACACCGCTGGCAAGCATTCGGTGAACGTTCTATAAATACAATACACATTAGAGGCGGTATGCAAGTTCACAGGACTATCATTTTACAATCACTTGCAATTAGGTACACACATCACCGACATAGTCAAATTAACAGTAAGAAAACAGACAATAAAAGTGTGACTAGTTAACATGTCATGATATTACAGGATCTAGGAAAGCAAGCGTCGACCATGCTAGAAAAATGTCGCGATAGACTATTATATAGAAGGCAAAGTAACAGGCTGCTGTACCTTGATCACAGTTTTAGATACTTGCTACACTTGTTTTTCCGTACTTTGTGTGATAGGACCGTACATTGAAGTTAGACATGATCTTTTGTCGTTGGCAGACTCCAGCGACTTTCACGAAGGCTGAGAAGCAAAAACTTTGGTGACACAAGAAATGTTGTCGCCTGTGTTCACAAGCTGCGTAATCCTCCTGTTCTATATTTTCCCGAGATTCCTATCACAAAGTCATTCGTTTTGACGGTTACGTTGGTCTCCCTTTTGCCCGCGAGCAAAAACAATCTCGTCCCTCGGATTCTTCATTAAAATTGGGGACGAGATGATGAATGGCGGCCATGTTTCGGACCAGGCTTCCCACATGTTGACGCTGAAGATAAGGCTCCGGTTGTAAATCAATCAAATTATGATCGCGATGTTTTCCACGGGAGGAGGAAAGATGCGTAAGCACCGTGTCCTGTGGGATTTGGCGTTCCCGCTTGATTCATGCCTTCATAAAGACGAGGCAAAATAGCGTGGTGACTTTGTCGTGCTTGTAGATCAGAGTACCACTCCATCCAAACTTGTCCTTCATCCATCAAAACATTTTTGCCCCCGCACGATTGAAAAGAAGTTACGCCCCTTCGATGTCGGGGAATTCTTTTTTCCTCCTGACAACGGCTTGAAACGTTTCTTTACAACGTAAATTACAGAGGGTGGTTGGTCCTTTTTTCAGGTAGCTCGGGTACAATGTATATGAAGTACAGTTCCGAATCTGTGATAACTTTGTGTGGAATTCCATACATTGTGAGTACCATGAAAGAATCTCAAACTGATCTGGATATTTCATCCGTTGGAAAAATGACAGTCCACATACAACATGCGCTAAGTGAGGACTGGGAGAATTGCTCACGGTGTACCAAGGACGGTGGGGGTTTGGGTGTGGACGGAACAAAAAAGGAAACATCAAGTAAACGATTCATCATCGAAGACGTTGAAATAAAATTACCGAAAATTAAGACGGGAAGGCCGTGAAGCTGGAGTCTCTGGGATGAGCGATTTTCGGGTGATATATCCTTTCAATAAAACCCGGCGCGCACAAGCGTGGCGACACTGAGTCCGACTCACGGCTGCTGGGCGGAGTCTTCCGGCGGCAAACCAACTTTCTTTCGTAAATCTATCAAATTAACCGTCGCCAATGTTTCTGAACGATCTACACGAAGTCATGGTCTAGTCGAATCACGGCTGGAAACAGTGATTTATATTCTTTCATAAAACCAGCGAGAGCGACAACCGTTTGGCGAGACCTTGGTTAAACATGAAATGTCCTCGTGTTGTCGCGAGGGCGAGGAGGGACACATGTTTCTTAAATCCGTCAAGTTAACGCCGAAATGTTGCTGGAGGGGATCGTAAAATGTGGCTTTTGTGTTGACACGACCGTCCTGCGCCGAGTGATTCATGGGTTCATAAAACTGAGAACGCCGCGCCTGTGCCCGCGCGAGCCGCCTCCGCGGAGCATCTGCTGGCAGGACCACTTGTCTGGGCGCGATAGTGTCGGAGTCTTAATTACAACTCACGGCTAATTATAGCGGCGATGAGCGCTTCGCCGAAGAAACAGACAGACCAGAAAACGGTAATGTTTTCATTATCCTACCAAGTCTGCTGATGAATTGCAGCAGACAAGCCTCGGGGAATGAGAAGAAAAACTACACCTGGTGAAAAAGCCATCAACCTACAAACATCCAACTATCAGCTTCTTCTTTTTCTTGTGAGTGTTGATAAAGGATATATGAAAGAAAAAAAAAAGCAATCGGACAAAATGGCGAAAAGTATTAACGCATCAACGAACACTTCAACCTAGATAGAGCGGGGACAATTTGGGCCTCGTCATTACCGCGCTATCTCGTGGTCGCACTTGTCGGGGATGACTAACGCTCCGTATCTCTCGGGACAACAAAAAATACCCAGATCTACCGTCTCGTAGACCCGAGACTTATGGACCAAATGGCACCCCCAAGATGGAGTCCCCGCCACGAGCCAAATCTACGGTTTTCTCGCAGATAAAGCGTTTATAGTCTGTCACTCGATTAAACTTATCTCGGCACTTTGCGGGCTTTATCTCCCCTAGCTCTTCCCGAGTCATTTAATTCCATCATTTTTGGGAGTGCGTCTTCATTATAGTATTATCTCCTAAACCGTTAACTTCTCTCCTCGTAATTTGTATTTTGACACCAAAATCTTTCGGATGTGTTGCAGGTTTGGCGGCCGGGGAAAAAGTTTGATACAGGTGAACTATGCGAGTTTGCCGTGCAGGCTAGCTAGGCGGGTATGAATGTATGATGTGTATACTGGATGGGCTTGGGGGAAAAAAGCAAAGTGGACGCGAGGGACGTTAATCAAATCACGGCGACCAATCGGTAATCGATTTAAAACGTCACGGATCCATACCCTTTTACACGCATTACGATTTCTGTGAGCTGAGCAGGCAGCGCGGTGGCGTTTTTCACAACCGTCGCCTCTGCGCCGTGAATCGCGCCAAACGCTCCATTGTAAAGGGGCCACAGATGACAAACTTTGCCGACTCGGGAAAGTTTAATGTCTTCCTGTGTTTGTCAGAGACAAATTCGGCACCGCTGGCCTTAATCCATTGTTAATTCTTCTCCTTGGTTATGTATCTGTTCGCCTGCGCTTTACGGCTTTGGTTCACTTGAACCCGTCCCCGGGCGCGAATTGCCGATTGGGCCGGGACGCCGTTGATTGACAGTGTAATACTGCGGCGCGCACGATATGGGAAATCATCACCGATTATTCCCCCCGATAGTCAACATATCAACAAATGATGCAGGCGTAATCGTTGCATCCCCCGATAGAAGGGATCGATCATCGCACGCAATCAAACTCAAGTGGGCCCGCTGTCTGGGGACTGGGCTCGGGGAAGGGTAAGAACAGAGCAGTCTGGAAAACAATGGGAGAGAAGAGAGTAAAGGGACGACCGCAGGCCAGAAGGACACCCTGTCGTGTCCTACCGGAAGCAGGTGTATATGCATATAATAATCATTATGACGGAAAACCCGGAAGGCATAGAGATCCGGCACCGGTAGGGGGACTAGTAGTAGAGACAACTGACTTTGGTTTCACTGAGTTACAATACAGGTAATATAACTACACTGAGAGACCGCGCCTGTCCCTATGGCCTAACGGTTTGCCCCCCCCCCCCCTTCACCTTACAGTGCTCATCATGACATTCTGCCCGTAACTCATCAGTGCGAACTTGCGAGAATAGTTGTTGAGTTATAAGCACGCGTTCCTCCCCGTCTTGTGGCGCCACAAGACATTCTTAAAAGTCTCCCGTTGGACGGATACCATAGCAGTAATTAGACGGGTCTTCGGTACTGCACGGGTGGGACGATACACAATCCCCCGCGCCCGCCAACCGAACAACATCCTTCGGGCGCTTTTAGTGCGCCGTGAGCTCTGGATTCGAGCGCTGACACGATGATGTATGGCACTCAAGACAAACCGATCCTTATCGGCCGCACGAAAAATACTTCTCAACATTCCAGCCTCACTACTGCGTAACTCACTCGCCCAACGCATTAAGTCAAGAGTGTCGTCCCCTTAATACATCTGGGAACGATTCGCCGTCGACCCGGGATCAGACCCCGAAAAACCTTCACTTCCAAACGTTTGGTAGGTGTTACAGCCAAGACTTCTCAACACGAGTGTAAAGGGCTCTTGTGAGAGATAAGCATCTTATCGGAGATAAAGTGGTCAAGTGGTAAATCATGGGGACGCTCTGGCAGTTGACGCGATGACACGCTGGCGGCTACCGTGTCGGGACCCCAGCCGACGCGCCCTGGTCTGCCTGCCCGGCCTGCCCCGTGCAATAAAATCAATAACCCCTCCGGCGGTCCGGGTTGCGTGTTCTCGCCCCGACCGGTGCGCGCATGCTTGGAATATCAGATAGAGGGCATGCTCTGCTACCTCGTTTAGAAGGCAAAAAGGCCGCATGAGTGCACTTCTGTTATTGGCCGAACGTGTGCAGGCGAGGCGGCGCTTCTCTCAGACCGGCCCTACACCAAGCTGCGTGGCAGACCGACGCGACTGGCTGTCGCCAAGCGCTGGATAGGTTTGCAGGGGTTCAAAGGCTCAACCGGAGGCACACTTTGTTTTCAAGTCAAACAACACTCGCGGCCCGGAAACCAGCCCGTACTAGAAACTACCAGGTCAGTCCCGATAGCCACTGGCTACACGATTTTCTTTCCTTTTTGTTTTCCCAGCGTATTCATACAACCTCCGCACAATGTACTTAAGAAAATTACCAGGCGATTAGTTCGCGATAAGGTAATTAGATTTGGGTGTTAAAAGCTGGAAAACTTTATCAGGGGGAAAGGGGCAAAACGGTTGGCACGCTCCGTCAGAAATTATCAGTCTCACGTCGCAACACGTCGCCGTGTGTAGCGCACAGGTGGGTTCTACGTGAAGATACCAAGCCAGCCGCCAGGTGGATCAAGAGGTGGGTCCTCAAGTTTGCCCAAACTAGGCACACTTTTTTCTTCTCTAGTTTAACCCCCTTTCTCTCTCTCTCCGTCGTGTCTTTGTTTCATGTTGGTCATCTGCGGTCCCGCTAATCGATTCTTGGTGGCCCGTCATCACCGGGAGAAAGATAAGGGAGCGCGGCCAGCATCTGGTAATTACCGTCGCCTTGTAAGATAAGAACCTCTTCCTTAAAGCGGAGATGGAGTTCCAACTTGTTCCATAAATGTTTCAGATGTAAGAAAGAATCGCGGAGAGGGACTGAGACTCGGGGTCGGGAGGCGGGGCTGTGGTTGCTAGCTAGGGGAAGTCGGCGCGAGGGGTGGTTGTCATCGCCCGTGCCATTAACTGTCACGTCCTGTATGTACACGTTATCGTAGTGCGGAATGACACGGGTGAGGGGGGGGGGCGTGTAGGGTGTATAAAGGGTATAGAGTGAGGGGTCTTTTGTCCCGTCTTTTCTATCTCCGCCACGTGCCGTTCTCACAATAGCCGCCAAGTAAACGAGGTGCCGATCGTGTTTTAACCGGCGCCTCTGTCATCGGTCGGCTGGACGCTGCGTAGCCGACACGGGCAGTCAACTGACGTGACCCGGTTATTTTTTTTCCGGAGCGGGGAGGGGGCGAGAAGTACTGTACTTCCTTCACAGTCCAGTGGTGGCCGCCGCCAGCCTGTTGCGCCACGGGCAGACAAGTGGAGGCAGGGAGGAGGGGAGGAAGACACGTTGGCAACCTGACGGAGAATCAATTTTGTGGTCTGCGGAGCGTTGCATGTGCGACGCCAGTAAGTCCGGAGCCGGGCACCTAACCCTCGGCTAGACTGAAACCCTAGCACGCTGTTTGGGTTGTAGAGCACACCAACATGCAACACTAGATGCAGTTCGATCGGTAGAGACAAAGCTCGCTTACAAATATATGGTGCCAAGAGTTTCCTCCGTATATTTTCTTATTTGTTTAGTTGTTTTTTGAACTGCCAAATCATACAAACAGTTTAAAGTGGCCACCCAACAATGCGAAGTGGGCAGTTCTCCCTGCATCAACTATTGCTCCATCTCCCCGTGCAGCGGGCACCCTGCGAGGTCTTTGATTGTCTGTTTTATTGAGTCTTCAGGAGTTGTTTTAATCTGAGTGCATCGCCTGAGGTGGTCGACTTCTCATTGTTGTCAATCTGTTATTGGTCGTGAAGTGGACTTGCCTAATTATCACCCCCACTGTTCAACAGAGAAATACAAACAAGCCCACGCGACCGTCGATGATTCTCTCTGGCTTGAGTGTGCCCGAGTTTAGCACGTCTTTAACTTTATTACGTCCTTACCCGTTTGCTACGTATGTACACAAGAGAAGGTATCATGAACAGAAAGGAAATCGCGCATAACACTTTTCTCAAATTTTCAACGCGTATCCCCTCCAGCTACGACTGTGTGTTCCCCCATCTCCTGCCAACTGCCGGGCGCAAAGAGTCGAGAGAAATTATCGAGTTCGCTCACACACGCACAGGGAAGATGCAGCGAGATGATACGAAAACGAGCATCCAGGCAAATAATTCGGTTACATCCCTTACCAAACATCTCTGCGAACAAAATCATAAAGATAAGACAAGGGATGTTGATACGCCGTACATATTTGTATGCACGCTGTTGAACCGTTTTGGTCGACTTTCCACGTTGCTAGGCAATGCCCTTCCTGCTGTACAAAAATTCTCCCTAAACGAAAGAGACAAAAAGCGCAGTTTTCTTGAGTTAATGAGCGTTTTTGAGTGCAGTAAAAGAGACAGGTGGGAAGTGGGGAGTCCAGGGTGACCCGGCAGCGCGCCGTGCCGAGCCGCTGAGTTCGCAGCGTGCGTCTGCCGACTCCCGAAATGAAGGCCGAGCCGAAAAGGATTCCTGCCATTAATCCCTGTCAAAGCTGTTCTGTGCAACTAGCCCCACGGCCGGGCCTGTTCGCCAGAGATAAGCGCGCCGGTTTTGTTCGAGCAGTGGTAGTTAACAAGATTTATTTTCACCGAATAATTGCTATACAGCATCTGCGAAGGAAATGACATTTAAATGAAAAGAACCCCACTAGCTTGTTCAATTCGCTGCATTGTGATAAGGCAGGGGCTGGCAGAGAGAAAGGCTCTGGGGCAGGGACCGTGAGAAATCAGCGCGTTGACTCCTGACTTGTTCCAATGGCGCGGATCCCCTGTGAAAGCCGCAGGGCGGGCTTTGGGGAGACATTGTCGCCTTCCCGTATCTCCCTCGCGCTTTTGTGTCGCCAGAAATTTGCAATATTCCCGCTTAATTTCCTTGCTGGCGGGGTCAGAGGCGACATCTTGATGCACCGTACCTACCTGTAATTCATCACCTACAGGCCCCGCAATTATCTTATTAATACATCTCCATATTTTCATATTACCTCTGCGAACGGACACCATATTAGGAAAGTGAAATAACTCTTATCTCTGACACTGACGAAGCTTCCAAGCGATGACATTTAAATTTCCTCTGGCGAAGTGTAGATATTTCCAAATATTACAACTGTCAAGACAATGCGCTAGACGCCCAGCATTGCCCCCATGAATCATAGCGCTCCACGACATCACAGGCAAATGACTGACCATCTCCATTCCTAATGTCCAGCGGTAACTGAACCTGAGGCCTACTCTCCATGCGCACTGCCCCGGCCATCGCTTTCCATAGATCGCTATCAGCGTCACGTTAGCATTTTCCTCATAATTAATAATTTGTTGATAAGCCGCGGCGCGCCCGTGGCGTATATATTGAGAAGCCATTGGGAGAGGTGTTGCGCCGGCTCACAGGAAACTGCAGATAAGGTAAGGATCTGGCCCCGTCTTCCTATCTCTCCGATACCACGTCCTCCTTCATTGTGCCTTACACCGCTTATACCCCAGCTATCTCCCATCTTCGTCACACAGTTGACGGGATTTTCGAGCAGATGGCAGTAGACGATTCGGAATCATTTAACCCCGCTTTTCCCTGCTTCAGCGTCTATGATTTCTCACTGGAGGAAAATCTTTTTCCCTTGGAGAAAGGAAGATATCTCTATCGTTCTGTGCTAGCCGGTAGATTATTCTTTGCGCTCAGACGCGAGGCGACTTCTCCATTCATTTCCAGGGCTTGCCCCCCGTGTATAGGGCGTACAAGGACAGGCTTTTTCTCTCTGAAACGAAGTCTAGGGTATATTATCCGAGAAAAACTCATTTAGATGGTTTTTAGATTCTGTTTTCTTCACTATAACGCTGGGTACGAATGCTGTCAGTCGGTTGCATTGGAAGGTTAGATACAGGTGCTTCAGCGGTGTACGTGCGCAGTGTAGGGCCGTGCTATGGTTTGCGGCTGTATATATAGAAGCTGTGCCGTCCGAAGGATCAGAATTTTCTTCCAGGTAGTTGGGCCAGGTTTACAGTTCGCATGAGGGGATCAGCTAGGGTTGGGGCTCGATTGTCGCGATATTTTCGTTTGACCGTTAAAACGAATAAGCCATGCAGAAGACGCGCTTATTTCGTTCCATCTGCGATAAGCAGGTTTTTGGGGCGAGAACTGTGCTAACGTTTCTGTATTTCTTTAGAAGGGAGGTCGAATAAGAGGCGCTAAAAACTAGAATCATTTCGGATTTTACCGAGTTCCGAGAACAATAGAGTGGGATCATGACAGGTTTCTTCTTTTTCGATTTAGTTAATGGCCGTTTCGGTCATGGGAAATTTGGGCATAAAAAGCGCAACCATATGGTAGTATCTCACACGAGTCCGCACGCGCCGACAAT
The DNA here is from genome assembly GCF_035083965.1 of Branchiostoma lanceolatum. Taxonomy (NCBI): domain Eukaryota; kingdom Metazoa; phylum Chordata; class Leptocardii; order Amphioxiformes; family Branchiostomatidae; genus Branchiostoma; species Branchiostoma lanceolatum. The sequence continues at coordinate 9,185,911 of NC_089726.1, read as the reverse complement.
TGTCCCCGTACAACCGGGAAAATAGGAGAGCATCCGATATGTGAAATACGTCTGTTGAACACTCGCATAGCCTACAGGAAAAGAGACGTTTCTGGCACCGCAATCCTATAACGGGATTTTAGCACAGGTGTTCCGCTAGGTAGGGAAAATATGTGCTTAGGTTACGGTAGGTTACTTGGTGCATATGCGCCATCAAGATAAAGTAAGCGTTCGATACAGTCTTGCCACGGGGAGAAAGAGGCAGCTGTGAGAAGTGCTTCTCCTCTCCGAGCTAGCCGGGAGAACAGACTGGCTCCTTTTGACGAGGGTAACTGTGGTGTTACGATAACAGCGCGCGGGATGAAATAGGAGGAAAAGAGAATCAGGCAAAATTGTTTCGCGGCGGGACGCGGGGGTAACTACGAGGCAAAACCGCGTGAAAATCATGGAGTAATTGCGAGGTACAGATATCGGGAGAATAAGTACTTGGAGAGATAATCGGGGCACACAAAGAGCGGAACAAGCTCTGTGACAATGGAGAATGGTGCTAATCTTAGCCCGTCACATTTAACACGGAAGGGCGAAGGAGATAATGAAGATGCTAGATGATGCGCCGTGATTTTCCCCTCGCCGCAGTCAACTTTATCTCTTGTGTACCGTTTATGTAGGACAAGGTTCCTCTCCCCTTATCCGTGCCATAAGGATTTCCCTTGTGATAGCACAATCGCGTTTTGAGTGGCGCGACGCAGAGAGGTTCGGAAATCCATGGTAAACGCTCATAGCTTGAAGAGACAGGAATCTACCTTCGGAAAAACTAACGGTTAAAAATTGGAGCAAGATAAAATCAGCGGTTTGTATTTATATTTTTCCCGACTTACGGCCTTGTGAGAGGGGCGATAAAAATCAGGGGGCTGGAAATGGCGGCGGTAACCGTAAGTTTGTGTATATGTTGAGCAGACAGGGCTCACATTTCCTTATCGGATGATTTTGTGGGCGGCGCACTGTCAAGTGCCGCGGGTGATAGCCGTTCTGACCCGCCGTCAAATGTCCCTCAACACCCCGACCCTTCTCTCACGGAAGACCACAAACCTTTCCGCGAGCCTAACTACAAACACATCGCACCACAGCGCCTTTTTTACCGCCGTGTTTTACAAACGACAAAATTCGATCCCGACACAACAAGTTCACAAAAAGGAAAACCCCGCATACATTCCATTGCGGGATTTTTTGTAACACAAACGCTAGACTGAACAAACAAACTCCAAAGCCCAAAAACCTACGGCTGCCGTACACAGAAGTCTTGTATCTTGCAGTGTACGGTCGAGGTTGTTGTTTGTAAACCGTCTATGTCACGTACAGAGCCAGCCATTGTTTCCGAGATTACGGAGGGGCAGGCTTGGCCGGGGAACATGCCGGGATGCCCGAGGCCGAATCGGCGGGTAGGTGAATAATGCTTCAACTTCTGCGGCTGAATGAACCCCAGTGTACGGATAATCGTGCAGCTCAGATACCGGTTCTATTGTCATTCGTCTCTGCCCCTCCTTCAGGATACGACTTCAGTATTTTCCCCACGCGGCGCTCTACGTTTGTGTGTGTTTCTCGTTTTGCGTCAGAACGTCACCCTTGTGCAGGTATGATGGCGGCCGCCATGTTGGAAATGTACCCCGCTTTCTCTTCTCCTTCTATATATCTTTAATGCTGGTGTTTAGAATATATTTTCGTCTCAGTCTATCTACATCTTTCCTAGGTCTAGAGAATTTCCTTATCTTTGAATGATAAGGGTCCGAGGCTAGGGTGGTACGTAGAACAAAACATGATGATTCAGATTCCGTTGTCAACAGTGTTTGTGTAGAAGACGCCAGCGTAATATGCCCCACGTCGCCCTTAAATTGTCTCAACATTATTTCCTGGGTTTGCATCCAAAAAATTCTTTCTTGCCAACCGTGTGTGTTGATATTCTCTATGTAAGTGTCTGTGCGTGTTGCTTAGTGGACAATATAGCACCGCCTAGTGTATTATTCGTTGTGTCGAAACAACATTGTTCTGGGTGTTGATAGTCATGCATTTGGACATGTTTTCAAATCGGCTATGTCATATTGTCTTGAAATGTAGATTTTGTACAGAGAATGTTCCTATGATTAGATAGCGAAAACATGCCAGCCTTTCTTTTCATTACTATCATTATCGAGATAAGAATCGTTGAACTGAATTTTTATTCAGACGTTCGTCAATTTCCTACATGTGTGCCGTTGGAAGGGGCCCCACATTACAATGTGCTTCTAATTCTATCAAATTCATTTTAGGATCAAACTGTATAAAACCACACCACAAGAATGTGATTAAAAGAGGGAAATTTTGTCCAAATCCGTGGCATTTTGAACTTCTGTATATTTCGATGCTATACTGATTTTTTATATCACCTGCGACAGAAATATCAGAGAGCGCTCATCGCAAATAATTCTGAAATCAACAGTATTTTGATGTTAATGTAGACAGTGTTTTACTTCGAACATTTATATGCAAAGTAGAAAGTCACCATTTCATTTCTTTGCATGAAAATGACTCTCTAAAAGGGGACCAATATTCAAAGTGTTGCACTGCAATGTTGGCTGGTACTCTTATCTAAATATTTCCGTATCATATCCGTTGTTTAATTTTCTGTTTCCTTTTCTTAAGTGATTTCAATGACAATTTTCCTTGTGTACAGTTAAGGTCATCGTGTAACGTTACAGTATAGTTTAAAACGCCAAAGCATCGCTTGGGAACAACGGTACGTACATGCGTACTTGTTGGCGCATACGATTCCCGGTTTTGTGTATGCTCGAGTCTTCTATTGAGGGATGTGCGCACGTTGGTCTTTGTTGTTTTATTTACGGTCTACTGTTGTCAAAATCTACAAAATGTCATTTATAGCTTTACGTCCGTAAACACTAGCCCTTTAATTGCTCGTCTCCGACTGTGGAGTAATTTGAAGAAAACGTAAATACCGTCGTGGCAGGTGCAAGGTTTGTGTGTGGGCATCTTTACTGCGTAGGATCAAGCAAACAAATGGTAGGATAAACCAGCAAAGGATCACATTTTCCTTGCTGAGATGTAACGTAGTAAACTATCTTTATACTTTACAGTCTCGGGTGACACTAGATTGAATTTCCGTTCGGCTCTATAATAAATAGCGGCTGCGGCGAGGATGCTACAAAACTCCGAACGTCGGAACAAAATCGCGCCCTCCCTCCGAACAAAGATGTAGGCTAGCGGACCTGCATGTAACATCTCCGGTTTTAACGTTGTCAAGATAACCACAACGGAACCGTTCCACTGGTGATGATATTTTTGATGACCTTTTGTTTGTTTTATTTTCCTTTATCTCTGTGTGAACATCTCCCCATCCTACCCACGCCTGTACATCCGTGTACACCGACAATGGTACCTACACACCGTATCAACTTCAGGATCTGCACATCGATACTCGCCTCTCCAAATCACGCATAATTCCTTTGTGATATGATCTAGATAATATCATTCTTACTCCATCTATCTCGATGATCATCTGGCTAATTGTTTATCGCATCTCTTCCCCTTTTTTCCGTGCGACGCCGGGGTATCAGGAGATTGAAAATTGTGTGTGACATTTTGCGGTTGTGGGACAGGTGACCCCTGACATTTCCTTGGAAGCAGCAGCATTTTAAGCAAATTACACTGCCGATAATTTCATCAACGCAGCTTCGGAAACGAATGCATATTATTTCAGAAATAAAATCAAGGTTGTCTTACTCGTTGTTGATGCGGATGCGACGACCATAAATTATATAGTCTTTGACGCGCCATCTCCTGTGTGTATATGTAAGCGCTGCGCACCCAGTGTGTTATTTGGGACACGCTACCACAGAATTATACCAACAAAACCTATTCAGAAATTTCTCAGATTGAAATACCTGTACGGATGTTTAGCTGCATTAGATTAACGCACAATTGTAGGAGTCTATGTGCATCAGATAGTTTAGATTCTGCAAGAGACTATGATTATGTCTAGAATTCCAGATTGGCTTTTCGGCCTCTCTTCCGTCATATATAATTCAAAAGGGCTCCGTTAAATGATAAATATACAAGATGGCCTTATCCTCCTAATGCCTCACCCTGCAGATAAAATACATTTTCACCTGTTTAACAAACATAGGTTGCGATCGTTACCGCAGCGCACTTTTCCCTCAAATTAATTTGCACGATAGCGATCGGTCATTGATTCTGTGTGGCAAGGCGCGTGATTCCCTTCATTAGACCCCGTGCTGTATGTATGTACTGTACTCTACTGTACTGTATGTATAACACTCCCATAGAGCGGCGACCTCGCTACGACCGCACTGCGACCTAAAATTGAACAAAGCGCTAGGTCGACGAATTTCTTAGCTAAAAAAAAACGATTTTTTTACGCTTTGTGTGTTTTGCTGTATTTTCTGTCATACTTTTACATTTTGCATAATATTCCAATTATGAAGTCAAGGGTTACACAAATCCAATTTAGATCGCAGCGAGATCGTAGCGCGATCGCAGTCTGTTGGAATGTGGGCCTGAGCAGGAGGAGGATGGGACTGGAGATGTACAAGCAGAGCAACACTGGAGGAACGCGGATGTGCAAACAGCGATGATATGAACCGCCGTGCTTGCAGAACAACAAGGGAAATTTACAGCATGACGCAAATGTCAACATTTCGGCGAAAAGCACATCACCAAATTCCCTTGTAGTGATTTTATCAGCGAAAAACCTATTTACTAGTGAGTACTCTGTTCCCAATGAAGAATTTGTTGCACAAATTTATGTGAAAGCATACATGTAGCGCAGATATGTTGCCACGTTGTATTTCATCATACATAGAGTACCGAAAATGATGATGAAATATTGAGATGTTGTCCACAGATTCCACACAAAATTAAAACCATCATTTTTCCAATTATTTATGAGGAGAAAACATGTCTGTTGTCCCAAAGAGACACATGTGCTCTTGCTACGTCTTATAATTCAAGTTGACAGTGAAGATGCGGGATAGGGAACGGATGGTTAAGACGACACACGACTTTGTTGTTATCGCCACTATTATATCATGCAGACCAATTCGCTTACGGGTGAGTGAATATACTGTGGAGCCTTAATTCCACTAGCTATTGGGGAAAACCATTCCACAAAAAGATGCATGTGTATCCCGGAGAATAAGACAGACACGGACGCTGTGGATTCTATTTTTATTGGAGGCTCTCTCGTGTGGTTTCACAACGTAATCCCGCGTCACGCTAGCAAGGATCACTGTGTCTAGATTTTTCGGATGACGTTCAAAAAAAATTCTCTATTGATTTGGATCGGACGTTCCGGAAGCATACGTCTATACGTATCGCACTAGGTAGGCAACTCGGCATGACAGTGCACGGTGTACCGTTACGTTTTCTTTGCGGTCAACCCGAACAAAATGAAATGTATGAAGTGCAATCGGATAGTTGCTTTGTGTGTGTTGAATGACATATACTGCATGGTAAATACTCGACACAAATGACGATTTAAGTCAGGTCCAAAATAAACTTCAGCTAGCTTCTAGCTAAAAGAAAGAAGAAACAACCATGCAAAGGATATTTGTGGTCAAGTGTATCTATACACCATTCGCAGTTCTGTTAAGCACAAGTGATATGTCATTTTGTACATCGCTCATTAAACAATAGTCACGAAGTGATGACAATTCTCTTTCGGCAGATGCACATGTCGTGTTTGACAAAACTTTGCCGTCAAACTTCTTTCAGCCTTTCTTTGAAGGTCTTTGAAGTAACGGGTCTCGTGGGGGAGTTCGCGTGGATGGTCTGCCACCGGCGTTGCTTCGGGGGTGCATTGGCAGCGCGTTTTCGCGGGCCATGTCCCCGTCCCCCGTGGTAAACACGTAATCTTCAGGGGATTGCTTCGCGTTTTACAAGTTAAGACTCCGCACAAAGAGTGCAGATATGCACGTAGAAGTGAATAGCGGCTTTAGAAGCGCCACCGGGCATACCCCCGGGTACACAGCGCTATCCGCTCTTTGGGACAACAGACAACACACCTGTAAGGGACAACGCGTACAAAAACCTCAAAGCAGCGCCTGAAGACCATCTTCTTCCGGGCGGTTTGGCTGTTTAAAGGGATGGAAACGTCCCATCGGGACGTCTTACAAAGACCATATCGACAAGTAACTGTTAGGAGCGCTCGCGGGAAGGCATCGGCTGATGCTTTCTAACGGTCCGACTGTGGCGCCCGAAGGAACCGAAATGAGCCGAGCATCCCGCGACGGGAGCCAGGCAATGAGGTAAATTGGAAAAGCGATGCACGCTCGTCCGGGAGGAGTTCTCTCTGATTGACCTACGATTTTCCAGTCTTCACTAAAAATCTTTATTTCAAAGCTCGATGGTACAAAATGTAAACCTTGCACGCTAATAAGGTCGCGATGCCACGAATAACAAGGCTAGTAAAACATGAGTGAAAGAAAAATGAAATCTTGAAATAGTCCATAGATACCGTTAAAAGCTTGAAACGGATTTTTACAGTCTTATCGTCGATGGCGATACGTTCTTATTTTCGCATCAGCTCGCCGTGTAATGAAAGAATGATGTTTGGATTATTGTTTTCGAAAGAAAATAAAGATAAAAATGATCCCGTGGGCTTCGTCTCACCAATTATCACAGGTTTTTACTTAACTTGATTCACTTAAGAAAAAGACAAGCTGTAATCTTTTCATGGAGAGATGAGTTACTCTCTTTTTTTCAAGGACAAATGAGATGATGTCCTTTGGGTGCGGACTGTGCTTTCTGGAAAAAAGCAGCACAAGAAAGTGTTAGTCACAACCTTTGCGCTGATAACAGATTACCACTTTGTAGCTTCGAACGAATACGGGCACCGCCCTAAACACCGAAAGGTGTCGAAAGGATTTTAACTTTTTTAAAAACTAACTTTAGGTCACAGACTTCTAAAGGAAGTAGGCAAGATAAAAAACAATTCTCTGGCATTTAAAGTAACATAGTGGTTCTCTTCATGATGGCTTTGTTGTTGGCATACTAATTGGCAGCTGAGAACTTCTCAAACACTAACCCAGCCGTTACGGCTTTTACATCCGAGCAAGCCGAGAGAGTTTGCCGTAGTCGAGGACACGTCACTCTCCAGACAAGATGTCATCGGAGAAGTCATGCAGAGTCGTAAATGTGTTTTATTCCGTCAGGATATGGATGACCCTCAGTGACCAATAAATGGGCTCGAGATGCCCGGAAGATGCGTCTACACTCCTCCTCGCAAGCCGCCCAATCGGGTGCAGGTACACGGAAAGCCCGTACATTTGCAGGCCGCCAAAAGGTCTGGCACTGAGACCACTTAAGAAGGCGACGCTTCGGGTCATTTGGTCTCATTTGGCGGATCTCTCATCGAACGTAGGCGCCTTGAGAACAGGCGATGGCCTCCGCCAACATACCTAATTGCAGCGCGTAGTAATGGTCATTCGGGGCAATGCAAGGCCGCCCGACAAGTAGAACCCCCCGCAGCTGATGTCAAGCCAAAGTACACCGGTAGGAGAAGGGAGCTTTAGTTAATGGAGGTGTCGGAACGCAGAGAGAGGGGGGAAGATTACTGTGTCCCCTTGTCGGTCATCTCGGGGAACCGTTGTTTGTTTAATGCCGTGCGCCTGTAATGTACTCCCGCTTCAAACAATCACTGGGTCAGATACGCGGCATTAACTGGTGGAGACCTTAAGATGCGAAATTTCCATCGGTGTCGCCTTCTTCATCCTCCTGTCAAAAGCACCTGCCAAATTCCGTGTTACGTGTTATCTTGTCTCATCAGCTTCCGACATGCATTCTAACACAAGTACATGTGTGTATAACACCAAATCCCGGCTACTGACGAGTTTTTATGACAAAATCGTCCTTTTTTTTACGATTCTACGATTACAATCGGTTTTATTTCACAACTTTGGGAACATTTTCAACGACACAGGCACAAAGTGACAAACATACCACAAGTACTATGTGTTTGTAACAAGATTTTTCTGGGCATAAAGGAATGTATGGTCACTGAAAGTTACAGATTCTCTTTTCATGAACAGTGAGCGTCTGCAGCAAAATCTCTTTCGTCATAGCAGAATATTTAGACTTGTTTACCACTGTGAGAGTTTAACCTTATTTGCATAATATTCCACCGGTCCTCTTATCGGAAATGCTTCCTCTCAGAATTGAATATCTTTACAAAGCAAAATCGCATGACCGTTATAATATTGTTGCATCATATATCTCTGTGCCTACTGTCCTCTAGACCCAAAGGGTTACTAAGTGGCTTAGTGTGCCCCCGTCTATCTACACAGAAAATTCACCGCGCCACAGACAGATAGGTCTAATCGTTTCATTAGAACAACTTGACAGGTGGTATGATAGTTTTCAGTATATAAGAATGCTCTCTTGAGTTTTGGTCTGTTGCATGAATCAAATACACCAAATTGTTACCAAGAGTTGGTATATACGCTAAAGGGCGTCTTAGTGTCTATCCTTACATGCAGATATGTCAGTATGATATATCATTATATTTACAACATTAGTCATAGGAAAGCCAAATGAGTTCATAGTGGATGCTGTAAATTTCCCTAACCGCTAAGAAAACGTTTAGCCTTACTTTATAGGAAATAAATTTCACAGAGGACAACAAAAATGAAACAGTGCTTAGCTTGGATATGTGCACAATTTTAGATGTCGTGCGAATCGTACACTTAAAATAATGCATTGACATTTATCCAAAACAATCGCAACATATCTGCTTGAAAGTGCTTCTTCCTCTAGCATGCCATTTTGGTTCGGTGCCAATACTGATAACCCTAAACTTAGTTTTGTTTATATCATAATGTTTTATTCTAAACTTTGAACCTAAAACGGATCTGGGTGCACAGTCTGGCACAACAGATCACTACTGTTGTAAAGCAGTCGGACTATACAGAGAAACTGGAACATAGGGCGATTAGCCTGACAAGACTGTCTCGGTGTCAGGGGGCGCTGGTCTGAATCAAATTGGACTCCACAGCAACTTAAAAGTCGTGACTAATGTATACAATAGTATATACACACGGTATCTATGTTCAATAGTAGTAACTGAGCCGTCGCGTTTACAAATAAAGGCAGTTAAGCACACAGAACTCCGGTTGTTATTATCTCTTTCCTTTCTTTGTTCCAGTATAGTACGTGTACAAAAGGATGTTCGAACATTGTAAATTCTTGGCCTTGTGTCACTGCTAGGAAAATACTTCACATTCTGTTGAAAATGTGAGTTTTACGTACACAAGATCTGTTTGGTGTAAAGCGACAATGCTAGCTGAGGACATGTGCTATACATAAGCGTGTGAAAGGACGAACACAATTCAGCGGCATCAAACCCAGACGAACAGAGCTGACTATAAGAATCAGTAAAAACCCCGGGGCGACAGTACAGCCGGGTGGGCCCTTGTCAAGAGGAGCGCTTGACAATGTGCATTGAGCTGGGTTTCGTCAGGAGTTGTCAGTGAATGTGTAGTCTTTCACTGGGGATGACTCTTAATGCGGAGAAAATCTCCAGACTAGAGGGCAGCTATCAGTACAGAGGTCACGCCTGACAGCTCCCAGTCAGACACCGGTGCGCTGTTCGGAAGATGTTTTAGCTAACTGCCGCTTTACCATACAGAAAATAGAAACAACCCTTGTAGTGTTTGCATATATACCATTGGGAACTTTAGTCCAAGTTTTGACTTGAATATCTTTTAAAGACTGATATCGAAAAAAAACGGTTTAACTCTATGGATGGAGTGCTAAAAACAAAAGACGTTGATTTTATTTTACGCGGCTGTATCAAAACATGGAAGTCACAAAGAATAATTTATCATACTATACTATACTATACTATACTATACTATACAGAAACACAAAAGTGTAAAAAGATGTCTCAAGTACTACGTATTTGTAACAGTTTGTTTATATAAACATAATAGATTATTACAAAATTACAATTTCTCCTGCAAGTTTAATGAACAGTGAGCATGTTATCTCCAGATCAGCCCATACAATAAACTTCTGAAATCAAACTTGTGTAATCGTAATCTACATGATAAAGGAAACAGCATTTTTAGAAGCGTCACTCTGCATATTTGTTATTGGCAAGTACAAGTACTTACGTCCAAGACTCCAAGAAATGACAACTTGTATTTTGCCTCGTTATAGGTTTTAAAGATTTACACTTTTTGAAGACATTGAAAAGCAGCGGTTTCCGTTTAACCATTTGGACTGCCATGAAAAACACAAAGACGTGTATCTTATTCTATGCAGCTGTATCAAAACAGGGAAGTCACAAAGCACAAAGAATACATACATTGTACTTGTATTGTATGCGTTGATAAGTTGGCGTGCATGTATTTGAACGTTGTCATTTGAGCGAATGACCTTGCAGCATCCATCCTGTCTGTTTATGTCCTTAGTCTACATTCAATAATTTGAGATGCCAAGGCATACACTTAACTCGATATTCACGATCTAAAGGGACAAAACCATCGCCTGCTCTGGCACAATAGATCTAGAATGTTCAGATTCGGAAATCATAGGACAGAACACAATCGCGGATACGGTCTGCAACCCAAGCTTATAATTCCACAGTACTTCTATTGTTGACAGCTTCGTAATTGATATAGTTGCTACCGCACACTGGAACAAGGCCATGGAATATTTCCCCAAGCAGCGGCGCCAGTGTATACAGCCGACAGCATATGTAATACTATATAAGGTTCGTCTTACAGATATTCCATAACCCTTCACAACAACAACATATCGTATTGTTTGCCCAAATAGACGGACGCCTGTCAGACACTGATACCAAAACCACACCCTAGACTTGTTTTTGAAAAATATATTCCTATCAGGGTCCGTACCCATCAAGAACAGTCTACATTTTACATTTGCATATTAACCGTGGCATCAATAGGTCACGTCATAGACACGCCCATGTCTCATATCTTCAAGCATCTTTACACTACATTGCCTTTATTTTCTCCATCAGAATGATGGGGTTGTGTGGGGACAGTTGGGCCTGACGACTTTTCCCCTGATCCTGAATACTTGATAATGCCGTCAGCCATTCAGACTTCCCTTTAGTGCTGCGCCGCTCGCGGTGTAGGCAGTGCCCCCTCCTCACCGCGAACACTGAATAGTGAACTGCAGGGGATGTCAACTAGGCGGCGTAATGGCGGTTTGATTTGAGGGGACGGTGGCGGGAACATGGGGCGATGTGACGCTCGCCCACCGAGAAGGGGGAGTCCATAAAGATGATGATGTTCCCCCTAACAGAGAGTCCGGTGTGAGCGGGGCAGATGGGTCTCTATTATTATTTTGTGAGGCACTTGTTCTTTTGACCGCAGGAAGCATATGCTGTTTTCTCGCTGCACTGTAACAATGTCCTCCTGTGCGATTCACTGACTTAACCAGGCAACACTGTTGTTCTCTTCTTCGGACGTCTAGTTCCTAAAAAGACCCGCCCTGTAATAAAAACAGACAATTAAGAATGCAAAGTGAAATGTCTGATTACACTATCAACGTATCTTTTTCGGGGAGGGGGGGGTAAAAGCATTTTATCGGGCTTTATATCATGTCAGGTTTTCTTTATGCCTAAGAGACAAAAAAACTGATCTAATAGAAATTCCGATAAAAGACGCATAAAACAAAACGGAGAATAACCTCTGCTTCGACTGTACCATCAATTTATAATTGCCTTTTTTTGATAACTTTTCAGTCCTTTATACATGTATACATTCTTACATACATACATACATATCAAGAAAGTCCTTCTTCAAGGTAAGGCGTAAAGTTAAACGGCGGATCCACGACACAGCCAAAGTCAAGTCGAATAATTTTGAGACGTGCCAGCGTGTGTAGCGATAGAGCTATTAGAAACCAAATAACTCAGCAGCACAATCGAAGTAGGGCAAAGTGAGATTTGGCCCTTTGCGCGCCAGGTTCGTTTTTATCGTGAGCGACAACGTAATTCTGCCAACCCCCTCCAGACATGCCGTACAGGCTCTCCCGGGGGGCCTCGGGAAGAACGGAAAGGTCGGCGAACGTCTCCAACAATTTGTGGAGAAACTAGAATCGTGCTGTGCATTCTTATAAGTTATGCCACCACCCCTACGACAATGAATCATATTTTTGACATTTAGAATATTTCTTATCATAGTTTTTTTTTCTTGTGCATTTTTTTTTCATATTAAAAAAGTATTGGATAATGTGTAGTAATAAATGATATGTTGAAACCCTTCAAATGTATGTACAAATACAAAAGTACCAACAAATTTATGGGTTTTCCACATCATAGTATTCTCATTCCGGTGCCCTCGAGAAATCAAATTATATTTGTGACATTTATGATATTTTTCATGATCTTTTTTTTGCGTGCATTCTTTTATATCAAGAGAACATTGGAAAATCTGTAGTAATGGTATGTGGGAACCGTTCGTGGGTTTTCCACATCATAGCATACTCTTCCGGCGCCTTTGCGAAAATAAATCATATTTTTGACATTTATGATCTTTTAATCATAGCCTTTTTCTTTGTGCATTTTTTTTATCAATAAAACATTGAACAATATGTAGTAATGGTATGCTATGACGCTTCACATATATACACAAATATAAAAGTACCCACAAAATTGTGGGTTTTCCATATCATAGCATTCTTATACCAGCGCCCTTACTAAAATAAATCACATTTTTTACATGTATGATCTTCTTTATTATAGTTTTTGGTTCTACATTTCTTTTATATCAAGTTAACATATGGCAATCTATAGTAATGTCGATGAAGGTTAGACATCCAGGTAATAAGATATGTAATAAAACAGTTACTCAAGCAACTGGCTATACTTTGGAAAATCAATCCAGTTGCTTAATTGAATAACTGTTTTGTTGTGTATTGAAAAGTTTTTGGAGAATCTATCCATTTGCTTGAGTAACGTTAACTTTTTGTTGCAAATCTATAGTAATATTCAGTTGAAAGTTTTTTAAACCCTTCAAATAAGTACAAACACAAAAGTACCCACAAATTTGTGGGTCTTCCACCTCAGAGCATTAACAAAACTGAACATAGTTGAAACGCATGGTTGATTTAATCGTCCGAACATGTGAAATCGTCTGTGTTTAATGTTTGTTGTTCTGTTTTGCTATCAATCATGTAAGCGAACGTCCCCGAAAATTGTTCATGTCGCCGCTGGTTATCTAAAACAACTTTCGCCCTATTTCAAATGACCAGTAAACTATATCGTCTCCGAACACGCAGTCAAGTGTGCGAACACATTCTGACACCCTAAGCCTATTATAGGAGGCACGGTGGGAAATTAGCTAAAAAATCTCGAAACGAAATCTCCCGAATCTCCGTTCAAAACCTGATTAGTGTTCTCTACGGTTTTACGTCCAAGGTCCTTGTGTGACCTTAGTGTGGTGTGTAGACAGTAGGACGCAGGGTTTGGGGAATAATAAGAGTAAACAACCGGGGTCGCCGCGCAGTAAACAAGAGGGAGTACAGGCCGCGGCCTGTGACGCACACGATAGTCATGGAGCAGCGGCGGAAATCGAATTTTCCTTAGTTACTTCTCGATCAATACCGGTGGCTGAGCGCGTGAACGCGGGGTGAGGCAGGGTCCATGCATTATGCCATTTCATTACCGGGCGGTCAATCCGTCGGTAGAGGGCGGGCATTGCGTGGCCCCTTATCTCGGCAGAGATCCATAGGTCCACGGCTAGGGGACGGGGTTGGGCACCACAAGGCTACAGAGGACGTACATCAAAGCTACCCTCTCCGGCCCGACTTCTTACGGACGTAACGCCGCATACTGCACACCTGTCGCGTTATCAGGTACGGCTAGATCTGTCTTCATAAAGATAGACTTGTGTCAGCAATAGAGATACGCACGGCGTGGTCGTGCCACGGTCTCAACAGGTGTCGTGGGGGCGCTATTCTCCCAGGTTATTTCGGGGTGAGCTTAGGTTATCACCTCCGTGTAGTCAAACTCCGTCTCTGTATTAAATTACCTACAGCAGCGTTTGATAAGCTAGCTTCATTGAACCTTGTCTGTGTTGATTAAGACACTCAGGAATCGGGCTTTCCTGGGAGGCGATACTTTTTTTGTGTGGAATGTAATCTTCTTCTTGACCCGAGGCGAAACGACTTTTTCCGAGCACTCTGGTAGGATTCTCTGGACATTAGCTTAACATTGTTGTCCCTGGTCCTCAGGCGCCGCCACTCTTTTCCTGTAAGTCTGGCAAGTACTTGTATTAAGACCGCACAGAAACCCTTCTTTCGATTAAGTCATAATTTCATCGTATGCTTCTCGTAGATGCCCCATGTCTTGTCTTCAAACAGTTGCATGGTCTGAGAGAGCAAATTGCGTTATAGGGACACCGACCTGTGTCTGCCTAACGCGTCTCTGCACCGTTCTCTCTTCTTACTGCTCGACACTCCAAGAGTCTGTGTTGGTGTGTTGAAGTATCAATGTATAATACATTTTGGCAACCTCAACTTCGCCACTGACGTGAATCATAAGCATAGAATGCCAAACATCAAAGGTCACATATCTGTGGTTCCAATAAACCACGTTTACGACTATTCTAGGCACACAAAAATAGGTGAACAAAATTGCAGATAGAAATGATAATGACATGTTTGGTGGTATCTGACCAGACAAATGAAGTTTACTTTAAAACAACACTAACGGACCTTTGTTGAGAAGATTCAAATGGTTTATCCCTTTTCTTTCTTTTTTTAGCTCAGAATGATAAAAAAGAGGGCGACCGCATGTCTCTTCCGAGCCTGACAAAGTTGGTATCCAGACTACCCATGGCCACTGCAGCTTTGTCAAACATTAAGCGTAACTTTATACAAGAGCAAGTGGCTCGCTCTGGAAATCCAATTTAGTCGTGACAACTATCACAAAGGTGTGAAAAACTAATTACGCTGACCTGCCTTACTCCATTTAGAGACTTCTCAGACTGTTGTTCACACACTCCTCTCGATGTCTCCTCGACTAAATCCTTTTATTATACTTGATGACTCAATTAAGAAATTGCACCTTGTATCTATTGTTTTCATCACTTTAATTTGGTACAGTTGAAGAGCATTATGAATCTCACAAAACCTGTTTATTTTCAGTTGTCTGTGCGTCAATATTTTGGTTCTAGGAGTTGTCTTTATTATAAATGGATTATGTAGTCTGTGTTGTTTCTTGAATTAGCTCTGTTTTGATAAGTGAAACTTTAGGCTTTGCCGTACAGTAAGAAATGGAATATTTCTTTATTACTTAGAATCCGCCACTATTTATGTTTTTATAGTACTTTTATATCTAATTGAATGATAGCAACAAAAGTTAAACAATGACACGTTCGATATCTGTCTTGCCAAAACGCTCTCTTACTGAATGATTGAAAATGAATAAAATCTTCCCACCTTTTCTGTTGAAACTAAAATCTACCTAATCTTCTTACAATTACCTGATCTTTTTTCATTCATTTCGTGATTAATATCATTTATGGGAGTAAAAACATAACACTTCATTGATAGGTTTATCTAAAAGTTATTCCACTAGTCAAACTTATAATCACAAGCAATCTCTTGAGTAACTTACAAGTTCTTGAGAAAGTTCTTGAGAAAACACGACGCCGCTTCAGTCAGAACTTGTGTTCGAAGTGGTCGTCTATCACTACCAGTGCGATATTCAACAGCTTTTGACTTCGCCTTGGCATTATTATTGGCTCGTCTTGACAAATCCCCTTCTGCGATTACACAACATTTTGACAAGCGGACCATCTGTGTCGAATCACAGTGCCGACGCAGCGCGCGTCACCTTGTCTACCCGCGCCGAGGCCCCGTCAAAAATCGCGCCGAGCTTAAACCGCGGTAATCGGACCATCTGTGCACCGTAAAAGATCTGCTCGTCGCCCGCGGAGCTTTGCGCTCGGAATCGCGGCAGAATTAGTCGGAAAATCCCTGTCACTGTAGGACACTATCTCGGCGGAGCCAGCGGAGTCGGCAGCCGGGCTGTGGGTGTAAAGCCCCGCCGCGGTGTTGCGTTTCGCCTGCGAGCCACGGCTTGTACGCCTCCTCCCCACTTGGGATTTAGTCGGCTTGTGGCCGCCCATGTTCGCGTGGACGCGGGTCACGGATAAAAACAGCGCGGACCTTGGGGTTGCCTTACGACAAGCCGAGCGATGATTACCACTCGCGACAACACCGCCTGAAAAGGTCGGGTACTTGCACCGGCTTCGTACACGCGCGCCTGGCCCGTGGCTATCATTTGTGAGCCGAGATCGCTGCTAACTTGGGCGAGCAAAATCCGCCTTCCCTCATTCAGAAACGCTAATGGCTCGATTATCAGTGTTTCAAACATACATTAGCCCGGGAAAGGTTATCGTAACGCAATTATGTCGTTTGGGTCTAACGAAATCATCACGCTTTGGGTTGCTCTTTCCGTGGCGGTGCCAAAGGAGGGAAATCTAATTCTGCTAATATTCCTCCATTCAATTACATCGGAGAAGGGGTCCCCGTATGACATCTCATTTCCAAATACCAAATGTTTCTACCTTGATTTGATTTATCGCCTTTATCATACTGTGACATTTTCCGACTAATTGGCAGAGAGAATTGCATTCACTTTACTTCTTCCAACATTGTGCGCTCTCGTATATTTTCTCTCTCCCTCTCCAAAAAGTTTTTACCGGCTCCTTGGGCCGTCTTATTTACCTTTCTCGTGACGTCACGGCGTTGGCGTCAGTGTGGCTGGGTATGTAAAGAAGCGCAGTGCTTCAAAAGCAACGAGGATATCGCCCAATTACACTCTGTCAATCGAATGTGTGAGTGGAAACCAAACGGACATCCCTAAGGCGATATAGAGTTTTTGGACTGCCACCGCCAGCGTAGTGGAGCCGCCACACACACACACCGCACACTACTTACACCGAGAACCCCAATCCTAGTGCCACCGCGACCGTCACTTCCAGAAAACTTTGAGTCTTTTCTACGTTTGCGGTGTGGGATAACCATCTTCCTAACAGCTTATCTCCATTGTGGCACGTGGAGAGAGGCCAATTCGCACTTGCCCCGATTGTTGCAAAGTAATCATTGTGGCACGTCCCGATACCATCTACAAACCAAAACACCAAGTTACAGTGGTACGACTTTTTAGTGATCAATTTCTGACACCTAGAGTTCATCAAAAGTGCATTCAAGACTCTTCAAGCTGCTGGGGCGTCCGTTTATGGACCCACTCCGGGGTCACTTGCCGCAGGAAGTTTTTGTGACGGAATCTGGGCTCAATTTAGGGGGGTGTTGGTGGCCACAAAGCCCGTTGAAGAGGGAATAATGTGAGAAATCCAAATATAATCTTCAGTAAAGTCCTCGGAGATAATTTGGCTGATAAGGGTGCGCAGTGTTTGATTACTTCACCCCCCTACTACACAAACAAATAGTGTGCAGTGTAAATACATTTGCTGTCTTGTGGTCTGACATGTATGTGCCGGGGAAATACCCGCACTTGTCTGATATTCTTGAAAATGAAAAGAGGTGAACTGTTCTACTCTCACGTGCGGGGTTGGCGATTACAATCGCCAATGCTAATTTCTGGCTTTTCTTTTGAGTGACAGGAGGAGTTGATGAATTGCCTGTTTACTTTTCTGGCCAATCGGGGCGGGGCTGTCAGGGGGCCCGCCGCCGTAACGTCAAAATCAACAATCTAATAGGGCTCATGATTGGTCATTAGTAGGCGCGACGCGCCGTGCCTGTCTATAGCTCTGAGCCGACTGGCGCCACCATTGCGGGAGAATGTGCCGAAAAAGAAGTTTGCAACAAACGCCTTCTTGTTTGCTGGTCACACACGAGGTCGCAGCACCAGCGCGCGCACGGTCCCGCCAGCAACGATACTTGGTGCCAGCCTCCTTCGGAGAGTGATCGCAGTCCCGCCGAGGCGCCGCAGCACGAGCTCCGCTCCCCATGTATGCATGCTTGACCCCGCTATACGCCACTTTGTCAACTACCGTAGTGGATGTAAACACTGTATCGGGCCGCTTGCTTAGGCCCAGCTGATCGGCCGGCACGTCAGACAACAACGGCCTGCCAAACTTTGTCTTATCGTGCCAATTAGATCTGATATTTGCCCGAAAAGTTGGACGATGTATGGGGAAATACCTCTCGTTGTGTGCCCTGTATGTGTCATTTGTTGTCGAGATCGCTGATATGTTTGGATATAGGCCGGTTGGCATGTCTCCCTTTGTCAGGACGAGTCTTATACTTTTGTGTCTCGTAATTGTGAGCACTTCTGGTGATATTGTTGATTTATTGTTATATGAAGTTGTGATCACAGATAGGCCCTGTTTCATAGCGGATTATCTCTTCGACAGATACACGCTCCCTGACTGAGATTGAACGCCGCGGACCTGGATCTCGATCTGGCCTTCGCACGAGGGTCGAGCCTGGGGTCACTCGCCGGACGGTGCCAGTTCCCGCCTCGGGGAGTCATGGAGGTAGCCAGTGAGCAGCCGCGCTGGATGCACCCGATGCAGACCCACGACGCGCACGGCACGGCAGAGAGGATGCACGCCGCGCACGCCGGGTTCGTCGAACCCTCCCAACTCCTCCCTCCCGAAGACATCGACGTGTTCTTCCACCACCTCGACGCCCAGGGCAACCCGGTGAACCAGGCGGGCTACTACGCCTCGTCCGCCGCCCGAGCCGCCGCCGTGCACGGTTACCGCCCACCTCACGGTAAGAATAACAACCACTTGTCCTACAGTCAGTTCACCGTCAATGTTTTAATGATTATCCTTTGAGCTGCCTTTTTGTGACCAAGAACATGACACCCGACATCAGTCGGTGCCGAGCGATGTTGTTGTGATAGTCTTGTTTAAAAATTAACCGTAGTGAGATATGGTCACGATCGTGAGGGTGACAAAGAATTTGCGGTCACAAGCCATCAAGTTTAATTCTTTTGTGTCTGTTCGCTCGTTTGGTTCTTGAGTGGCCACCGTAGACCTTAAGCATGTCGTCTTTCGTTGCTTTACGAACTCGCACCTCCAAAATATTTTGACTTGTGTTGTATCTCAGAGGGTTATCACCACTTGTTAAAGACGGTCCGACAATATGGAAGCAATTTTCGGCTGATGTGTAAGGATGTTTTGACAGTGTCAGGACGGCCTCTGGCATCTTTGTAATTGGGTAAATTTAACATTCCATAAGCTAGAAAGAATATACGAACTGCGACCAGTATAAAGTGGACGAATCGGTCTTACTCTGTGTAGGATGTTTGTAGTTGTTAACAGTAGGATGTTAGTTCGTAACACATAACAGTTGTTGGAAGTACAAATATATACGTAGACGGGTAGCTAGTACGACAACGATCACTCTACCAGTGCCCTCGAACAAATGTCACGGACTTGACGTGTAGTTTTCCCGTGTCTCCTGCTCGCCGACATCGCCTCGAGCCGGGCGGTATGATACCCATTACTTTTTACTAACGCGAGTATAGTCGGAAGAGTAAGGCTGACGGTGACCAGTTTGATATGATCTGACCTCCGGAGGAAAAAAAGAGCCCGGGATGATGTAGTGGTGGTCGTACATCAGACGAAGTGCGACAGGAAAGAGGTCTGTGGAGGAAGGGGTACCCGCGCCGCCGCGAGGTGGCATGACAGATTCATGATCGACCGTCCCGGGTTGGTCGCGGCGTCCTAGCCCCGGCTTCCCGGAAATAGTGGCCTATTTTAGCCCCCTGACATCATTGCAGGAAGTCTTGTGCACTTCATGTGCCAGAGAGTGAGAGAGAGAAGTCAGTTGGCAGTTCTGACTCGGAGACTGTTGTGTACAGACGGGAGAAATCTGTCCCACAGCACAGCCGGGATTAGGCCCGCTTTAGTCGTGTGAAGAGGAAATCGAATCAGTCAGACAGCAGGATCTGCCGCGATAATCCTAGCCATAACTCTAATATTTCGGGTATGAATTGTAACATGAGCAAATCTCTGGTCTCTTCGGCAGCGCCCGTGGGAGGGAGTCAGGTCTGCCGGCCACACTTCCACACGCCGACGGCCATGCAGTGGATCGAGAGTACCAAAAAAGTGACGCTGATGCACCCGGGGCACAGTGGGCACACGGCCTGGTGCACCAACCCCTTCACCAAGTCGGTGCACCACCCCAGCGCCACCGGCCCCATCACCGTGCACCCCGCGTCGTCCCTGGCCTCCACCTCCAGCGCCCACACGTCCCCTTCCATCTTCAACTTCCCACCGACGCCTCCCAAGGAGAACACCCCGGACAACGTCACCAGCAGCAGCGCCGTCGCCGCTCTCTCCTCGGGCACTGACGACAAGCTCAAGGCGACCAACAATCACTACAGCATGGCTAATTCCATGACACCGTCCTTCTCTTCCTCGTCAGTGTCGCAGCCGCAGGCGCACCATCCCGTCCCAACCTACCCGGCCTACGTCAGCTCAGACTTCGCCTCCGGACTAGGCTTCCACCCGGGCGTCCTCAGCACCCACAACCCCCTCCCGCCTACATCCGTGGCCAAGCCGAAGACGAAACGCTCCAGTACCGGTAAGTGCACACGTCCAATTTCGCCCTACATCCCCATCTGATCCCCCTTACCAAAACTACAATTCCTCTGTTAGCTAAGCTCCACGCTCTATCTCCAGAAACACTTTATCCTCTCGAGTCTCTCTACATGGTGTACCTCTCCATCTGCGACGGTAATTGCTCAGTTTAAGTGAGTCTGAGAGAGAAAAAAATAAGTGTCATTACACCGCCAGTCCCCATGTGATAGGTATAAACCGGGTCTCAACGGGTAGGGGAAATGTTAGTGGGAAATGTGGCCGTTTTCCTGCGTTGGCAGTAAAATTTCTATCATGTACGTTGTTAACGCAGGAGCTGGTGATTGGGTTCTCAGTCCCAAGTACCCAACTCGAAACGGTTGTTGAGGGGGGGAACAAGGCTGAGCACAGTGTGAAGCCCGAACACTACCATGAAATCAGAGATTACACGATGTATGTTATCGATGTAGCACCATATCCATGCATGACATGAGTTGGGGTATAGATGTGTAGGGGGGAGAGAGAGATCCTGGTGGGACCTCGGCCCGACGCCCTCCGTTCTTGATGTTCAAAAATGTGATTGCATTAATCTGGCCGTTACGGCACCTCTTGTCCACATCTGATTCAATTATCCTTGCTTTGTGTTCACCCCGGCACGTTCAGGACGACAGCGCACATATTGCTGCCCTACAGTGACTGCTCAACCGCCAGTCCCCGGCCATTTCGACAGCCCTGAGCCCGCCGGTGAGGCTTTAATTATGTTCCTACTGGGAATCCGTCGACTAAATTCGAAACAAAGTGGATTTCAGAATTCCCACGAACTCCGAGTCCATGCAAAATTCATGACTGGGTGCCTATCGAACGGTATAGGATGATAATTACTTGCGGAATGAAGACGAAGGTAATCCTATTACGATATACCAGCTAATGCACATGTATTGGGCTATATCTGCGGCCTCCGAAAAGGTTTGACAAGCCACAACCGCTGTCCGACGCATCCCAAAATTGCAATTTCACCCGGCGCGCTCCGAACACATTCTGCAAATGTATTTTCAATTTTCCTCGCATCAAATATAAAACCTACTGGAGCCACGCTGGCTGCGGCCGACCGAAACAGGTTTTTCGCCCAAATCCCCACTCAAGTCCCGAGACGGCAGATTTGTGGGATTTCGGGCCCAACCTTTACGATTCGGGCAGACGTTGATATCTGTTTTAAAACCATTACCTGTCTGTGGAGAAGCTGACGGCACTTACAGCGGCCCACTTGAGGTGTGTCCAAGAGCCAAAGGCAACAACCACCTAACCCGGCAATATGTTACAAAACATTTCCTATCAGCTTTACAAATGCACCGTTTTATCGTAAACAATGAAACGAAAACAAGACCTCACGAACGTAAACTCCCCGCTGAGATTGCTTGATTTTGATGAGAAACTTCTTTAGACCTCTGCCTTCCCCCGCGGAGGATTAGGGACCCAATGTATCAAAGTTGAAGCGTGCAAAAACAAACAAAAGGAAAGCCACGGAAAAGGAGAACATAAATCAACAACGTCTGCCAACGTTCTGTTGATACAGCGATTTTCATCTGACACGAATTGGCGCGAAATGACCCCGATATTTGATTATCTTTTTAACGATTATAAAGAATCAAACAAACTCGAAACGATGGGTGCAGGCAGTGGTCGGTAAATAGAGTTTGCGATTTTGATCAATACAGCAATGACGGACTCCCAGGGGGCTACATATGGTGCTTGCGTGTCGTCCTGTTTTGTGCCTTAGGTCTGCACGGGCACACTGAATATCGCCAGGACCGCTCAAATAACGGACTGTCCTTTTACAGTTTTGATGGATTTATCGATTTGAAGAAAAATATAATCTGAAGAAGAAAAACTTTATTCAAGACATCGAGCGAAATTCAGTGTGCTGGCAGACAAATGTGACTTTCTGAGTTCTAAAAACGACTGCTCATTTTATCAGGGGCGCGTTCAAATTGATACTTGTATTTATGAAGTTGAAAAAAGGTCCCTCTATCCTGATACACAAAGATCTTCTGTCTATTACTCACCTATTGAATACCTGTTGCTTTTCACGTTTGGATAAAACTGCCACATATGTTTTCTGTATCCTTCTATCATACCTATTCTAAGCCCGGTTTTAGAGCTCAGAAACGCTGTCTCCTTCAGTGGGTTTAATCAGTAGGAAGTGTACCATAAAGACGACCTGAACCCAACCGGTACAAGTTCACGACATGTCAAGAAGTCACTGACGTCCTTTTTGTGTCTTTCTCTCTTTTGTGTGTGTGCGTGCAGAGGGTCGAGAGTGCGTGAACTGTGGGGCGACTTCGACGCCTCTGTGGCGACGTGATGGGACCGGCCACTACCTGTGCAATGCCTGTGGTCTCTACCACAAGATGAACGGCCAGAACCGGCCCCTCATCAAGCCCAAGCGGAGACTGGTGAGTCAGAAATACTTATCTTGCTTCTTGAAAGTGTCTTGCCGTAAGGAATAGCTCTTGATATCACTAGGGTGACGACCGCGCTGGGACCTAAAATTTGACAGAGCGCTCAACGAATTCATAGCTGAAAAGCGACTGTTTTTACGCTGTGTTTTGTTGTCTTTTCAGTGATACTTTTATTACATTTTGCATGATATTCCAATCACGAAGCCAATTCAAGTCTCAGCGACATCGCAGCGCGATCGCAGTCTAGTTGAATGGGGGCCTAACCGATTCCGTTTGGGACGAAGACGTGAACGTTTCAACACACTTTCTTGTTTTGTGGGTGTGCGTGTGCATGTCTACATATGTTGGCATTGTATTGCTTTGTTGAAGGAAAACTCGTTGGGGCCTTTTCCTGCCTGCGGAAAAATAGTTTTGAAGTCTAAATTTGGACTTCCCGTTTGGTTTTGCTTGTCGCGTGGTTGATGTTCCTGTTGTTTTCGATGAAGCACAGCTGACTATAAAACGTAAAATTTCAGCAAGCCGACGCTAGAGGGTAGAGTTAAAGTTGTAATTTGTAGTAGTTGGCACACTTTTCTTCATTCTGGGTCATCTTGGGGAGTAAACATACCTTGTTTTACCTCTTGACCCACGAGGCTGTTGACTGTTTTCAATTAGAGTTGTTATAGTATCTGGAAGCTTTCTGGTGACGTTTATGCGGCTACCAGTCCCAGCCCACTACCAGCGTGTCTGTGTCGCTAATGCAGGCGGCAAATAGAGAGACAATAGCCAGATGAGACGCCTGTTGTTCCGTGTGTGAAGTTTTCATTTGCCCCTCGCTGCGAAAACGTGTAGGTGAATTCTCGACCCATTGACGACAGGAGATTGATGATGATAGATTTGGCTTCTCCGCGGCCCAGTAAAACAGATCGGCTCTGGTTGAGCCACGGAGTTAGGAAACAAAAAGATCCACTCGAGAAATTCCGTGCTTGTAAGGCGGCCAAACAGCTAACTCGCGCTGGCTTTGCCTTCTAAAAAGGGAGGAGGGTAAAGCAAGCAGTTCACAGTTTGTCTAGAACTAAGGGTCTCCTCGGTAAAGTTGACAGTACTGCCCGGGTGACAACCAACTTTCGTTATCTTCTGTGATATCTCTCGCGATCGCCTCTTAATGATTTTTAAACTGCATGGCGGTTACCTCGCCGGCGATGAGAGGCTAATTTATCACAGGACAGGGAAAAGTGGCACAGTGACTTCGGTTTGCTCTGGCACACACGCACACGAACTCCACACACCAGCAGCAGTAAATCTTGCAGGGAGATCTTGTTTCCTCGGTGTGACATCGTTGGCGTGTCCGTGTGAATAGCCGCGGACAAAGCGCGCCGTGCAGAGGCACATTATTCCCCCTGAATCTGATGTGCATTTGATGGAGTGGCGGAGAAGACCTTATCTCGGGGCGCCAGATAAAGCATGCTCGTGCCACCACCTCACGACTGAGGTTTCCGCTTCCTTCCCTCGCGGTCAGCCCGACACCCTAGGGGACGAACAAACCTAACAAAGATCACCAAGAAAAAACGGAAAAATCCTCTCGACGTTTTCGGAACAAAAGTTTGGGGACACGACTCGGATGTCGCCGGAGCACAACCTCGCAACCGCCGCCTTACGTCGCTTGCCCAGGGTCGGATTCTGTTTGTTGATGTAAGGCGCCCAACACATGTAACACCTACCGTGTTGGGTTTTGTTTTGCCCCATACTCGAATGGCCATTTTCTTTTGGAGGCCATTGTTTCTCGTTTCGGTAAACAGATAAATCGGGGTTGGGTAAACTTACCAGGTTACCTTAAGTGTGGACATTCAATATATTCCCTACTCCCAAATGGACCTTTGCTCACCCCGCTTTTGTGGCGAGGCTCAAACACCGTTTGTTGAAAACCCTTGTGTCAATTTGAAACAGTGCTGAGTAGAAAGTCTACCTTTCAACCATACAATTACACAAACAAAAGCCCTCAATTCTACAAGAAACTCTTGAAACTGTTTGTTTTCTGAGGAAATATAATCGGCGCACGCCCAATTCACTTCTTTGACAAAAGCGTTACTGTTTAAAATCGTATTTTCAACGGCCGAAAATGCACAATAGGGCCCCTTTTTTCGTACGGTGAACCATCAACAAGTCCGATTACAGTACATACGTTTATTTATTTTCTTCTAGTCAGCACGAAATCGTCAGGGGAGGAGAAGCGTTACGCTGACATTTTCGCCATATCCTGTTCACTTGCCACACGAGGCGCGGTGTCGTGCAGCTAGATTTCCTTTCTCAAATACCAGATTTCCTCCCTGCGTCTAGTACTTCCTTCTCTGCGTCTGCTCGTTCGGGGTGGGGAAATAAACAATGGCTCAGAACCGCAACAGGTTGTACCTGCCCCAGCACGCAATGATGGGGGAAAAGGGGGCTGACTTCCTTCAATAAAGACCCCCTTTCCACTAGACGGCGATCGCTGAGCGACTGACCAGCAACCAAAATTGGATTTGTGTGATCCTTGATTTCACAATTGGAATACGATGCAAGATGTGAAAGTAAGATTGAAATTAAAAGAAACAAAACACACAAAAGTTTTTTATCTGTGATTTTTAAGCGATCTGTCAGGTCACCGTGAGCCCAGCGATCACAGCCTCTTGTGGAAAGAGTGTGTGTGTACCTGTAAGCGACATGGACAAATAAACGAAGATGTGAACCATTTTGTAATTTTCTTGCCCTCACAGTCCGCTGCACGAAGAGCCGGCACCCAGTGTGCAAACTGCAAGACCACCACCACTACCCTGTGGCGAAGGAACCAGAATGGCGACCCCGTCTGCAACGCCTGTGGACTTTACTACAAGCTGCACGCGGTAAGAAAGAAGCATGTATTTCATGTCAAAGACAGAACTGACAACTTAGCAGTGATATTGAACCGGTCTGTAACCGCGTTGTGTTTAGAGTCTATACTTGAAGGAAATGTTGATTCATCCATAGCAGGGAATTCATTTTATATACGGTCTTTGGCAGTGCAGTTTTTAAAATACTGGGTGTGTTTGATGTGGTAAGAGGAGTTACGACGGAAAACGTCCAAATGCCATAGTTAAGGTTTATTTTAGTAATCCTCCTAAGTCTATCAAGCATCCTCTACTCTTAGCAGATTAGGAACTATTACTTGGAAAAACGGTTGGTTGTTTACTTATCAAGTTTGGTGAGCTTTGCACAGTGTACTAACAGGGGGAAATCTTGACGTAGCTTAGCTCCCATTAAGTTCCATACTTAAAAACGTTCGGCAAACAAATCTCCTGTTTGGAGGACACTTGACGGGTCAATAGGACAGGAAATGTTTACCCGCCAAATTATACTCACCCGAGAAAACGTCTAAATTATTCCGATGGTCTGATAAAGGTTTTTATCCGTTTAGAGAAGTCGCCTAGATCAACAGTGTTAACATGTTAGCACAATCTTAGGAAAACGTGTAAGGGGCAGGACTTAAAGGTAGATTTACGGTTGCATATAAAGTATCGAAGCCAAGTTTCCACCTCTCATCGGCCTGTTGATCAAGGTCAGAGCCGGGTCAGCGGAAAAGGGGGCAGGGGTAGGAGCGGTATGCCCGATATCTTGTTAATCACTTGTTGTGGGCTTCTACGGTGATTACAGACACTCGGGGAAGCATAGCGAAGTTTGGGCTAAAACAGGACGCTGGCTTGACAGCAAAGTGACGCGATGCTAAAAGTCTGAAATCTAATCGGCCATGTCAAGAGTGTCGAGGGTACTTCGGAGAGAAAGAGAGTTTGCTCAAGCTATTTGCCCACCGCATTGTGAAGGTCTTGGAGCAGTCTTATTTGACAGGGGTTGTCGGAAGGGGCTAATGAATTTTTCATGCCGTCGGGGGTTCGCAGACTTCTTGGCTCGGTGTAAAAATCTTTACATGGTTGATTAGGTTTCAATGAGTGTCTTGTGTTCGACTCAATAAGGGAAGTTTTAGTTTGTTTTCGTGGGTGGATGTTTCTAGAGTGCCCTTAAAACGCGCTGCCGCCGATATCATAGCCTGTTTTAAGTTTCTCATTTCCGAAAAAGGTCGGAACTTTGAGCAGTGAATACGAAAGACTTATCACTATTGCCTTGAGAGCGCCTGGTCTCACCCATGGCCCCGACCACATTTCACGGATTTACCTTCTGAGTGACAGCACGGAACGCCCCACCACAGCTCGAGACGGGTGGTTGTTTTGTTAATCACGTGCTTGGCGCCAGCATAATTTCATTAATTAATTCACGCTCGGAGGCAAACCAAGATTCATCTGGTGTTTATTAAGACGACGTTTAAATCATGTTAAATTCATTAGCACTTTTGACGAAGAATCTGTATGGTAATTGGCCCCGATAAAGTTTTAAACTTCTACACATGATCGCCGACGTTAAGAAAACGTCGGGGACGAACCCCAGCCAAGTTCCTAAATGTTTTCTCAGGAATGAAACCGATACCGAGGTCGTGCTCTTAAAAAAGGCGGGGGTAGACACACTCGGGAATACGGTTTGACCTGGAAAGTTGCTAAAGAGAGAGCACGGCGACCACAACAAGTGGGTCACTCCGTTCTAACGAGATCAGTATGTGTTCTGGGAACTTCTGGTAGTTGTAGAGAGACAGTGGTATAGGAGATAGGTGGGTGTCCTTATAATGTCAGTCGACGTCCTCTCAAGAAGCCATCAGAGTTACTCATTGTCCCCCAAAGACAACAGTGTATCTGTGACAATGGGACAAAGAAGCGAGTGGGTGGGACGTATTAGGGAGACAATGGCGGGCAGATTGTGTTTTGTCTTACCGCATGTGTCTTGCTGTCGCCAGTGGTATAGACAACGGCGTGACAGGCCCGCCCCTGCACGGCGGGGGTCCCGGTCCCTGAGGTGAAGTTTGGGAACCTGGACAAAAGATAAATCAACAAATAACGAGGAACGTAAATAGCTTCGCTCGCGAGCGGTCTTCAAAACTGTGACAGGTCTAGGTGGTTGTCACACCCTTGTGAACCATATCTTCTATTAAAATATTACATGTTTATACAGCGATTAGAGTTGGCACCTAAACAAAAAAACAGACCAATACATAAAAAGCAAAACCAGTGTATCATCTTTTCATTCAAGCCATCAAAAGACAACGGAAACAACTAGCAATGTCACGTTAACAAAATCCCAGTAAACCCACTTGAAGTTGAAATGTAGGTCGTATCTACCTAAAGTGGAGAGCATTGTGATGTCCACAATGCCACACAACACATTACACACAGGGCAGGATTTGGCCAACCCCATTCTGATGTTATCTGGTGGTGGTTATGACATGATAGGATATACTTCCAGGATACAATGGTGAAGTCATGCAAGTAAATGTGCCTTGATAAGGGGGGCAAGATATCGGGGTGACCTTTTCTCCGTAATTGCAGGTTCTCAGCAGTACTACCTTGTGATTAGGCCTGCTGGCTTTAGTAGGCAAAACGAAAAAGTTAGATCCAAAGTCAAGCTGTAAAAACGGTCCACTGAACTTGACGCTAAGCCAAGTCGCCTTGATTTGTCCTGTAATGTGATAAACAATAAATTTTCACTGCAACAACCCCCATTAACATTAATCCACCATGTTTCATAAATCTGCCACTTTGAAAAACTCTGAATTTGAGAGATCAATAGTGCAGCACCCCCAGGTATATTAGCACAGTTAGGATATACAAGAGTGCATTATCCTGGGGGGTGTAGGTTTAGAAATCTGTTTAAACATATATTTTAAGGGTGGTGGAATTAAGTACCCTGGTGGAATTATGTTAGTAGATGTTATATCTACTGTAATTGTCGCAAGTACCTGTGACAGAAATGTTGACAGCTTACAGACTTGCCTGCTGTTATTCTAATGAGGAAACAGAACTAGAATTAAAAGGGATTAGGAAGTCTGCACTAGACTCCTTGGTGGCTGAAGAAATGGCCAAATGGGCTAAATGATTTGCCAGGTTGTTCCTCTTTTCCCAGGCAAATTATTCAACCTATTTGGCCAATGTCTACAATTTTTCAGCCACTGCGGTATATTTAAGAGTAGCGTGCTGGAAACAATGTTTAAGTATACACCTTTATTTAACTTTATAATTGCAAGTAAAATAAAAACAATGGTATAAACAACAGAGAAGAAACAAAAGAAATCAAAATCTGTAAATGTAGCAAAAGTATTCATGTATGTGTAGAGGATTTGTATAAAGTATGTATTCATGTATGTTGAGAGGATTGCCCCCAGCCCCCTCTAATGAATGTAGCTGGTTAACTTCTGGCAAATTTTGAACCCTATTTGTTGCCAAATTAAACAAAAAAGATAACGGCTACTTGAGTGAAAAGTAGGATTAAGTATGCATGTTCATGAATACATGTTCATGAATCGAGAGGATTTATCAATGTACTGGTACCAATGTATTCATGTATATTGAGAGGATTAACCCAGCCCCCCTCTAATGAATGTAGCCCTCTGACTGGCTATAATTTTTTTACCCTATTTGCAAAATTTCAAAAAAGAAAAAAATTCAGCTCCTAAAGGAGTCTGTTGGAAAGTAGGATCAAGTTACAAGTATGCAACTTCATTGATATACCAATGTATTCATGTATGTTGAGAGGATTACCCCAGCCCCCTCTAATGAATGTACATCTCTGTGTTTCCCCACAGGTGAACAGACCCCTGACCATGAAGAAGGACGGCATCCAGACACGTAACAGGAAAGTGTCCAACAAGTCCAAGAAGAAGGGGAAGCAGGACGAGCTGAACCTCATGAAGTCGGACGACAAGCTGACGGCCTTCACCTCCATGCCGGTAAACTCCCCGCCCTTCTCCGACTGCGGCGCCAGTCTGAGCGCGACCATGCCCCACATGAGCTACGTGCCCTCCAACTACACCAACCACCACATGATGTCCCACCCCTCGCACATGCACCCTAGCTCCGGACTGTCCCTGGGCCACCACCCCCTCCACACGTCCTCCAGTATAGTGGGTGCACTGGCGTAAGGAGCGCGCGCTCTCCTACATATACCTCATCCCTGCAGTGAAAAACTTTACCAAATGAGGGTCATGCCACTGTAACCGTCTGAGTTTCGCAGCTCATCTCATGAGGGTGGCCTGTAAAATTCAGAGGGGCCCTGGCATGACTTGAGAAACCAAAAATCCATTTACATGTCCACTTGGTGATGTTGGACTTTCCCATTATTATTATACCATGTTGCATTAAACCGGCTATCGCCACGCAGTGTAAAGCAAACCGAACCAATGATGAAGTCAGAGAGAGTCAGTACAGATGAAAGTTTTATAGTGTTATTAGTTCCTAATGATGTCTGCCCGTGAAAACACCCACCTTTATTTTACCAACCGATGCCTCAGGCTTTCTCGAGCTCTCAGGCAGCTGCCTCATGTAAACTCATTCCATTCCTGTGAAGAAGAAACAAAAAGAGTGATTTCAGGAATATTTCGTGTTGTAGAGGCACCACGACTGGTGCTGAATACGGCATAGTTTCTGTAGGCATGTTAGCGAAATCCGAATCCAGATATTTGGAATCGAAAAAATAGATGCCACGATTAAGATACAGTTGGTTTGGTTGGGCGCGAGATTTTATGTGCACCCTCCACGGATGGGCTCATATTTCCATCATGTACCATTCCATGTAATTCCATGACATTCCCAGGATAGCCATATTTGTTGCAGGACTGAAATGTTCTGTGTAAAGTTCCCCATTATTCTGCACGTATAGTGGTTGTACATGACGACTTATTGTTGCTGTGAGCATGATGATGATGTCTTGTAATGTCTTGACGATTTCGAAGTGCAGAAACTGTAGATATTAGTACCTAGGATACCTTGTACAGACAAAGAGGGGCTTATTATTAACAAGCCCAGATGTCAAAGTAGGCTACTGAAGTATAATATTGATGTCTGGGTTGAATTGTGTTACAGAATCTCGAAGCATGCCTAGTTAGATTGTTGTCTCTCTATGACGAGGAGAGTTTTCTTGTGTTGTGAAAAGAAGATATCTTTGTAATCATTGTATAGAACACTTACATTGTTATTTATGCTGTATCTAGAGAAAAGGGTTAGGTAACGTGTGTCGTAGAAGCTAAGGTCACCGAAAAATTGTTAAGAGTAATACTTATCCCTCACGAAGGTATATTTTTGTATTTTCCTTTTTGATTCATCATTCTATTGCTAAGTTGCTGTATGCAGTGTTTGGTTCATTCCTGTTTGAATCTTTGAAAAGCGAAACGTCGCAAATTATACAGGGATCAGTGAAAAGAGTATAGCAAAGTGAGAAACATTTTCTCGAGAAAGGGAACCCAGGGAAGTTGTTGGTGAAGACAACCGTGTGTTTCTTTCTTCAAGACAATTTTCAGTCTTGTCTTCTTCAATGTAAATAGTAGTGTCTAAACGCAGCACAATTGTAGCCATGAAGTTGTTTCTATTTAGTTCACCTTTGTTTTGGTTTTGTTCACGTGTTCTTCCAACATGCTGTGCAATATATCCAGTATTTTGACTATCACAGAAAAACAAGCAAGAGAAGTCAGGTTTTTTAAAAAGGTGTCGTCCACACCAGAGTTCATAGCCATATGTATTGTATCCCCTACCTTGTCCCAATGATACCAACTAAATTATTTAAATGTCTTGTATGTACAATGCCTAT
The DNA here is from genome assembly GCF_035083965.1 of Branchiostoma lanceolatum. Classification (NCBI taxonomy): domain Eukaryota; kingdom Metazoa; phylum Chordata; class Leptocardii; order Amphioxiformes; family Branchiostomatidae; genus Branchiostoma; species Branchiostoma lanceolatum. The sequence continues at coordinate 9,154,197 of NC_089726.1, read as the reverse complement.
TTGTACATGTATGGAAGAAATTGTGACATATTAAAGGCTGCTGGTTAAGCTGTATACAGACACAACGTCTCCTCTTATTTCTTGCAGAGGTCAAGTAAGGTCAGGTGATATTTCTAAAGGTTTGTTTGAGTGTGAGTGTGTATGACGCATTAACCCAGTTGTGCATGGTGACACCTTGGTGACATGTAATGGAGGACTAGCATGGTGATTAATGACAATTATTACAAAAAAAACTCTTGAGTTGTGTTGACCTTTGAAGGGTCTGTCTATCACTACCAACAAATAACAAATCTCTTCAAAACTGAAGAGTAAAGTTTTCTAACAGTTGTAACAGTCAACCTTGTAATTATGTAGATCAGTAATATATGAGTCAATACTAGTACAATCTAGGAAGAGCTGAGAATAGTTGGTGACTCATAAACAAAAGCGACTTCCAGTTAATGTGTGCGTCATGGAGTGCCACCCCTCTTCAGTTATTTACTTGACTTGACAGGACCCCGGTATTCTTGACTTGTCTGACATGACTATTATGGCGGTGTCACCGCTGTCAGCTCAACAATGGCCCCAACCCTGACATGGAGACAGGCTGCAAGTCTTGCCCAGGGGGCTTTTCCGACACAAACGACTGAAGTGACACTGCGGGATTATCAAAAATGCTCCGCATAAATCAACCCGGGGACGCATGAACTATTAACATTATTTTTAATCTCCACACCAACTACCGTCTAAAGTTGTGTATGTGTCACCCTTTTCTAAATTTATTCTCGGAACTGTAAGAAACGTGTGTCAGGACACACAGGTAGTGAAGGCAAGGCCAGAGTCGCTAATGACACCCCATGTTACAGTAATGAAGGTCTACATGGCTTCAGCGCCATTTAAACTATCAACTCTTCATCCACTGCGGTGGAAGTAATCGCCAGTGACTGAAAAGGTGGAGTTAGCGTAAGCAGCGCCAATGGCCCACCAGCGGGGTACGGATCCTCCGAACAAAAACGTCTTGACAGTAGGGGTTGGCCCATGGTCTTCTGCCTGAACAAGCTTGCCAGTTTTGTTCATTGTCTCCCCTACCCCGGAAATTGGGCAGCGGTCCCTGCCTGCAGGGCCTCCAGACTAATGTAATTGGCGCTGACTACCTGCGCAGAATGTGAGAAGCATGTGCTGAGGTATGCAGGTAGCTTGCGCTGCCCTACCCATTGTTTTGGGTATCAACACCATGATGGGTTTGGACAACGGTGGATCGAGAGGATCAGGTAGCATTCACATGTAAAACACCCCTGTCTGTGCATACAAAAAAACCAAACACTTAGGGCGGCTTCTGTGTTAAGTACACAGGTACAGAGCCCTCCACGGGAGCCTGACGCGAGCATTGTACTCCGACCAAAAGTCTTTTGCCCCACCAGTGCCCCCTCTCAAAGGGATTTAGTACAAGCAGACCACCAAAAGGATAGATATTACAGTGTCCCTTACATGGTTTACAAGAAATGCATAATTATCTGCCTCTGTGAATCATCCTTCACACAAGGAATAAACCTTAAACTTTCGTAAAACAGTCTCAGAAAGGAGAAAGCTGCGAAGTACCATCTAATCCTGAGAAATCAACCCAAACGACATAGGAAAGGATCCATCTGAGGGGTCATGCCACATGTAATAGCGAGTCGAATTTTTGTTTTCTTTGATTGGACAGAGGTTCCTCTCCAGTTTAGAAGAGACAGTTCCAGAGCAGCTAGCTCTTTTCAATAAACACAGCAGATGTGTAACAGTACAACTTTGATGTATTGGTTCAGTCTACTAGAGCTTTGCATATCTGGCAATGACTTAGGCCTGCTGAAAAAACAAAACAGAGAGTTAATGAGATATGTCACTTTCGCAACTATTTCCTACCCTTATTTGTATTTCATACACCCATTGATCAAAACGGTCAGATGCCCTCAGCCATGTTTTTATCTATTCTTGCAAATGAATCTCTCTCCCCTTTTTTGTTTTTACTGGGACAACCCTTATTTGTAGGGCAGCAGTATCTTTTATGAAGATTTTTAATTGTCAGCTGAACTAATAGGAAATCCTGTTTAATTGTAGGAAGGAAGAAAGGAAAGACGGAAGGTACATAACAAAGGTTAGGTAAACAACAGGAAATCAACTTTTAGAAAAAGTAGGTATGTTTACTTTTCATAAGATATTTTTCATTTGGCTAACTCGTGATTCATCACTCTAGGACAAACATGAAACACAGGTAACGTTGGGTAACATAAATTTGTGGGGTACTTAAATTCGGGATTTTTCGAAAACGGGGTATTTAGGGATATTTGCTAGATGCAACATCAGTAATACCGCTAGAAATGCAAACTTGACAGACTAACGTATTCAGAACACTGTCTGAAAAGCTTCGATAAGCATGCATAGAAGGCGACGAAGACAAAAACTCTCCGTCCCTTATTGGAACAGTCTGAGGGCATCGTGGGAGAACCACACTACATCGTTGTCGGCTGGTTTATAAGACAAATGTCACATCCGCTTCCTGCTAAACACAATCATTTACAAGACAACTTATTTTCTTAAAATTGCTGACCTGCAATTGGACTCTAAGTGTGATCAATCATCAAAACCCCTCTTTGTTGCTACAACCTACGGCACGTGTATTTTCCCGTCGCCATATCATTACCCAGAATCCTGTTGTCAAGCAGACGACAAAGGTTTGTGAGGAACACTTTTTTGTCTAAATGCTGCGTGTGATTGTGGACTGAGGACGATATTTTCCTCAAAGTTTGCTCCTAACACAACAAGGAATACATGGACATAGTAGTATTATCAATGCTACGGCATCCGGCTAACTTTCCATGAATAATGTACACGTTGCCATGACGGTGGATGTCGACTTTGACGTTCTATAGCTACCGACTCAACACACGGGTTGGTCCCGTAGGCCTGATGTGTGCGGTACGGCCGTTTTTTCGTGTATTTTTTTTACTTGGACACGTCTATATCCATAGCACTCTCCTCAAGCCAAGGATGGAACGAATAGCTGCTGTATAAAATGTGATTAGCGGTAAGATATTCAAGACGAATCTTCTCTCCCGAATTAATGTGCCCCCCTGTCCAACAGCACCGTAATTGTGCGTGCGGCGGACGGTAGTTTCAAGTTGAAATATTATGGTGTCAGCACGACTAGAGACAAAATCTACCATATATATGATTAGTGCAAAGATAGTACATGATACTGACAGAATAATAGAAAAAAAGGATGGTTTATTGTTCTGCTAGATTGATTTCAGTCAACCATTATCGGAAAAATCCCGAATTTATGTTACCCAACATTACTAACAGAGTTTATTAGTGAATAAAGATAAACAATACAAAACCAAAATTGAGAAATAAGTATGTATTGTTAATTTTCATAAAACATTTTTCATTAGGCTTATGAAGCATCAGTCTAGGACAAACATGTCATGTAATACAGGCATTGACAATGTTTTATTAGTTTAATTCAATAATCTGAAAGAATTAGCAATCAATTCTCAACACAGTATCATCTATCTGTTCACAGAGTTCACTTTTTAACTGTAACAAGTTTTGAGTTATCCCCAGTGTCCTTGAGGGGTGCGCTGACTTATACCACCAGTTTTCCACCGACTTTCGCAAACCATTTCTGCACCAACAGCTCCAAATTATTTGGCAGGTGGTCAAAAATGTGAGACCAGCAGACTGTTACTTGTTTTAATAATGTTGATTTTTTCTGGTTGGCTTGTTCCTTCCCTGCAGTGGCATCACAGTAAGTCCAACATCTATCACTGCTTTCATGCCAATATCATATCCCACCTTCCAAAATCCTAATATTTACAAACTCCTACTTCGACATCTGTCATGAAAAGGCACAGACATTTATATATGAAGTTTCACTGTGTGGTATTACTGAAAGAGACGTCCCGCAGCCAATGAGCTTACGTACTAAGCCACCTCATCAAGCCTAGAAAGGCACCCAAGCTCCAAGATTAGGGCCCCCGCCGTCATACAGACCCAGCACATCATAGGAGCGGGGCTGGCGGGAGTTTCCAGGCCGCATATGCTGATGAAGAAGAAGGGGATCAGGACGTATCATTACGCCATTACTGAGGATTACCCGCCAACCAGGATGGAGCCAGGCAGAAGGGGGGCCCGTCTGCGTGGGGCGGGATCACCGCAAACGGGCGAGCCTTGTGGCTTCGCCGTAATTGGGTGGGTTTGGTCCACTTATTGCGCAGATGATGAGGGTCTTTTTTCTGTTAACAGCAACAGCCTCACGATTCAGTCGTACGGCATCTAGGAACGGTGGAGAAAACCCGGAAGCACTGCCACGATACAGTCATGACCGATGCGCTGAACAGACACCTTACTTACTCATCTAACAGACACCTTACTTACTCATCTAACCTAAAATCCATATGTAGGAAAATCAGCCATTAACGGTTTTCACAAAAATATCCCCATCTGTTGGTGCGTTTCTTTACTCTTGATATCCGAAGAGCAGTTAAGCCGTGGGCTCTGTAGTAATTAGGTGGGCTTGGTTTCATTCCCAGAAGCAGGGATGAAGCTAACCTTGTTGTACCAGAAACAGTCTGACTTCTCCTTTAGACTGGCCACAGGCCAACATGAAGAGGAAGTGACATGAACCATCTCAAAAAGAAAAGTACTGCCGTGTCTTTTTACAAGACATACTGTTGTAACAGCAAGCATATTCAGAAAACATAAAAACATGTAAAAAGAAATGTAATAAGAAGAGACCATGCCAAAAACTTAGAATGTCGTAAAACAGTCTTTTTTTTCATTATTGCCACACCAAATTTAAAGTCTTGGTTCACAGATTTTTTTAGAAATGACACCGGGTTGGAATATCAACATGAAAACAGAGTCTTAGGGGAAAGTCAGTACCTTGGTACACAGTTTCAGAGCCAGATGCCAGTTTTCCCCCCAGCGCTCTACCTATGATGTTTTCTTGCTAAAATTGCATATAAAAAGGTCTGAGAACCGACGAATGAGAACCGACGAATGGGATTGGAGTGGCCTAGTCAATGAATTGTGATAGTTTTCTATGAGAACTGACAACATTCTGAATCCATGACCATCTTCATAGACTAAAATGGACTTTTTGCTTCAAGCGGAAAAAATGCAGTGTTACGCAAGGATAGAAGAGGGTCTACATGCTGCTCCTTTAAAGACGTAGGCAGCCTATTTTGATTTCCCGTAATTCGTATGGAAGGCCATCTTATTCGATCAATTCATAGTGAGGCGACTAAATTTTTATGATTTTAGCGTAATATATGGAAGGTTCTTCTGAATTCAGCATTAAGTGTTGTCGGAACCCCCCATGCAGACCCTCACAGAAGAGTCTACTGGGCACATTTTAGGTACATCTGGGGCACAGCTTTTGCCTCACCCTTTCCTACCTTGATGCACTTGATGATGCTGGACATAGAATCCCTGTCAATGTGATGATATTAGACTTCTGAGTGGCCCTTCAACCCCCAGGTCCAACTGGCCTTACTCTAATCATGCCGCCAAGGCTTTCAAATTGTACCCCCAAGCATCATTGCCATGGCAACAAAGTCCAAGGGAAGTATCCGTGACAAGCGAGGATAATCCCAACATTGTCATTATAGAGACAAATGGGCGCTAACCATCTAACCTGAGTCAAAAGGACACCTTGATGTTCCAAAAATGTGGCCTTAGGAACCACACGGAGAAGGAGGGCCGAGGTCACGGCTGTCAGGGTCAGGGAGTGATGCATCATGGGATGAGATTGTAAGGAGGCATGGAAGTGTAGGTTAAGGATTGTGGAGGGCAGGAACCTAACCCCACACTTTCATGGAGCTTGGCAGCCGTCAGACAAAATAATCTAAAGGCAGAAAGATATTCTCTAAAGAAGAAGTGAAACTCTGACATATCAAGCAGCACAATGCAACTAACAGAAGTGAAGTGCACAGCTTAAACTGAGACAATTGAGTGCCCTGGGTGATTTTATAGTGCAAATCCCATCTTTAAGGCCAAAAATAAACAATCAAAACATTTTTTTCTTCATACAACTCCTTAAGACAACTTAATTGAGGAATTCTTCCTCACTTTGAAATGGCAATACAGTAGTACGATAGGGATAGGTTAAAAGATGGAACCTTTGCTCACTTCTTCTTGATAGCTTTCTCGTGACATGGCAGCATTCAGTGGTTCAGAGGTACCTGTACAACACTATTACTGGCAGATGTAGTTGTTGGTATGATTCCCAGTCCCTGCATCTTTTGTGCCATCCTATCATGCATTCACCTCCTTTTTTTTCCTTGCATGCTGTTTGCTTCTGTTGTGCCTACAAAGGTAAGGGTAGAACACATGGTCGGCTACACCCTAAGATCACAGCACAAGGCCATGGATGAAGTAATCGGGTGATGACAGAGACAACTTAGTTCCACTGGTGCAGGGAGTGTGTCCTGTCCCACAGCCATGCAGAAAGAGCACACACACCTGACAGTACAGATGGCTTGCCTCAACACACCAGAAACCCCAGCCAAAACAGGGCTATACAGTTCCCACTTTGACAATGATATATAGACAGAGAAGGATCATGACATGTACTGTCTGATAAAAAAGTTAACAACTAAAGCCACAATAATCTATTCCCTTGGTTTGCAGACATTTTAACATATAAATTTAGTAAGATAGAAAAAGATCTTTGAAATTTGAGAACTAACAAATCAAGTTGGTGTGACTTAGTAAAAATAGATCTCTTTAAGTGAGAAGTTTATTTTTCATTTAAAGAACTTCAGACAATTTCCCTTAAGTTTAAACTTTATTCAACATTTACAACATCGCAGGTTGATAAACCTGAATTGCGTTGCAAATTCACAATGTTAACAGTCATAAACAATAAGTCAACATTACATAAGAAAATAAGTTTTGGCTTTGGTACAATTTCTACTCCATTGGCGTGTGATATTCCTAACCTCTGGTGCACTGAGCTAGCCCCAGTCCCATGCTCTACCACATCAGCCCCTCACCCCTGAACCGTAGAGGTGTAAGTCTCCTTTCCATGACACTGTCAAGGTTCAAGAGTGTCAGACAAGTTCGGTCTCCCCCGAGTTAGAATCGTGCTCCTGCCATTCTATTAACCCTGTTCTCAGCCCTCCTCTGTCATGTCTGTAGCCTGATAGAGAGGGGTGACACTTTTCATAGGCTGCACACTGGCGGCAATTAATGAGGGGTCATCTGCTCATTTAGGTCCCAGTCACCCAAAGAAGTATCATCATTGAATTAGGTAGATAGGGTAAATTGAGGCAAGATTGCATTGATTTACACATTTAAACTTTGAATCCCTCCCTTACAAAGGGGCAAGGCACTGGTGCAGGGAATGTGATGTAAAAACAGGAATCTGGCTCTACCTGCCCCCTTCCAGTGGCAGAGAAGACTCATATGTTTCCTATTTCACTGGACCTCCCCTCCCCAACCCTTACAATTTTGGTAATGAAATAAGGCAGGGCCCAGCAGGCCATTAAGGCAAGAGCTTGGGTTAAATAAGATGGAAATTCTATAATTATCTCCATTAACAGCAGAGGAAAACTCCACTTATTTGATTATTGCTGGGAAAATTCAATGATTGCCAAGGTTAGTGTTTTCCTCCGAGACCAAATAAACTCACAGTCTGGGCTGATTACGAGCCCCTCTCCAGAGCCTCTATTGACTTAACTCAGCAAATTTCCCAAAATTTGGATACAACAGTAGACAAGTGAAAGCGGATGGGCATCAAAATCACATTTCTCGTAATTTCATCCCCGAACGAGGCTGAATAATAATGAGAATGTGGCTGAATTAGCGACCAACGACATCAGGATCATTTACAAATTGGCTGAGGAGGGAGATTTGGGCTAATCCGGCCAGGGCCAGGCGCAGTGGAACCCCGAGGGGCAATAAAGTCACCAAAACAGTTTACCATTTCCTATATGGGCGAGTATGTGATGTCTGCGTCATGCATTACTCATAGGGCGCAAATCAAGTTAGTCTGAATGAATCGCTTTTTATCATCTCAGAACTTCCGCTTTTCACACTTTTATGATGAAAGAAAAGGTGTAAATTCTTTTTCACGACCTTGAAGGAGAAAGGGCTTGTATGGAACTTCAGGGGTCAAAGGTTGAAGAACAGCACCCTGGGAGTGTTGTCAAGGCACACTTTAAAATCTTAGGAAGTGTCAAAAGCCTTGTAGGATCAGATTATACCTGCAGGAGTAACTGAGAACAACTTTCTTGTTGCTTTAAGACTTACTGGGCTCTGCGCCGGAAATCAGATGAAAAGCCGAACAAGTTTACGGTAGGATCTGGGAATTTTGTCGGGGGACTCGGAGGGAAAAGCCGGAGGAATTTGACCATGTGGTGGTGATTACAGTCTGTGCTGTTGTTGCCAGTATCACTGTTGAACTTTTGGGCGAGCAGCAGCATGAGGTGTGACACCCCACTGCTATCCACCTCAGGAGCACAGGGAAGTCAGAATGCGAAAAATTTTAGTCCTGTTTACCATCAATTTGGAAGATTGTTCCGTGCTTTTCGATTTGGTATTTTCATCCTCTCCAGTCTTGCCAGCCCGCTGCTTTATGAACAAACCGATGCACTCCATTCAAAACCTATACCAGAGAAACATATTTTTGTAAGGTTCTCGCCCTGTTTGATACTAATCATCCCTGACAGTGAACAGAGGGGGGTGGAGGATTGGCAACTCCCACAGTTAAGACATGCATGAAATTTGGGTCTTTACTGGCTTTAACCCATAGCAGACTGTCTGAAGTCATGGACTTGATGTAAACGATGTTCTACACTCTATCACAAGCATACGCTTCCTTTTTTTGTGATACAGTACTAGTAACACTGTTTAGGCCACACTGATTTGATTATATGGATGACATCCTCTGGGCACACCAAAACTGATGCAAGTGTGAAAAAAAAAAAACACAAAAAACTTGGGCCCCAAAAACCAGGGAGGTTTAACAAATGACTCAACACAGAGAATATGAAATGTTCAATGTGCAAGTTTAAAATAAAATCAGTACTTATTACGATAGGAAAAGAGGCCCTTTATTTTTAGTATCCATTTTCTGATATTGAATTTGTTCAGTTTGCAGCTTCCTTGTACGATTTATAGTATGGTTCAAACTTTTTTTTTTAAATGCACGAAAATTGATGCGCGCAAATATCATCCATAAGTCAGTGTGGCCTTAGGACAATTTACAACAATAGCAACCAGAAAAAGGGATGGATACTGTTCAGAAAATAAGCTCCATATTTTATCAAGTTGTAGAGATAAATCTAAATACTGTTGAAACTTTATTGACTTTAAGAGCAAGGTATGATTTAAAGTACTTTCTCTCACAAATATCTCCCTCCCAAGTTGAACAGATTCCCTAACTCCACTGCCCTCCTCTGAGGTTGCTGTCAAAACGACTTCAGGACAATCAAGCTGCCTTGCCTCCATTTTTCAGACATCCTAGCCTTGTGTTCTCCAGGATTAGGAGCGGGATTGGATGCTGGAGTAACAAAGATAACAAGCTGATAATACTAATCTTCCCCTGCTTTTAAGGAGAGTGAGTTCCAGTCTCCCCTGAAACAAAGTGCATACTTTGGATTAAGAACGTATCACTCTCTCTCTACATTAGCCAGGAAATGCGGACGAAATTAGATGCAATTTGGGTCAATTGTTAGCCCTCCCATAGGAAGAATTTGTTCTCCTCCCGAAGAGTTTGTTAAGACCTTGCTAAGCTGTCAGTACCTGGGCGACATGTGATGCCATCAGTGATAAATGACTACTCTAAGGTGGGAACATTGCCCCCGACCAATTACATGCATTCTTTGCATTGCCATGACTTCTGGTACCCCCTGAAACGTAATTTCTCAAAGCCTGTTGTTTACTTTCCCATTAGAAGGGTGGTTGGAGACTCAGAACCCATCCTTAAGGATAGTAACTGTTGTGGTTGCAACTTCCACTGTTGATAAAAACCAAATAAACAATCATGTACAATAGCTGGTGCCAGCTTTCTGAGTGATGTGGTCACCTAGCCTTTCAAAATGTCTTCCAGTATTGTAAAACATTTCAACACAGTTCAGCTTGAGTAGTTCAAATAGAATAAGACAATGTCTAAAAGATTTCCAATTTTCAAGGTTACAATCTGCTTCACAACAAAAAAAGTCATTGTGCCAACTTACAACAGATGGACAGCAGTTTTTGCTTCTACCAGACTAATAAATACATCTGACTGCGCTGGGTTTTGTGTGATTGTGTTGTGTAATAGGCATATAAAGCCTTAGATTAGATGAAAGTATTAATCACAACTTGATTCTTATTAAAACTTAAAAACTGTCAAAACAAAACTCTGTGTGCTGATTTGATTTATCAGCAGAAATAATGCAGTCTTTTTAATGAAAGTTTTATGATAAAAGGTGATCTTACATCACGCATTCTTGTCATGGGTATTGACCTTCAAACACCAATCTTGTCCTTCAATGTCATAGGACTGAGTTATGTTACTGATATGAAAGTGATTGAAAAACTCAATTTGTTCGTGGATCAAAGCAAAAGGTCTTGACACCTTGTGCCTTAGTTACAACTGGTCATTTCATTCATCTCAATTTGCTGACAAAATTGGAAGTTACTCACATCAAAATGTGCTCCCCTACATTATGAAGGAGTAGTTTTTCTCCCGTTGTCCGGTAAAAAATGGCAGATTTCATTACCCTTTATCGGGGAAAGTGTGCGCCAGCTCCCTAAAGTGTCATATACTGTCACGACCTTAGATGACATCATTGATAACTCTCTCTCAGATCATCATTAATGTGCGAACATCCACGCAATTAAATAGACACATATCTATCACATCAGACATACATCGGACCAGACACGATTCTTCATACCATTTGTACAGGCTTTATTGTCAGATCAGCTCTGATAAAAACTGACATCTGTCAGAGCTTGAGTGGCATACAAAGTACTGTATTCTCATCATTTGTGCTTGTTTTCTCTGATTATATACATTCTAAAAAAACAAGAAGTATAAGTTTATAAAAACACAAGATCTTAACAAAAAAATATCAACTGCTAATATTGTTATCAGTACAAAGTACTTTGATAAATTTGGTTAGAACTTAAGTGGCATGCAAAGTACTGCATTCTTATCAATTTAGCTTGTTTTCTGTGTGTGCATATATATAGTAAAATATCAAGAAATACAAGAAGAACCTGAAGAACATCAACTGCTAAATACTGTTATCAGTACAAAATCCTTTGATAGTTTTGGTTAGCACTAGTGGTATACGTGTACAACGTACTGCGTCACCATTATAGCTTGTTTTCTGTGCGTTCATATTTATAATAAAAATCAAGAAATACAAGTTTATAAAAATATAAAAATCTCATCTTCAAAAAACATCCACTGCTTGAATTACTATCAGTACAAAATGATCCGGTAAATTTGGAAACCTACACTGTTCTATACAGTGCTGTGCAATTTGGCAATCTTACAAGCAATACATGATAAAATTTACTGTAGTGGTAGAATGAGTTAGTAAATATCATGCCCAAGTTGTGGTCCTTTTTCGCTGTGTAAGCTTCTTTCCTTACATTTTATGGTTCAGAATCAATAGCAAGTTTATGTACAAAATAGTGCTGCTAGATTAAATGTAATAACCTATGGCGCCAATGGCACAGATAACATCTTCACACCACTGGCCATGCCCTAAAAAAGACTGCGTCAGTGCGAGGCTCTTTATATACGTCCCGATCTATTTTATCGTGAAAACGAATGCAACGTAACACTCAAGATTTGCAACATCGCCATCATTACAATTCTATCTCCCAACTTTATTGCAAATGGCAGAAAAGTTAACTTGATTTTTGTGTGGCACTGTATAGTATGTTACAGAGGTGGCTTATGTAGTACATCATGTGTTTTATGTAGTCAAAATAGAGAATGTTGAAAATACTCTTTCATGACGCAAGATCTAATTTTGATTGCAACATGCACATTTTGGACCAGTCAGCCAGATAAAAGATTGTTGTCACAAAGTGTTGCATTTACTATACAATATGTCTGTTACATCTTTCATATTTTTTAAAACCACAATATGGTTATAGATATGTATATAGACAAATTTTAGGGGTACACACTGACATCTTTGTTGTCAATGATAGATAAAAGTGATTGTTTTATTTACACATCATTTTATGCATGATTTAAAATTTTGCATTACACCCCCTAAAGTGACTTTTCTGTTTTAGAAGCAAGGCTAATATCAAGAGTTTTCAAACTGTAAATCTATGACCTCTCAAAAATGTATTTTCAAGTTGTAGCACATGATTTTCCAATGAAAGTCATAAAACTACCAAAAATTCCAAATTCAGATTAGTTGACGATGGTTCACATATTAACACTCTTTTGGTCACTGAAGTAAGATGCAGGGCAACCCCGTCAGAACACCGCAGTATCGCAGGTCAGCCCTACGATATGGGAACGCCGCCGATAATCCGAACCTTCGCCTGGCAACCAGCCTTGCGACTGCTCACAGATACAACCTAGTGATGAAAGACATCAATCGTAAACACAACACATCCAAATACAACACAACACAGGGAATCAACAACACAAGGAAGCTAGATGTGAAAACTGAAGAGAGCAGATGGCATACTACAAGGGAGACAGATGAGAAGATGGCCATGCCACAGAAAATTAGCAAACAAGGCAAGATCAACCACAGCATCTCTCCCGAAGCAAAGTTTTTATCAACAGCTGTCCAATAGAATTTCATGAATGGAGGAAAAAGCACTTCACAGAAAGCAGGAACATGAACAATAGCGACATCAATGTTAGAGAGCGAGATGGCCTAACCAGCCTATATTGCTAATATCCTATGAACTGGATAAACAGCATTACATAGCATGCATATTCTCTTATCCTGTATCTCTATATGTTAAGTGAAGTGTTCATCTTTTGATATATGACTTTATAGAAAAAAGTCAACATGATTAATGACTTCCAGGATTAAAAAAAAAAGCTACTACAGGGAGCATTGAAATTACAGAAGGATAGTTCTGTTGCTTCATGAAAGGAGTGTCTGTGAATGTCTCCTAACAAGTGTTTGTTCGTTCAGACCCTTGTAGCACCTAGTGGCACATAGTTTCCTTGCTGTTTCAGTAGCAGGGTATATTTTTACAGGGAGGGGTTAGCAGCCTTTCGCCCTTTAATGTGCTCGAGGCACCTCCTCGAACACGGGACCCCCATTTTACGTCCCTTCCGAAAGACAGGTGCAGCCCCAACCAAGATGTCTTACTATTTCTTTTTTGTCCTGTCAAGGAAAATGCTCCAGAGGAAAACTGCTACTCTACTGGAAGATTGTATCAGAGATGTTGCTCACATGCAGGAAGTACCACAGTAGTGTCCCCACATCTTAAGCCTAGAGAACACATCACCAAACCTCTGGGGGACGCACAAATCTCTCAGGGGGGAAGTCCCACAGAAAACCTAGTGACCTGCGAGTAATTAAAATCCTCTAATACCCCCATTGATACCTCATGATGCTCCTATTTGCCATGTGAAAGGCCTGTGTATCTCCCAACCTTTGGCCAAAACACATCTTTTCCATGGGAGGGATTATAGTGGATTGACACCCAAATCCAACAGGTGCCACCATGTCTTGCCTTTTTCTGAAGAAACTGGGCTAACTAGGACTAATTGGTTGCCATGGTAAACAAGGTAAAACAATTAGTAATCCTTTTGTCATGGAAACTGTGGCTGCTCATTTCATCACAGATAAACAACAGAGAGTGAGCTCATCAAAGCCAGACATAAATGTATCTCAGACTCACAGGACTGAGCCAAATTGCGCCAGGTATTCTTTTAAGTGGGGGCAAACTACTCTCCAAGCAGAGGTTAGGCTCTGGCTTGTTTTTGCTTCTTTTTAAGCATTTTTATCAGGCTTTCTATTTTGGAAGGTTTTCTTTTTGTCAGACTGAATAGTTTGGCTGTCTGACGAAAAGAAAACCTTACAAAATAGAAATCAATCATTCGCAGGCATCAGTGTCTGATGCATGGCGGCTGCAGAAAGCCTGATTAAAATGCCTAAAAGGACGTCAAGAACAAGTCGGAGCCGAACCTCTGGTTGGAAACCAGCGTGCAGTCCAGTGAGATACCTGCTTAAGAAGCACCTTCATGAATGTTTCTGAAATGCATGCAGACATCATTTGGTGCAGGTGACAGGCGCATCAGAAAATATGATATGAAAATCTCTTTACTCTAAATCAATGCTGATATGCGGGAGTGATAACGTATACATGTCTTCTTAAGATTGATGTAAGATCGTTCAGTATTACCATGATGTACATCTGCGATATCTGTTCTTATCTTCAGCACTCGCCTACTGCTAACTTTTATCCAAACTGATGTTAGATAAGGCCCTGGAGTTTACTTTTCAAGTGGTCCTACTGATAATAACAACAATCCAGCAATGATTAGCCACATTGTTTTTACAGAACACTATAAAAGACAATGTGAACTGAATTATGACATCAGTTCCTGTGCATAGTTAATTCACCTTGAATTTATGATTCACATGTTTTGTTTATCTATCAGCAATGTGCAATGTTTTGTGTAAATCTGTTTCCTACAATTTCTATTTACAGATAACATCATTTTCCTTTTATATTTCACTACTAACACCCACATCCTCCTAGGACATAAATGAAGTGAAGGCTAATTTCTCATTGTATACCTCTCGCTTGAGACAAGTTTGACTTTCAAAATTTCTTTGATTGAGAGAAAGGCTGAATATCTAATCTATAAATGATATCTATTTCACTTCACTTTCTCACACAAAAGTCTAGAAGGATAGAAGGTGGAGTTAGGATAGTGTTCCTTTAGAAGCTTTCCTTTCCAGCCTAACTCTACTACCTTGGCTACTAAATTTATCATGAACCCCAGACAAGATCAGTGGAGTTGTTTTGCTGAAGCCCAAACCTTTGGTGGTGTTTTACCCCAGCAGAAATTCTCAATATCCCACCAACCCCTTCTATGATACAGTACAATACAAAACTTAGTCCCACAGCTTTCCCTGTGACTGACACCTTGATCTAATTCTGCTTGGTTAAAAGTATTTGTTTTGACAACCACTGAACTCTTCTATCCCACTGCAGCAGCAGAATACAGTGGACTACTACACTAAATTTTTGGTGATGTTTTACCACAGCAGGAATTCTCCATATCTAATGATAGTCATATTCTTTTTGTCCCGTTAACTGTACTTGTTGTTTTGTTTTGTTGTGACCTGTACTTAGCCAAGTGTGGCAGAAATGTGCAATAAAGGTCTTCATTCATTCATTCATTCATATCCCTTCTATGATATCGCACGATAGAATACTTAGTCCAACCAAGGAGGTTAAATATATTTAACCTCCTTGGTCCAACAGCTCTCCCTGTGACTGACTGACACCTTGATCTAATTCTGCTTGGTTAAAAGTATTTGTTTTGACAATCTGGGAACTCTTCTATCCTGCCATGTTGCCAAGGGTCACTGAGGACGCCTTGGTGACTCTCCTGGCGTCATTACAGGGGCAGACAGTCGCAATTTAGGGATGCCAGCGGGACGCTATCTGTGGCATCACAGGGTCATGGGCTGGGGACTGGCGCTGGTACACTCTGACAAGTGTCACTGGCACCTGCTCAACACAGAGGGGTATAGTCATCGTTGAACCACAAGGTCATTAAACAAATTACACGTCGCAGCTAACAAGTTTGAACTCTCGTTTTAGAATCCTTCGGAATTTACGAGTCGCTCGAAAGTACATATAAGGGACTGTGTGTCCGATCTTTTAGTAGAAGTGTTTCAGTACAGCTGCAAAATTGGAACTATGGTTCAAACCAATCTATCGTAAAGAAGAGAATGCTGTCTACAATGCCGCCATCGCTATTTTTGGAAAGTGGAACCTTCTTGAACTTGGCAGACAGCGTTTACTGTTTTTAGACAAATCCATTCTATCTCTGTCATTGTCACTCAACGTGGCGACAGTTCAGGATGCGATGGAACAAGGGACAGGGACCCGATGGGTCAAGAACTTCAGGAAGCCGGAGAAAGGGGGTTAAGTGGTCTGTGATGACAAGATGCAGCACGGACTGATGTTGTGACAATAGATGGCACTCCCAGATTCGTGGTCGGGATACCGACGTTTCCTGTCAACAGGAAAAGGTGAGGTGGGGTCGCCACAGCGTCTACAAGGAAGTCGGATCCCGAGGCCGACCCCCAGCAGAGAAAGAATCTGGGTGACCTTCCCAAGGTCACCTTCATTTAATCATCTGTTTGTCAAGTTTTTTTTTCCTGAAACTGTTGTAGGCGAAAAATAGCAAGCATCTAGACGGTGATTAGAGTTATGGCTGTAAGATTTGCATTTTTGATGTAACGTTACTGAATACCCAAGTCATGTCATAAACTTGAAGAGTCAGCTTTTAGCTTCACTTAGGAAAGAAATGTGTTGATAACATGCCTTTGACAAGCCAAAAAGTCTTCTACAAGTCATACAAACCTCTTCCAGATTTTTTTTCTTTATTCAGATACAGGTATAGCATACAGTCATTGTTGGATAAACATGAAAATATTGGTGCAGGCAGAACATGGGTCAGAAAACTATCATTCTAATTGGTCGAGAACCAAAACCAGGAGAGTTTCTGCAAGAAATCTGTGCTTACACAGATCTACAGTTGGAAATCCCATCAAACTGTATAACAATGCATAATAGGTTGAGCTGATCAAAGCAATCTGAGGCTGATATATATTGTGAATCATTATAGATTTCAAAAACATAAACAGATGCAGGATAAGACATCGACTTGTCCAAGATATACCGTGCAAGGTACAAGGTACCGGGATGACCTGCCACAGCTTTGGTGTCACCCAGAAGGGAATACCTGAAATACTCATCTTCCAATCCCTCGTTAATAGACACAACATCTTGACTACACCTGTTCTCTACAACAGAACAACTTTCCACTTTCTCACATAACAGGTGCGCTAGTAGTTTCCCGTTGAAGAAACAAACTTCGGTTTTGCCCTCATTTCCATACGTATCGCTTTCTTAGGACCTCCTGACAAGCTTTTCTGCTTCATGAGGATGATGACAGCATCAACCGCCGGGGAAGGGATCAGGACTTCTGACCTGGAAGGTCTGAAACCCCGTCCAGAGTGCACAGCAGATGCCCTACGCCAGTAATTGATCGCAGATTTCTGGAGCCAGCAAGATGGCCATATCTGGCGTTCTGGCTGTGGGGTAGACTGCCTGAATTACATCCAACAAAAACGTGCCGACAAATATATCTCTCCGAGATAGCCCAGATTGCGCTGTCTCAAAATATGATAATCTTGTCTACCTCCACGCCAATCGATAGATTGTCACCGGAGATCGGCGTATTTTCGACACGGCGAGAGAATGAGGCATGAAATGTGCCCGCAGAGGTTCTGTTTTTGCTGTCTTCTCCTGCGAATTCGACAGGAATCCCATGATATAGCGAGATGTCTTTACAAAGCCACGGGTACGGAATCCTTTGTTCATTACAGAAATCGCCGATACCGATCAGAAATAGACCGATATTTGCAACGAGGGACCTGTAGCAAGACCCAAGACCTGACCCCTTCCGCGGATGATGCCCTTGCGGGGCAAAACACACATAGCCATTAAACCCAAGCTAAAGCCCTCTCACTCTCCCAAATCCAAATCCCCGCTGATATCGCCTGACCTTTCTCCCACTGCCGATGCTGGGACATACACTGGCGAACTATGAATTTTTAATCTGACTTTTGATTGCTTTCCGAGAGATAAGGTGGCACCAAATGGCTTTTGGATGTCACAGTGTTGCACTGATACTTTGATCTGGACTTCTCCGACAGAGCTGTAATCATTAGGTGGTGCGCGCAAAGAGAGGGATGCTTTGGGTATGCACGGCACCGCCGCGGCAGGGCGTTCGATACGGCAGCAGCCGGCGCTATTGTCAAGTGGCGCTGCGCAACTATCTTGCGGACAACTCGTGATCCCCCAATCTGCATTGCATAAACACATCATAGCTACCGTTAACAGAGAGCATCCCCCGGTCTCACGCTAACACTTTTACTGTTACAATACTGAAGCCTGTAGGACTGCAACACCTAAAACCTCACAAATTTGCACCTTTTAGAATTCCGCTCGAAAACCGTCAACAGGAAATCAGACTTTCCACTTTGCTAACCTCAGACGCTACCTCATGAAACATTCATTGCCAGAACTGGCCTTGCGGACTTCCGAAACAAGTTTTTCCTGTCCAACAAACTAACGAGCTTAATGCCATTTTACTTACAAGTGGTCCTCCTCCATATCATCCAATTTTGAACCTAACTCCATTAATGCTGGTTCTCTCGGCATTGCAAATGGCTATCAGGAAGGCACAGTCATGTGCAGTTGATGAAAAATTATCACTTTATCAAAGGGGCAGTTACAGAGCTAAGTGCCTTTTAGATTAGAGAAATCGTTCATCTTGTAGCACTTACCACCCACACATGGACAGTGTCCGCAATCTGTTTGCCTTTTTACAAGGAAAATGAAGCAATAAAGCAAAAAGGGTTTAACTGTTTTTACACGAATACCTTTTAGGAGATAATATAGGTTCTCTTTCTCATCAGAAGTTACCATAGGTACACATTCGTCAATTTTATCATGGAGACTGTGGCATTTTGGTACAATAATAAAAAATGCATACGGACAATTTGTGGCCATTTGGTAAGTAAGTGTGTCACAAATTTGCAGTTACTGTAACTTTGTTGGCACCCTATGACAGCGGCAGTCCATCCCTGTTTATTACGGCGACATTTCTCATTCATCCTTCGTACAGCGGCATGGACAGCAGGTTGTGAAGAGAGCAGACATTACTATCATTAATATTTGGCCCAAATCAAAGCTGTCACAAATGTAACCCCATTAGGACTCGCTCCTATGAGACAGCCCGAGCGGGCAATTCTTGTAAAGGTCAGACACACAGTGGTATATGTCTCCACATTCTCGCTCATTTCGGGAAATTCTATGGGACTAATGACGCTCACCTTTGGTATTTCCATTATTAATAGATCTGACAGTGACTGTGCGACAACGGCAGCAATCATATTCCTTTGAGGGGACGACGTTCAAAAAGTTTGTCGTTCGAAAGTGTTTGAAACCTTTCGATTGAACTGAAGCCTATTGAAACCAACCCTACGACAAACAAATATATGCAGCCAGACTTTCAAGATGTCTGAAAGAAATCGATGCATCAAAGCTTTCCATATTATATTTTTTTCCTATCATAATCAAAGCAAGACTTTCCTACCATTTTAGTGTGTAGGCCACACAATCATATTGATCAAGATTATATTCTGAATGAAATATTTGTTAAAAGTTTGTTGTTTTTGTCCCTTTTCCCCATTGTCGCAGACATTACTGTCTATTGTGTCCACCTACCTACATGTACATTGTCTGACCAGATATTATTGGTCCCCTGAGTGGTCTTCTTGGGCAGGTTTGTATATAAAGGCAAGATATCAATTTCCTTCCAGAATTCAAAATGGAATTAAAGGAGGTATTCAAAAAGTGGATCTCAATAAACACTGTGGACAGAGATAGACGGTTATATCTCGGGGGTCATTGACCTACAAGGATAAAGCTTTCACAGTAAAAGTATGATAATATTGGTGGTGTCAGAGAAAGGGGCCTTGAGACTTTTTTCCTGTCAAAGTCTGACATTTGACATGCCCCGACAGTATGGACTCTCAAATTAAGCTGTCAACTTCAGCGCCGCTAACGACAAGAACGATTGTTGGTAAACAATGGCGGCGGGAGCATCGCGGCGCTCTTAATTGCGAAGCGGAGCCGGGACTAACCAGGAGAAAACAAAGGGGTGCTGTGAACCTGAACCCAGGGCAACGAGGGAGAATGTCGTAATGGCTCCAGCCACGGAGCAGGCATCCTGACTACGTGACTGGGAATGTATTGCTGGTGGCTATATTCATAACAACTTTGTGTACAATATAACTAGTGTGGGGTGTAGCTTTTTCAATATCAACAATCAGACCTCTTGTATTCATATTCAACTTAAACATTTAGTTCCTGAGCTAACATTTGGAGCCAACCTTTGTGGCTTTTTTCTTTACATGACACACACGTATCATGGAGACCATTGTGTCATGCATGTTAAGGTTATGTTACATGACAGAAAAAAAACTTTTTAAAAATTCATTAAACAGTACTCTTTCTTTTTACAGACCAAGTACACCAAGCAGCAGCATACAACACAAGTAACAAAGTTTGAGATTTCTGCACCAAATTCTATCAAATAAAAATCCAGATTTTTGGTGCGTAAATTTATGATGTAAAAATTACACACAACAAAAGAAGGGCAGAAATAAGTGATACTTGATAGCCACGAGCATGCCCCCGTGAAGTATGCCGGTGCCAGCAAGGCGGACCTTTGATTCCGACAAGTTTTCCCAAATTATTATAGAACCAAAAAGACTTGCCCTGGGTGTGGGACCGTGGGGTGTATGGAACCGAGCTGTCATCTACTTGACTTGAGCCAGAACACTTCATATGACGTCCTTGCCTTTAGGTATAAGTTATTACTACCCTCATTAGGTGGTGTTTTCTCCCTTTTCTTTCTTTCGCCTTCGGTGCTGATTAGTGGTAGGCTTTGTACAGAAGACTTTGTACAGCTGCTATTATTTTCGTCCTTTTTCCTCTAGCGATAATTCGTTATCTTTTATTGTTTGATACAAAAAGTCTGTCTGGCAGTTCCAATGCCACAATGGTGACATACTCGGATAATTCAGATCAACAGGACATCCTCGCATTGTTGTGGGAGACAAGCGCATGTGCTGAAGGATATTGTCTGTGTTGCAAATAAATCAGTCCATCTCGACAGTCCCGTTACGGTTGAAATATCATCTTTGTCGTAACACAATGTGGTTACCAATGGGGCAAGTCCTGGGAAGAACCACAGAATAACACACACTGTCCACTTTTCAATTAGGAGACATTAAAACGAAATAAGAGATGATGAGAAAAAACATTTAACATTGTGTAACGCACAATAAGATTACCACACTCAACTACCTGATGAATACATTGTCAGCATGTTATCTATGTCCCCAGCAAGGCACAGCAAATTTGGCGTCCCATAATGAAAAAGATCCTACTTTTCCCACGGAAAGAATTCCTTGGTTCACATGTTTATTGTGAGCATCATGCTGAAAAGTTGACCCAACATAAAACATGTCTATAGTGGACATCTGAGAGCTTGATGGAGTGAGTGTGAGTAAGAGAAAATAAACTTATCAGTACTTTCAACATCAAAACACTATTGATCTGACTTCTTATCTTTTTAGATAGTATCTTTCCTCTTTAAATCATCTGATGGAAAGATACTAACAGTAGTCTTAAGTTAATGAATTATACATCTTCAGTTTTAAATACAGCTAATAGCATTGCTTTATTCCTGGATTTTCCACAAGAAAGCTACCCTTCTGACAGAAGTTAAAATCTATGAATTACTAGAGGGTGTAAAATTGGAGAATTTCCATGAAACTTCAGAAGTTTTTTATTTACAAAATTTGAGATACAAGAGTACACTCAGGCCTGACCAATAGCCTCTCTTCGTCCATGGTAGGTAGTGTGTGAATATAAACTCGTTCAATGTATTGTTCTCGTCTGAGAGCAATATTGTTAATAAACATACAAACATGAACCTGAATGACAATGTATCCCATGTGGTGTCCTATAGTTTACGATTATGTGCAGTTGCACCTCCTTGGTTGCATGCATCATGACTCACAGCTTATGCACATCTCAGAGTACACGTATGTGTAATATTCCAATCAAAAGAATTGTCAAAGCAAAAACACTGTTTCCCATTGCTGTTTGTACCAACATAAACAGCACTTATACTTTGGACTGTGAGTTACATTACCTGACAGTATTAATAGTTGATTGCTATCCATAAATATCTGACTTCTATTTAATAATTTTCTTCTTGTTATATAGTTTTCATCTTGCTACATAGTTTTCTTTTTGCTACATCATCATAATTTTCTTATTGATACACCATCATAGTTTTCTTCTTGCTAAACCATCTGATGACGGCATTATTGAGCACGTCAGTATGTAACTACTGCCATTGCCTTGCCATGGACGGCAGTAGTAACCATGCATCAACAACAGTCCCTGCTACAGTAACTTTGTACATTATCTACCTCTTAAAACAAGTTTGGACAGTTTGATAGACTTTGAGGCATTCCATTTGTTCAATTGTTATGATTTCCTAAACTTTCGAATCACTCTACAGGACCTATGTGAGGTGCCGCTGCCTTGCCATGGCCAGGACTTCTTTCTCTTGTCACATGTGCCTCACAGCAAACAAATGTTGAAGCTAAAATACAAGGTACGTTACGACGAGTGACTTCTCCCGTATTAACGGGGTAGAGGTAACATACCTCCAGGCCACTGGTTGAACTGTTGGTGATTTTTGAGACAGGACTGTGCGCTAATTGATGGCGTCCCACCCACCTAGTGACAGACTGGAACCATGTGTGGTGTAAATCACTCAACTTGGTCCAGGGCTTCTGTCAGACCAGGGCCTAGGCTAGAACAGGTGGTTTGTGCCTTTTTCTCTTGTCTTAATAGTCCTCACACCTGCCTCTACTTTTGCTGTATCGTTAATCCTTCAACAAGTTGTCATTGCCATATTGTGTACAGTTTCTATAGTACAGCCAGTGCTACGTGATGTTATGTTTAGGTTATAACTGAATATATCTCTTGTAAAATTGTCTTGAACCACACATACAAATGAACTGTTAAGCTTTTCATGGAAACATCCACATTTTACAGTTCTCCGCACAATAGTTAAATAAGCCATCACAGACTTAGTGCCAATCATTTTGTTATGGAAACTTTTTGTATAGACCTTTGATCACAGACTGTCTTGTCCAACTTGCAATGTAAATATTCTAACCCACAACTTTGGATGAAACAACAACAGTACTGAAGTCATAAGTACAGTGTACTGTACACGTACCTTTATTCAATTTCATCAACCTAATTGAACTGTAAGAGATTAACATCCACTTCTGTCATTTCTGGACAGGTATTAGACTTTGCCGGATAGCGATCAAGGATTTATGTCTAATCCTTTGATCTACAAGGGATCAGGCATCCTTGACTTCTACACACAGAAAACAAAGGCAGCACACACTGAAATCACATGCCATGCAACCCTTGTTTACACATCCTGAGTGTTGATATTTTCATTGTGCCACCCTTACCCACTGACCTCCAAGACATTTCTGTTTTTGTTTTCTTTGCCGGTTCTAAATGACAACTGTCTGCGGACCCTTGATTTATATCGCATGCTCTTAAAGACATAAGAGGTTTCGAACTGAGCGAGTAGTCCAGCAGACTTATAAGACCAGACAAGCACAAATTACACTAATGGCTTTAATTACGCTTGAGAAAACCCGTTGTTCTGGTCACAGGAAGCCGGCCGGAGACTCACCCTCAGACAGGGACACATAAGTCACACTAATTAGCGACCGACGAACTCTGCAATTACCAGGATTTTCACACCTGAATTATCCTCTTTTAAATGCTTTCTGTATCTTCAGTAAAACCTAAAGGCTACAACTGCTGAGCAACTAAAAATTTTGACAAATCGCTCAACGAATTTTAAAGATAAAGAGCAAGTTTCTTCATGCTTTGTATGTTTTGTTGTCTTTAACATCATACTCAAGCATCGTGCATCATACAATGTATTCCAATCATAAAATCAAAGATTACACAAATTCACTTCTGGTCACTCAACGGTTGCTCAGCAATTGTTGTCTAGTGGAAAGGGGGTCGATCAAGGTAATGGGTTATCGTTTGAAGAAAGTTATCTCATTCATCTAACATATAACAATGAGTATTTTAGAAAATTGGGTATAGAAGAGACTTCTTGCTTGATTCAGAAATGAACCTACACTATTGATACTCATCACAACTTAAGAGAAAACACAACTGAGCTGAAGCTAAAGAGAGATTTATGAAACTTTCTATTGACTTATATGTTTCCATGTGGAATAAAAGAGGTCACAAAAGCTGAGGGATGCCTGAAGGATGTTGTAGTTTGTAGAGGTTAAACAATTTTGAGATGTATTTCTTATAAATAACAAAATATCTGGATGATTTTGCTTGTACCTTCATGATGCCTCAGGTATCTAGATTGATATCGAAATTCAACCATTCTTTAACTATAAATGTCAAGTATTTACAATTTCCTTGAAATATTTTAATCAAAAGGCAAGAACTAAATGACTGACTGATAGGTCATTTAAACCATAATTCTATATGTTGGCTACATGGCAAATTTAGTATGTTACCAAGCTATACTGTCTGTACTGTATGAGCTATATCTACATTACATGTACATGTAAACATGTACATGTTTGTAGATAGATACTTCAGGTATTGTAATCTCTGTCTTACAAGGTTTAAAATCAATTAAAAAGCCATCTTAAATGGAGACACAGATTTAATCAGGCTGCAAATCTATCTTACATGTAGCTCACAAGTGCAGGTTGGCAGTTGTCGTCCCACGACAGGGAGGGCTTCCCTACAACTTAACTTTTCTCCTTTCAAGGGGATATCGTACGTTATCGTATCACTTGCGCTATCATATATCTGGGCAGCGATGGACACGATAAGGGTTTCAAGTGATCCGATGGGCAACACAACAACAACATACACCGCCCCAGCACCCGAGGACCCCTGTGTTCAGTGGAGGAGAACACCTTCCAGCAAAATGTCACACATGCCAGGGTAGCGGCACTCTGTCGCCGGCCCGATTGAGCTGTCTGCGAAGCAGCTGGCACGGAATGCCGACCACTGTTGTCCATCGCATCCAAGCAGATGAAGCAGTTAGGGATATTTTCTTGGTCTTCTGCAGCCTTTCCTGCGTTTCTGCCTCCCGTTAAAAGACCGCAAAAGACCATCGAAATAGCCCCCATTTCATCAACTTGGAAATTACGTTGCCTGTAAATTCCAAGCAGTTGGGGCTATTTTTCTGTCTTCTCCTGCCTTTTCTGCGTTTCTACTGCTTTTTCTGATGGCGTACGCTTTCTTGTGGTTCGCCTCCCTGGAAAAGGCCAAAAAAGATGAACAAAATAGCCCCTTTCGCTCCATCTACTGTTGGGGCTATTTTGTTGGTCTTTTGCTGTCTTTTCTGCGTTTCAACAGCTTTTTACAATGACGTACGCTTTCTTAATGTGGTTTGTGTCCTGTGAAAAGGACACAAAAGACCAACAATATAGCCCCAATGGCATCTACTTGGAAATTATGCCTGTAATATCCAAGCAGTTAGGGATATTTTTTGTTGGTCTTCTGTAGCCTTTCCTGCACTTTTACAGCTTTTTCTAATGACGTAAGCTCTCTTGTGGTTTGCCTCCCATAAAAAGGCCGCAAAATACCAATGAAACAGCCCCTACCCCTCCATATACTGAATGATGTTGCCTGTTTTCTGAGAGGGTTGGTGGGTCAGGAGCCCTTCCAACTTCGTCCATTTGTTTCAGTTCCAAAACATGACAGGGTGTGTCTCTCGCACAGGAAATGTGATATTCAGTCTACAGTACAGGCGTCTCTCTTCCTTCGGTTATCTCATAACAGTTCTGTCTGGCTGATCGCATCCACAAGTCAGAAGGACGCAAGGATTTCAGATCGCAGCAGATATACAATTTCAAAATTCAAACCCAATTAAAGAGAAGTGGCCATTAGTAAAATGTGTTGTCTACTGCAATGACCAAAATAATTCTTTGGGTGTTATCTTGTAATGAGTCGTTGACGATCCCAATGCTAATTACACAGGACGGGGATTATGAACCATTTCACAGCGATCGGCATGTGAGACAGTATATCTCTCCGCGACATGTCCCCTACCGAGTTTTACAAAAGCTCACTCACCCAAGCCTTAATAGGAAGTTATGGGATAAACATGGGAGATTCCTGAACTTTTTCTCTCTTTATGTCCATACTTGTTAAAAAGTCTGGTTGCCAAAGGAAATGTCAGCCCCCACTTTTGAATAGGAAGTTTTCAGGGACTCCTGCAAAGAGGAGGCTGAATGGTTCATAGTGGTATCAACAATTTGTCATTGTTCCGCAAAGTTGACAAGGGAAGTACATGAACATCCTTTTTCTGTTTTCATCTAAATGATGGCTTCATTCCAAGTTAGATGTGCAACACTCACAGCCACAGATATGTACGTAACTTGATGCAGAAAGGCCCTAGTATTACAGTCTTTGTTAGGAAGAAAAGTTAGAGTAAAGTTAGGCGACTTTATGAATATGAAAAAGAAATAAGAGATGCAAAAAAGTATTATGCAAACATGGTTTGCAAGGAAATGCCATGCAAAACATTGTGTGATATTGTGATGCAACAATGCAAAAGTCAGGTCACATTTTACAGACAAAATTATACAATGCAGCCTTATCACAAACATGAGCCTAAAGCTATTAGTATATTCACATTCTACTCAAAGTATGTTGTCAATTTGTAACCTTTAGATCTGAGTAATCCGCTAGTAAGGCCACACCATTTTAATTTCTTGGTTAACACAATTTAAAAAAAAATGCTAGATTGGAAAATCAACAGGAAAACAGAATCTCAGAGGAAAGATTGTACTTTCTTGCACACAATTTCAGGGAGTGAACAGGATCAGGTGCAAGTTTTCACCCCAGCCTTCTGTTTTCATGATTTTTTTTGCTGAAATAAAAAAAATCCGTTAACCAAGAAATTAAATTGATGTGGCCTAATGACAGTTTGATGAAAAACATGGACCAAGATGAAGACAAATTTCAAATTGGATCCCACAATGCACTTTGGTTTTGCAGACTTCCTCTTGTGAGTTTGAACTCTTACTACAACTTCATTGTAGTCATTTCACAACGCAACTTATCTGTGCAGCATACCCTTCTTTTTTTCACCACAAAAAAACTCCTTACATGTATGCCATTCACTTTTATCTTACAGAGAATTCCTGGACAAACAACATGAACAAACTTTTCATCCGAGATGAACTGACCTTGTGTCCCTTGTGCTTGTGGAAGAGGAACTTGGGGAACTGGTAAGCAGAGTGAGCGTACATGGCTTCCTTAAACTCCTGTAGAAGTGCCCGCTGGGCCCACTTCGTCCGCACGCGGTCAGAGTTCCTCTGTGAAAACAGACAAAAAGACGTCTGACACGGGAGATAGCTGCAGTATCAGTTAAGCGATACCGGTCCCATCTCAAACACCGGCGGCGCTAGAGTTACCGCCGAATCTTTGATCCTCGTTTCTTTGTCAAAAGGTAATAAAACAGGGAGATAGGAGGGGCTGAGATGTCTTTGGTATCAGCGAGGAGGACCGTGTTCACATCTGTTACTTGACTGATATCGAAACAGCGCACCTCTTGTCTTAGCGCATCTTAGGATGCGCGATTATCACCTTCGACAGTCATCTCTTAGAAATCATATTCAAAACTGACATTTCAGAGGAGTGTACAGTGAAACAAAGACATCACTGTGACACATTTCTTTGATGGATGAAGGGATGAAGATCGATCAAAGAAGTTGTGGAATTTTCAAAGAACTGGTGTTATCACACTGGAGGAAAATTTTGAAGGTTAATGTGCTTATGAAGCCCCCCACATAGGCAGTGCCTGATCTCTACTGCTCGTAACACTTATCACACCTGTAAACACTTTATTTCAAAACTTGTACTCAGAAGATAACGAGATATTTGATAGCGCCGGTCGTTCCCGACAGTGTCCCCTCCTCGAGCGTGCTTCTAACGATCCCAGCCTTTACAGAGGTCCATCCACCTGTTGAGACAGAAAATTTACTGGCTCACAGCAACCCGTATCGGAGTGTACAGCGACACTTATCTCCCTATTTTGCGCATGACAACTTGTCCAAATTACTTTCTTATCTGCAAGACATGCCGCCTGCTTCCAGCAGCCAGAAAAGATGGTTTAATACACACACACACAGAGATACCAGTTACTGCAATATCAACACCTTAGTGACTATCTGCCGCATGATAACGTGAGGCCATTAATTATTCTCCCAAGCCTGCCACCAACATGCATGGCATTTTAATGTCCAGATATTTGAAAAATCGCATCTTCACAACAAAGGCGGTCGCTACTACATCCCCGAGACCCCTAACACCACAACTCACTGTTGCTAATAACGTTGGGACGACTTCATCATATAGATATGAATATAAAAAATCTCCCATGTCTCAAGCAGCATGTTTCTTGATTTACAATAATTACGCGAGATATCAGCGCGGCAGACTTCCTCCATCGGGTGTGACGAAGGCGATAGCTACGGCGTCATGACGCACGGGAAGACGGATGGAAATTTCCCAGGGATGAGCGCGTAATCTGAAGGGATACGAATGGCTGTATGGGACTGCGCAAAACAGGGTGCCAAAATACACGAACATCACTCAAAGCACAGCCAGGGAACAAAAAAACTCCACCCGTCGTAAATCTATGTATACACCATAGATTTAAAAGTTTTCGTTGGATGAAATGCTGACAAGAAAAGTAAATCTTAAACTTTACTGACCATTGTTAACGACAGACATCACAGTTTTGGTGATTATGCAGTTATTTCGGTACTACAGTATCATTGTTGTACTACATGTTATAGTGCTAAGCTTATCGAACACACAGGCGCAGAATTTTTTTCAAAGCACTCTCTAATTAATATATTATTCTTCTGGCAAAGAATTACTGTTGAGAGCTTATCTCCCGACAATTATCTAATAAAACTGTTGTCTCAGACTGTCAGCTGTATCAAAACATGATGCATGTGCTAAGCCCTGTGATAAAGTACACACATTTGTCTTTTACACTTTCTTACGCACTAGAGTCACTAGTGAGGCTACACCCAGCTGACATATCTGATAATTTCATCGCGTCTGAAACATGATTTATAATAATTACAACCGTATCAGCAAGAGGGACCAAAGGTATCTGTTCCGAACGATCGAAGCAACGACTATTTGCAGTATGAAGTTATCTGAGACAGATAAGAGCCTGCCAACAGTTGAGTTGTCATGTATGACTGCAAGCATGTTGACAAACTTATGAGCTTCGGGGTCAAAGTGCGCCAAATCTACCGCGCCACACTGCTTCGGCGACAAGGGGTGTCGCGAAACCTTGGAAGCCATCGGGCTGCCACGAAGAATGCCAGCAAATCGTTACAGATAAGTTGCAAATCCCCCCAACCTACAAGACTCATTTTCTGCTAATGACTCCATTAATTACCCCTCAGACGGGACTGTTTATCAGAGGAACGGCGACATATTCGCATCGCTCACCCTCTATCTTATCTGCACAGTGTGAACAAGTGGACTGCGGGACAGAGGGACAGCGCCTGTCAGGACAGATGATAGCACTAATGATTTTTATTCTTTTTACAACTCTCTTTTTTTCAGAGATAAGGCAGAGACATTTTGACTGCGCGCCCTATTGAAAGCATCAATTTTGGTGCAACAATGACAGCAATAAATCCTGGTGGATACACATTCAGCACATGACAGATACAATGAAATCTGTAGAGAGAGTTGGGAAGTGAGAAAAATTGGCTACCGACAATTGTCTACGACATATCTAAAAAAAACATTCTGTATAAAA
This sequence comes from Branchiostoma lanceolatum, assembly GCF_035083965.1. NCBI lineage: Eukaryota > Metazoa > Chordata > Leptocardii > Amphioxiformes > Branchiostomatidae > Branchiostoma > Branchiostoma lanceolatum. The sequence continues at coordinate 9,124,463 of NC_089726.1, read as the reverse complement.
TACTGTTGTTAGCAAAGTTTGTAATGGTTTAACTTTACAATCCTTTCTGAGGAGTTTCATAATGTGAACACACTCAAAATTGCACCAAACATGTTTGTTTTTCAAAATGAGGTGCTACAAGACAAGCTTACTTTTTAATGCTTTGAAAATTCAGTACACAGGGATTTTATACACCGTGATCATCCTAAAGATTAAACATATATGTTACAGTTACCATTTGGCATTCATAGCTACAACCAGAGCTATACAGGTGTTCTTTCTTTCAGTTTAAAAGTTTTACAGCTCTGTCAGGTGCTATAAATTACTTGTGAGACTAATAGAACGACATATTGTATACCCAGATATAACGACCGGTTACGAGGTACAGACGTCAACTCCCACACAAACCGTGGTTCATCATAAGTCCGTCCGGTCGCCGTTTACGTCAACGACTTCTGAATTACCGTCATCGGGATATGAACGATCAGACTTCCTAAGCAGCTCTTCCGAGATCTACTGTTCGATACCCTGAAGTGCTAATCATTTGGCCATTTCATGGAGATCACTAAGCGTGTAATGCAATCGTAAAAAATCAAACTGTCGGCACTTACCATAGTTTACAATATGGAGATGGCAGACTTGTGCCTCATCCCAGCCATTTGGCACAGACAGAAAGTTACGACAGCAAGTGGGGATTAGCCAGGAAAGGTCATGTTATAATTAAGGGCAGTATTGTTGTGTTAATGAGTGCCATTTTGCAGAGAGAGACAACAAAACAGCATCACAAAACATGCACAGGGCTCTTTCCATCAACTGCCCTTACTTCACTGGACAGAGCTTTGCTACTCGAGACAAAATAATTCAGCCACTTCATCCCCCATGACAGACAAATATTGCAACATGATACCAACAGGTTTTCAACAGTGCCACAAAACTTGGATGAAGATCATCAAGAAGTTGAAGACTTTCCTATCAACTTTGCTCTGTCAAAGTGACTGACAGAAACACCAGTGTTGGTGGCTTTAACCTATACAATGTCATATACAAATAGATCGCTAATCTATATTCATCTACAATGTATATCAGTAGCCTGTTAAGTCAAATACATGTACATGTATAGAGTGTAACAGATTTGCTATCAACAGAGTGCTTAGTTTGATTCTTTGTTAACTTTTACATTTAAGATGACACACATCGATAGTGTACATGATAAGCAATATCTAGCTTTTCTAGATGATCTAAATGATTATCAGGGTCCTTGTCATAAATGGATGTCACAGCTTACATGTGCCCTCTACCATGTACATAAAAAAAGTCCTATCCACTGGTAGTCTTCACAATGTACTTCAAATATCACACAACACTTGGACAGAGAAAGTTGTAGCTACATTCTGTTACACAAAATTAATTTACTTTTGTCAATTAATCTGTTTAAAACTTCACATTTTTGGTTTTCAGAAGTCACATACATTTGAAGATGATTCAAATTATAACCAGTCTTGCGTTTATGAGCTATAATGTTCATTGTGTATTACAAAATCCTCTCGACCACTACTCTTAAACCCCCTATACATAAAAGAGGCTGCAACTGCTGAGCGGCCACTGAGCGAATGAAGATATGACAGATCTAGATCCCTCAACAAATTTCATTGATAAAGAACAACTATTTTCATGTCTTGTGTGTTTTGTTGTTTTTTGATCATACTTAAACATCATGCATTTCAACAATTATAAATCAAGGGTCACACAAATCCATTTTTGGAAGCACAACAGTTGGTCATGGACCGCCGTCTAGTGGAAAGGGGGTCTTAACAATGTACTTCACATTACAAATACTTTTTTTTGGTTTTCAGGTGTCAAGGACATTTTTTGACCGGTTTGAACTTTACTGACTTTCCACCTCTGACACCCGGTAATGTCAAAACCCACGTCAACCGAAGTTTACGGCTCGATAATTAGCTAATCTGCCTTGTAGACGCCCCATAGAACAATAACGCAGGCTGTCACCATGCTGTGATATAGTCCAGGCACAGCGGAATATCTGCCCTCCACATCTTAGACCGCATTGTTTCAGGAAGGGTCGGGGCGTCACAACAATGCACACAGTTGAAGCTGTCAGTTCCGAATGATGGATAAACGTTGGGAACCGCCGTCAGATTGACAGGTCTGTACATCAGGCAGGTGTGCCATGCACGGAGATCTTAAAAGGTAAAGCGGAGTCGCCCGTCTGCTTTTTACTGTGGCAAAGTGATTGGGGACACTGATACCTCAAATCTCTAAACTTGGAGCAAAGTCATTCTCCCCAAATCAAGTTCCTTACAGCACAGGTGTTTTGAACTACTTAAGGTGGTATTGGCTCATTACCTGGTTATCTTTATCAAGCATTTAATTAAATCACAACCGTTTTTGGAGCTGATAGGGCCAGAGATACAGATAACGCCATCCCTAAGGGGATGAACCGGCAGGAATTCCTGCAATTGTCTCCGCGGTTGTTTTTCTTAAGTCTGGTAAAATGGGTTGGTACCCGTGCCCCTCTACCACACATAACATACTGCACTTAAAATCTAATTTGGATGGGATACTCCTACTTTTGGTATGCCAACAGACAGTATAGTACCAGTGAAAGTATCTGTCGTCTAATGTAACAAAAAAGCCCTATAAAACATTACCTAATTGAAAGATCCGACAGGTGGTCTCCGAAAGCAGGGAATATCTGTGGTCAGTTTTAGATTTAAAGAAGTGAGCATTTTCTTTTCTTTGCTGAAGGTTTTGTTCTCAGTCAACACCTGCCCATGTTACTTCCTTATCTGAACAAGGATCGGACAATGTTAGATCAGTAATAAATCTGAGAAATCTCTCATCACGGTGACACGGGGTCTTCCTAAGGTTATAGTCAACAACAATAGCCGGCGACAAACTGCACAAAGACTGTAAAGCATAGGAAGTATCTTTGTTATTGCTCACTCAGGTGAGAAGTAGGTTTTACTTTTACAGTTGTCATAAATTCGCCTTCATCCCTGTACAAATGACAGACTTGGGTTTGTATGGGTTCTGGTCGAGAAGCAATCGTGTTTAATTGTCTGCTGTCTCTTCCGGACTTCCAGCCAGGTGAGGTATAGGGGGGGATTACTTGGCGTCAAGAGAAACTGATATCGTCTGCAATTGTTCTCTGGGGCAGAAACCCCCTAAAGACCTGTCACTCACAGTTGTCAGTGACATGGCCGCGTTATTTTCGCATCAGCACAACAAAGCGTACGTGTCTTCCGTTGCCATGGACGTCAGAGATAAGGGGGGGCCAAACGGCGGCAAGCTGTTAACCACAGGTAAGTGTGTACCTATACAAAAAATACCATCCATCAAAATTCATGTACCCCACAATTAGCCCCGTCTGTGGGCAGGAGTGATGAATGACTCTGGCATTACAGGGTGGGTACGAGTGTTCTGGTCTGTACCACTGCTTGACAAGTCTTTCAGTTGTTTCCGAGAACGAGGATCCCGAGAAGCGAGCGAGCTCTCGATACCACCTGTTGAAGAAAGGAAGGTATAAATTTGCCTGTCGTCCCAGCATACACCGCTGGAGAGGCCACCAGCGACTAGGGTAACAAGAGGAATGTGTAAACTATGTAGAACGTTCCGATGTTCTAAGAGAAGGGATTAATGGACATCACATAAATGATAAGGATACATTGATTAAAATCTTCCTTTTCTCAAAGATCTTACGTGTGTCTGCGGATTAGATGACCAATAGACCTCTTCAGTTTGCCAATTAAGGATCATCAAGATCCATATAATTATTGTGGCCAGAATACTTTGAAACCTAATCCCTTCATACTTAAGCCATGTCAAACTTATCTATCCCAGATTGCAGTTGAAGTTACTTTAATTGAATTTACGATCCATTCATTTAGCGCACGGACAGTTGCAGTATAAATCACTAGTCAAAAGAGTAAAGGGGCCACACATAACGCAAGAGAAGCAAAACTAGCAAGTCAACATACAAGATGTATAAAGGTACAAAAGGACAAAGTTTTATCTTAAACTGACATAGCAGTATAACCTTAAGACCACATGGTGATATCCATACTTACTCTTAAGTAGTAAGTTTGACTGCAATCTCATAGATAGGAATTTGGAAAGTATTAAGTGTGCGGTGAATCGTTTAATGTTTTTCAAATCCTACAACCAAAAAAATGTGAAAGTATAAAATGACATTCTTTCAGAAATTGTGTCTTATCCAGACTGATTACCTTCCGATAACATCAAATCAAGAACGACCGATAAAATCGTTGAGCGGTACACCCATCATTGTTAGAACCATGCCTTTGTGGTTAATTACTCGTAAGCGTTAATCCCGTCGCCATTGTCGTACTACAGACGGCTGTCAGCGAGACGTTGACCAGAGGGAAGCGCCTGAAAGAGGGCGAAACGTGATGGATTGCGCCGGCGTTAATCCCCGACTGCAGGCGCTGTTTTCATCTTCGTGCGGGAGATAAGGGCCGCACAAACCATGCCTGAGAGCTACAGGATCGCTCATTCCCACTTCGGCATGCGGGGATCCGCTCTGACGGAATGATGAACGGCCGTGTCGCTTCAAAGTAAAAGCAAAGTTAGTTTAAGATAGGCGTGCGCGACGCGAAGAGCAGTTCCTAACAAACCAGCAGTCAAACGTTCAAACCGCAACGTCACAGCTTTACGCTGACACTAGCCGTCAATTTCAGGAATTGATGGAATAGTCAGGACTGCAGAAGCTACATGTGCAGCGCAGGTGTTAAGTTATGGAGATCCACTTTGTGTCTGGGAGGTTGATGCTTAAGCCATCCTTTGACCTGGAAACATTTGTTATAAAGCAGTTTCAGTATTATTCCTATTGCCAGATTGTACTGCCTACTGAAGTAAAAATTGTGCTACACAATAAAACAGTGTTGTAAATGCTGCTTTGAAGATAGGAAGAGAGTATTGTATTGCAAATTGTTTTACAGATTCTATAAAAGCAATGTAATGCAAAGGTTACAACAGTAGTGTATGTTTTTCATATAGTGCCAACCGTCAAAATGCACTTTCATGTTAAGTGTTTAAAGTACTTAATGCCAAAAAACTTTTTTAAATGTTTGCCACCACTGGAAAAGGACATTGGTTTTCAGACCATTTTGGATAAAATCTATACAGTGTATTGTGTAATACATGACATGTACAGTATGTACTCTTTTATGGTTCAACAAAGTTACAACAAAATTTAGGACATGGCTAATGTATTTGTGAACATGAAAAAAATTGAGTGAAAAGATTTTTCCGCTCAACCTTGCTACAGCATCTGTCACATCACTGGGAATGTAAAACATGACATTTTGCTCATTATTTTCCATCAACTTTCAACGTGTAAAAAATCCATTCGTGTCCTCTCTTTAACGACATCTTCCGTGGAGCCACTGAATAGGTTGCTTACATTTCCATCTCCGCCTTATCAAAGCTTTGCACGTCATTAGGCAGTGTACGCAACACCTACAACACTGACAGTAATCCCTTATGGCCAGTTACCACGATCTGCTACAGCGACCCTCCCTTTTATCGGGGAGCGCCACACTGTGCGCGGGGTAACAGCATGTGACAAGCATTGAATGTCGGACTCAGAACCGTGCTGAAATCTTGTAGCCAGGAGACTTTACAAGTCAGGAACATATTGTCCATCGGAGAGCGTCGTCCTCGGTAGATACGGTCTGCTACGCACTGATATGCCAGCAAGGCCCTTCTTTCGAGCCCCCCGCAATCATGTCGCTTGATATCGATTTACCCAAGACACTCGCGTTCTCGAAAAAGTGTGAACGGTCTATATTTCACCTGGACTTGGCCCTAAAGGTGACGGCTTTGGGGACTTCTACAAATTTACAGGGAAATGCATCAAACTCTACATTACTCAGGGTTGGGATTTGTCCGTAGCAAAACACATTTGCAGAAGACTGCAGCTATCGTTGTCATACCTGTACATTTATGTGATTAGACGAATCTCTTGACCACTTTCTCATATAGGAAGATTTGGATGCTTTGTGTACGAACATGTCTATCACTCGTGATGTATAGCTTTGTCTCATGTGCCAAGTATCTTGTGTCTTAAGTTGCAGGCCTGTGGTATTATGGAGAAATCTGCAATAAAAAGTACCACTACCTAGACTAGTACAACACTATAAATCAAACTGTCATTCTCCACCAACGCACTTCTTGAACTTACAACAGGTTGTATAACTAAAATATAACACTTCTTACATCTCGGATACATGTAAACCTCTGGGGAAAAAGCATCATAAATGAAATAATTTTAACAAAGTTTACAAACTGCTACTTAATTTAGTCCCAATTTCAACATTTATGCATCTCATGTTAACAAAAAGTTGAAGATTTTATGTTTGAAGGTTGTTTCATCAATCATAACATAGAGCTATGCTTCACAAATCTAGTGGCTCATGCTAGAGTATTAAGTTCCAGGCCTGTTGAATTACACAGAAATCTGCAATGAAAAGTACCAGTGTCTGAAGTAATGCAACATCGTAAATCTAACTGTCACTCCATTCTTGACTTTAAGACAGTTCTTAACTCTTCCAAAAAGTATCATGAACAGGAAACTTCCTAGGATTACAGAGTGTCTCATTGAGGAATTGCTGATTTGAACATTATTAGTTCTAATGAAATCTAAAGATCGGGCACTTAATATAGTGTTAAACTACATAGATTATTCCATCACTTGTGATACAGTTCCTGCAGTTTTCCCATAGTATCAAGTTGCAAGCTTCGTTATGCTACCTCTAAAATTATCAGTCTACTCAGCTACATTGTAAATCCTGTTAGATACATACAATTGAAAACAGAAGGTAAATGTGCCAATTTTGCATGATGTACAAGACATAGGTGGACTTATCGACTGATAAGTTTCTAATACCAGCTCAAAAAAGGACAAGAAATAGTCATACCTTCAAGTACCAGAGTTACCAGCCTAGCATTGATGTATTCAGAAATTTCCTCAAACTATCGCTGAGTGGAATTCATTATCAAGTACAATAGGGGCATTTTCGCTGGATAGCTTTAAAGAACACTTGCAGCTAGGTCTGCATGTGCAGAAGTTAGGTGTGACTGGTCATTCTGTGCAATATAACAAGCTGTTGCCTTGCCGCGTACCTGCAGAGCTGGTGTGTTACGCCTAAGGGCAGTTATACCGGCTATACAGATACAGAAGATGCTGTGTTACGCCGAGGGCAGTTATACCGACTATACAAATACAGAAGCTGGTGTGTCACGCCGAAGGGCAGTTATACTGGCTATGCAGATGCAGAAATGTAGTGTTAACCTACCATGTCTGCCAGAGGGAAGGACCCAGTGTAGCCCTCCTCGGGGTCAAAGTTACAGACGTCGATGTGAGCCTCTCCCATGGACACTCCGTCTCTGGACTTGTCACACACGTTAAGGACAACGTATCTAAAAATTAGAAAAATTCTCCTTTTCTTAACTGATTGACACAAATTGCATAGACTTGATAATAAACACACCCACACCAATTCACACAATCTGAAATAAAGCCTGTAAGATTTATCATACATGGCTAGATAAAGGCTTTTGTAGTTAAGATCAATCTTAGAATAACTAGTTGTTTGGATTATCAGTATCTCACACTTAAGTTGGTATACATTCGTAGATCATTAATAGATGATGTAACAGTTATGAAGAAAATTGTATTTATCCAGAATGACCATACAACATGCCAGACCTAAAATTTGTGAAGTAAATGTCTAAGACTCTCATCATGAATATAGGCTATACAAAATAATCAATACTTTCTTTTGTGGTCTCAAATTTTGAATGCAGCCTTTAGTATAGATTTGAATACCTGTAGTCAAACTCTTCTTGTGGCACGGGAAACTCGTAAGTCTGTTCCCACTCCGGGTCCAGCGTACCTCTCTTTACATCGGTTTGTTCCACCTGGACAGGGCACAACAGGTGAGAGACAACGTAAAACACAAATAACAGCAAATTACAGCACACAAGGTTCAATAGATGAGTGAGATCAGAGTTAGTTTGTGACCCTTGGTACTACTGAACCCTGCTTTAATAAAATTCAAACCTTTTAGATGAATGTGATCAGAGGTAGCTCTACCATTGGTACTGAATGGACTATCACTACAACATCTAACTGAAAATGTGACCATTGTAAGTTTTGTCCTTGGTACTGAATAGACCATCATCTACAAAACGGCACATTCAATGGTGATTATGGATGGTACTATCCTTGGTACTGAATAAGCTATCACCTACAATACTTGATAGACAAATGTGAATACACCTTGTTTTCTCCTTGGAACTAGATAAACTATCACTTGCATGACGAATGTAACTACAGCTTCAACCCTTTATAAAGAATGGACTTATTATTACACTGACAATACTTGAGACAAATGTGACCACAGATAATTCTACCCTTGGTAAAAAACCTGTTCTATACCAGGATAAATGTCACCTATTGCTCTACCCTTGGTACTGAATGGACTATCACTAATATGACAAATGTAACCACATTTTCAACTCCAACCCTTGATAAAGTGTGGACTTATAATTACAGTAACAATACTTGAGACAAATGTGACCACGGATAATTCTACCCTTGGTAAAAAACCTGTTACCTACAAGATAAATGTCACCTATAGATCTACCTTTGGCACAGGGTGGACTATCATGTACAATATTTGATATATGAGTGTGACAGCTGCTGCTGCTAATAACTCTTCCCATGAAGCTGGATGAACTATCACCAACAAGATCTAACTACAAATCTGACCATGGCAAGCTTCATCCTTGGTACTGAACGGTCTATCACCCACAAGACTTGTCAGATAAAGGTGACAACAGCTTGTTTTCTCCTTGGTACTGAACGGACTATCACTTACAAGTTTTGATAGTCAATCTGACCAGTTAGTTCTGCCCTTAGTTCTGCCCTTGGTGCTGAACAGATTATCACCTACAAGATTTCACAAACAAATGTGACCACAGGACCGTTAATACTAAATAGGCTGCTGCAGAAAAGATCTGAATAAATGTGACGACAATTTGTTCTGTCCTTAGTACTGAATGTCCCATCAATAACATTATCTGACAAAGAAGACCACTGATAGTTATACACTTCATAGGATCACGGCAACTATGATTCTTCATGGACTCCTGAACTTGGAAAACAACATGGAAATAAGGCATAATGAGAAACTTTTGTATCTTAGGCCATGTTTATTTGATCATATGGGTGACATCTGCTCGCGCATCAATTTTTGTCCGTTTCAACAAAAAGAAAATTTGGCCACACTGTAACGGGGGCCGCCCGAACCTCGCACGCGCCCGAACATCGCACGGATTTTTTACTGATCTTATTTTGCATAAGTACGCCGTGTTTGTGTCCAATGACTATGCTGATAAGGAAGGTAAATAACCCAAGTTCATGCACATAATTGTCATTTACATTCAAAACATATGTGTACATATTCATTTCTTGTTTTGTCGAAAAGTAGTATTTTGACAATAATGATGGCAACGCTGAGTAGAGGGTCACTGCGTAGCTAGACGGCCCGGCACCTAAATATACGACCTGTGCCAAGCAGATACATAAGTCACACAGCTATCATACACATAAGAAAAATAATTTCATAAAACACTAAAAATTTGGGTCTTTAAGTGTTTGTTGAGAAGAAAACCGACCAAAGAAAAACAACGTAAACATTGCTGTCGTCTGACGACGTTGTTTTCCCGCCATTTTTTTGGACCGCGATGGTGGCGGGACGATTCAACGCACAGCTTTGTTACGCTCTAACATGTGATTGGTACCGTCTATGAAAAGGAAACTGAATACAGAGATGGCGAAGATGTTTCCCAATAAGTAGACGGAGTATTGTTGATGTAAGCGGTGTCGTTTTTTCGTAATGATTTCGTAAGTCGGGCCGCATTCAATACGTACGTCGGGCCGCGTAGTAGCCTATTTCCCGTGGGAACATGAGCTGGGATGCGCTAGATATAGCCCTTCTCACATGACGTTAGAAGTGCACACAGTCAAAATTTTCCGGTCAAAAGAAAGCTAGAATATAGCAGACTTCAAGCCTTATTTACATTTCCCTAACTTCTTCACCAACTTCCGAAGAGAGCAAAATTACCAAAGCGTACTAAGTTAGGCACACTATCTGGCGTAGCACTAAATCAGAAGGTACATTCGTGAAAATGTCTCACAGCGTCTACCGCATGTAACGCGGAGCATGAAGGGCCAATGAACAGTATGAATACATTTCTTGTCCAAGTATGGTCTTTAGATGAATGTGTTCAAAATTCATTCATTAAAACCTGACCACTCTCTGGCAACCAGCAATGGAGCGCCGTGAGTTCCAGCGCGTAAAAAAACGTCCGATGGTTGGGCACCCCCCGTTAAATCTTACAAAGTAGCTGCAATATGAGAAAATGTATGCTGTAAATTGCAAAACAATAAAACAGATACTAATGAATGTCGTAGAATGCCAAAGTAAATTCCAAAGTCAAAGAGGAAGATGTGAAAGAACAAAACTGAAGAAACCATCATTCGGTATACTTATACATACTCTGTGTGTTTAGTTTTGTTCATCCTTTCCTACCACCTAGCGTTCATAGTGAAGGCAATTGTTTTTCCAAAACTTTTCTTTATTCGCACACTTGTTTTGGGGCCCCCGGAGGATGTTATCCATATAATCAGATCAACTTGGCATTAGTATTCACAATGACCAAAGTCAACTAATACACCGAAAACTGTAGGAGGGTCGTAAGTCTACGGTATGCACAGTTTTAGAAATTGTATAGTGTAAGATTTTTGTGTTCCTCTCACATCTACATCTTCTCTTTTTTTTTAATGCTTTTTTTTAAATTGAATTTTCACATAGATGAAAACAACAACATGAGAAAAACAGAAAAACACACCAAAGGAACATTTTCATCTTTGTCTCTTTGGTTCATACCATATCATATCAAACATACAATCTTTGTCTCTTTGGGTCACAATCAGACGGTTCATTCAGACCTTACCATAGAAATGCCTGGGACCATCACTCTCACAAAGGGATGAGGAAGTTTGCTTCCATCCCAGCACACCAGCCCTGAGGCCCTGTGGACGGTCACACACAGAAGCTGGGGCAGCTTGTAGGCCATGGAGATCTCCAGGGTACCACTGATGCTTAGGTCAGTCTGGGGAAAACAAGAAAACATCCTGGTTAAATGTTTGTAATACATGATTTAAAGAGCAACTTGTGTATGGCTATGTACATGTAGAAGAGCTAGGACAGCTTGTAGGCCAGGGAGATTTCCAGGGCACCACTGATGCTTAGGTCAGTCTAGGGAATACAACAACAAAACATCTTTGTTAAAAAAAAGAGGCACTTGTGTATATGAAACAGTACCTAGTGTAGTCATATAGAGAAAACAACAACAAACATCTTCTTGGTTATTTGCTTTCTGTCATATTATTGTAAACGTCAATGAAACAACACTTTGTAGGACTATCTGTCCTCACTTTGATAAAAAACAGACCCTGTCCTTGGTACTGAAATACAGGTATGCCTTCCCTTGTTACTTTCCACTAAAAGCTACAACCACACTGCCACCACTGAGCGACCAAATAGTTGACAGGTTGCTCTATGAGTTTCATAGATAAGGAACAAATCTTTTAAAACGCTTTGTGTTCTGTTGTCTTTTTAATCATACTTTTACATCTTGCATCATATTCCAATGATGGAATCAAGGGTCACAGAAATCCAATTTTGGTTGCTGTCAGTCACTCAGCATTCCTCGTGTATTGGTATGGGGCCTTGCAGAAAATATCAGAATTGAACAGGAAGAGTTTATGACGTCAAATTAAAAGTCACAAAGAGAATTCTGTAAATTCACTGTGTCCACTAATTGGTTTGGTGTGTAAATGACTGTGTGAAGCACGTGTAATGGTGGTATCAAACATGTACATAATGGTCACTTTAATTGGGGACCATTAAAAAGCCATGATGACCTCCTGTTGTACAGCATTAAGCCATCATGTCCCATTTACTACTACATAACTCTCATTGGGGAGATGGGGAGGGGGGCATCCTCAGGCTAGAGTCTACTTGTTATACTTTGCCAGACAAAGTATAATGACTTTTCTTTCATATGAGTAAAGATGTCGATACTTCATTAATTTTGTACTCATATTGACTGATAGGCATTGATTTTTATCAATACGTCTGACAGCCGTTTTTTACATATTTCTTACATATTTCAGCTGCAGGAAGACTTTATTGGAGCCAGTACTTTTGGCAGCAGTTTGAGGAAACTTCACATACTTTTAGTTCGAGTAGAAGATTCTTAGCCATATTTTCTTCTTGCCTTCCAAATTGTAAGCTTGCGAATGCAGCTTTTAGACAGCACTTTTTGATAGCTCCCCAATGCTTTAATCATGTACACAATGCTTCCACTCTGGCTAAGCCCCTGTGACTGGGATGAGTGCTTCCAAGTCACCAGCCGGGCATAAACAAGCGGTGTGGTGGTTAGTGGCACAAAGGGACGGGGGATACGCCGGCCCATCAACATGAGTATCCAGCCACACACGGCCATACATCTGTCTGGACCTCCGTAACCTCTGGCGGGGAGCACCCGCGATCCCGGCGCGAGCGTCGCTCCATCATACTCACTTAGGGTACGGCCCATATTTTAGTCTGACGATGCAATTGATCACCTGCGTCGATCGGGGCCTTTCAAAGCGGCGCCCGTCCCCCACTCCCTATTTTTCACGCGCTGACACCTGCGCTCCGTCCGGTTGCGGGGCCGTGCTCACTAATTTTACAAGGCAATCCATCCCCCCGGAGATCACTTGCAACATCAGTGATTGTCTTCAAATGGCCATTTTTGGCATCCCGGGGGCTTTGCAGCAATATTGGAGATACAGATCGTAGGTTGAGCATGGGTAGGGAGATGCTTATCATCCGTCATGCAGATGCTGGGGGTGATGGGAAGAGAGATAGCGAGGCTAATGAAGGATGCTGTACAGAGCAACCTTCTCTCTCCAGCAATTACACCCCCCTGATGAAGAGAAATGGTGCATCTAATGATTCGTAAGTGCAAATCCTCCCGTACGCCGCCGTGTCAATGGAGGGACGGGGAGAGCGATCGCGCCATATTCCTCGCTATCGATTCGTGATAAACTATTGCCACGGTGGAAACTCTCGTGCGGGCAGGTTTCCGTGACTCCCGTCCCCCCCTCCGCGACACCTCCGATCGAAAGATACCATCATCGCTACCCACAGTGTCAATTGTGGTTTCTTAATACAATAATCTATACGTCCTGATATGAAAATGTTGGCAGGTCTATTGACTTGTCGCGATGTCACACACGATATGGTACATGCTCCGTATGGATTTTCCACTATGATTTGGCCTGGAGGAATATAGACTTTCAGCCCATCACGGGTCTCGGGTGATCATGAGGGGGACGGGCGATTGATAGATTTATTGAAGTGTTTAATGGAAGGACTATCTATGGAGATGCCCCTTGGAGATTTGCAGCAGTGGGGGGAACACCATTTAATATTCAGTAGATGTCATTGTAACGTTTTCGTGCCCTAAAGCCCCCAGTGAGAGTATCGCACGGGAGCGCCGAGACTTCCCAGTGACACACACAACTCATAAAGCCGGCTACTTCCACCCTCGGGGCGACACCACATCACGCAGAGCTCAAAATTAACTTTCCTCGTCCCCGAAACGAAGACCTGTCATCGTGCCATCTTGATTTCTCGTTTCGGGGTCTACAAATTTCATTGTTTTTTATTAGTCAATATCAGCCGAAACATTCATACAATATGGATGTCTGGGAGACGTTCCCTCAGGTTGTGATATTTTTGATTGTCCATTAAATCACTACGCTGAACTTTTGATATTCATTAGTCACAAGTACCACTGGGATAAAGTGCTTACAGCACAAAGGTTACGTTCAATTGTAAACAATAAGGCAACCAAAGTACCTGACTCTTCATACAGTGTATACAACCAAACTACTAAAATCTATCTAAAAATGTCAAATAATCTTAAATCACATAAAATTTCTTCTGCTGAGATGTTGTAAGACGTAATTTATAGTTATGGATAGAAAAGTGGAAGTCAGCTCCAATATCAGTCGCCATATATATTGGGATGGTCATAATTTGATAAAGCAAAGATTAGCATCATCCCATAATACAATTCTGCTTCCCCCAGATATCCATCTCCGGGATTGTTGGAATAAGTAAAAAACAATATCCCAGTAAATAAAATTTGCAGAAATGAAAATGCTTGGCCTGTGGGGGTAATGATCCGACCCTGTTATAATTAGATTAAGGCCCAATTTACAAGTGGGGGAGGGAGTCCCTAGGGGGGCCATTAACTCCCCAGTCTGGACTGTACTGTCCACCATCAGGAAAAATGCATTAAACACGGGCGAACAGAAGTATATTGGTTGGTGTACAGATAGGAAACGGTGCAATGACCTAGTGGGTCGAGTGTTTGCCTTGCATATGGTACATGTACATGCAGGTCGTGAGTTCCATCCCGGCCGAGCCATACAACTTTAGAAATGTTACAAACTGTTTTCTCTGCTTAGCACTCAGCATTTTGGGGAAAAAGTAAGGTAGTTGAACACCAATCATTATCAATTGTACTGTTACTGGTGTTTATGAATTTTCCATTTTGAAATATAAATTATGTTTTGAATATGTAGAATTGTAGGGTTCATTCTCTGTGATACCTTGATGACTTGGGCCACTGTTCTGTCTATATAACAACAAATGTTTCCACCAATCACACTGAATAATACAGCTGATATTTTACACAATGTATTAATCTTTTTTTCTGAATAGACAAACCAGTATTTTTCTAAACAACATTAAAAATACTGTTCCATCAATGCAACATCCTGTGAGCATATTTCTTCACTAAAAAAGTCTTCATTGAACCAACTGGCTTCTGTATCTATCTGGCTCTAGAATTTCTAGAATTTTACTCACAAGTGGTATTGAACACTCACATGCATATTGTATATCCTCCCAGTACTTGGACATCATAAAAGAACTTAATGGTCTCAAGAGAAGTACTAAAACAATGATAACCTTCATAAACCCAGTATGTTACTCTTCAACCCTATCTTCTCTGATTGGATGTAATCGAGTTACAAGTGACTTTTTACATTTCATCTCACCTTGTAAAAGACATTGTCACATAAAGGGAAAAGTACATGACGTTAATGCACTGTAATTAAGTTAACAGGGTCGTCAACTGTCCCAATTTTCAGACTTTTAAAGGCCTTTATGTACTAAAGGTTTGCATCATTTTGTACACAGAAAATACAATTTCTTAAAGTTTATGTGCAGCTAGATAAATTAACGCCATATTTTGACAATTTTGACAATGAAAGGACTTGGTTACTTACTTTTCCTTACATTAATCCTTATACCTACTTCTTTGAAAACATTTAAAATGGAAGAAAATGCATGCGATGGTAGCTGAAAGTCACTTTTCAACGTTACCATTACTGTAGGCCTGGGGTATTCCACAAACTGTAGTTTACAGTAGTAATACATGTATATCGCAATAATTTGTTATTCTTTTTCTGTTTCTACATTGTTTTTGCTTTTGTAAAAAAAAAGGTTTTAGTGTTAATGTAAACTTGTCAGTCAATTAGTCCTAATTTGATGCTAATTAAATTTGCCTTTCTTGGCCACCATTCTGAGTCTGAATCTTCCCATCTGCGACTAGATGGTAATTGAGTTAGCCAGAGCTTTTAGCTTGCAGAAGATACCTGGAAATTGCACTTGTTCTTATCTCTGGAAGTTGTGGCTATCTCCATCTTCCGTGCACCCTTGTCCTCCTTTTCATTAAAGCCATAACATTGTGCATACACTTTCCTTACAAACTGTTCATTATGATATCTAGAGTTTCATTTCTATTGTTTAAACAAAGACATCTTACACTAGTTCACCATTATCTGCAACGATTTCTGGTAAGAGTCGATTGACACCAATCTGGAAAAACAATAAACCATCATTTCTTTCTGTTACATGACGATATTATCGATACCCTGTATTCAAAAATTCTGGATGTATGTTACCCTGCAGATTCAGGTGAAGTAGTATTAAGGTCTAGACCTTTCGTTAAGTAACCCTGGATGAAAACTACAAAAACCTTAATGAAAATGAAGCACAGTATCCCTACACAAATTCAGGGTAATGCTACTGTGAAATACTATTATTCTGTGTCTTTGGAAACATGTGCCATACAAATTATAGAATACGGCATTGCATATTATCATCATACCTGTACATGCTTTATTTGTTTACCTAATTTCTGTGACATTCTAACGCACGAAAGATTAAGATCGTAATCAGTACACAGTTCGCAAGTGATTTTCATCACGCATTAATTTTTCACAAGTAATATATGAAAACATAATAAATTCCCCTGATTTTGAAGTCAGTTGAAAGCACTTGTAGTTACCCTAAGCACTTGTCATAGATAACAGAGCCTACAAAGTGAATAAATCACCTAACATATCATTTAGATCAGTTATAAAGATGAACAAATATGAATTCGGTTGATTAAGCTATGACAAATGTAAAAGATAAGAAAGACACTTATAATGCCATTAGAATACTAGAGTGCACAATTACAAGGAAGCAGTTTATCTTTTATAAATCAAGAATATCTTTAAAAAAACTGTTTTCTTTTGAAGTATAACATATCATTTAGATCAGTTATAAGGATGAATAAATATGAATATGGTTGATTAAGCTATCATGACAAATGTAAAAGATACATGTAAGGTACATGTACAAGAAAAAAAGACAATTTATATCCCAACAGAATACTGAAAACACAATCACATGGAAAAAGTTATAACTTGTCTTTTATAAATCAAGATAATCTTTTTTCCAGAAAAACTTGTTTTCTTTTAAAAGATATACAATGTATGTGATTCTCCCCATTATAATCACTATGGAAAGTCAATAGACAAAGAAATAGATGGAAAGACAGCACTCTGGTCAAAACAGTAAAGCAAACACTGGTGTCATATTCCAAACCATGATCATGTTTGAATGAAACTTCTTGTAGTGATGTGTATCTTTTTTGACAAACTTCTGAGACCAAATTGCCTGAAAAGGTTAACATTTGCAACGCTCAATTGTTAATGACACAAGCCGATAAGATGGGCAGCACTGATTGGCGTCCTTAACTGGGGCACCAATTTTCAGGATCATCTGTCCTGGTTTAATCCAATAATCTGCATCTAATTATTGTATCTAAATGCCGTGGATGTAGATGGAACATGCCCCCAGTAGATGGAGGATTTGATAACTTTCAACCATGCAAACTGTTCAGTGCAATTACTACAAAAGCAAGTTATGCATCCTTATAGTAGCTGAAGTTTCGAACTAGTACATAGTGGCTAACCTGCCACCAAAGCGTTTGAGCACAAAATCCAGCTCTGGTATAGAATTGAATTACACATGTGATTTTATATAAATCGCCATTGCAGTTGATGCTACCAGATGATTTCCTATGGTAACGTTTTTAAACAAAGTTTCACACATTTACCTTGTTGCGAGCCTGTCAACAGAGTTTTATAGCTTTGGTATAGAATTGAATGAAGCATGTGGTTTTAAACATTTCCAGTTGATGCTACCAGATGATTTGTTATGGTAACGTTTAACAAAGTTTCACACATTTACCAGTTGCGACCCTGTCACCATAGTTTTAAAGCCCAAAATTCAGCTTTGGTATAGAATTGAATGAAGCATGTGTTTTTATACATTTCCAGTTGATGCTACCAGATGATTTCGTATGGTAACGGTTAACGAAGTTTCACACATTTACCTTGTTGCTAACCTGTCACCAGAGATTTAAAGCACAAAATCCAGCTTTGGTATAGAATTGAAAGAAACAGGTGACTCTTTATATTTCCTCTTGATGCTACCAGATGCAAGAAGTATTAGAAAGAATTAGCAGTTATGACAATTAGGAGCGGAATTAGAAGCCGTGTTTGAACATGCAAATCCTGGATGGCACAGCGTGACGCAGGCTTCCCCACTGGTTCCAAACATGGCTTAGCTATTCACCAATCTGTTCCTACAATATGATATCACATGTAGCCTGTCTTTCCTCTCATACTTAACATTTGGTTAGTAAACCTTAAAGGCAAAAGCATGGGAAATACTGCTACACCAGTGCGTTGATAGCTCCTAACACGGTTGAAGTATCTACATAAACAAGTGAATTCTGCATGCTGCCATTTAGTACCTAATCAACCAACTGATGGGGCTGAGCATTCAATCCCCAAATCCCCCCCTCCCCTGTGACTCCCTCCATCCTACATGCATCTATATTCATACATTTCTATCTACAGCTAAGCTGACAAAGTCCTATCCATATTCATGTCACTGGTGTCTGCATGTGTTCCGATGTTTACTTTTCGATGCAGATTGTAAGCGTGAGGTTGGGTACTAGACATCCAATACTCGGTCTGCACGGATGGCTGCCTATCGATGACCCTATTTGGGAGCCGGCCTAGATGATTCAAGTGGGGTTAATCTCCCTTAATCCTTGTATTTGTTCTGACTAAGCCCAATTTAGGGTCTGATTTTCTTGGATGCAACCTCGCACACCCTCTGCGGTGCCGCATTCGTTGGAGACATTAGGATGAAGATCGCTGCTCGTTTCGCCACTTTTACTCCGTCTTCGTTCCCCTCGGACTGTGGAGCCGCATGATGTGCGCACATCAGCCATCTGATTGGCCAATTTGCAGAGAAGCTCCGACAATTTGCACTTAAACAGGTTACTTCTTACATGGACTCGCCAATAAATGACAATCAATGCAGATACATTCAGGGTTTGATGGATGGATCGCAATCAATCGAAGAACGAGGCAGCGTAAAACTATTTGTTAGCAGAGCTACCTGAAAAACTGTAACACCAGGATTTATAATGTCATCATTTTGTACTCAATAGAGCAAGTTCTTGTCTTCAATTTCTACAAATATTCCAATAGGAACATTTTATGCATTTCCAAAAAGACAAGTTTAATAATAGAGTATCTTTTCGAGTGAAATTGTTACTGCACAAAAAAGGTCAACAATATTCAAATGAAAGACAAACATATTCCTATAGATGAAGTTGTTTAATTTTCTAATTTTCAATCTCAGTGATATGTACATCTAAGTGTTTGTAAAACATTTTAAGTTAACATCTTGTCTGCACAAAATACATGTACGTACAGTGTATACTGACGGTACCAGTAGCTGGTCCATAATGATACTAGTACATCATGATTATCCAACTGAAGATAAGGACATCTATCTTCTCGTAGTAGCTGTGTTTGAAATCTAGATTAAAGCTTGCAAAAATAAAACAAAAACTCCAGAAGCTCTACCAACGCGTATGACCTTCGAACTTGAACTATCTACAGCTGAACTTTGCTGCAGCAATCTCCTGTGTTCTTTCCTCCCTAAGAGTACAGACTGCAAGGCAGGCATGGATCACACTTTCCAATGTCTTTGCTTCCGACCTTGCGGAGAATTATCTATGGCAAACTTCAATCCATCAACGTGGGAGTCTCATCAATATTGTCATGACAAAAACTTTGAAGGTCAACGCTCAATATAGATGCGTATGCACTGATAACACGCGCACAGAACGGAGCGTGGAATTCTATTGATGGCATTTTATTGGCTGAGGACTTCTTCTGAAGGACGATGGTCATCATATGAACTCCATCAAGTTTTTACCGAGCGGACGGGTATAGAAATATAGCAGCTCTCCATCTTTGTGAGAGAGATGGGAAGTGATAGGAGTGTTCTGTGGAAACAAAGAGGCTGCAGCGTTGACTCATCCTCTGAGTGTTGTGCGCGATGACCCCAGGTTTTCTCCTGGGGGCATCCCCGCGTGAAGCCAACTTTTCTCTGACATTTGACGACCGACGGAAGTGCACGTAAAGGTTGGGAAATCTTCTTCTGCCATCTGCGTGAATCTCTAATGCTTCTTGGAAACTTTTTTGTGGCTACTTGTTGACAGGCCAACAAAGGAGCATGCTTAGGGTCAAGACCGGTATGAGGTATTCCATGTAAACCGTACTGAACTGGGATATACCTGGATAAAATGGTACAGAAATGTACACTCTCTAAAAGTCCTGTTCATCTTGCCAATATGTATGCGATATTGCAAAAAATACATTGCTGGAGGCCGTAGGACAAGAAAGAATGGCACTTCGAGAGGGTAGATCAGTCAATAGACATCAAAAGGTTCATATACAGTATGAGCGATAACTCTATCGTGACAATAATCTTGTCCCTATATGTATATGATAAAAATCTTTCATCACTACTGCAGGTGGAAGTAATGCTTTGTCACATTCCAAAGTTGGGTCTTGCAATGACACCCAACACCCAACATCAATCCCATTTTATTCATTGAATGTTATATTTTTGAATGATGTGTCTTCCTTATCATTTACCATGACAACCATGTACCATAACTGTGTTTCCTCCTTCCTTATAATTTGGGTTTGTCTGTAATCTTCCCTTAGTTATCTTCTGTAGGTTATCATTCTATAAATGATTAAAAATCAAGGAGAATTTATCTTTAGATCCAATCCTGCCTTGTGCATTTTCTTTTTGCTTTACTGAAATGGATGATATCCAAAGCAGTATGTGTGACTAATATTACCATAACTGCAATATCATCATTTTCCACTGCCTTCAAAAAAGAAGTGAAACCAACCATAGTTAACATAGACTAGATAATTACTTTGATTTCAATGTATCTCCATGTACTTGTTTGTCTGCAATTAGCCTTTGTGCATGAACTTGCAATAAAGTTACTAGTATATTATGTCACAAGGTATATTGGCAGGAGAAAATAATTTTGACATGAAGTACAAAGGTTTATTAGCATCAGTCAAGGCTATGATGATGATTCACCACTGACTCATTGCATTACAATAAAGCTTTGATCAAGCAGTAATGTTACAATATACATTGCATACAGTAAGATGATTTTAAAATGTTGGACCCAATATGATCTCATGTCCAGGTTTGTTTGAACTTTGAACAGAACGTTACGTCATATTTATCACCACATGATCGGCCTGTAGCATATCCTGAGTGCATCTTGGAAACAAGAGTCTCATGTCCAGGCTTGTACAATACAGGAGGAAGTCAACAGTTTTTTCCATGTTTCAAACACTGCCAGGGCCAACTATCTTTTGTTTGTCTCCAAAACAAATAAGGGGAACATCACAATACACAAGCTTATGGTAACCGTTTTGTATTTCATTACCTTTGCCAAGAGGGTTATGTTTTGGGTGTCGTTTGTTTGCATTTGTGTGTGTTTGTATGTCTGTGGACAGCGTAACTTAAGAAGCTATAGATGGATCCTTAAGATATTTAGAATGTGGGTAGGGGTCGGGGAAAAAAGAGGGCAAATTTTGATAATGGGCCCCTAGCCGCTTTTTACAGTAGTGCAGCAGAACTTTCGGTTTTGATATCTCGTTTTGATTTTATTCAGTAATACACTAATATCTATTCACTAATTTACATAGGAACATGAGATTGGTATGTACAAAAAAAGTCTCCCAACACCAATTTAGGTCAGCTCCTCTTCAACCTGCAAGGAGGCATTCCTACCTGTACAGCACAGGTGTTCATGTGGCATTTACAGCCCTGCATTACCTTGTCATACACTTGAACCAGTATGTGAGCACACCAAATCCATCTTTCTGTCATTCTTCAAAATTTTATGATCAAGTCCTGAGAGTGAGAAAATCCTTCTTGTCCCACAGGATGGTCATTAAGCTGGTGAAGAGTAGCTCTCAAGATTCTCGCCTGATACATATCTGTTGATGATAGCACTGCAATGCCATATCTCCACCTTACTTTAGATGGAGCAGTATATGATATGAATATGAGATTGAAAATCGTTTTGGCCCGCGGGTAAAAACTGGCAGCCGAACGGCGCAAACTTTGCGTTGGGAAAAGTTCGCTATCTCCAGTAGCTCAACCCATCCATGTAAACAACTCCTGCGACTATCGCAGGCAGCATCTCGCTGCTCGGAGATGCAGCGAATGTATGATGAGAATGTAGACATAGATCAGCATCGGCCTTATCGCTCCATCAACGCAGACAAGGGATTTTCAGTTTTTATACAGTATCCTTTCACTTCATTTCATCTGGAAAAATACAAACGGCTCGCCGCGCCATTTTTCATCGCTGCGCCTGCAGCTAGAGTAGATTTGATGCCGACAAGTGGGGTCGGCATCTGATGAAAGCCTCTCCATTGTGCTATAACTCCACATCTGACCCTATTCCCCGCCGCATAAAACTCCGACCAGATGAAAGATGAAGAGAAAACCCATTTGTAAATCCTTCAAACTATACATCTGGTGATATCTCTTTATGATCGCTGGCAGGTATTTGCCCATTTCGGTCCTCCTCTCCCCCTAATGTTAACTTCAGTGCCAGTGACTGATAACTCGGCCCAGCTCCTCAATGGAAAGTGCACTTTCACCGGTCTCGCTGGGATTGATATCAGCGTGAAACCCCTGGCTCGGGTCGCGGGGTCACCTCCCTGATCGACACAAATAGAAACTTTCTTCACTCCCGGAAATTTACCGAGCAATGTCTTTGCTCGCGGGGAAATTGCATGCGAGGGATCGGGGAAGAGTGGGGACAATCAATCATTAAATGGCCCACAGATAAAATCCCATTGGACAGGCAACTATTCATCAAACTTCGCCGTATCGGACGGTCCGAAACCCCCAAAACTCCGGGTTGCCAGATGCAATGACATGCATCAAAGTGTTTTCCACCGGGTTCGAACGGAATCGATCCGGGCTCAAAGTACGAATCAAAGGACATCGGGAACTTTTGGTAAGGAACCAACTCCGATGCAATTATTCGACTGTCGGGGGAAGAAAAGTATGACAAATGACCCGGGTATGGAGACCACCTTTGAGATAACCTCACCGTGCCCGGCCCGATACATCCGTGACTCAAAATAATCCACTCTGATAAGAAAAAAAATATTACAGGCAGGCAATAAAACCTTGGGTCTGATATGACGACCTGACAAGAGTGCTCGCAGGTCCTTTGTGACTCTATCCATGTGCCAAGGTCCCGGGGAGGCGACTCTTCGACTCTATCAACTAAAAATATCTTCCCTCCTCAATGGGTTGACCAAGTCGTGGCAAGGCACAGCCAAACTCTTTCAAAAGGGGCGAGAACCGTTCGCTAATTCACGCTGATATGGGGACGAGAATCGGTCCCCAAATCTCTGTGACTGTGTCAAACGTGGTGACACAGCCGCGGCGATATCGAGATGACAGATGTCGCGGCGCTAACGCTCGTGCTGTGTGCTGCCACCCCTCTCGGGACAGCCCTGCCTGCCGTGTCGTTTGAATAAAGAACGGCACGCCACCGCCAGGTAAAGCCGCAAAATGGGCAAGCACAAAGCCTGGAACAACAGATGGTAGTAGCGTGAGCGGGCACAGCCTGATGCATTAACCGCCGTGCAAACAACAAAAGAGCAACCACTGTGCCGTCATTATCTTAAGCAACGAACCATAATGATAATGGACTTAACAACATCCCACTGAGAGGTTGGATTGAGAGGAACCTTTGAATTTGTCGGGCTTGGGTAGACACTTCAAGTATCACATGTTACTTTAGAATCTTAAGTTTTGTTTCTTTCCGGTGATGATAATTGTCCAGGACAAACAGGTGTCCCAGAGAAATCTATTATGTTTGGGTGAGGTCCTATTTTAAGCCATCCTATCATTTATTCATTTCATCACGGGCATGTTTCTTGTCAAAGGTATTAGTTTTCTGTCAAAATCGCAAGTTAACAATACTGGGAACAGAATCACATGGTGAGATAATACCTACAACAAAGGGAAAAGTAAGACTGTTATTGTTGGAGGGATATTTCTAACAAGCACTTGTTACATCAATGAAATGATATTACGTCTAATGTTGCATCACATACAAAATGTATTATCTATTATTAAATGCAGTCTTGAAAGCAAGAAGAGATGCTGGAAATGTTAACATTTGTAAGTTGTACTTGGATACTGGTTTCCTTTTTGTTAAGATAACACAACATTTTTCAAATCTTGTAAAATTTCTGCAATACCTTCATTTTCACACCATCAGCATCAAACAGTCTTTAATTATAGTGTATGTGATAATGCGATGTAAGTATGAAAATACATAATGGCCTTCAGCACAGGGCACTTAATCATCCCTCACAATGGACCTGTGGTCTGTGATTATGATGCCATTATCATGCAGTTAGAAGCTGTCATGGGAAAGCACCAGGCACAAGGCAGGCAGGGGAGATGTGACGTTAGTGCCTTTGTGTTCTGACATGTAAAACAACTGGGACATGACAGCTGGTACATGGACATGAGCTCAACTTTTGACTTTTCTCTATACCCCCATTCCACTAGAGCGGCGACCTCGCTACGACCGCGCTGCAACTGCGCTGCGACCACTCTGCGCGCGACCTAAAATTGGACAGATTGCAAAAGAAAATCATTGATAAAAAAACAAACTTTTTTACGATTTGTATATTTTTTTTCGTCATACACATCTTGCATGATATTCTAATTATGAAACTAAGGGTTTCACAGATCCAACTAGGTCGCAGCGAGATCGCAGCGCAATCACTGTTTAAGTAGAATGGAAGCTTTAAAAAAATCCTGAAGAAATTCATTGGAAATATGCTTTTGTCTTTATCAAGCATACACATTACCCTTTCGATAATTATAGAATCTTTATGGTCACATAAAACCTGTATAGAAAAAGGGTGATGATTATAACGTTAGTTCACATAAAACTGGTGATATAAAATCGGGATTTTTAAACACGGGGTATTTAGGGATACATGTGCTACATGCAACATTTTGCATTTTTACAATCTGTGCTGATTCCCCATTGCCTGCACTGCACACAGATAAGAAGGTCTTACACTCATACATACATATAAACTCTGCTTTCTTTTAACAAACCAACATGTACATGTACACACTTGCTTTTCAGTGATTATACAATCATTATGGTTATGTACTGTAAATGTTAAATATTTTGGTTTAATGTTCGCGGTTTTCGCCGTAACCACTTAACCGCAAACTTAAAACCACTGCCAAAATGCTTGTTCTATGTTCTGCCCGCCTACCCCCTTGTTTCAACCGCAAACTAAAAACCACTGCTTAAACACTCTATTTTCTCCCTACTGCGAAATCAAATCCCTTAAAGGCATCTACTGTACATAGTAACATCTGCACAATATTTACACAATATTGTGTCTGAATCTGCATTCAAACAGACCCTGCCGATTGCCTTTTCGCCTACAGGTACAGAAGCCCCACACCTAACCTATGTCAGAAGAGACCCCTGCTGTTCCACTGGCGGTGTGACATCTGAACCAACCATTAGTACAGGCAGGTACATCCCTTCGACAATACCATCTCATAGCGGGGGGTTTCCAGGGCCCCAGGCATTCGTCCCAATACCTACTAAAGTACTATTACAGTTCCACCTGACAATTGTCCTTTTTTGCTGTTCCTGCGTTTTTACCAAATTCACTCATCATATAGCACAAAGCAAAAAAACAGATAATTGGACATGATCACTAATTATTTACAGGAAATCTATATAAGCATGGTTTTTAAAAATCATAGTCTCATGTAGAGGCCTGGGACAATCCCAGCTGGCAAAAGTCATATGCTTCATTGTGTCTGTCTGCTCAAAGGTTGTTGCTCTTTCTCCATTATTCAGCACTTCAACAGAAAAGGTCAACTTGAAAATGACTGTCTCATGGCCATGTATTATTCACTATGGTAAGTCTGTTAATATACAGTGTGTGAGTGTGTGTGTGACTGTGTGTTTGAGTGTGCGTGTGTGTGTGTGTGTGTCTGTGTGTCTTTGTGGGGGGGAGTGTATGTGTATATATATGTACAATCATGTACATGTTTGTAAATATTTTTTAGCATTATATAACCTGTAATACTTACTAATAGTTTCCTTTTTAATGAATTTTCCTTTTATACTACTAAGTATGTTTTCATCTATATATGTACTGTGTACTTTATACATTGTGTACTTTAATCATTTTCATAAATGACTGAAGAAAAAAGTCTTAAATCAATGATGGTGATCTTCATAAAACAAACAAACAAAACAAACAAGCAAACACATTTACGATATCTTCTCAGATCTTGGCATACTTCACTGACAACATTATCATCACATCAGATGATAAGTTCACAGAACAGGGAATGTTTGAGCACTTGGCTTTGACATCTGGGCGGATTAGATCTGACGATGAACATCACAGCAGGTGCTCACAATGGGACTTAACATTCGCACCTGTCATTTCTATCTATAGTAATATTCTCAACAAACACCTGCCAATGATATGAACACTCGCACTGTTATTACAGTTGAGTGTTAAACCATGTTTTGCAAGTCCTTTAACAAAATATGGCAAAAAAACGTCAAAACAATTAATGGACTTGAACTTGAATTCTTCACTGGGATTCAACTGCTTTATTACCGACAGTATTCTTGCACCTGGATTTGAACGAACAGTTTGAACAGTTGCAGTCCCAACATGACGTGGTATTAAGTCGACTTTGTCTCGATGGCAAAAGCCCCAGGGGTACGCAGATAATGACATACATGTAGGCAGCAAACTATAATTCATGAGATACATTGTATCACTGATAGTCCCAAAGGGTGATGCTGAAAAGGCATTCTGTCAAAAACTATACATATACATTTCTTAAGGGCCATCACAACAAACTTGACCTTCAATAATCTCAGGAAATCAGGAACTAGGTGCATTGATTATCTGGGAACTTGGGGAACTAAAGGTTAAAATAGAAGGTCCAATGGCAAGGTGTTATTTTTCTCAACCTTTTTTTTTCTAATTTCAACGTCAACCAATAATCAATATGATAAAAATAGAGAGAGGGACTCTGAGTGAGGCAATCTAGATTTATGATTTTTGAATTGCCATACATTGTCCCATGGTCATTCTTTAACAATTAAATCTAATCAAATATTGAAGTTCTGTAAAAGAACAATAGAATATATCACTTATCAATGTACATTTCTCTTTAAACAATAACAAACTTTTAAAACTAAAACAGAGCCAAACATCAAAAGAATAGGATTTTTCTGCGAACAGGTAATTCAAAGTCATTACGAGATATCGGAACTGATGTAGTATTAACGAACTACAGAAACAAAAGAGTATAGTTACTATTTAGATACTATATATGTATGAGAAGATCAAAACAAATACCCTGAATATTATGTAGTATGCATATCCATGGGGTGTCACTCACGACATTATGCAAAGGACTGCTTGTCTGCATGTCGCCTGTTAGTCATACAGGTGGATTTATTACCAGTCTGTACTCGGCGTAATTAATACACGTCGTGATTGTTGATTGCCTCACATTACTTAGGCAGATGGAACAGATTGTCATCGAGTGTTGTCATTAAATTACAGATCGTACACAGCTTGGTGCACGCCGGTATTTCTGGATCACAGTGCAGGTGTTGTGGGAAGGGGTGAGCCCAGATTAAGGAAAAAGAAGGGAGGAAAAGTCTCTGCCATTGTGATAAGGTAATTACCCTCAGTCTGATAATTGTTGAGAGAGAGAGATGTGATAGTGTAATTTTTCAAAAGAAGTCTGATGTTGTATCAAGATATCATTTGACTAATTGTACAAATGAGCATACTTGAGTTACGAGATATGGATGCAATTCCTATAGTACAGGGGTAGCGAGAGTGTTGTAATTTCTGATTGTATGGAGCAATGATGACTAATAAATCTTTAAAGCACTTCCTTTAAAGTAATGACAATCTTTATTGCATAACTTCACGGTCAAAAAAGGCTGATAAAGATTATATGATCTGTTGTAATAATGAAATACCAAAATGTTTCCCTCAATGAATGGAATGAGATATTGTTGTGACGTTTTCACATTATCAACAAACAAAAACAATGACAAAGGTAAGATAAGAGCAGACTGTGCTCTCGATGTCAGTTAGAGAGATGCAAATGAAGCTTTATCAACTTTACCTTTAAAACATTTTTAAGAAAACAGAACAAGAAGTTGAGACACAGATCCTTGAGGTAAAAGTTTAGACAACTTTTCCTTCCCTCTCAAAGCAATCTTGAACATTTCATGTCACCCTTGGAAACTATCCCGATACACAACCCACAGTGAATGGTGTAGTTGTGATAGCCTTACAGATGACTTTTACAAATCTACTGATAAAGGCACAAGCTTCCAAACATCCCACAGTAACCTCTTCCGCATTCAACATTCACAAGTTCACAGAGAATTACCCCCTTTCCCTTATACAGCTTTGATCCATCTTGGCTTCTCTTGAAAAAATGATGTATATCTCTTGCACTGTTCCACACACTAGGGTGCACACAGAAGGACCTCTCTTCACGCAAACCTCCCTTCAATACAGGACGGCTATCAAGGTTTGACATAGCAGGGGGAAAGCCATATCCTCTATCCACGGCGCCAAAGCCTTATCCGACGGGCCTGACACACCAAAGGAAAGAGCGAGATCAAAGCATGAATGACACCATTATCCACGGCTGTGCGGCCTATGGAAAATGAAGATATATATTACCTAATCCGCACGGCGCTTCCGCGATTCTATACATCTGTAACGACAATGGCCAAAATGATGGTTATAGATCTTGTGCGACTACACAAACCCGCAGAAAGTCACCCAGATGGGAGTCAAGCCTTCCAAATCACGATGGGGAAAAGAGCCCTTAACTGCGACGGAGACTTTCCAGCCAAATGGAAATGTGTGGCGAGATAGTCTGGCCCTGGAGAAAGGAATTAAGCTCCGAGATCTGGAAGTTAGGGGAAAGGGATATAAAAGTGTATGACTGTATCAGAAAAATGGGCTTATCACTTCGGCCACAGCCATTGAAGGCCCCAATCTCATCGGAGTTAAGGCAGGGGGGAGATCTAGAGAGTAAGCCCTGATGGCCACCATACACAAGCTAGTGTGACCAAAGGAAATCGTGATATCTTTCCTGCATTCTATAAGAAGGAAACATTTCCCCCATACAGTTGGATAATGGTCAGTCGATGCAACACTGGCGACTTTTTGAAATTAGAAGATTATTCACAGCCCATTTGATTGGGAGAAAAGAACCCTGCATACTTGATTTTTTCAAATGATAACATTCACACTAATTTACCAGTTTCGTGCAGTCACACATAAAGATGGGGAGGCTTTAGTGGAATTCCATATCACAGTGTCACTGGGGGATAGAAGGACTTGGCCAAACCACAATGTGACCAGAAGATTAGGCACTGATGGAAGATTCCTTGTGACATATACAGCACACGGTAATTGACTTGACTTTGAAGACCTGCGGGACGCGATCCCCAGTCCGATGTCACAGAACCCAGGACCACCAAACGCACATTAATGGAGTTCCTGATGAGCCCATCACACAGGAATGAGAACATTACTTTGAGGGGAGGCAGAGATTGCCTGGGCGGCCTGATTCATGATGAACGCGCTGTGACACACAGTAAATTGACTTTGGCGACCCCTGACACAACAAGGCCCGGGTTCATATCCAGCGTATCTCGGGGAGACAGTTGGGCGCTGGAAGTCCAGGGCAGCATTGTAAAGGGAAGAGGATGGGAATCGGTTGTGTCGTGTCGGATCTTGTACAACAAGTTAACTGCCATAACGCCAAGTCTTCAGCTATCTAGAGTAATGTACTATCATGGTTCATGTTTGTGGCTGTAGGTTGGTATCAAAGTTTATATGCGCCATTAAAACTTACAAGGCAACGGTGACAGGTGAAATGGTGTGGAAGAGAGTGCATGTCCCGGCATGACCAATGCCAATCTGTCCCCTGGCAAAACACAAACAGAAAATAAAATTCCTCACAGCACATCACAGGCACTAAGCAGGCACTATATGTGCCAGCTCGGAGGCCGATTTAAGTGTCTAGTGATTTGTGACTGGAAGTTAAATGACACCAAGTAACGTTACATCAAATGGAACATTTGCTGGGCCCATCTCATCCCGTTTGTCCCAAATGAGAAGCGAGTGCGGGCGATCAGTGGCACGGCCACAGAGTGGCCATTACGGGTGATTTGTGACTGCCATAAAATGACACCGGGCTGCATCAAACGGACATTACTGAGCCTGGCTATCCCCCGATGCGGTCCCAAAAGTGAAACGGAGTCGTATATGACACCTTGGATCATCCTTCGTGCGTGAATTTTTATTACCCATTTTGGGTGACCGATGGAAGGACAAGGCAGACCGAATGTTCTGTGTCTGGGAAACAGCTGCCACTACCACATTTTCTCATCAGTTTTCTATCAGAAGCAAAATTAACTTGACAATAAATTTTTTAAGAACTGGCAACAAGAATTAAAAACTTGCATGTGAACAGTATGTTCCGTGTCTAGGAAACAGCTGCCACTACCATATTTTCTTGTCAGTTTTCTATCATAAAATAAACTTAGTCAACTTATGGAGACTTACCGTCAGTATGAAACCAAATTTGTTAATTCTACCTGTACTTGTATCTCGTATCACTG
Source organism: Branchiostoma lanceolatum (assembly GCF_035083965.1). Classification (NCBI taxonomy): domain Eukaryota; kingdom Metazoa; phylum Chordata; class Leptocardii; order Amphioxiformes; family Branchiostomatidae; genus Branchiostoma; species Branchiostoma lanceolatum. Next base: position 9,093,785 of record NC_089726.1, on the reverse strand, counting down.
GTGCTCTAGCGTAGTGATAAGACTAACTAGTCCAACAGATGCTCTTCTATCCCTCCTTTCTACATGTACACAAGTTTCATCATCCCCAGACCTAAAACACAATAACCTTTCTTCACATTTCTGGAGAGAGTTTTTTTTTCTTTCATTCTATCACCTGTGCTTTAGCTAGTGATAAGACTAACTAGTCCAACCGATGCTCTTGCATCCCTCCTGTGTTCATGTACACCTATGTGCTGGGCATGTCTGTGTGAGTTCATGTACACCTATGTGCTGGGCATGTCTGTGTGAGTTCATGTACACCTATGTGCTGGGCATGTCTGTGTGAGTACATGTACACCTATGTGCTGGGCATGTCTGTGTGAGTTCATGTACACCTATGTGCTGGGCATGTCTGTGTGAGTTCATGTACACCTATGTGCTGGGCATGTCTGTGTGAGTACATGTACACCTATGTGCTGGGCATGTCTGTGTGAGTACATGTACACCTATGTGCTGGGCATGTCTGTGTGAGTTCATGTACACCTATGTGCTGGGCATGTCTGTGTGAGTCTGTGTGAGACAGGGAGGTGTTTGTGGTAGGATTTGTGGATGAGGAGGGGGCGAGCATCCCTCAGCCAGGCTGGAGCCAGCTGTCCTCGGGGGACACGTCTCTCCGGGGACGTCATGATCCCGCGGATTTCCATCGCACATGTGTCAGTATGCGGAGAGAGGGCACTACAGTTGTATTTCGCATACATGGAGTGAATTACACAGCACTTGAACACCAGGTAGCATACACTTTTGGCAATGTGACTAATTATTGATACATGAAAGAATGCCTAGTCATGACAAGATAATTGCATATAATTACAATTATTCATTATTATTCATTACCACTCTGTAGATAAGGTAGCTGACCATAAGAAAGTATCAAATTGTGTACTGTTGTCATGACAATAAAGTTATAACATGTCATCACATCTGTATACAGTACTAAAACAAACTACAAATCACTCTTTTTCTTTCCAGATACAGTTTGCATGGCACATGTAATTGCTACAAAGGTCCACCCTGTGTATACACATGTATGTAAAAATCATTTTGAAAGATTTCCCTTCAACAAGGCTGATGTACCATTAAGTAGAAAAGAAGCATGTGACAGTGTTGTTTTTAACCACTGATAAATGCTGGGACAGCATTTGTAGACACCTATAGCATCCCACCCTCCTCAATACCTGTAATCTCAGCTCCCTCGGGAACACCAGGCAAATGAGAAAATCATCTCCATGGCAAGAAAAGTGATTTTTAACAGCAGTACAGACACGAAAAGTTCATTTCACGCAGAGTGGGTGTACCACACTGCTAATAGTGACTCTCTGACGGTCTGGGCATACTTGGGATTCTGTAGAACAACTACAGAGGTGGTCCTGGTATCATGCCTGAGTCTTATCACATCTTTGTATCAGTGGAGAGAGGGAGAGATAAAAAGTTTGTTTTACCATCTTGCAGCAGGTATGCATGCACAACGAATATCAAAACATTACTATCTGCATTGAAAATGTTACAACATATTTGATAGCATTTTCCTCGTAGTATGATTAGAATACACTCTACTATTTAGAATTCTTGCCAGCTCTTTGGTGCCATGTTTAAAATAGATTACTGTACACTTTGTTTCTTAGAATTAGAATTAGAAAATACTTGTTGTCATACTCTGTAAATTGCATCACTGTTGTGCAATGAAGTTCATTCTATTCTATTATCATCAATTATCGGCCTGTAACAGCCGGGACGAAACAAGAAGTACATATTTCACTCCAAACATTGCCCTATCAAGCATCATTTTATCTAAGTGTTCATATCCAATTCCAGTGTCTCTAACTTGTCAATGTTAACATCATAAATCAAAAGAATAAATCTCGATGCACGAATAGCAGAAATAAGTTGGGATTCGGGGTGCAGATAGCTGTCCACACTGGGTGGTTGGACCTGTCAAACCTCGTTAGATTAAACCAGGCCAAGGTTAACCACCTACTGGGGCATCTAAGTGGAAACACCTTGTAGGACGTCTCAAGGGGACTTCCTTTCTTGGCAAGTCTTCCCCCTTCTTATCTGAGGTCTTCTCATTAAAGCTTGTCTTTTTAAAGTAATGTAAAGCATTCCTGGACCAGCTAATCATGAGTTTTCTTCAAAGCGAGAAGTTGCTACAGTGTGTACTGTAATTCTTCATCTGAAGAATTATTCTTCGCTTTTCTACTGCTTTTTTTCTAAGCTGATCTCGATACTTAGAACTAGAGGCAAGATTGGACTTTACTAAAACTACTTTTCTGAATTCCTTAATATGATATATTAAAAGGACAGTGAAACAAAGACTCTACTGAAGCTTAGAACGTCATCTTTTTCTTCCGAAATGCATGCATCAATGTTGAGGACCTCCATCAGGTACGATGTACAAAGTCCCTATCATGTTCGAGATATATAGATCAGCAGAGTGATCCCAGTGACCCCTCTCCGTGTAGACTTGCACATCTGATATACCTTGTCTCAGGAAAGAGCTTTGCAGCCAAAGTATCTCCGCTTCTAAAAGAAACGATGATTTTTCCTGATAACGTAATGCCATGTAGACAGCCAGAACAGTCGACGGTATCTGATTAGAAGTTAAAGTCGATCAATCTCTTGGTACTTAAATTACCTCTCATGATCTTTTTCCAAAGTTTACTTAGAACTTTAAGGCACCGATGATGTCTCTAACTTGGCGCAAAGTTCATTTGAGACGCAATATTCTATCTTTTAGGAGTTTCAAAGAACAGAAATGTCAGATGCTTCATTCTGGGGTCAAGCGAAGGAAAATATCAGCGCTTGTGCATAAATGGAATGTGTCATGTTCCATTTGGGCGCCTTGTCTCTGCCATACGATGATAACACCTGCATTTCCATGTATATTGAGAGGTGGAGACACTCTGGCGCGAGGATTTGTCTTTTAATCAAAGCCAACATATGTAAGAAACTCAGCCGCTGGTATGAATAGCAGCCGTGTCTCGCTCATCTAAATGTAATTAACTAGAAAGATGGTATCGGCCGACAGATTATTGGCAAAAAGTGGAACAATCAGATACATCAAAGTGGCGTTTTTCAACAGGATGCGATCGCGTCTGGTGTTCTTCTACCCATATCAAAAGGTAAAAATTGCAAGAAGTTTCACTGGTACAGTTTGTACACTGTAAGGAAAGATCAAGCACACACCAATCCTGGTGTGTTCAACAATTACGCCTTCCACTAGCTAAAACACTGGGTGTTAATATTTAGTGGTTGCCAATAGAAATTGTAAGAAGTTTCACCGGTTCTGAGATTGTACACCATCAGGAAAATCAAGTATATCCCAGCTAGGTACAGACTCAGATAAGTTAAGCATTTAACAATCATGCCTTCCACTAAAACACCGTGAGTTAATATTTAGTGGTTGCCAATATTGGGGGGAACAAATTAAGCTGAACTTGACGACCCGTTCCTTATCAGGCAACGAGCACAAAACGGCGCTGCAGGCGGGGGATTCAGCGATTCCGGGATATCCCGCCGCGGTGGCAGGAGGTGCCGCAGCAGTTAATTTTGATCGTGACGGGGATGGATGGGCGAAATCTACATCCATGTGAACTTGGGCGACACGAGTTGGTATCGTTCCCGCGCTCCAGCACACCGAGACTCATACCCGCTACAGACACTTCGACCACGCGTAAAGCTGAGGCACCCAGATAAAAGATATTTCCTCAGATGTACAAGACATCTAGAAATTAATAAAGAAAAGTCTCACATGAAAGAAACTCATATGTAACCTTTGGTCTATCCAATACATCTCAACTGTGAGGTAGGCATATGAGAACTTTTTAATAATATAAAAGTTATGGGGCAAAAACGTGATAAAACTTGGCGGACTTGCATCAAAAAGTATCCAACGTGTCTGTTTTCTAGTGCACTGACTTTCTTCCTGTCCCTTACTGATTAAACTATGAATAAAATGAACTGTATAAAAAACATTAAACACACATGAACATATATGTTTTGGCATGTATACCTGCAAGGTCTAAGGTTAGGTACCTGTAGCTAATCATTACATGCTTACTCGTTTTCCAGTTGCTTTATTTTCGCTCTTCTAGAAATGCTAGGGTGACATAACTGCAGAAACCAGAGTAAAACAGCAGATGCAGAGTTTACCGCTGACGAACAATTTTTTCGATTCATAAAAATGATTGACTATGCCTCGACTTCCGCAATTAGAAAAGCCAAAATTGGTTGCATGCCTTGCAGCACAATAGTTAAAGTCATGAGCACGATACCATCAGTCTGAGGCTGATTTACAAGGCAATGAGCTGGGAGCGGGCTGAAAGCACACAGAATGAAGGATGCTAATTTGCTGCAATAAAAATCACATCCAAGTGCAATAAAGCAGCGGGAAGCTGTGCTTACGGATTATGTGGTATTCCGAAAGACACTACCTGGTACATCTTTGTGTGGTCAGATTTAGATCTCAACAGGTAAACTTTAAACTCAAGCATGAAAACAATCAAGTTTATTCCGTATTAAGTTATGTTGAAGATCTGTGGCTTATCAAGTATCATCAAGTATCTTTCTTATGTTCCAATCAAATGAGAAAAGAAAGATTCCCTAAAATTATGCAAAGTACATTGTATGTGCCATACTCCACAAAAAAGTCATCTCTTACAGAATGCACATACATCATGTATTTCTGACAAGCTTTAATCTGTGATCTCTTTGTAGTCGGTAGTTTATGATATCTTGCCTTTTTTTCTAATCAAAACAGAAAAGATTTGTGCATCCTCATTGTCGTAAAAGTGTCTTGTATGTGCCATACTCTACACATCTCTTTAAAGAATGCACGAAGGCAAGTTACTACAACATACATTGTACACCCTACAAACTTGAGCTTTCAATTTGTGGGACGCTGACAGAAAAAAAATACCCCTTAAAATATCCTGTTTGGCTCTTCCGAAAATCCCATTGTCTGGCTGGCCTTTCGGCAGGGCCATAAAGGAGATGGGGCAATAATACAGGAAAGGGCAGAAGCTCCCAGCCTGGCAATTTGAACGATGTGCGTTTTCCACGCAACCTGCCAGCACCCCCGCGGTTATGAAGCTACAATCCCCCAGATATCCTGTTATTTACGTGCCCAGATCGCAACGCGCGTAGAATCCCTCGCAGGCAGCGAAACTGCATCGCTTCAAGTTCATTAATCCCCAAGCCTGGCGTCGATTTCGCCGGCTCCCCGCTTCGGGCCAAACAGTTTATATGCCTACCCCGGCGAGCTGCCGTGAGAGGCAACTCATCATCGCAAATGCCGCAATAACCGTAATTGTGCGAAAACACCTCGGGGTGGCAAAAGATTACGAAAACATCACTAATTACTGCAGGCGGGAGGGTTATCTCCGTCCGCACACCATCCCAATAGAGAACTAAAATGAAACAAATTGCCGCAAAGTTGTTGTATTCGGGAAGGTGCGATGGACTGATATCTACCTCCACGCAGATGAATCCGAAATCCAAATCAGCTGGAAAGAAACACCATGTTGAATCTACCGTCGTGCCTGGAGGGGGCGTAAGACAAGAGCGGTGGGAGGATCATGCAGGAGTGAGACACGCTCAAACCTAGATAAGCCTGGACCATGCATTTCCGCCTAACTGTGTGATCTCACCAGCCGACTAACTCCACCATGCAGTTTCCAGAGATGTGTACCTAATCACAACGCTGCAGTTCGGAGCCTGTCCTGACTTATTACTGCCTCCTCTTGGGAATGTCTAATTTCTGCACGCAGGAAATCAAATGTAGTATCTTAATTTGCACAGCTTATTAATTGCTGAGGCTGATCCCACCACTTTTTCAGTGGATCTAAGACAAACCCCCAGCTTTTCTGGTGCTTAGGAGAAGGATGATTATTAAATCTATTGTTCTAAATCAAATAGCTGCTGATTAACATATGCATAGCTTATCATTTCTGCTGGTTATCTTTGAATATTGCATTACTCCCTGCATAGAGCGTATTATAAAAGCAATGTTGCATAACATGATGGGTTTTGTTTCATTTTGTGTGCAAGCTTCTCCCCGCTATGAGAGGGTTTGTTCAAATTACATACGGTACAAGTATTCATACATCAAGTGACAACTCATTCTTGTATATGTGCTGTAAAATTGAACCTGTATGTTATGAAATTGCCCCTAGAAGTGGGGACAAACAGCAAGATTTACAAGACAATAAAAATGTTGTTTAATCTTGAGTTAGGTAAAATGGTTACATCATCCGGTGATGATGTCAATATTTATCTCTGAATGTCATAAACTACAGTTTTATTGTTGCCATATGTACACATAATTCTTTCACTTCGGGAATCCTTTCCTTCCTAATATTTCATTTTTGTCTTTGAAACTCTTAACATCTACTAACATAATTCCACCAGGGTACATAATTCCGCCACCATGAAAAGATACGTCCCGACAGATCTCCAACCCAACATCCCCAGTATAATGCACTCCTGTGCACCAAACTGTAGCCTGGAATCCAAACCTATTATAGCTCCCAAGTCTCTCTCCGCATTGCGTTTGGATTCCAGGCTACCAAACTGTGCATACCTGAGGGGTGCTATGCTAGAGATCTCTCAAACCCACTGTCTTTCAAAGTCGATGGAGGTTACCCCATTAGAATTAGGTTTGTCTTCCTTATGAATTTTATTCCCTCCAAATGATCTACACCTTACCTACATGCTTTTATAACTTATAACTCATTGAAATCTCTTACCATAAGTAATTTAGACTAGTACTTCATATGTTTAAAAAAAAACATTTACATTAAACAATATTATCTCAATGTATCATTGAATCACTTAAACTTAACATGCCATACTTGTACACATACATTTAACTACTATGGGCAAATAATGGATGCACTACATGTATCTTTGTATGATTCAAAAATGCTTAGTGCCATTTTGTAAGGACCATGAGACTTCAAAGTTACACATTACGTAACTCTTTTGCTGCTTCCAGGCATTGTTTTTGCCGGAGTCACAAGACCATCACCAAACTGATCATAGCAGATGATTGGGTGACATCTTCCAGCATCGACACTTCCGGTGACATTGGCACTTTATTCGCTTCCGCCACTTCCTTCAATTGTTACGAACATCTCGAAATAGGACTCGTACCGTCTGGCCGCGAAAACACGCCACCACCACGGCCGGAAAAAACAAATACTTTCGAAATGAAAGCACTTCCTACTGGCCGTTATCTACAGGAAGCAGGACGGAACGGTCGCGGGGGGAGGGGAACTCTCCGATCCCAACACCTTCCTGCCCGCTCCATACATCTGACATTCGGAAAAGAACAAAGCAAAGATGCTTCCTGCAATTCACATGGACCATCTGGGAGGAACAGCCTGTCTGGCACCGCGGAGGGGAATCAGGAGGCATCTCCACTGGAGGCATCGGAGGATCTAATCTGCTACAAAACAACAGCTCACGACAGGCCAGCCTTGATAATGGGAAGGACACACTTCTGTGTAAGCCCTGTATCTGAACAAAACATCATCTGCTTCAACTGATTTCACTCCAGGAACAATAAAATCAACAGCTACCTATGGCTGCAAGTGTATACAAACAACACAAACAAACATCTAAAGGTTCATAAAGAATATAAGTTTCTCTCCCGGAGAGTTTTGGCTCCAGATGCCTCCAGAACTGTTAATTGCTTTTGGTGCTGCGCCCGCACCGCTTAGTGCGCGGCCAACGGTACCTTCCGCTCGGAAGGATTACATCCCAGATCACGTAGCGCGACAAAAGGTTACAGATCGTAGCGAAGTTCAGCCACAGTTTATGGTCTTCATTGGTGATAAAATGTGTAGCTTTGCTTCCTTTGATTGTATCTAGTCCTGTGCAGGATTGCGAATGATTTCTGTATTTTTGGTTTGTCTGTCTGTGTGTTTGTGTACTTTGCAGGGCTGTCTCCAGGACCCATCCCTCCGGTGTGGGAAATTGCTTGTTGGGATGCAAAAGATATTCACCCCATCTGCCCCAATAAAATTTGAACTTCATGACACTGAATGAAACTGATGAAAATATTTTTTTCATCAGCTTAAAATGACAAATTCAACAATAAAAATCAACAACATTGAGGCAGCCCTGGTACTTTGCTGACTTGACAAAGTCAAGGGGTGGTAATGGGTCCTTTGCAAGGTGATGTGTGGTTCACTGTGAACCTACAAACTGGACATCAGCGTCTTCTTCCTGTTGGGGTAGACATTCAGCTAGCGAAGTTAATTTGTGATATTTAGACAACTTGTCTGTTCAGTGGCACATACAATGTAGGGCAGCAAGTTTCCTAGTAGCTGGGTATATTTCTATAGGGAGGGGCTGCTAGCCCTTCCCCTTTAGCGTGATCGAGTCACTTCCTCACACACAGTACCATCATTTTACGTCCCTTAGGAAAGACTGGTGCAGCCCCAACCGAGATGTCTTGACCCAGGATTGAACCGGGGTCTCCCAGTAACAAACTAATTGGAACCAGGAGCTTAACTATAAGGCTTCTACCAGTTGAGCTATTGGGACATCCCCACAATGTATATATCAGTGTACTAATGGTTAAAATCTGTAATACCCACCTCTTCCTGTAGGGGGTACCAGTTGGTGAGGACCTGGTTGGGTTCCACGTCGCGCAGCTCCACGATCCTCTCCCCCATGAAGTCCCCGCCGCCCAGCGAGTCGTGGTTCCACACCGTCAGCCTAAGCTTGGTCTCCGGTAGGCGACCCGCCTCTACCGGGAACGCGAAAATCTCGTTGAACGTCGGATTCAGCGACTTCCTGACCACGTTGGTGTGTTTGACGCCTGTACCAGCCGGATCTGGAACTAGGTCCACCTGAAAAAACAAACATGAAGTTTGAAAAAAATTACATTCTTTTTGTGCAGCTAACATTTGTTTTCTCTTCTTCTCCACATTTGTGTGTTTGACACCTGTTCCGGCTGGATCTGGAACTTGGTCCACCTGAAAATGTTGGAACAAAAAAGTTTTAAACAGAAAGGTCAGAAAACAAGCACATTCTATTTAAAGTTTTTTTTTTTTTTCACATTTGTTCACAATATTGGTGTGTTTGACACATGTACTGGCTGGATCAGAAACTTGGTCCACCTGAAGATCTTTGAAGAAAAGAAACTACTGGAAGGAAAAGTTATTAAAAATAAGAACTGGTATTGTGGACATGGTATTTTTTTTCAGAAAAGGACCTGCAAGTAGACAGAGGAAGCTCAACCATGCCCCCTAGCTGTTACAAATAGGACTGCAACCAGACAACTTGTCCAAGAAAGGCAATGTGTTGCCGTCTATTTTACTCTCTCTAACTTTAATGTATGAAAATGACCCGACATTTGTGAATAGACTTTCTTTTTTTCCTGAGGCTGCAAATAGCTACTTGTCCTGTTTTTATTCACCATTTATTACAACATATCTACATGTAGTAAGCAGCATCTCCATCAACTTGCATCATAGACGGATTGCAACATAATCTCCCGAAATGTCCTTAGTATACAAACCTGTACAAATGCATTGGCAACTTTTCCTCATAGGTCCTTATAGGTCCTCAACCATGTAGAAAGCCGCTAGGGGCCCAAAATGTAATACATATACTAGTTTCTTCCTTTTGCCAACCCCTACCAACAAACTAAATATCATAAAGATCCATCCCTGATTCTTCAAAGTTATAATTATGCTGTTCACAAACACACACACCCTAAAACATTAATCTTGACAAAGGTAAAAAGCTCAATAGCATACAAACCTGGACAAAGGCATTGGCAGCTTTTCCCCGTAGGTCCTTTGGCGACAGGTCCCGCGCCCCGACCACCTTCACCAGTAGCAGCGATTGGTCGGACTTGTACTTGATTGACACCTTCAGTTCGCCCATGACGTCCCCGATACTCTTCATCACAGCAGGGTCCATCTTTTTAAACAGCTGGGTCAGGATCACTGCACTCTCCTGGGGTGACACAAAACAACAAGCACTCTATGAAAAAAATTTCATCACAATCTTTAAAACAAATTACTCTACAAGCAGATGATCATTGTGACCTTTCTGACTTACCCCATTTTCTTACAGCCATTCGGTTTAGATAAAGAATTCATTCATTTGTTTCTTTCTTTGTTTGTTTGTTTGTTTGTACTTCATTCATTCATTCCCAAGCTGTCAGAAAACAGGGCAAGTTAGAAGACGATCGCAAATGTCCAATGTTATGACTCCCATCTAGCTTCTGCTTGGAAAGAAGCCAAAAATAACTGTGTAATAGGCTAGGAGGGGGGCTACAGCAATAGACAGAGAGGATAACAGGAACACTCCCTGGATCAAAGAGGCTGCATGGATCAGAAAATCCACATCAGTCATGAACTGGGATGAGGAGGAATACAGATAAGTCACAACTTTTATACATACAGATTAGATACAGTCACGGTTGGGAAAACATGTGGATGATGATGATGCTGATTGGGGCAGCATTCTCATCACAGCAGCACAGGGTTCAGCTAAAGACTTCTAGATTTTGAACACATCAGTTCAATATAGACACTATCATAACAGAATTGACACAATGATCATCAAGGAAAAAGAATCTGATAAGAAAAGTTCTGAAAGAAAAGTTAACTACACCACTCAACTCCAATACTCATATCTCATCTCATCTATCCCTTAGTCTAACTACTTGACCGTTGGGGCACCACAGAAGATCTGACAACTTAATAAGTTTTCTCCTGAACCCTTGTCAGTTCTCTGTTTTTCTTAGCGTTTCACTTAGTGCCATGCCTGTCCATTCTATGATATTATTCTCCCATCTCCAGTACTAGATGATATGATCACTGATGATGATGATGATGATAATTACCGTATAGTTGTATTCTTCCTCTTCTTCTTCCTGCTCTTCCCTTGTGTAGACGTTCCGATTCGCGGTCCGTCGTTCTTTGGCCGTGGTCATGACTCGAGCCATTCCCTCGATCAGTTCTGGGCTCTTCGCGTCGTCGTCAGGTGACCTCTGACCAACCGCTGGCTCAGATGCCCGATTACCCATGGTGCAGTATGGGAGGAGGACCTACACTGTGCACAGATTTGCAAAAACTTTAAACTTTCTTTGTTGCTATAAGACCCAGTGAACATTGATGATGATGTCAATTAAGACGAACAGACAACTCTTTCACAAAAAGAATGATCATAATTAGTTTAGTCAGCAAGTTGAAGTGTTAGCCTGTCTTAATGTCTTCTTGAATCTA